>NC_038248.2:7059199-7701732 GCF_000004515.6 Glycine max
AATATTTTAAATTCTGATCGGGGTCTTCTCCCCCAATTGGCCACAGTGGGGGGGGGGGGGGGGGGGTTGTTCACAAGTCAAGTTGAGCTAAACCTGTTGTTTAACCAAATCAAAATTTATGGGTCGGGTTAGGTCGAGTTATGTCAGGTCAGGTTAATTGCATTTAAATATTTAAAAAATATTTTTTTTTGCCGAAAGCATTAAAATTATATAATGACTAAATTCACTCAAAAGAAATCAAATTATGAAAATATTTGACTAATATAATTAATAATTTCAATGTTAATACGTTGTTTTTATTTTAGATAGAAATAAAATATCATATTAACATGCGAAAACATAAAAAAAAATCAAGATAGAGATAAAAACAATAACTTAAAAAAGAAAAAAAAAGAGTGGTTTAATTTAATAATTTAATAAACTATGTAAGCTAAAAATTACTATTGTATCCTTTATGCAATAATTAATTTATATATATATATATATATATATATATATATATATATATATATATATATATATATATATAATAAATTAAATTATATGATATGGGTTGGATTGGGTTCAAAAAATAAAATATGTTATCTAACTCTATCATGATCGGATTTTAATTGGGCCGGGTTCAATCTAAACACTTTAAATATCCAACTCAATATAATTGGGTCAAGTTGGGTGACAGGTAAACCACACTCGTGAATACCCCTAGATGGGTGGTCATGGCGGAACCTTACTAGTGAGGGGTACTCCATGAGAAACACTTATGATTTGTTGCTTAGTCAGACCTTTATTCGTGATTCAAATCTCTTCCAATTATTGTGGAAGTTAAAGGTGCTCACCAAGGTTGTTGTTTTTGGGTGGAGGTCATTCCTGGATAAAATTCCATTGAAGGCGAACTTGTGGAAGAGGAATATTATCACAGGCAGTGATAATCTGTTTGTTGTTTTTGTGGGAGGAAGCAAGAATCTGCATAACACATTTTGTTTGTGTGTCTTTTTGCTTATAACGTGTGGCAGAAGTTCTACTTATTGCTAGAACTGTATCAACCACTACCTACGGATGCTAAAGCTCACTTAAGTCAACATTGTGGAGGAGTGAATGGATCAAAGATGAGAAGATTATGGGCGGTGAGGTGGTTGACAATAGTTTGGTCTTTATGGTTTCATCGGTTTGACATTGTATTCAACTCTACCCAGTGAGAGGAAGAGGAAGATAATGACTCAACAAGACCACAACGAAAGGCACAGGAGGAAAATTAAACCACCTTGACACTTGAAAGATTATGTTTAGTGGATTTTGCACTAATTTTGTTATAGCTAGTGCAATAGAACTTGTCGAATTATTGCTTTCGTGATTCCATTAATAGCTAGTAGTGCCTGATGCCTTTTTGTTATTGCCCTGTTATTCTATTATTAGTTTTTGTCATTAAGCATTGACACTTTGCTTTATATAGGAGGTGTACTGAAATGAACAGATAGGCAAAAATACATAAACAATTTCCTTTTCCATCTGCTCTAGAGGTTCCTAGCCCTTAAAGCTAGGCTTGTTTTCCTTCCTTTTTCTTCGTTCCTAACATTTGGTGCTCTTGTTGAGTTTTCATGGTTGAATCCACCCGCTCGAAATCGCATATGGACCGAATCAAGGATCCTATTGCCAAGCTTCCTGCCAATCAACTAGCTCTTGCTGCAACTCAAAATAATATGTCCACCAAGTTTGACGAGCTCTTGCAAAAGATGACCCTTTGCTAACTCATTGGCAAGTATACCAAATTGTCTCAAGTAGTGAAGTACTCGGAAGTACGAGTGTCAAATCCATAGGAACTTTGTTCATACTTTGATTGATTCAAACCCAATTTAAAAGCAAGAGATAAGAAATTTAAATATAAAATTTAAAGAAAGTAAGAGATAAGAAGGATGAGAAATTTAAAATAAAAGGTAAAGAGATAAGATAGAAATTCAAAGAGATAAGAAAAAAAACAGAAGATAAAATAGATAAGTAATTTTAAAGTAAAAGATAAGAAATGTAAAAGAGAAAGATGATGATAAAAAGATGAATTCAAAATGTAAGTATGTTGGAGCCTAACATGCCAAAACTACTTGTGATGTAATGTTAATGATTTTCTCTATCTAATGATATCCCTGTTTCTACCCACATCTATTAAGACACTCTATCTTTGGTTTCCCGTATGAAGAGCCTAATTTATCTATTATTTTCTCCCAAATTTTTTTGCAAAGATGAAAATAATAAATCACATTTAGATTAGAGATGCATGAATTGGGTTAAACAAATATCAATATATTTCTAGCAATGATTTCATTTAGATACCCTTTTTCCAGTTCTTCAGAAAATAACCTTTCAATGCATTATCCCCTAAATACTATATGGATGGCCCGACCATAATAAACAATTAAGCACAAAAAAGAGCAATAGAAACAAAATTGCATTAAATAGATAATAATAAAGAGTTACCTTACAAGAGTTGGTCTGCTAGGCTCCCAAAAATAGGGGTTTAGTCTCTTATTGTCATAAGAGGCTTTACATTTTAGGGATTGATGTGGATAGAAGAATGGAAGTGATGGATAAAGGAAGAAAAGAGGATAATGGGCATAGAAAGAAGGTTTTCCCTATTTAAGATACTCAGGCTTACGATGTATTCATTAGAGGGCTTTGAGTCTTGGTGTCTCGGTGTTGGTGTGTAGGGATGGTTTTCTCCTTTGCTTTTTATTCCTTTTATAGACCTAAGGTAGCTTAATTTTTACGCGACTTCGCGCTTAGCGTGGGCTTTTACGCTAAGTTCACCTTTGGGCTTCTTCATGGGGCTTCTTTGCGCTAAGCGTGAATTGGCCGCTAAGCGAGGAGATGCATTGGGTCTGTCTTGTGCGTTAAGCGAGCTGTCTCAATCTTCAACTTTTTTTTCAAGACTTTTTCTTTTAGTTTTTGCATCAATTTTCCTCCAAAGCACTTGAAATCTTCTTCTTTTAACTTCTGCTGATCAAAAACTACAAAGATATTAATTTCTTCATTAATTCATTAAGAGCAACAGTAAAGTGAAGAAATTGTAATCATTTTTAGCCAAAATTGACTATCAAATTAACTCAAATTTCGCAGTTATCACCCTTCTCGAGACCAACCCCCATTCCCCATCTTCTTCTTTTATGCATCCACACTCTGTGTCTCTATCTCTGACTCCACACCGTATGAAGCTGGAGGTGCCGCTCTTTGATGGGTCGGACTCCTCGGGTTGGATCTTCAAGATCACCCAATTCTTTGAATATCACTCCACTTTGAACCATGAACGCCTCACCATCACCTCTTTCTACATGGAGGGACCCATGTTGGCTTGGTTCTAGTGGATGGCCCGCAATGGTCAGCTTACCTCATGGTCTGGTCTCCTTCAAGCACTAGAGGCTCATTTTTCGCCCATCAACGTACAAGGATCCCACCGGAACTCTGTTCAAACTGATGCAACACAACTCCTTCAACGATTACTTATCAAAGTTCATAACCTTGGCTAACTGCATCAATTGCTTGTGTGCACCTTTCTTACTAAGTTGTTTCATCTCCGATTTGGCTTCAGAGATTCGCTAAGAGGTTCAGGCATTATGACCGCTCACATTAATTCAGGTGGCAACTTTGGCTCGACTGCAGGAAGAGAAACTCAATGACTCTCGTCGGATGCTCTGCAACAACTCTCACTTCCTCGTTCCTTTTGACCCATTGCCACCATGAGCTTTGAACTTTAACCCATCACCTCCCCTTTTACCCACACCACTAAAACAACCACCTTATCTGTTAAACACTTGTTGTTGGAGGAATTGGCGGTGTGCCTCGAAAAGGGCATCTGCTTCAGTTGTGATGAGAAGTACCACAGGGATCATAAGTGTGCTTCCTAGTTTTTCTTGTTGATTGCGGAGGAAGATGATGACCAGCGAGCAGACCCTATCCTTATGGATCCGCCACTTGATAAACACTACCCATCACCTTGAGGATAAGGTATTTTTTTATGGGCCATGGAATGATAGGAAGAGGAAGATAATGACTTAACAAGACCACAACGGAAGGCCTGAGAGGAAAATTAAACCACCTCATCATTTGAAAGATTATGTTTAGTGGATTTGGCACCAATTCTGTTATAGCTAGTGCAGTAGTGCTTGTTGAATTATTGCTTTTGTGATTTCGTTAATAGCTTGTAGTGCCTAGTGCCTTTATGTTATTGCTTTGTTATTCTGTTATTAGTTTTTGTCATTTAGCATTGGCACTTTGCTTTATATAGGAGGTTTATTGAAATGAAAAGATAGGCAAAAATATAGAAACAATTTCTTTTTCCCTTTGCTCTGGAGGTTCCTAGCCCTCAAGGTTAGACTTGTTTTCCTTCCTTCTTCTTTGTTCCTAACACCCAGCCTTGTGTAGAATCGACCTTAGATCATATGGTATTACGAGCTTGGTTGTGGTTAAAGGCGAATGAGTTATAAAAGTAATCTTTTCTCTATATCAATGGCAACAATAACTTGTCCTATGTTTAAAAGTTGTTTTTTACTTAGTTGAAACAGGTTGCATCTAGTTAGAGATGATTTTGTATTGTAAACAAATAGATATATATAGTTCATTACATGGGAAGGGAGACTCACATTGTCGGTTGGCATGTTAAGGGCTTGTATGTGTAATTACTTCATGTTTTTTACTTTGTTCTAGACAGGTGAATGCCTCACAACTTGTGATTCATCATTTGATCCTTATTTATCTATATAATATATTCTTTGTCTTCCAAAAAAAAAAAATCATAAGAGATTAAGGAATGAGGAATTATGAACTCCTAGGTTACAATTTGTGTGTGTTTTGGACATCTTTATAATGAAAAGAAAATGAAATAATTTATGCAAATACCAAAAAAATTTAAGCAAAGCCTTGAATAATGTGATCTTGGAAATGCGTTAAGTGGAAATACGCAAATTACAATCATCTACAAATGACTAAAGAATTCGTCCACGATTTAAGTCAAACTTTGGATAAGCATTGTAAAACAACTTCATAGGAAAATACTACTTTCATGTCTACACTGTTACTGGTTTCTTATAAAAAGAAACAAATATAATATAATCTATCTATTATATATTTATCTAATTTATTTTCTAAAACATGATGATACTAAAAATTTGTACCAAATTAATAGAGCTTTTTTTTATTGGCAATCGATCATAAATTCATCTTAAAATTCAAAATGGGCTTTTAGGCCAAAAAAATCCATTAAAAGATTCTATCTGAAAATAATGTTTTCAGTATTTTTTTCATAGACTTTTTAGTACGGTTTGTCTTCTCTTGAATTGATAATAAATAATAAAATAGATGAAAATGCTTTACAAAATTAAAAGTAAATAAATATGGATATAAAATTGAGTAAAAAATGGTTGAATTTCATGCTCTAGGCATATAAAGTTTTCACGAGGCTTAAAAGGCATGTTTTCTCCGTCCAAGTCCCATATATCTAATTATCTAAACATTTTTTAATTTTTTTATATATGTGCTTCAAATATTTAAACAAGAAAATTAAAAAAAGAAACATGACGTCATACATAACATCATCAACGACATCAACTTCATTCATGACCGCATGTATATCTCCCGTGTTTTACTTTCTCTTTCTGTCATTATCCGATTACACGTAGGATTGCATATTTGCATTGACAGACGAGCTTGAATTGACAGTTTTTTTTATATATAAAAAATGGATGTAAAAAACAGATTTTTGGATAAGAAACCATTACACGTAAATAAAAATAGGATTAAGTTATATAAAAAATAAAGAAGATGTGTGTAATATAAAAATGTAAGTTTAAATTAAGTTTTAAATTGAATTTGAAGAGAAATTTTTTATTGCAAATAAAAATTTAAAATTAATCAAATATGTTATTATAATGAATATATTTTCCAATAATTTGTTCAGCATCCAAAAATACTTCTTCAACTAATAGCCAAATCAAACATGTTGCAAAAATACTTCTTCAACTCATAACCAAACCAAACATGTTCTAAGTTACTTATTGTTTGATATTTTTGTATTTTTAACCTATTTTTATAAACTATTTCAACATTTTAAAAAAATTATATTTTATCGTCACTGATTTATTTCAAATCTCTTTTTACACTTTTTTATTATTAGTTTCATTTTCTTATTTTTAATTAAAACATTTTATCACTAAAAAAATTTGATAAAAATTTAAAATTATAAAGAAAAATAATTATTCATTTTCTTAAAAACTTTGATATTAAAAATTTCATTTTAAAAAATAAGTTTACTTAAATATATTATATTTTTCCATGAAATAGAAGAAAATACATCACAAAAAATTCTACTTATTGTGTATATTTGTAACTTCTATTTTTACATATTTTTTATTAAAATTATTTTAAAAATTTTAAAATATTTCCCAAAATATAAAAATATAACTAAACATATTTTTAAGTATATATCCAGGTATAATATTTATAGTTATATTTTTTATATTTTAGAGAATGTGATTCTTGAGAATATAGTGTGATACTTGAAACAAACATTCCCTTAACATTGTTTTAGATACACTATTGTTATTTGATTGTTTCTATTTTTTTACATGCTTTAATATTAATATTAATAACAGAAAAATGTTAATACAATATTACATTTACCATAAAAAGTGATAAAATAAAAATACAAAGTTCTACAAAAAATAATTGATAGAAAAATGAAAAGAAGAAGAAGAAGAATATCATGATGGCGAAGTGTCTGATAGCCGGCCATGAGCGTGGTCCACCGGTGTGATCCTCAACGTCATTTTCTGTGTATGTGACAAATTTTTTTCTAGTAGCGAGAAATTGTGGAAAAAATTAATGTGTTATACAGTTTCCTGTATGAGTATTATTATGGATAATAAACTTTTTATGTATTTAATGCAACTTATATCCAAAAAATTCTATTAAACTAAAATAATTCATGAGTTGATTTATGTATTAGGTGATAATTATTTATCGCTTTAGTTTCACCGTAATAAATTAATTGACTTTTTTTTTTTACCATGAAACATCATATCCCAACGCAGGCTAAGTGGAAGCTGCACTGCTTCAGCCATAATAGATGAGGAATTAAGTAGCTTCCACCCCTGGGGTCTAGCTTGGCACATGTCGCGCAGGAAGCAAGCCACAAGAAGTGCTGTCGTAATCCAATTGAAGTCTCCATAGTTAGGGTAAGGGAAAGGGAAAAAATAATGCTTATAACCTTCATTAATGGGTGTGGAACGGGATACATATTATATATCTATGATTCTCCTCACCAATGTATATGGGTAGTTATATTATAATTTTTACATCGTTTTTTTACTTTTTTCCCCTACTCTAGTATTCACATGGCATTAGCAAAGGCCGAAAAGGGGATTGGAATTTGAGGTTGTTGTTTTATTGAAGCGGTGTGAAAGAGAATTTGTTAGGTAGTATGGAAATATTGTAATTTCAAGTAATCTCTATATGGCATACTATAGCAATAGAGTATAACCAATGTTTTCTCTGAATTTGAAACCTTGCGTAGAAGCTCATATAAAGATTGATCAAGATCATTGACACTGTTTTTCTCGTAATTTTCTCATAATGTGGTTTTCAGAGGTACTATTTTCAACTTGAACAAAATGTGGCATGAGATTCTTCTCCATTATTGGTCTTGGCTGAAAATATATGAGCCAAATTTTAATTATACATTCATGCAATGGGAGGCAAACACGGGCCCTATATCTACATTACCAAAAAATATACATATAACAACATTGGATAAATAACACTTTCTTACGACTTTGCGAAGACATATATTTTTGGTAAACAATCGCTCGGGCTTAGTCGTTGTGACCCCCTTTGTGAGGAGGCACCCCTTCTCCTGTATCTTACAAGTGTTGTTATCTCATGTGGAGGACGTTCAACAACACTTTAGTAAGGAAAGTGTTGTTGTAATGAAAATCTAAGACAACGTTTACAATAACAAATATTGTTAAAGTTAAAAAAAAACACATCTTTTCTAAACAATGTAAAAGGAAAAAAAATCTATCTTTCACTCTTTCATTTGTTTCCCTTATTATTCCTAATTATGTCCCTTGTTAGGAACCCTACGGTCGACCTCGAGGTCTTGTCCTTATACTCTTAGTCACCCCCTTTAATTGTCTCGTCGCTTCACTACCCATGTCGTCCTATGGAAGTGGTGTCATTCTATTCTTCTTCAAAATGTCGAGTCAGGTTGTGTCAATTTGTTCATGTTTAATTTATAACTATTGTTCCTATTCATGTTCCAATTTCATGGTTGTTTGCCTATCTTATGGAGCTTTCACACCATCTCCCCTGAACATCTGAACCTTTTTCCCTTGATTTTGCTTCTATCTTATAATTTTCACTGCGAACCATAATTCTCCCTAAGTCATATTCGCACAACTATGTTTCTATGGCGGAAAAATTTGGAATTGGAAAAGACCACATTCGTGCACTAAGCCCTTAAAAGGGTTTTTAAGTTCTTTGTAAGGAAAAAATATAGGATTAAACCCCAACCAGTTCGATGTTCAACTCTCCAAAGGCACTGATCTTCCTCTCAATATCGACTTCATCAACCCCAAGGAAGTAATAATGCTTGCCTCTTTTTGTTGAGTTCAAAACCCTTGGTGTTTTAATTATGACAAAACTTCTAAACACAAATCATAAGCCTTTTGAGTTTATGTCTACTCATGAGTTTGCTTAAGCTTATTAAAAAAAAGACAAGTTCTATAAAGAAAAAAAATTAAAGTAAACCCAGGACTATCATGGTGTACTTAAGGACTATAAGAATAAGAACATCAAAATGATATTCTGATAACATATCAGAAGCAAGCCAAGATAAATTTTGATATGACTATATCAGAATGATGTATTGAAGTCAAGATCATGTAGTATCTATGCATCAAAAAGAAACTGCATCAGAGTTATCTACATTAGAATGGTAAAGATCTGGACTCTGACTTTCTAAACATCAAAATGATTCAGAAAGGCTTAGGATGCACCTAAAATACAACATCAATTCTTCCATATGTTGTCACACGTATAGAGGGTACATCAGAAGACTAATGATGAAAGTATCTCACTTTTTATATGTTGCCACACACACTAAGGGCACATCAGAAAGTGAATGCTAACAGGTAACACCAGTTGGCAAAGTGGCATTAAGCATCCCTAGCGGTACAAAAAGAAAGGTCGTGATGATATCATCTACGTCTGTACCACTCCTCATGGAGTAGGTCCCGCATCCAACCAAGTCTTTTTTACCATGGAACGGGAGAATTCCCAGTACCACTACAAGTCCAGTTGGGCTATGAGTGTGATGGGAACGACCTTCCCAAAAAGCTAGCCCTTGATCGGGGTCGACTTAGAGCATTAGAATGAGCTTGAGAAGATCTAGCGTGCAACATCAGAATGAAGACTGAAGAGACTTTGTGAAGTCTGAACCAAGTACATAACACTAACACAATAATAATCTTCACATGTTACGTATGTTGAAGTATGCTACTTCAAAATGATTTGTGTTGTGATGAAGTGTTTGGATTGATGGATTTGAGCTATCTACATTATCATGTCATGTTATCTTCATCAGAAGGAAACTACATCTAAATAGGTCCTTCGTCAAAAATATAAGAATGTATTTCTAAGAGACCACTAGAAAACTACTTAGAAATTGATCATTAGAATGACAACATCAAAATGGATTGATAAAAAAAGCTAACAATTGTAAAGTTAAAAGCTATTTGTCTACTTAAAAAAATAAGATACTCAACTGTCATAACAGTTAGATAATGGCTTGTTTGACATGTAGAGCCTATAAAAGGGTAGAAGACAACTGCAAAACAAGAGAGAAAAGGTAGGAGGCAGCCTGCAATGAATGGTTGTAGTAGGAGTGCATACAACTTAGAGCTTCAAAGAAGATTCACCTCAACGAGTGTTGTAAAGCTATAAAAACCCCTCAAACACCTTCTCCTAAATTATAATTTGTATGTATCCTAAATTAACCATGTGGGATAAGTTTGGCTATGAGAAAAGTGATAGGGAGAACCCATGGAATGTGGATAGCTTACTGAGAGTCTCTAAGATGACAGCTTGAAGAGGCTAAAGTAAAATAATACTTGGGTAGCCTAGAGAAGTGAAAGAAATACTTGTATTGTCTCTCCCATGATCAAGTGAGTGTCATGGTTGAATGGGTTTTGCTTCCCAAGAGTGGGAGAACCATTTTGTGGGTTAAGCCCACCTAAAGAAGTGAAGAATAGTGGGATTTTCTCTCTTATGAAGTTGTGGTTAAGATG
The DNA here is from genome assembly GCF_000004515.6 of Glycine max. Lineage (NCBI taxonomy): Eukaryota > Viridiplantae > Streptophyta > Magnoliopsida > Fabales > Fabaceae > Glycine > Glycine max. The sequence goes on from NC_038248.2 coordinate 7,069,525, forward strand.
GGTTATCTTCAAGCCAAGACTAGGTATGGTGACATGGTGAAGGAAATGGTGTGAAGTCCAACAAGTGGTTGTTAGTTGTAAAAATCTAGCATGTTGTTGGTTTTGTTAGTGAAAATTTCATCAGTTTGTGTGAGAACTACATGTAGCTTAAGGTTGGGGTGAACCAGTATAAAAATCTATGTGTTGAATCTCCTCTTCCCTTCTTCTTTACATTATGTTATTTGTAAATGCATCAGAACATTCTAAGCATTAAAATGCATGCATAAGAAGGTTTTCATAACAAGCTTGACTATTTTGTTAAATGACATATCTAAACTAAATCATCTTTGTGATAACAAGATACGTTTTACACTAGTTCAATCATATGCATCAAAGTATGAAAACTTTTAGGAAAAAAAATGAAAATGATTATGTGCATGAAAAGCTTCAAGCAGTATTCTGAACAATGTCTTTCTGAGTACAACATTCTAAATACTATAATTAGCATAACAACTTTCTAAGTGATAAATCATCATTACATAATCTGTGTTTTCATGACAACTAAAAGATACATTTATCTATGTAATGATCTTTCAAACATAAGCAAATGAACATTGATATTAGGCTCTCATAATCATATCGAACATTTAATGATGAGTGTTGTGACTAACCACTTAAAAAGTTTAACTCTCTAAGTGTTTAAACCTTTGTGACAAGACTTGCTGAACACCAAGATAATTTTGAGTAAAAGTTCAGAAAGGTTAAAGTTTCAGGAAAAGTTGACAAAGTCACAATTCAACCCCTTCTTGTGACATTTTGATCACTTCACTTTTATCTTCCTCAATTTTGTTCAGTGTTAGGAAATTCCTAGGATAACACATTGTTGTTGTTAATATTAATGGATGGAGTGAAATATGATTGATTTTTCTTATGTGTTCCTTTTCTTTGCTTTTAGTATTTAAGCAGCTAGTAATTTTTTACATTTGTTTAGTAGTTAGAATGATTGTTACGAAAGTATTTAGTTATAGAAGATTGTATTTAAGTAATTTTAGTGTATGCAAATTATGCATTTAGTGTATATGAACGTTGTTATTAGGATTGTAAATTTGTAAAAAAAAAATGTTGCAACGTACACAAGTTATGATAGTTTTAAACTGTCATTTTTTTCTTAAATGCCTAATGTATGAGACAACGCTTGTGATAAATAATTTTGTTTAAGGGCCTAAATAAACATCACATGTAGTTAAAAAAGTGTTGTCTAAGGATTTAGATAGACAATGTTTGTCCTAACACTTGTTTAGTGCAAGTGTTATTTACGAGGGTCCTTAAACAACACTATTAAAACCAACTCCCCTTTTAACAATTGTGAGACAAACAACACATGAAAGTGTTGTTTAAGGCCTTATTTTAGTGTTATTAAACGGTTTTTTGTAGTAGTGCTACCAATAGGCTAATTGAAGACAAAGTGGAGGAAAGAAAATGTTGCAAGAGTCTTGAAGGATAAATCAGATTTACATGCAAAAGTTAAAGGAATTAGCACAAAAGTTATTGCACAGTTCCAATCTTTTCAAAGCTAGGAGATCCAAGAGAGATCATGTGGGTAAAGTGGTTTGAGATATAAGGAATTTGTTCTTTCAAATGTAATTGAGGGGAATATGCTTCACCTTTAATATCTTACTTTATACATGATAAGATTCCAGAGGGGAAAGTGTTTAAAGAATTCATGGATTGATGTATTAAGTATGAAAAGGTGGTAAGGTTTATGTGTTGAGAGTGGAGGAATTAATCCATTGTGAACACAAAACTTGTATTATGGCACTACTTGTGCTAATCTTCATTATATTCTCTTTTGCTTATTAAAAAAACAAAAAGACCATTAATACTTGGTGATCTGAGGTTTCCTAACAATTTAGCAATAAGTAGTGATAGTTGTCACTTGCAACTTTTGATGTCTAAGTAAAAAAGCTAACATGTAATGACTATTTATCAAATAGATAACATATCTAAATAGTGGAGTAATGATATATACATAAGAGTTTAAGAAATAGCATGTTAAGTGACAACAAAACATTTGCCACTAGAGAGGTTGCATTACAAAGAAGATGTGAGATTTTAAAATGATCTCATTTGCCAAACTTATCACTCATGCAGTCATGTCTTATGTTAGGGACATTTAAGGCCAGAGTTAAATATGAGATTGATAACTGATTAAAACAATAATTTAAGAGAATAACTTTAAAAATAATAATTTGCAAACCCAAAAACAAAACAAAAAATGATCACACAGTTGTTATTTCAAAATATTTTTTTTCCTCACATATTTTTTTTAAAACGACTATACATACACATTTAAACAATATAAATATTTTTTTAACATCTTATTTATTTCTATTTCACTCTACTTGTCATACAACATCACCTATCACATTATCACTTCTCCCTCTTTTATTTCTTTCCCTCTTAAAATATAGACTAACATTGAATGGCCACAAAACATTATTCTTATTATATTAAACACATAATTTTTTTGTACAAAACTTAAATGGTTCCGTCTTACAAGTGCCGTAATCGAGAATTGTAGTGTAAGAGGTAAATGTGTATAGATATTACAATATTGAACAGTTTCATGAACAAAGAAATAAGAAATAGTAGCCAGTATCATTGATTAAAATATCATCAATACACTTTAATGTACTAATTTTAATATGGAGTAATAATTTCCAATTAAACCTTTTTTTATCATTAATTCCTTTCTCAGTAGTCATCACCCCAACAAGACACGTTAAACATATATGGAACAATTTCCCCCTTCTTTTTTTTACCCTTTTATCCACTTATCCTCCACCTCTTTCGGGTAATCAGTTACTATCACAAGTTTCAAGAACAGAAAGACAAGCAAGAAAAATCCAAAATTTGCAATGGCTTTAGTATTTACTTCACTGGGCAATAATAAACATAAACGCAAATTCAAAAAGACGCCTGTTTAAAAGAGGAGAAAAAAAAAGAAAAACGTTCGATTTAACTGCAACATTATATTATTTACACGAAAACTGTTCCTTCATTCACTCATTCATTTCATGATTCCATTCACATTCATGTTGTGAACTCCTTTATCTATTCATTTCCTTTCACAAACCCGAACCGGAAACCCCCCTCTCAAAGTAGCGGTTAGACCGGGCGCGAACCGGGGCTCCTGATCCGGTTGGGCGACCCGAATATCAAACCTGCGAACCAACGCAACCACAACGGACTTCATCTCCATCAAAGCCAAGTCCTTCCCCAAACACACCCTTACACCAGCCTGAAAAACAGGGTACTTAAAGGGACACTCTGGCACGAACACCCCATCACGCAGCCACCTTTCGGGCCTGAAGTCAAGACAATCGGGCCCCCAAATATTTTCCATTCGGCCCATCGCGTAAGGGTGGTAAGTTACCCTACTGCCCTTTCTCACGAAAGTGCCATCTGGCAACACGTCATCCTCCGTGGCGAACTTCGAATCGAACTGAATCGGTGGGAACAGCCTCATGCTGTCGTGAATCGCCGCGTTCAGGTAATGCATTTCGCGGATTTGCTCAAACGAAGGAAACTCCTGGCCCGGGCCCATCACCCGGCCCACCTCCTCCCTAATCAACTCCTCCACCTCCGGGCTTTTCGATAACAACATAAAAAAGCCCGTTAACCCGGCAGCGATGGTGTCACGACCCGCTAATAGAAAACTCACCACAATGTCTCTTAAATAAACGTCGTCGTCTATTGATCCCATGAACCGCGAGAGAAGGTCGTTCCGCGTCTTGAACCCCATTTCTCTTCTCTGCTTTATCATCTCTTTTGCGACGTCGTTTACGACGTTAATTGTTTCTCTCAGTTTCTTCTCGGATCCTATGTTGAGGAGTCGTTTTAGTTTCCAAATAAACGGCGACGCGTTCATGGCGCGTTCGGCGGAGAGCTTTGAGGCCAGGTCAAACGCGACGGCGAGGTCCGAGACTGGGAGATTCGGTAGGAGACAACCCGGGTCGAGCCCGAACGAGAATTTGCATATGTTGTCGAACGAGAATCTTCGTAGTATATCTTGCAAATCCAAAACGCAGACGGAGTTTAATTCGCCACGCGCGGTTGATTCCATGATCGGGATCAGTCGCGCGTGGATCTCCTCGTTGACTAATTCCATCGCGTACGTCCGAATCGCCACGCTGCCGAGTTCGAGACTCGCCATCTTGCGCTGGAACTTCCACGATTCGCCGTCGACGTTGAAGATTCCTCTTCCCAAAAGATCGCCGAGGATGGTGGAGAAGGGTTTTCCCTTGGGGTAGTTTTGGAAATTCGTCTTGAGAATGTGCTCCACGTTGTGGGGATTCGAGGTGATGGTGTTCCCCAGCACGTGAACGTGGATGGTGCCGGTTGGGGATTTACGCAAGAGATGAGTGTACCAGTCGCAGAGATTGGGGAACTTTTTCAGCCAACTCACCGTCAAGTAGCTCTTGCAAAGATCGCAGTTACACCAGGGCTTCATCCTGGAGATGAAGACGAGGAAGGAGAAGAAGGAGAAGAGAAGGGTGAAGGAGAAGAAGAAGAAGCCGCAGGTAGCAGACATTGATTGAAGAGAAAGAAAACCTGCAAAACTCATCTCTTTAGTAGTAAATTTTTGGAGTGAAGGATGGAACTGTGGAGAAGAAGGGTTGGAATGTGTGATATATATAACGGGGTTGGGTTCACTGTACTGCTACTACAATTAACTAAAGCAATACAATGGGTAGTGGTTTTTGTTTTGACATATAGACACGTAAAAGACGTAGTAGTCAACTCGAGGAAAGATAGAAGCGGCATGAGTAAAGCGTGCGCAAAATAATCAGACATAGACACGGGTCGTAGTGGGGCCATTATTTGTACCACGTGAGGGTTTAGGTTGTTAGTGTGTGTGTGTGGGCCAAAACTTGTTTATTATTTCGGCTCTGTGTTTGGACACTTTACAGCCCCAGCCAGCCGTCAGTTGGTGCCAGTTGCATCAACTCGGGGGGGTTCAAGATGGCTTAGGTTTATGGTTTTGTTTATCTCATGTCGGCATTTTGGGCCAGATAGAAGTGTGAGTGTGAGTGTGAGTGCTGAGCTCTCACAGGACGAGTTCAACTATCACTTTCGTTCACCAATACTTCATTCAACGCTGGTGAGTAGTTTTGCACGTTTTGATTTGGTTTACTTTAAAAAAACTAAAGGATTTTAGTCGGCAAGGGTGAGTCCTCATGTCGAGGACAATTAAGGAACAGCCTAGGGAATCCTTATAATGCCCACGATTAGAACACGAATTTAGGATTGCTACTACGATTATGGGAATGAGATGGATTTTAGCATTAATTAATGAAAAACTAAATTAGGCATTAATAATGTAATTTTTTTTTTACATAATTATCTAATTTCAATTTACCGTATATATGATAAATTTATTTATTTTTGTGATAATATTATTTTATAATGTGAGTTTATAATCATTAAATTCTTAATTAATTCATAGTTCCGGATATAATATACTTTAAAAGTAGTTTCAAAATTACAATTGTTGTGAAGTGATTTTTACTCCATTAAGGGTTGAGTAATTAAAATTGTGTATCTCAAGTTAATAGACAATTTTGGTGCAAAAACCATGTTCAATTGTAGAGGAGTATTTATATGAAAGAGTAAAAAGAAAATATATAAACAATACAATTACACAAGATTATTAAGATTAAATCTTAAAGTCATCATGTGACTTTAGGTAGTTTTATGATCATTTAATAACTTTTAATTTTAGAGAATGCATGTCGGACAAGTCAGTTTAGGAGCTTGCATTGTAAGCTAGTACGACTAACTTATAAGTTGGTGTGGTTAGTTTTATTTTAGTGGCTTTTAGCTTATTTTCATAAGTTATTTTAACTAACTTATAATAAATTTATTTTTCCATTTTTATCTCAATTAATTTGCTTGAAATCCTTCTTACAAATTTTTATTTAGAAACCCTTCTATGGGCAGACCCGACCCATAGTCTCAGTATCTGATCGATCTGGGTTCGACTGGAAAAGGGGTTTCTAAGATAACCTTTGACCCAATAAGCTACTTGGTATTGAAATCATACCATATCCAAGTAATAGATAGGAGCTGATCTTTATTATGTAAGGATAATATCTTATCATAAATTTTTAATTCAATCAAACTAGTTTTAAAATTTGTCCTTTTAGCTCCTAGCTCATATCTTATAAGTTTTATTTAACTTACAAGACAAACACATCCCTATTTATTCACGTAGAGTTATATGATTCAAATATATTTCTCTATTATTAACACTCTTCTCATTTCACGCTGTACACTCCTTATAATAAATTGTAGCATTTCACTTGAAAATAAGATTTGATGTAGCATTTAATACTATTAATTAATAAAGTATTTAACATTATGGATGTAAAATTTAATATTACCAACTGTTTTTTGACTGAATGTCACTAATTGTTGTATCTATAAAAAAAATGAAACTAACTAGATAGCACCCATGTGATACACGGGTAAATCTGAAAGAAGAACTTTTTCGAATTACATAAAAATGACATTGGCAATTTTATAATTCATTATATTATAGAAAGAAAGAAAATCTATGGTCAATCCATATGTCCATAATATAAAACTTAATTTTTTTTTTCTTGGGACAATATAAAACTTATTTATTAATTAATAAGGAATAATAAAACATAATTAAATGTGATTAGCTTTTAATAAAATTTAAATTTAATTTTGATAATATTACTCTCTTAAGATAAAAAAGTTGTATAAACAAATGAACTGCATAACAAAACATGAAATAAAAATAATAATATTATTATTTTCATAAAAAACAATTCATAGATTATTTCATTAAACCACTTTTGTGAAGATCAGTAATTTAACATCTGTAGAAAAAATATTGAAAATAAAATTAAGTGAATGAATGGAAAAATAATTCCATAACGCATACTTAAATGATTAAAAGTCAATACAATATTAAATTCACATTAATTTGTGTAAATTAGATCAAATGTTACATTCATTTTTATTTAATTTGATCTGATGTAAGAAAAATTCAAGAAAAATATTTTTAACAATTTTTAAACAATGAAAGATAATAAATATGAATTTAATAATTTTATTTCAAATATTTTTTAATTTTAATTAAAGCATTTATAACATCTTTTAAAATTTTATTATGGTTCTCAAATAAATAAAGTCACTTAATTTGAAAATATTAATTTACACATAACTATTCTCAGTTTTAAAAAAGTATTTCTAATATTAAATTTTACTGTAATGTTATGAAAGTGTTGTATTAATAAAAAAAAATACTGCAGGTTTTCATATATTAATTAAATATATTATATAAATGAAAAGTCATATATTTATTTTTTGACTGAAAAACTCATATATTTATTAAAAATATTAATTTATTATTTCTAATTAATACTATATTATATTTAATATATACAACTTTTTCAGTCAAAAAATAAATATACGACTTTTCATTTATAGAAAAGTAAAATAGACTTGAATGCTGTTTAAATAAATAAAAAATACTTGAATATGAAACTCTTTCTTAATTTCAGTTTCATATTTTTATATATTAATTATCATCATCCTTATTCTTCCTCTCTAGTTATTTGTTACATTTAATAGGTATTTCAAAAATATATTATATTTGATGAATATAATATTTAATTACATTTTAATTACATTATATGTTATTTAATAAATAAAAAACAAATATTGTATTAACATTGAAATTAATGCATTTTAAACATATACTTTGATTAATAAATAATTAAAAAACACATAATAATACTAGAGTATTTATACATTTATTCATATTATTTAATTTAAGTATATATTATAGTAGCATTTGACTACGATATTTAATATTTAATGAATATCTAATATCTTGGACGAAACATAAAATCTAATGGCCTTGGTTTAGGGTCACTTTCTTGATGCAGTTGCTTCCTGCACCTTAAAATTTGTTTCATACATCTTTTTAAGCTTTTGGAAGGATTATTTCAAAATATAATTTTACATTTTGAATTAATTAGGTGCAGGAAGCAATTGTGAGGATGCAAGAAGCAATTGTCTTTCTTTGATTACCAAACGAAAGAACGAATACAAATGTTTTCATTTTCGTGTTATGCATTCTTTGTTACGTGAATCACTTAAAACTAACAAATTGTTATAATATTTTAGTTTTTGACAAAAATATGAAGGCAAGAGAGCGGAAGGAAGACGAAAAAACAAAATATATACATAAAGTGACACACATATCCCAAATATTAAAAAAAGATATATAACAAAAAAAGTATTATTGTCTAGGAGTGTTTGAGATTTTGATTCTATCCATGATTCAATCTGACACAATTATATTAAGTTGAATTTTTAAAGTGTTCGAGTTAAATTCAATCCAATACAATTAAGATTTAATCATAAAGGAGTTGAATAATAAGTTTTATTTTTTTGAATTTGACTCAACTCATATCATATAATTTAATTTATCATTATATATAAATTAATTGTTAAAAATAAAATCCCTTAGTAATTTTTAGCTCACAAAGTTTATTAAATTAAATCACCCGTGATATTTTTTTTTCTTTTTTACGTTGTCATTTTTATCTTTTTCTTGATTTTGCTTATGTTTTTGCATGCTAATATGATACTTTATTTTTTATCTAAAATAAAAATATTATATTAACATTGAAATCATTAATTCCATTAATAAAATATTTTTACAATTTGATCTTTTTTGAGTGTTAGTCATTACATATTTATAAAACTTTAGGCAAAAATAAATTATTGTTATAAATTTTAAGAAATAAAAAAATAATTTTATATTAAGGCCTAATTAACCCTATCTGACCCAACTTTTTTTATGATTGACGTTGGGTCGGTTGGAGTTTGTAAAAAAATTACACAAACCCAACTCAATCCAACCAATAAAATTTTGATCGGGTTAGGTGATAGGTTTAGTTAAACCTAACTCAATCCAACCCATGAACACCTCTTTTATTGTCTTTGTAGCAATATAACCCTTTGCTATTTTTCTTTTGGTTCCTTTGGAATAGTTGATTTACAAAGGGAAAATTATGAAAGGATTGAAAACAACCTTAAAATGCCTTTCATCCATTGTTTGGAATCTTTCACAAAGTAAAGCTTTAAAATGCCTTTTATCGTTATTTTTACTTAATTAGAATATTCAAATTTGAGTTGTACAATTGAGAATAATCGAGAATGTGTTTGGATTAAAGTTAAAAAGTTAAGTTCAACTAAACTAAGATTTTTAAAAAGTTTAGATAAAAGTAAGTTGGATGTAACTTGATTTATGTTTGGATAATTTTATTCTAAAAGTACTTTTTTTTTTTTAAAAAGCTTGTTTGAGTGATTTTGTTGGAAAAGTATGTTGCACTATATAATTAACAAAATATGCATAGATTTTATAATATAAATACTATAATAAATTATTTCATTATTTTATTAATATATTTGAATTGATAATATATTATTACATCTTGTTAAAAATTGGTGGTAATATTATTAATAACAAACAATAAGTTTGCAAAAATTATTAAAATATACACATAAAAAATATATTTTAACTAATCAAGTTATGAGAAATAAAAATTAATACAATAATTAAAATAAAATATAATCAATCAAAAAAAAATAATTAATTCATTATACTCCAAATTTAGGTACAAGATAAAAAATATAATACATTTGTAATATAAATAACATGATTAATTAGATGATGTATGTTCTATAATTTTATCTATGATTAAATCTCGAACAATATTCATCTTTCTTCACAAATATAATAATTATTTTCATCTTCATAACGTTGAAATTTATATTGTTTTTTCTTCTAATAAAGTTGTGGACAACCATTGTTACACTAATTCATATTGTTTTTTCTTCTAATAAAGTTGTGGACAACCATTGTTAAGTAATTATTAATTTCACATCGGCGCCTAAAATCTGAAAGATGATAACATTTACATCTATATGTACCAACATATCTTATTGGTGTTGAATAACCATAATCCACCAAGTAATATTTACCTAATAAAGAAAAATAAATATTGTTATTTAAATTTCGATTTCCATTCAAATCTAAATAAATTTAAATTATAAGAAACATATACCTAGAGAAGGATGAGGAAAATTCATGATGGGAATTGTGAGGACATTCTCAAACAACATGCATCATGTGCAATGTCTTCCCATCCTAATAATGCAAATATATAACACATGTTCCAATCACAAACAATCATTACATTTTGTGTTGAGTGTCCTTTTCGTCCAATAAATTTATGTTGTTCGCTAGGACGAACCATGTATGATATATGAGTACCATCCATTGCTCCTATAACATTCTTGGATCAACATAACGAAACCTAAAATCTTTTAATTTGATGTATTTGAAGGTTAGTCTAAGACAAGCAACTAATACTTTATGAAAATGTCTACTTTCAGACTCTTGTGAGTGTTGAGACCTTTCTTGTATCATCCTATTGTCTATTCCATGACCAATCATGTTCAGGAATATTGCAACCATTTCTTGAATCCCATTCGTTTAGTTCCTTATAAACCATGTTCAAACAATTCAATGCAAGAGAATCCATTACCAAATTTTGCTACATGATTTTTCATTTGACAACAATTAAATGCTCTTGTCTAGTGAGTGTATTGCTCACAGTCTATAGCCCACAAGAGAATCCAATGGCATAACAACTTGGAGGATATTTGTAGATGAGAGATTAAGAATATATCCATTATAATAATAAAATTAGCTATCCAACTTTATTTGCCACACCGAAAATAATTGATAGAAGTATTTTCCACACTAATTTTTTTTTTTTCAAGAGAATAGCTCAAATTAACTATCCAGCTTTATTTTACATTTTACTAAACCTACACAAGTTGTAAATATATGACCTAAACATAGATTGTCATCCTATAGAACAATCACACAGACGCAACAGTAACATGAATTAAGAATAAATGCCAGAATCGTTGATACAAGAAAGAACACAACAAAAAAATTTATACAAATAAAAGATAATATATTCTTAGCATCTCTAGCTATAGCATTCCAAGGTGCATTATCAGTCAGCATCACCCTAAGTATTTATGTTGTACATTGTCAACACTAAAAGTATAAGCATTGTAGAGACTATACACGCTCTATGTATTTCCATTCCTTATAATTTACAGCAAAAAGAAGTGTTGTTGACCAAATCAAATGCTGCTAACAGAGACATTTTAAGTTGCCACTCTCTTGCGTATTCACATAAGATTTACATATCTATCAATGGTATTAACAACCAGTCTGTAATTACCAATTCATTTTGCCATGGCTCTATTTCATTTTGGCAATTCAAAGGTTCCAGAATTAGAATAATTACCAATACACATAGACAAAATTTAGACAATTCAAAGATTACAGAATGCATTAACATAAACCTGTCAATCAAATATTGAAGGTAATTATTTAATAAAATTATAACATACTATTATATTATTTATTTTATTATACTAAATTTGAAGAGCCAATTAAGCTAGCCCACAGTCACATTATTACTTAAAAATTACTAACTTTTAATATTGAAAAGAAAAAGAAGCCGATTGTTTCAAACTCTTTCTTCATCTTGCAAAAGGAATGGTTCGCAAAATGAACGCAACAAATTAAATTGCGGAAAAAAATATATACGAAATGCTTAGTACGTATTCAATTAAAACTAAAGAACTAAACCATGTGGAACCGAAATCCCACGAGGAATAGTTGGATATGGAAATGAAGGTGTTTAGATTCGAACAGACTGAGATATGCAGACACTGTTTTTGGACTGTTACTGCATCATGCAGATTGGTTTTTCGGCGCTACTAGCTAGCTAGTTGTCGGCAATGGCAACGTACATATAATTTTTTGATAAATTAATATCCAAGAACATAATGATAAGCATGAAACGAATTGGGATTGAGATGAGTTTTTTCTTTTTAGTTTTTTCAAAGAGACCTTGAGATATTTTTTTGTAAGTTTTAATCCTTTTTGAATCAATCAAATTAATTATTAATTTAAGATTTAATCACATTTTAAGTTTTTTACTCATTTCGAAGAGTATATTTTTTGGGAAATAAAATCCAAGTAAGATGAGTTTATCTTCATTTTTATACGTCTCATAATTTTAGAATATATGAGATTGATTTGATAGTTAAGAATAAGAGTTTAAAAAATAAGAGATTCTAAATTTAAATCCTATTTCTACCAAATTTAACAAATTAATATTTTTTAATAAAAAATTCTCATAATTCTAATATATTATTTATTTACACTCAAACTATCCTCTGGCTGACTTATTTGCTGATCCATATACCATGATAAAATGGTGGCCATGCATGGGCCCGTGGCTTTCCGGCAGCTAGCAAAAGATTGCTGCAATGCTGCAGGTAAAAAGACTGACACGCGCCGTGCACCTAGCTTAGCTAGCTGTGCATACATACAAAATCTCACAATGTTCCCATTTCCCACCATTGCAGCCAATGAAAATCAATACTCAAATAATATCTTCTAGTGTATCACGTTTCTTTTTGCAACAAATTTCATTTTCAAAAAAGTTGTATACAAATTTTGTTAGCAGCAAACTTTACATTTCCCATTATTTATTATTTTATTATATGAGTTTATGCTTCTCTTTATACTATACCACACTCCTTACATACGCAGCCTTTGTATTTTTGTTCTCATTCACCTTCCTCGACTTGATGTGCATTCTATTACTGGATATTACCATACATGCCTTAATTTCTTGAATGATGAAGCATCTACCTACCACTCGACCTTCATGAATCATGCATTTTAGGCAACTCAAGTTTAATTATCACATGTTTTAAGTGATGGTTAAGTTCAAATCTTGACAATGTAACCATAAACCATTTCAAACTTGGATAGAAAAAAATATCACCCTTCGCACCCAAACTTGAATACGAGAGTCAAAATTCAACCACATGTAATAATATTATTAATTTATTGATTTTGTTGTGTTCTATGAAACTTCAATCAGACAACAGCATCTTGTTGAGCGTGGAAGCAAAATTGTTTCTCTACCCTATACTATTTCAAATGATATATAAACTTTATCAATTGCATCAATTAGTTCACTTCATCTAGATGATTTTACTTAGCAACCAATACAAATAACATCAGAGTTTATCTTATCATATTATTAATATAAAGGTTTTCAAAGTAATATTATAAATGTGAATAATTTTTAATTGTAAGATAATTTATAATTGGAAAATAATATAAAATTTTCCTACCATAATTTGGGACCCGTTGGGTCAAGTTATGTTGGAATAGAATATAATAATGAAATGAAGATAAAAGCAAGACAAGATAAAAATAAAATAAGTTTTACCCATAACCACCAAAACATCTATTGTGTTATTTTATCTTGTCTTTATCATGGATCAAATAATGATATAAGATTATACATTATAATCAAATGATCATAAAATCACTATTTCATTAAAATTATATATGTATATATTGAAATCCTAACAATCGTAAAAACATATTGTAAAATTATAAAAGAGTTCTATAAGATAATTATAATTATTATTCAGATATTTTATTTAAAAAATATTTGAATAATAATTATTTGATTTCAAATTTATATGCAAAAAATATTATAAAATCAATATATAAGATAAAAGATATTATTTAAAAAGATGCGCTGGACTTTCTTGTTGGTTCCTAACCAAGTAAAAGTGTGTATAACTATCTTATTGGTACTTAACCCAATTATCTTCTCGATATAAAAAGATGCACTGGACCAATATAATATGATAAAATTATCACATATTATATTAATACATCGAATGACTTATAAAACCAAATAAGACAGTTATGCCAGTCAATCATATCCTTAATATATTTCAATGACCTTTTCAAGTTTAGAAGTTTTAATTGTATACTTTTTTAAAACCAATGATCAGTAATATTGCTGTTTTTTTTATAGAACATAAGTATTTTTTATTGAAAATAACTTTATTTTAATCTCTTTTTAAATTAGAACAATTTTATGTCAGATTTCAAGTAATCTACGCATTTAGTGGAGATGTCATTAATGTTAACAAACAAAGTAATAATAATATAAAAACAAAAAATATTTAAAATTTTCGAATTATATATTATTTATCATTATTTGACTATTTGAACTTTTCATTCAAAATTTGCCGCACATAAAAGGTTTGATTGTGCGTCGTTGATTTAGTCTTATTCAAATCACGACTTCATATTTTTCCTAAAGTAAGAAGTTTGTTTACTTTTCAATACCCAGAAAATTTGGGATCAATTGCAAAAATGTTTTCTATTGACCCCCTTTAATTTGATAGAATCACCTTCATGATTGATATTTATGTATTGAATGTCTTGTAATTAGACACTCATCCTAAATCAGTGATATTGATATTTATGAACCCAAAATCGAGAGCGTTCATCTTCCAACATTGGTTCACCCAAAACAGTACACATGCGCAGTCAGTAATCAACAATCTTGTCCTATTTTTCTATTTTGTGGAAAATATATGGTCTACGTATACTCCATTATTTATATACATGTTTTGCACGTTTTACGTGACTCATAAAATTACAACTCAACTTCAGCTAGTTATTATTATACTAGTAATAATCATTATGATTTTGTTGATCTTGATTTGTATAAGTTGGTAGGGTCATGTTGAATGAACTATCTAAAATCTGAAGATTCGAATGGACTGGTGGGATATCTTATCTAATATATGCTGTTATGCACATACACAGTCAAGCACAGAGCCAGGAATATATCGTAAAGGACTCAAATTTCATTCATCAAATATACAATATATATATATATATATTCAAAATATTAATTTTATAATAGTAATTTATCAAAACGTTACAGATATTAATCATTAATTAGTATCGTAAGATGAATTAAAAGTTTTTTAAGATCCAAGATTACAAATATTGCCTTAAAAAAACACAAATATTGATAACTTTACATGTCACAAAATAACTTTCACGAATTATATATTCCTTATTATAAAAGAAATACTAATAAAGTCTTGTAAATGCAATTATTTATAATCATTGAAACAATGAGTGATAAATTGAAAATACTATTAAAAAATAATATTCAAATATTTTGTGTAAAAAAATATATAATTATCTCTATAATATAACTTTAAAAGAAAATAGAATATTCATCTAAAAAGGTGAAAGGACGTCATAATCTTCACAATAATAATTATAAAAGGAGAAGAAAATGCTTAATAAAAGAATAAAAGTTAAGTAACACTAAAATATCAATATCTAATTTCAAAATACAAATAATTAATTTAATATTAATATTATATATATATATATATATATATATATATATATATATATATATATTAAAAAATGTAACTTGTAAAAAATCAAGGGGGCCATTCCGATCCCCCCCCCCGACCCACTACAACATCCCTCCGTCCTAGGAACTTCATAATGAGTAGAATTAAAAAAAAAAATACTACTAATGAATAAATATATTTTAGTAAAAAATTATGATGAAATTATATTAAGGATCATAATAAAATACACTGATAATATTTTCATATATACTTTTGGATCCAACATGTTATTTTCTTCAAAATATTTCAAATTTTAATTTATTTTTTTATTATAAAAAGTTAATATAAGTTTAGTTTTTATATCTATCAAAAGTGATATAATTTTGGTCTCAAATGCTAACAACATGTTTTTCTTCTTAAAATTAAAATCAATAGTATTTTCAAATAATTTGGAGATACTATCTTTTTATTTTTAATCAGTATTAATACAATAATACTGATTAACATTATTTTAAAAAAAACATTAATGACTCTTCAGTCGCAAATGTGCGACAACAACAATAAAAGGACGTAATTGATGACGATAGCGCTTTCAACAACAGAGACGTGGAGATATTTTTTTTTTGGTGTGAATCAATGTATTCTTTGATAAAAAAATTAAAAACTAATTATCGTGGAAATGAAATTCATTTAAGAACTAATCTCTTCTATTAAATGTTTTTTTATGCACGAGAGATATTGACATAGTACAACACTTAGAATTTGTATATGGTTTTAGTGCCTTATCATAAACTAAAAACACGTAGTTTTATTAACTATATATATAAAAATTAATAATTTTTTCTGGAAAATGAAATTAATATTTTGAGAAAAAAAATATATTTTGTTTTATATATTTTTAAACATTATTAGTATTGAATAACATTAATGACTTAACTGGTGATCGATGATCCTTTCAACACCAAGAATATATATTGAAATATATTTGAAATTTAAATAATCAGTATATGATTTTATTTTATTTATTAGAAACTTAAAAACGTGCTTTTATTAAAATATAAGTATTAAATATGTAGTAAAATTTTCCAGGAACGTCTAAAACTAATATTTCAAATTATTTTGAAAAGTAAAAATATATTTTATCTTATAATTAATCAGTACTTTTAATTAATAAGGGTTGAAGTTTTTTATGTACTAACTGATCATTATAGTTATAGTTAACAATGATTGACCTGAAATAATCCTATTATTATTAGAACAAGATTAAGTGATAAAAAAAAAGTGAAAATATGTGATAAAAAAAAATGATGTCACCAGTGACGAGGATCCTTTCAACAAGAGACATTAGATATACGTGTAACTAAGATAACCATCCAATTGCCTGATAGGACCCAAAAACCAATCAAAGCAGGTTTATATATCCATAGTGATTGTCTAGTTAGAATGAAACACCAACTGGGCTTGTTGAAAAATCCGATTCAGTGGATTTTATTCTTTCCTGTTTTTTATTCATCATCTCAAAGAGCCGTGAGACTTTTGATCTCCCATGTGGGGGCGAAAATCAAACAACAGGTCACTATTATGACCAATTCTGAAGTAGCATACAATACTACTATAACAATATAAACAAATCCTAATTGATGGATTTATTTAAATTGTTTTGCCGGAGAATATCTGGAATTGTATCTGTTGTCAGTAAATCATAACAGAAAATCGTCATTAATTCACATTGGTCCTGGTCTTGCATTCTTGCCTGTAAGATCATGGAAATTTACATTATTTATGTCCTAATAAAGTTTCATTCTTTTATGGGAATGAGGATTTATATATACATGTATGTGGATAAAAGTATGTATGTACGTAGAGGCGGGTGCGGGCTCCATGCATAATTTGCTTCTAAGAAATTTCTTCAATGACTTTGTTCTTTTTATTGTTGACAATTTCTTCGAAGATTTAGCAACTATACAATTTTACTGTATTAACACGATATGTGAGTGTGTAAGAAATTTCTTCAAAGACTTTATCATTTTTTATTGAAAATTTCTTCAAAGACTATAGCAACCAAACAAGGATTGGTCTCGTGAAAAGCATAGGAGGAACATTTTGCTATTGTAGTTTAGTTTAGTAATATTATTTTTGACAAAATATTTGTTTCCCCTCTATTATGTTTGGGGTGGATTTTAGGTTTGAGTTTTAGAAATTTTAAAAATAATAATTAATTTTTAGTTTTAGTTTTAAAAAAAATAAAATTAGGTTTTAAAATATGATTAGTTTCAAAATAAAATCATTTTGAAAGTTTCATATCATATTGAAATTATTTTAAAAGTACTTTTGTGTGGGAGAGTGATGACAATGATAATAGTATCAATGATGAAGACGATAGAGACATTAGTGGTGATAGTGATGCCGATGGTGTCGATGCCAATATTGGTGATAACAGAGATGGTATTGGTGATAGAAGTGGTGACAATGATGGTGGTGTCACGTTGGTAGTGGTGACAGTAACAATGATGGTAGCGGTGTTGGTGTCAGCAGCTAGTGGTGGTGTGATGGTAGTGATGATGGTTGTGACAATATTGATAGTGGTGACGGAGGTGGTATTGATAGTGATGATAATGACTATGTTGGTGACGATGATAGAGGTGATGGCATTGGTGGTAACAAAAAGTGCAATTGTCAAATGGGTGTTCACCCTAAACGGGTCTTAAGGTTTTTGCTTTTAGTTCCTAAATTTTTATTTGATTGATCTTGGTTTTTGAATTATTTTTCTGTTTTGTTTTTAGTCTCTATAGTCTAATTTGTTAACTAATGATGTGATATTTGATTTGTGGAAAAAAAATCTTATAGTTAAGAAACTGCTAAAAATTGTTTACACCATGACCATATTCCTCAGTTTCACCAAGTAGTTTAACTAACTATCTCAACAAGAAGCTTCAAAATAACAACAAAAGCTAAACTGAATAGATAACAATTGCACACAAGCATACGAGTCAAAACAATCATAGTTACAAAGTAAAAATACATTATTGAACCAAAATCCTTTCTTTTTGGTGACTCATGTGAGATAACAAGCCACTGGTTAATGAATTCAAAACTTAAATTTCTCATTAAAACGAATAACACATATTAGATTGGTGGGCCGCCACGGTTAAATGGTGGTGGGGTGGGGAGGTCGCGGTGGGGGAGTGAGCGACCTATCGAACATGGATGTGACAGGCTTGAAAGGGATGAGGACCCGATCGAGGTTGGTGTCGCGGTTCTGCTAGCGGCTGACGAAAGAAGAAAGGAGCTCGTTGCCACCGCTGCTACAGTTGGGCTTGGCGATGACGATGGAGAGGTCGTCGTCGGTGAGGAGGAGTTTGGAGGGTTTGTTTCCTTTGAAGGAAAATGGAAACACGACAAAAACATGAATTTGTTTGAGGAAAAGTTAGTATTTTGAAAGTTAACGTTTTCATTTGGAATTTGGAAGGTATTATATGTTTGAGATTTACTGGTTAGGAATGCAATTACTAGCGGTCTTTAATGGCCAAAAAATTATTAAACACATTTTAAATGACTAGCCAATCAACTTATGTTGCTTTTTAACAGTCAAAAAATAAAAATCACCACTAATATTTTAAAATAATTAGGGGGTGTTTGGTTTGACTGTTTTCTGTTCTCATTTTCATTGGAAATAAAAAATGGTGATAGAAATACGTTTGGTTGGATTTTTGAAAATATTTTCAGTGAAAATATTTTCTCAAACGAACTAAAAACTGAAAACAATAAAATCTCGTTTTCAATTGAAACCAGGAACCTCATTTTGGGTAAAATAAAAATGTGGTGGCAAGGAATGTAATTTTAAGCAAATCTAAAAATATATTTCCTTTTGAAAACATATTTTCAGTATTTTTATTTCTTGAAAACAGAAAACAAGAAGTCAAACCAAACATGTTTTCAGAATTCTAATCTTTTGAAAATGAAAACAGGAAATGAAAACAGAAAATAAAAATGCAAACCAAATACACCCTTAGAAATTCAATGCCACATCATTTAACAAAGAAACTTAACGATAGGAAAAAAAAATAAAATGAAAAAATAATTTGAGGATCAAGACTGGTTAAATAAAAGTTCATGAACTAAAAATCAAAACCTTGAATAATTGAGGGACTAAAAATATATTTTGTCCTATTATTTTTAACCAAAAGGCATGGTCCAATTGATATAACATGAGGTTGAAATGGGCAAGCTTTCCCTTGTAGTAATGAGGACCTAAAATGAACAAAAAGTGTGTTCTTCATCTTGTGTTATCTTTGATTTTTACATAGCTACAAGGCTTTTGAATCTTGCAACTCTCAATTTTGAAATATCTTCAAACTACCATGCAAGGCTGCAATCTGTCACTGGGGGCATTT
Organism: Glycine max; assembly: GCF_000004515.6. Classification (NCBI taxonomy): domain Eukaryota; kingdom Viridiplantae; phylum Streptophyta; class Magnoliopsida; order Fabales; family Fabaceae; genus Glycine; species Glycine max. Next base: position 7,089,303 of record NC_038248.2, read on the forward strand.
TGCTACCACTTTCCGAGTATGCTTATCCACTAGATCCTCCCATCCTTTTTCATTCCTTTGTTGTGCCTCATTGCTCTCCATTCCTCACCACTTTGTCAAAAATCCCATCGAAGTGCAAGAAAAGTCATATTAGCCTTTGTTACTGGAATGCCCATTCCAAAACCATATAGTTATTCTTGAGTACATATACACTTCTGGAATACTATTTCGGAATAGAAAAATTCTTTAAAAAAAACTACTATGGAATGAGATTTTTCCTAGCCTATAATAGCTTTTTTGAAAGTATATATGTATTTTGAAATAGCTATTACATAAACACTCCAAGAATAATTTTTCCAAAATAGTATTTTTCTTCTTCTAGAATAACTAATGCGAGAAGCTTCAAACTCAAAACTCAAACTATAATTCCCTCCTTCATATACTCTTCTTACTCAAACCGTTTCTCATGGTGATGATTTAGATATGTGATTTCCTTTCTAGGTGTCTCACGGTGGTGGTGTGCGGTGTGCTGGTGTGGCACAATTGTGTTGTTTTGATTTGCGATTTTTTGTGACGATGGGTCGTTTGTGGGGCGATGGGATCAGAGTTTGAAGTTGGTGTAGTGGTGGGTGACAACATTACTAGAGGATGTTGGAGGGGAGGGTGAAGGGCGACATAGAGCAAGTGGAGGGTTGACGTGTGATACTAGAGGAGGAAGATAGAAGAAAAAATTGGACATTTTTGTTCATTCAACTTTCTTTTGGAGGTACATGATTAACTGCCTAGCTATAATAGTTATATTTCTTTATTTAAGGATTCTCAAAATTATACTTAGATAATTTGTTGGTTTGTTTGTTTTTTGACACACAATTACAAGCAACTTGAGTGGATGATTGATAGGGATAAGACTAGAGAGACTCAAATAGATATTTTTAATAATAGAGGAGTTAGGTATTATCTTTTATTTTATATTATTTTTATTTTATATTTTTTAAAGTTAGATGGGGACACTGGTATGATTATTATTCTGTATAAGTTATTTTGAGAGCTTAAAAAAAGTACAGGAAGCAACATTGAAGGTGTAGAAAGCCAATAAAAAATTTCATACAAGCAACTACATAATCTGAAAAGGCCCATATTTTATTCATATACCAAATACAATAAGCCCAATAAGTTAAATTGAGTGAAGACCAACACTCCATGATTTGCTAATTGCACCACCATGATTTTTAAAATCCCAAAATTGCCTTTACCTCCATAACAGTGCACATTCCCTTTGTACGTCCTTTCCGTCATTGATGGTTCCTTCTCTCTCCGTCGGTTTCCCAAAACCTTAACAAAGGTCTTAACCTCCATCTCAAATCCAACACTCTTCATCTTCCACTGTCACATTCACCACCCCTTTGTGCAAGTCACATCCCAACAACAAGAATATCTCACTTGGGTTGGGAGCAAGAGCCAACCCCATACCTAAAAGAGTGTGATTTTGTGTACATGGAAGACAAATTCTTAGTGTTTGAACTTAAAAACACGACATTGGACACATACAGTGACTTATTGTTGTAAAATATCTGGTGGATCATGTATTTGGCATTAGACATGTTAAGAAGTGGGAAGCCATCATGCCACAAGATGGGACAAAACTATATATAGTACCACACAAAGGATTCTTGTATCCCTTCAACGTAGAAAGGATAACTTATAGTTTGATTATTGTCGCATATTTAGGTTCACAAGCTTCAAGCTTTTGGTTCATGGGACCATTGGAGTTTTGTGACAAAAGGACCTCAAAGTATATAATCAATAATAAATGGGTGAGAAAGCACCAAATGTATTGTTGGTCACCATTACAGATTGATTAATTCAAAATAGGAGTATTTTCATCAATTTTGGAATAGGTAATCCAGAATATAAATTTTATAATCCAAAAAGAGCAATCTAGAACATAAAAAGTTATATTATGGATTACCTAATATGGAATTGATAAAAAATACTCCATATTAGATAATTCATAACAAAATTTTGAATATTTATGGCATTTGGGATCACCCAATATAGAATGCAGCTATCACAAATAGGGATAACGGGATCTGGAAAAATTACCTTACAGATTACCTAATCTGTAACATCAACAAAGGAGGCTGTAGGGTAGTTTCAAGATATTGTAAAATTTTCAAAATTATAGGAGGTGCAGGAAGTATTTTGTGGGATGCAAGAAGCAATTGCCTTAAGAAATAACAATTACCAACAATAATAAGAGTAAGCCCAGTCATCATCATGCCGTGGGAATTCACAAAAAAAAAAACTGTGGGTTAAAACTTAAAACGAAACGTTTTAGAAGGTTGTATTTGTGAAGTATAAACCCATATTTTCACACGCCCAAAACCCTCGCGCTCTCCATTCGCATCTGAACTCTCAGTCGCTTCTCGAACCCTACTTTCTTCCGCGGTCGCTCTCTCTCTTTTTTCTCGGTTTTTTTTTTTTTTTTTTTGCTTATTTTAACTACTTCATGCATTTCAATTCTCGTTGTTCTCTTCGTTCGCAAAGTTCCTTTCCATTGCGCAGTGCATCAATTTCGCATTTCAAATCGTGTGTGTTTTCTTCCATTTCTCACCTTCGCATAAATCCATTCTCCTCTCTGTTGTCCGAGCCAAACTCCGATTGTTTCTTTTTTTGTTAGGATGATGTGCATGAATACTTGGACGTTAATTTTACTTAGATTTATGAACGCGTTAGTTAATAGAACTAAAAATTGCATTTGCAGTGCTTAACCTAGGGCCAACCTTAACTGATTAAGGTTTTATTCAGTTCTTTTGGTAGATTTGTGTTATATTGTAGCTTGATGGTAGATTGTGATATAGGAAAAATCACTCTTTTTATAGGTAGCTTTAATAAGTGTAAACTGAGTGGATATATATTATGAGAGGAGTGGTTTATTGTGAAAGGTGAAAGGAACAAACAATGAAATCAGGCCCTATATATGTATAGGGAAGTGCCTCCTTAGGGTGAGGGGGGCTCTGCCTCCATTTTTTTATGCGCTTTTGTTAATATTATTTTCAAATTGGCCTGCCTTCCCTTAGTATAGAATGTAGATGTAGATACTTTTTCTTTGATTGATTATTGACAGGATATGTTTCTCTATTCAGGTGATTGCATTTGAATTCCTGTAATGGCGGTAAGTTACTAGCTACTAAATTTGTTATTTTTCTTTCCTTACTCGTTTTTTTCCCTTCAGCTGAGGATTTCTTTTGTGGTGAATGCTGTAGATTGATAATATTTTTAAAAATGAAGCTAGTGAAGAAAAAGGAGAGCGTGCCAGAATGGTGAGCTTGTAATGATTTTATGTTTTGTTTTGGTTTGTTAAGATTGATATACTACTTCTGATATGTACCAGAAAATATTAGCATGTGCTGTTCCTTTTGAGTAAGGGGAAAGTTGGTTAACTCTATCTCCGTGTGTATTATGATTTGGTCTTGTGCAGGCTTCTTTTGTTGGAGCCATGGCTATTGCTGACTTAGTGAAGACAACCTTGGGGCCAAAGGGAATGGTAAAATCTCCTCTTCACTCATTATATGTGGTGGTAATAAATGATTTTATTTTCTACTCATAACTAATTTATATATCTTGGATTTGATAACTGCAGGATAAAATTTTGCAGTCAACAGGTAGAGGACGTGAAGTTACTGTCACGAATGATGGCGCTACAATCTTGAAGTCCCTCCATATTGATAACCCAGCTGCTAAAGTCCTTGTTGGTATCCTTGTAATTTTTTTATTGTTGTGGTGAAAGCAGCTTATAATTTGTTGGATCTTGGAAAGAGCTATGTGAAATGCTTGCTCATGCTATTAATAGGGTTTGAAAGTTACTAAATTAATAATTTTTAACCGTGGAAAACTCAATGCAATGATTACAAAGCAAAAAGTCTAGGTTTTGAATTTTCTAAAGTACATGTCAAAGTCCTGGTTCCATTCCATAACAAACTAAAACAAAGTGATGTCTGTCTGGAGCAAAAACTAAAATATACGTTAGAATTTTAGATAGATGCATTTATATTCTATCTGAATCCACAAAAAGAGATACAAAAGTTCTTTGTTGCAGTTCATCACTGAATGGAACTCACCAATGTGATGCAGCATAAGTGAAGAAAAGCAGAAAAGGCTCTTCTAAATCCTCAAAATAGTAACTCCAGAACTTCTTCTGCATGAGAATCATATAAGTAGTGGCCTTGGAACATCCTTAAGTATAGGAGAGTGGCTTATCAAAAATGACTTTGGATCATGCCTCCAACTGGGGGATATTCCAATCTTGTGTTCAGCTAGATCCAAGAAGATGTAGCTTCACTATCATTTCAAGAAGAATTTGAATTCTGCTTACTCATTAGACATTGCTGGTAGTCCAAAATGAAAATACCAATGTTGTTAAATGGCGGCGCCACTGCTGCAATGGCTGAATTGTGTGGTAGAATTGTTGCCAACCACCACGGGCAATTCGTGAAGGGAGGCCCACTATGGTGGCACCATAGGCTGCAATGGCATGTTATATGGTGGAATTTTGGCCTTCTGCCTTCCACTTGCTGCCATTGATAACACTGGAAACACAGTTTAAAAATAGACATTCACAACTTTCCAACCATGCCTCTGTTTAAGCTGGTCTTGAAAAGTAACATACAAGTTCAATGTGAAAACTGGCCTCTCTGACTTCCTGAATCCCCGTTAATCTTGGATTTGGCAGAAGTTTTTGAATAATTTAGCCGGTGGTAATGTTATATGCTACATGTTTATCTTTGAGGTGACCAGCAATTTGTAACTTGCAATTGCATAATAGCCATCCAGAAAAGTGAGTGTTGGTGCATCCAAGGTTGTCAAACTCTAGATGTAAACTTGTGGAGCTTCCGTAGACTTATCTCTATGAGTTGACTTTTAAACTCTTTGTAAAGTTGGAAGAGTTTACATAATGTGAAAACAATATTAAAAAAAACCTATTGTTGACATATGCTCAACAAAATATTTACACAAAAATAATTTAACATTTAAACTTCATAATAAAGCAAATTAACAAACTAAAATAATAAAGTCAGGTAGTACATTAGTACTAAATAAGATCAAAGTAACATAAATGACCAAATCATATATAAATTCATAAATACATAAGTTACTAAAGTGAAAACATTTAAATAAAAAGCTAATTTCTTCAAATCCATATGAGCCTTGGTAAAATACTTTTATTGGGGTGAATGGGGGGCAAAAACTACATTTGTATCCAAATTCGCTTCATCATTCGAGAGTTTATGTGAGTTTACACTAATTTAGCAGAGTTTACCCAGAAAAATCTGATGTTGAGTTAACTTGTTTTATTTACCTAAAATCGTAAAATTGTAAGAGTCTTGGTGTTAACTTGAGAGTTTGACAAGCATGGACACATCGGTAATGTTTCTGGCTTTTGACTTATATAGTTCACAGGTTCAAATCTTGGAAACAACCTCTCTACTTGTGGGTTTTGGGTGGGGGTAAGGTTGTGTATATACCTGATCCAGACCACACTAGGTGGGAGCCTCGCGTACTTGGTCACCGTTTATAATACCTGTCCTGTTATTAATTAGAGCATTGATGTGGATCTTTCTTTGCATGTTTAAATCATAAGATAATCATCCTTAATGTAAGTTAGACATATCAAAAGTTCAAGATGATGAAGTTGGGGATGGAACTACCTCAGTTGTTGTGTTGGCTGGTGAACTTTTAAGGGAGGCAGAAAAGCTGGTTGCAACCAAGATTCATCCGATGACAATAATATCAGGTTCATTTCTTTGTTTTTCAAATGGTCCAACTGCTCTTATGATGCAAATTTTGTTGGTGTTTTCTTATTGATAAATTTTCTAACTGCAACTTTATTGATTCACATTGTGAGTACGAGGCAATTTACCCATTAAGTAATTATACCGGACAAGAAAGCAACACGCCCTTATTGGGCATCATGCATTTCTAATTTGCATTTTAAATAGCATGTCTTCCTTTTATGTCTAGCATCTTTGAATGTTCCTTTGAAGCTAGTGAATGTTAAACCTACTGTGTTAAAATTTTAATCCTTCCGGCTTTCTAATTAATGGTTGGGATTGAGAGGTAGTAATAAAAGTAATCAATGAAATAATGTCCATTTTCAATCTTTTGTTTTCTTTCCAACTTCCAGTGTTGCCTCATCTATACTTCCTTTTTTTCCGCATTGTTTTTAGGTTTTCGAATGGCAGCAGAGTGTGCTCGTAATGCTTTGTTGGAGAAGGTTGTGGACAATAAAGCAGATTCTGGTATTGTTGTTTCATCCCCCTTTGGATAGGAATATTTCAGGGTTGTATCATTGTCTCTGTAACCTTTTAATTCATTGTTATTACTATTATTTAATACATTAATTTACTTTAATGTCCAGAGAAATTCAGGTCAGACTTATTGAACATTGCAATGACTACTTTGAGCTCCAAGATTCTCTCACAGGACAAGGAGCATTTTGCAAAATTAGCTGTGGATGCTGTAATGAGACTAAAGGTGAACTGTGCCTATCCTACTGAATGCCAGTTTTCAATCTTGGTAGATTTTGTTAGTAGTGTTTGTGCTGTTTGCCAAGTTTTCGCCTTCAAATACTAGATTCAATCTTGATCTATATATTTTTCTTCATACTTGACTGAAAACTTACTTAAAAGTATGTTATTAGGAAGTTAGATTACAAAAAACTTGTGTATGAATAGGATTCGACAGTTTTATAATAATTTTTTACAGTATGAATGTGGCTATTCAAATTTCTTCCACTTCATAAATAACAATGAACTAAGTGTTTTAAGATGATTTCATAATAGTGAGTTTGGAATACTTTGTGAAGACTCAGAAATAATTGGTTGAACTTGGTAATTTTTTTCTGGATTATGGCAGTTTTCATTTGGAGAAGATATTTTTTTCCTTTTTTAAATGATCTAAAGTAGGAAGTGCTCTTTAGTTGACTTGTTAACTTGTAATATAGTTATTCAATTTTTTTATTCTGCAGACTATGCAAACAGATGTGATTATTCCTCAAAGGATTTTTTTATTAGTTTGAGCTATATTGTGATTAAGTTAACTATGTCTTTTCATGTTTTCATTTCTTGTATCTAGCTTTTTAATGATGTGTTTCAAATGCAGGGAAGCACCAATTTAGAATCTATCCAGATTATAAAGAAACCTGGAGGCTCATTAATGGATTCATTCTTAGATGAAGGGTAATATTGCTTAAAGTTAGATTATTTTGAAGTTTGCAAATAGGAATGCTTCATCCTGTTTATTGAATCCTGGTGTATCTTTTTCATATTGAGTTGCACAGGCAGTTTTCAAGCCATTTAAATAAAGTCAAATGCTTATAAAAATTATAAACTTCTACACTTACCTGCATAATGAATAATTTTGCATTAGTAATCTTGTTATTTATTTTCCAAGCATTGCTTATCCTTGCATTACTCTGGGTAAAAAGTAAGCTCTGTCTGTTTTAAATTTGTTTTGGTCAGATTCATTCTTGACAAGAAAATTGGTATTGGACAACCCAAACGTATAGAGAATGCAAAGATACTGGTGGCAAACACTGCCATGGACACAGACAAAGTGAAGATATATGGTGCACGTGTTCGTGTTGATTCTATGGCTAGAGTTGCTCAGATTGAAACAGCTGAGAAAGAGAAAATGAGAGAAAAGGTGCAGAAGATAATAGGTCATGGTATCAACTGTTTTGTTAACAGACAGTTGATTTACAATTTTCCAGAGGAGCTCTTTGCTGATGCAGGAATATTGGCTATTGAGCATGCTGATTTTGATGGTATTGAGCGTCTGGCTTTGGTAACTGGTGGTGAAATTGCGTCAACCTTTGACAATCCTGAGTCTGTTAAGCTTGGGCATTGCGACCTTATTGAGGAGATTATGATTGGCGAGGATAAACTGATTCATTTTTCTGGTGTTGCTATGGGGCAGGCATGTACAATAGTTTTGAGAGGTGCTAGGTACTTGTTGCTCTTTTATTATTTAAAACCCCTTTCAAGTGTTCTTTTACATAGTCAGGCATTTTATTGTTGATAACATATTATATCAAATCTTTTTGTCAGCTGAAGTTTTAATATTTTGGCAGTAGGATTTTTTTTAATCTTTTGTTCCATTCAAGTATAATCACTATCTATTCATGGTGGATTATATTACTTCCGTTTTTGCTGTTTCCATGCTGATTTATTGAAGTTTCACATCCAGAATCCCGTATATATTTCCTTTCAGAATATTGGATATGCATATTGAGCCCAATGATTTAACTTCTGAGTGCTAGAATTTTGAATGCTACTTGCTTTTATGCATGTCTTCATGACTTCATGTGTGCTCATAGCATCATACTGAGTTAGTTTATGCCTTTTATTCTTTATTTAGTCCTGTCCAGTTTTGATTTTTTCAATCGATGCACTGTGAGCTGGACATGTGTTGGAGTGTTTTCTATGCATGAATAGACATCTTTTTTTTTTTTCAACAAACTTGAATGAATGTTTTTTTCATTTGCACTCTAAGTATGATATGTCTACTTTTGTTGCAGCCACCATGTTCTTGATGAGGCTGAGAGGTCATTGCATGATGCCTTGTGTGTGCTATCTCAGACTGTCAATGACAGCAGGGTGTTGCTTGGAGGTGGGTGGCCTGAGATGGTGATGGCAAAAGAAGTTGATGCATTGGCTAAGAAAACTCCTGGAAAGAAGTCTCTTGCTATTGAGGCATTCTCCCGTGCACTCTTGGCTATTCCAACAATCATTGCTGATAATGCTGGTTTGGACAGTGCTGAGTTGATTTCTCAGCTCCGTGCAGAGCATCAGAAGGAGGGCTGTACTGCTGGAATTGATGTTATTTCTGGCTCTGTAAGTATTGAAACTAGTATTGGTTGAATTTATTTGAGTTAGCATCATTTTTGAATTGCCACATCTGGATTCTGGATGTATGATATTGCCACATTTCTTTTTACTCTTGGGTTGGTTGTACAAGGTGCACTCACAGGAATATCTTCATATGTTTTTTGATTTAATTTGTAATGTTTTATTGTTGTCTTTATGTAGGTAGCTGATCTTTTTTTGATTTCCCCATTAACTGGTTATACTGATTTTTTGGTATATAGCTTGAAGTGTCTCATCTAAATTTCCAATATATATCTGTCTGTTGTTTACATCCCTGGTGGACATGTTCATCTTGGTTACGTGCCTAATGCTGGATTACTTAGGATCTATACCTTTAATTAACTAGAGTGTGATAGGTGACGGATGCTGTCTTGCCTTGGGTTATGTAGTATTTATATCCAACTTTGCTATACATACTTAACCTTAGGCATTACTTACGTTGTGTAATGCATAACATAGTCTTTGGTGTGGTACCACTGGTACCGTTATATAATACTATACATATTTTTTGCTGATAAAAAAAAAACTAGTGTGTCTGTAACTGATTAGTAAGAGCAGGATTTTACCTTGGTTTATGTTAGTCTTAGAAAAGTATCCTGTGCTCTCTATTTTCTGTCTGGCTAACCTACTTTGGCCTGTGCTGTATTTCTGGAAGGTTGGAGACATGGCTGAACGGGGGATATGCGAAGCATTCAAAGTCAAGCAAGCTGTATTGCTATCTTCAACAGAGGCAGCTGAGATGATCCTTAGAGTTGATGAAATCATCACGTGTGCTCCGAGGAGGAGAGAAGACCGAATGTAAAATATCCTGAGGGTCCAACTTTGGATGATTGGGGTGCCAGCATTTTTTGGCGTAATATGAGTGCTGTGATATTTTGATATGGTGGTTGTAATTGGAAGAAACTTGGTTGTAATGCTAAAAATTTGTTAGGTAAATTTTGATTTGTTTTGGAACCCAGTCGCACGCCAGTGGATTGGGGTGGGTGGCGGAGAAATTTTACTTAGAACCATTTGTTCCTGCCCTGCAATTAGAGTTAATTATGTCTACTTGAATTTAAAGACATTATCTTTTACTTCATTCTTGAATGAAGATATCTTTCGAGATTTTTCGTTAATTTGCGTCTTTAAAGATTCTTTCATTCTTTAACAAATAATTTAGAAACTGTACTCATCCGGTCTGTGATCTTGATTTTTCTATTTTCTAAAATTTATAATTTTGATTCTCCTATCTTAGAATAGTCATTTATTTATTATATATTTTTTAGTTCTTTTTTTTAGGTGACTGTGAAGATATTAATACGTACTATGACGTAGAGTATATAAATTATGTCGTATTATTACATTTGGATTATATTAAGTTAATTTTTTTTACTGATTTTTGAATTTGATTGAAAGAATAGAATTGTGGATTTTATAAAACTGGAGTGTAAGTCTTTATTTTAAAATAATGGAATTTAAAAAATAAGATTAAATATCTTTATTTTAAAATAAAAAAATATTTTAAAAAATAAGGAAAAAAATTATATTTAACCCTAATGATTTGATACTCTATCGAACCTTTCTAGGATGACCGTAAGTTTTGGTTTTTTAATTTTAAAATATAACGTTAGGTTTTACCCAATTTTAAAACACCTTTCCTTTAAGTTTCAAAAACGGTAATTTTGACTTTTTGTTTTTTTAATTTCCTGATTTGCCTCACCTTATCTCCTGAATACGATCCATGGTGCAAAGAATAACTTGGTGTCCGGCGGTGGCAATGTATTTGCCGCCTATGTTTGGTGGCGGCGTAGAGAGTAGGTATGTTCAGTTGTGGTTGAGTCATGTACGTATGTACATACTAGTTGGAGATAAGCTTTTTAAGTCGCAAATGAAATACTCTAAATCACAACAAATATGTTTTTGCTTAACGCTGAAAGTTATTGCAAATCACTTAATTGCATTTTGTTTGGGTGAGATTACTGCTTGCTGGTGTTTTCATGGTCGTCTGCTATTCATTTCATCACCGAGGAACAAGAAACCATCGGTCAAACTTTAGCATCAACTCCACTTTTGATTGTAATTTTATATATTTACAAGAAATTAACAAATACACAACATCTTGATGAAATTTCATCAAGCCATGTACTAAAAAATTTATTTATGCTACAATTCAGGTTTTTAAAATTCTACAAATAGTTAATATGTTAGTTAAATTACCCCATAGAAGACTGAATTTAACTCGCAAGATAAAATACTAAAAACAACCAAATTTTATAGGAATGGAGGGGTAGATTCTAATTAATTGGTCTCTCAATTCCTGAAATTTGGTTGGTATAATATTTTATTTCCTTCAAAACTTTGGTTGTTTTACAATACCAAATGTAACTGTATTTTTTTTTTCAATTATACCTTTACATATAGTAAAATAATTAAAAGGAATAATTAATAACTTTGATTTTCACAAGATATTTATAATGGAATATCAATACTATTTCTTAGTGATATTTTTATTGAAAAAGAATACTATTTCATCAAAAGGCTGTATATTACCGGTGCAACGGGATTCTTAGCAAAACGTACGTCTTCTTCTATCTCTCACTCTTATATTTTCAGTAAGGGAGGATTAATTAGTTCGATATCATTATGTTGTTCTAGCTGTTCTTATTAATGCAGTTTTCGTGGAGAAGATATTAAGGGTTCAACCAAATATCAAAAAGTTATACCTTCTTTTAAGATCATCAAATCCTCATATAACTACCCAACGCTTGCACGATGAGGTACGGAATTTCTCTGTAACTATTTAACAGTAGTACCTTGAAGTTACATTGAGTCTTAGTAATTAGGAAAAGTTATTAGGATCACCATACTTCTATTGTTCCAACCATTCCTTAATAGACAAAAAAGAATTAAAAAAACTTGATTTCAATTATAAATTTTTTTATGTAATCTTCCTTCTCGTTTCAATTATAAGTAAAATAAGACATATTTTAGGCTTATGAAAAAATTAGTTATCTTTGTTAAAAGTGAGTCCTAATTACAAAATGGATATTTTTTTTAAATTATCATTCATTAAAATTTGATATTAAGCATAAAAAAGTCTTTAAACTTATTAAATAAAGAATATTTTGAAAACAATTTCATTAAATAAAACATAAATAATTAAGATTTATTTATATTTTAAAAAAACTTTTATTGTTTACAGTGGAATCCGAAGAAAACATGTCTTATGTAAAGATTGTCAAAGATTATATATAGTGGTAGTCATAGGCTGTAATAATTTCTTCTTTATTATCTTCGCACGATATATACAGAAATATACATATATTAGGTTATTGGGAAGGACTTGTTCAAGTTGCTAAGAGAAATGTGGCGTGCAGATTTTGGTTCCTTCATATCCGAGAAAGTGTTGGCCATTGTTGGCGATGTTTTTTTTGATTTATTTTGAAATGTTTATTGAATTATAATTTTTTCTTATGATTATAAATATAATATTATTGTGTTTGACATACCAATTGATGTTCTTATACGAATGAGTTAATAAACTTGAGTGCTCTTAATGTTTTTGTATTTTTCATCTATGATTTTGATTCAATGATTTTAATATGATTATGTATGATTGTTTGAGGGATTTTACTTCCCATGTTGTGGGAAACATTTTGTATAAATTATTATATTGATATTATAAAATTGTGATTTAAATTGTGAGTAAGTGACAAATTGAACCTATAATGAAGGGTGAAGTACATGTGTATTGATATGTGTGTATTGAGTTGTGAGTTATAAAGTGTACAATCACACAAGGTTGATTGTTTGAAGGGTCATCTTGCTTGCTTGCCATATTGACATGCTTCACAGCTTGGTAATTTAGAATCTAAGTGAGGTAAGCCATGAATCAACTCCTTTCATTGCATGTTCAGCACAGCTGAATGATGAAAATGGCCTAACCTTTTGTGCCAAGCCTCTGTACTGTTTACAGTAGCTGGATAGGCTGCTTGCTTCTCCTTCAGTGGGTCAAGTGAGAAACTTTTGCCTCTCATTTTGATACTGAAAATTTTCTTGTTATTGACATCTTTAATCAAACAGTGTTTATTTTCAAAGATGACTTTAAACCCCTTCTCAACCAATTGTCCCACACTTAGCAAGTTTTGATCAATCTCAGGTACATACAAAACATCATAAATTAATTTTGTACCTGTGCAACTTTCAATGGCTACAGTTCCCTTTCCTTCAACAGTGATAAGATCACCATTTCCGATTCTAAATTTTGATACCTATGATCTGTTCAACTCTCTAAAAAGCTCTTGATCGTGGGTCATGTGGTTGGTACAACCACTATCCACTAGCCAACATTCAGTTGAGCTACTGCTTGTAAAACAAGTTGCTACAAACAATTGTTGTTCCTCTTGTTGATCTGCAACTTGAGCCTCATTCTTTTGTTGAAGATTGCTTTTGCAAATTCTCACATGATGCCCCAACTTGTTGCACTTTTCACACTTAACATCGGGTCTTCTCCAACATTTGAAAGAAGGATTACCCATTTTGTCACAGTGCTTGCAAGGAGGAAATCCTCTGTTGTTGTCTCCACTTTTGTTGCTAGTGTTAGCCACTGCTTCTTGTGTGTTGAAATTCTTCTTCTTGTATTTCTTCCACTTGTTTTTCTCTCCTTGGTTAATTTGCAATTTAGCTTGGAATGCTCCTTCCACAGAATCATCAGCCCTCATTCTTCTTCTTTGCTTTTGAGCTTGCAATGCATTTACAAGTTCTGCCAAGGTAAGTTTTGACAGATCCTTAGTATTCTCCAAGGCTGTAATAGTAGCCTCAAATCTTTCAGGGATAGTCACCAGTATTTTTTCAACTATTCTTGAATAAGAAAATTCAGAACCAAGAAATCTTACTTTGTTGGCAATGCTAAGAAGTTTGTTAGCATACTCTTTAATTGTTTCAGACTCCTTCATTTTCTGCATCTCAAATTCTCTAACCAGATTCAGGGCTTGCATTCCTTTAATCTTTTCATCTCCTTCGTATTCATTCTTGAGGAAACTCCAGATTTCATATGCTGATTTGATGGTCATTATTCTAATGAAAATTTCTTTTGAGACAACAGCAAATAAAGAAGCTCTTGCCTTTGACTTTCTTGCTTTCCTCTCCTTTTGATTTTTTATCTCAACCATTGTTGGATTGGTTGGTAAAGGAAGAACTTCGTAGTCTTCCTCAACAGCTTCCCAAAGATCATTTGCCTCCAGATGTGCCTCTATTCTTGCTGCCCAGATTTGATAATTATCACCATCAAACAGAGGTGGTGCTAGTGCTGTGTATGATCTTTCAGAATCCATCAATTTGATGAATTGAAGCAAGGTGTTTTGACTTTTTGTGGTGGGTTTCACTCGGTTCACTCACAGGTCCCACTTAAGAAGAAGACTCTTGATACCAATTTGTTGGAAAAAAACTTAACTCACAGAATGAAGGGAAATGAATACACATATTTTATTGAATAATAATATGTTTAAATAGAGATTTTTTGCAACTGAAAGAAATTATAAAAACAATAACTGACTTCCAAAACAATAACCACTAACATAATAGCTATGGTAACTGAAAGGAATCATAAAAACAATTGTAACTGAAAATAAACAGTCCTAAACACTCATTATAGGCAATTGCTGATACACCCGTTCAACACATTGCTTGTCTAGCATAAGGAAGCAACACAAGGGAAGCTGTTGGAGAACAATTAACTGGTGATAAAGAAGCAAATTTCAGGATAGTTTGCGATACAGAATTATAAAAGGGAGCATATTAGTAATAATAAGAGACAGTGCAAATAGAAACTCTCCTTTTATTTTAAAGGTGTTCAAAATTAAATTTGTTGTTGTGAACGACTTAACCAATCAAAACATACTAAAACTTATCAGATTGAAAATTGAAAAAATCACATTTTTATGCTGTTTGATTCATTTTTTGTGTGTGTTCGTGAAAATGAAATTGAACCACACTTTATACTTAAATAGATTTTACTTGATAATTGCTTAATATTTTTTGTAGTTTTATGTTAATTTTTAATATAATTATAGTATGTGATTTATAATACACTTCTTTTTATCGAAAGTTTGTAATATATTATTTTTGTTGTAGTAATTAATAGTAAATGATAATTCATAACATTCTATTTTCCCTGTAATCAAAGTATACATATTACTTTTAGTTTTCGATGTTAAAAAATGATGTATTAATATTGTTAAAAAAGTATTAAATATTAAGTGATACTTAAATTATTTTTATATTATTAAGAGTTGTTAATATTAAAGAATAATGCTAAATAGAAGTAAAAAAAACTATTTTTCAACTAATATATTTTAACAATTTTTTTTCAAAAAAATAAAATAATAATATAGCATAATAATTATGTAAATTATTTATTAAATTTAACATTTTATATTTTGTTGGAATGAATTTTCTTTTAAAAAATGGTACCAAATTAGACTGAAAACACCCTGATTTATTTATTACTAGTGTTCTTATTGAATTGCATATGGCTCTTGACCACATCGGGCTTCCAAAGTTTTGGGTTAGAACAAGAAGTCTTGGGTTGGGGGTTTGGACTGCATAAGTTCTTCCACGGTTTGTGCTATTTACAGCTTCCATATGTGCTAAATACGCCTCCTTTACATTTATTTTCCCTAAACTACCCACTCATCTCCTTCTCCCTCACACGTAACTCTCTTCCCTAAACCCCCAACACGAACTTCAAAAAGCATAAAGTCGATAACCACACTCTATTTGGACATTCTTCGTTGAATTGAAGTGGAGTGTGATATCATGAATTTTTCAAATCGTAAACACCATTGATTGGATCCAACTGCCAATACGCTTTTTCCATCCCATAACCCCTTTTCCCCAAATTTCCCCACTCTTCACCTCGCAACTTCACAAATCGATGCAAACTCAGAATCACCACTTCTAATTTTTTTTCCACTCAGAATCGATGCAAACTATTTGAGGTTTGTAAAAAAAGAAAGGAAAAACAAATAGAGAAAAAGAGAATAATTTAAACCAATTATAAAAATTGAGAATTCACCGTTATCTATGTTAGTCCAAATGAAAATGCACTATCATAATCATTAGTCCAAATGAATTATCAATAGTCGTTAGTACAAATGAAAATGATTTTGATTCTCTTAAATAAGGTAAGAAAAAAAATTATACTAAAAATTATTAGTTGAATTTTTTAGAGAAAATTAATTATTGGCAAAACTAATGGATACATCATAGTAATAACATAATCAAATAAAAATGTCATTGAAGTTAACAATTTATAAGTAGGATTTGGGTAGGTCTGATCCGTTCCCAAGCAATTTCACTTGTTAATCGATTGGTAATCGTTAATGTGGCATGTTAATCATTATTAAATGTTGACATTATATTTAATACAGATTAAATAAATGAAAGGAATACTTACTAACCTTCCCTTATAACTCACAGGAAGGAAGAAAATAGGGAAAAGTGAAAAACTGATTTTATATCCAACAAACCATGCTAAAAAAGTATTTGGACTGTTACTTGTTGTCAGAGACTGAGAGATAAGCAAATTAAAATTAAAATATATGATATTGGGTACACTTGATCAAAGTTTTGAAACACATTTGGCAGCTAGCTAACACAATTATACTGCCCTTGAGAAACAAATAACATAACTATAATGTGACTCTTCTAGCTAGTACAAATTTGAACATAATAAAATTACTAGTTTCAAAGCTCTATATATCACTTCAAAATGTACTTCACCACACCAGGAAGATGGATGTTCAAAAAGTAATCTTCCCAATCAATCAGTTCGGGGTCAAAATAAAACAAATCTGTCTCCACCCCACCTTGTCTTGCTGCCATTCTCAACTTCTCTGTGTTCATATCATCAAATCTGTATGCCATAACATTTTTTTTTTGGTCTAAGTTTATACCTTATAAAGCATTAAATATTTAAAAGAAGGATAAAATCTGTTTATCTCTCTCAAAATATCTCAAAATTCAGTTTTAGTCCCTGTAAATATTTAATATGGTTTTAGTTTTTACATGAATCAAAAGTTGCGCAATTTTAGTCCCTGGTGGCAAACTAAAACCACGTTTTTCTGTTAAAATGTAAGGACTACAAATATATTAAATTTTTATGGGAATTTAAATCAAATTTTGAGGGAGCAAAAATAAATTTTACCCTTAAGCAACACAGGTACATGATAAAAAAAAGCTAGAACGATTGGACCTGCATTGAACTGAAGCATATAGAGAGTGATTCTAATAACTAACACTTACGCAGCTTTAAAGAACAAGTAAGGCTTGTAAAGGTCCACCAACCGCATCACAATCTGAATCTTCCTATTGAGATTAAGATATGTTCCTTGGAAATACTGGCAAAATGCAGTATTGGCCAGCTCAAGTCCCTATTAAATGAAAAAAAAAAAGTGTGTAAAACTTTGCTATGAAATTTGAGTGATGGTGAAATATTGGTGATGAATGATGATCACTACAAAAGAACCCTTTACCTTTAACACAAGCAGGTAGCGAATGAACATATATCTTCTGAAGCTATCCATGTTGCTCAACACTGTAACTTTTCCAACCTTAACTGGCCTTCCATCCTTGTTTATGCATGGTTTTGCTGTGAAATATCTAAAGCCATACTCTTGAAGATTGCCATATCTTAGTGGTCTTCTAACAGAGGAACCAACATGATATATAACATCATCACTAGGATGATTTGCATGAGCCACCATGGCCACAAGTATTGCATTCACCACCATGTCAGCTGGTATCTGCTTATTAAATTGGTGATATTAAGATGAGATCAGAAATTAATCACAATGAAGCATTAATAAATTAAGGGCTTGATCATGTAAAATCTCTCACCGCATCAACAATTGCTTTGAGATCTCCAAGGAAGCATGTTAATTTTCCTTTCCCATAAGCTACAGCTAAACTGTCAATGGTTCTGTAACCAAAAATAAAAGGAATTTGCCACTAGGAACTGTAAGTTTTGATTTTATCTCATTGGACTTTGTTGGATAAAATACACTATTTTAATTTCTTTTCAAAATACTTTTTATGTACAATAACAACAATAAAGTTAAACCTAAGACCTCATGCAAACTAGCTGAATCTCTGTTACTAGGCCGATCCTAGTGGGTTATTTCTTTTCAAATATGCACATAAATCATCACTAAATGGATATTCAATACTTAACATGTGTTGAGGAAGGCAAATTTAAACAAAGATTTACCTTACACCTTCAGCCCAACCAGGGAAAGGTTCTTTGAATGTGCTGGTAACAATGGTGGGACGAATGGTCACAACGGATAAGTTTCCTTTTAGTTGCTCCACAAGCATCTCTCCCATTGCCTTGGTGAATACATATGTGTTTGGCCATCCATATAACTTTGCCCTGATAAGTTATATACACAACAACACAGTTATGTCAATCTGTAATGAGATTAAACCAGTAATTAATTAGCAACGAACAAAAAATAATTGTCCATCTGTAATGGATTGATCTGGAATTATATATCGTGAAAGTAAATATGGGAGAAAAGTGTTAGATATATTCTTTTACATTTGGGCCACTAAACTAAGTGTCCTGGCATGCTTCTTTATGTTCACAAGCAATTAAATTTAAAACACAAACTTCAAAATTAACCATTCTACCTTCTGAACAAACATAAACTCATCTAAAAAAAAATACTAAAACTCAAAGTAGAAGAGTAATGTTATTCCTATGTCAATTAATTCCCACATTTTTCCACACCTCTCCTGACAATTTTTGTTTTTGTTAAAAGCATGGTGGGAGACTCAGAATAGAATTAAAATTTATAACTTCTCTTCATCTCACTATTTATGTTAAGTCATATAATCTATTATATCTACAATTTTTTTTTCTCTCTTTTAGTACTATAGTCTCACTTCATTGCAGAGAGACCACTCATCAAGACATGCACCTCATATGAGTACACTTGGGACCACTCATTAATTAAATTGAAAGATATTAACCTATATTTAGATGATCCGTATATATTCTATACATTATGGTAGGCTCCAGTTTTCCTCTTACTAGTCTTTTTTCCGTTATCACTAAACTCAAGAAAAGGAAAGTTATATTCTCAATAAAAAAAAAAAGGAAAGTTATATAGAGTGTCCTTGAGTGACACTTGATTTTATATCGTACCATTTGTGCAACAAATTCAGGAAGATGTAATAGCTTTTATCTCTTTTTAAGTGTCTTTTATTTTTATTCATTAGTTAGATTTGTCAAAAATTTAGAACATAATTTTTTTTCTATTACAACAATTGTGTAGAAATTATGCTTGTTTTAGTCAAAACATTAGTAAGAGGTAATCATACTCACAAGTTCTGTTAACATGTTTTACAGGAGAAAACCACAATTTCTATACTATATATTTTGTTTATCAGTATATATGACTAAAATTGAAAGCAAAACAAAAGGAAATGCATCTAGCTAGTACCATAAAGGATAATGTGCCACAAGTTGTATTTTAATACAATTTATTACAGGAAAAGAATTTGCAAAACCTGACGTGAGAACTTTGAAGAAATTAAACACACACATATGACAATGATTAAGGTATAAAATTCTGACATGTCATTTAAACGCAAAAATTAAAAGAAAAAAAAGGGAAAAGAATCATAATATGTCATGATTCCAACAAACTACATAACATATGAATAACTTTTTGTTAATTTCATAAAAATAAAAAATTCTAATATATGTTATGTGTTTGAGGATGTGTTTAGATTTTTGGAAAGAGAATTCTAAAAATACATTCAAGAGTAAAAATAATTTTTAATCATATTTGATTATATTTTTAAAGTATGTTTGAGAGTAAATTTTTACTTAAAAAATAGATTTAAAAAAAGTAAGACTTGTGATAGATTTTCAAGTTCAGTCTATAAACTTAGTTAATGGAATTTAAGTCAGTTATGATAAATTCCTAATGTTACCTTTTTGATAACCCACAGATAAAAAAAAGTTTATAAACTTTAATGCTAGGATGCACTTAGTATTTTTAATTAATGTGTCATGAAGAAAATGATCCATGGGGAGAAGTCATTTCACGCTTGACCACATGTTGGCGTGGAAATGTTAGTAATGAAAGAGCCATAATTGGACTAACGACTCTTCATAAAGGGTAAGTGTAAGTGGGTGGGTTTTGTACGTGTCAATTTATGTTTCCCGTTTCTTGTTCGTTCGTTCGTTCGAACCAGGACCTGTAAACATCACTCTCCTATATGAAATAAATAAATAGATAAATATCTTTAGCCAATATGGAATTGGATGAGTTAGTGCTGTTTGGTAAAAAGTCAATTTGGGGTTTTGATGGAGCAAGCCAAACAAGCCCCACATTGATTCATTACACGTACCTTAATTTCTTAGTGTTACATCCATCTACACTATTTCATAGTGCTACATTTTTTTTTTCAATAAACCACCCAGGAATAATACTTTGGCAAATGCTAATTAGCTTAAAGACATTATAGTCTTTTTATGGAATAAAGACATTATAGTTAAGAAAATAAAAATATGAAATTTTCATTAAAAAGAAAGCATTATTATGCTAACAATATAAAATTTATTGAACACTTTTTTAAGCAATTAGAATGCATTAACATTTCTTAATTAGTTAGAAGCAATTGGTTAGTTATATTTGTTTAGCATTAAGAATTATAAGGTTTACTTGATGCTTAAAGGAAAAAGAAAGAAAAAAAGATATCACAAGTTTGAATCTTTTCTACTAATAAAAACTAATAAATTAATAAATTAATAACTAATATTTATTGATAAAAATTATTTATTTACCATTAGTAGGGAACAAAAATGGCTTTTTTGGTGTTTCACACGCAAGACATGAATGGAACAAAACAAACACTCCATTGGTGCTTATAATTTTGGTTCTAGCTATATATGTCAAAGGTCCATTTAATTCATCTTTCATACATGTGTTTGCAAAATGACATATGACCGCCTTTTATAGAATTCGATTACATCATTCGTTCAGTTCGTCCAAGCGTCGTGGATGTAATGCTTCCTCATAAATGTGTAGGATTGGAAAATTATAATATACACAGTCTTCGGGCCCTACATAACCTAATCGTGTATATAGTAATATGTTCCTTTGGGTAGTTGTAGGTTCGGTGGTTTCTAGTTAGTCTTATATATACGTAGATTTATTTATCATAGGACCTTAAGAATTGGATATATTCTTCTTTAAACTATTCTTATATGGGACCCCTACAAAATGTGATTTACAATATATAACTCTTTATTTCCATGTCACATTCAAGGAAAACCTAAAGAGATTCCATGGTAGGTCAAGTGATATACTAAACTTGAACATCAGTCACCTGATCTTAATCAACTCAGGTTTTAGGGGTGAAGTGGGAATATACTAATTTAAGTGTAGATTCTAGTGGAAAAATAAGAGTGTGTGTATTCTACTAGTTCTCATGTGTCTATTGCTACACATATTTAAATCATTTTGTTTCAAATATTTTTTTCATCATACTAATAATTTAGAAAGTAAAATTATAAAGTTTTTGGGTTGAACACATAATATCCTAGAATCGAAAGTTAAAAACTAATTTTTTGACATACTAAAGTTCATTTAAAATATTGACATCTTAGTTTCTTAATGGATATTTTTGTATACACAGATAATAAAATTTATAATCTAAACATCTAAAAGATGAAGGACCTTAATTTCCTTTTTATGAATGAGCGAAGGAACCATTATTATGTTTGTGAAGGCCTTTTTAATGTGCACTTGAACTATAGGTATATGGGTTTGGGTTATACTACCCATTTATTTCAGCTGATAAAAAAAACAATAAATTAATAACTATAATATTTTAGATTTTTGACAAACCTGCTAATGCCCAAGTCCTTCATAACCTCTTTAATTTCCTTTTCTGTGGCCCCCAGTTGTTGTAACTCACTTAATTTGTCACGCACAACTTTCTCTTCTGCATTAATGTCTAATCCAGACACTCCATTCAGTGAATCACCCAAATGATATGGTTTCTCTAATATGAGCCCTTCTCGGCCTCCCTCACCACATACATAGGCTGAAATTATAAGATGTAACAATAATTATTATGTTGATCTACGTTCGTGACGCTAATGTTCACTTCCTAACCATTAATTGAGGTTGATTTGAACATAAATTGATACGAACCTGTTGATACATGCACAAGAACCTCGAGTTTGGTACATTTTTTGGCGAAGTTGATGACATACTTAACACCAAAGGTATTTAGACCCAACGATATATCATACCTGAAATTTAAGGTGAGATAGTAATTAAAAGAAGAAACAAGAAAATAATAACTAAGGCCAGGGCAACAAAAACATTAAATAGGCATAAAAGCCTATGATGTTTTAGTATATACAATATACCTTTCATCAAAGTTAGTTGTTGCAGCTAAGTTAATAATGACATCTGTTTGATCATAAATCTCTTCCCTTAGAATGGAATCCTCCAATCCCAAGTCTTCACGAGAGATGTCCCCGGGTACCAGAGTCAACTTTTTCGAGACAAAGGAATTAAAATTTGCACCCAATTTCTCCTTTAGTACCCTAAACAAATCCTTCCCTATGATCTACACCAAAAACAAAACACAATTAGAATATATTAGCCACAAGCTTAATTATATTATGACATGGTGAGAAAGGTAGCTAGTGTGTGAGACCACTATTATGTTTGGATAATCTTTATACCCTTTATAAAAAAGTGTATTCAAAATAAAACATACAAAGAATATTCTTCTTTATATAAAAGAACGTTTAACAACCAAAACCTATCCAAACATGTACTTAATTGTACGACCCCAATTAATAACATAAATTATATAAAAGCAACACATAAATATCTACTTGTTGAAGCCTTTAATTTATTTGGTTTATAACAATCATAAATGCTAATGCTTAACTAACTAACTATAAGAAAAGGGTAAAAGAATAATGCCATGGTTATTTATGTCTATATAGATATACACATTTTCAACCCAAGAGAGAGAAAATGAAATTAGTAAAGGACCAAATTAAACAGAACCTAACTAATAATATTGTGCATTTACCTCATTGTTCAAGCGATGAGTGGCAGATTTGGCATCTGCAGCTCTTAGAAGAAGGTAAAGCTTCTTAACATTTGGTTGGACCCTCAATATCTTCTCCAACAAAACTGAAAAAACATATAACAAAGTACAGCCAAAGACATCATGCACCAATAATATGTACATCATGTGCAAAGTGCATATATACACATCATTACTTTAGTACCCTTTTAAATAGAAATGGAGCATACCTTTGGCAAGAAAGCCAGTGGCTCCAGTGATCAAAATGTTCTTGTCCTGAAGAAAATGGAGTATGCTTCCCAACTCCATTGTGGAAAAAGAGTAAGGCAATAATATTATTATTAATGAGAGAGAAAGCAGAAATAGTGGCGTTTCAGAAGAGGCAGACACAAGGGGGTGGGCGAAATGTTATGCCAATTTAGCCGCTTCATATAAGCACAGAAATCGGCATGTAGCATTTATGAGATGGAGTGTACGCAAGTAATTTCGCATTTTTTTTCTTCTTTCTGTGCTGTGGTTCAGGAAAGTCAATAAATTGCAGTACCAAATAACGCAGCAACATTTTAGTATATAACTTTAGCAGCATACCTTCTTTAATCATGCCAACACTGGTTTGACCGGCAATGAGTAGAGTCCTAAGGTATGTGTTTCCATACCCATGTTAAAAAAAATTAAATTCTTATTTAATCTTATGTCCACACCAATAACAATTTTAATCTTCAATCTAGTATTTATTATTTATATATTTATATCTATACACACAACTCTACTTTATTATAATATCTATAACTTTATTCATTTCTACAAAAATATACAGGTAAATACTTGTTTCCATTCCCACATTCCCAGCTCCAATAATCAGGTCATTATCCTCTTTATATACATATACTTTTATAAATACATGTAAAATTCAAGTTCATTTTATCATCTCTAGGTTGAGATTTGACTTATCCATTACAACGTGCATTCTTATAAAGGTAAAATTTGAGTATGGTTTTAATTCAACCTATTTAATAGAAGACGTACGGCATATAAATTTTTTTTTTCTGACCTTACCTAAAAATAACTGTCTTGTAATATTCTAAACTTTCCTCCCAAAAAATCTTCTTCAGTCACTTCTCTGTCATTTTAGTTGTTAATCAGTATAGGGAAGGATAAAGTTTAATTTAGTTAATTGAGTAGAATACATCAATTGTATATCTTTAATACATATTTTTTATTTGTAAATACATCTTTAATACATATTTTTTATTCTTTCAAATAAAAAAGAAGTTAATCATTATATATAGTTAACGATTAATGTTAAAACTTCCATCACTGTTATTATTAATAACAATTTATTATATAAAAAACAATCTCTTTAGTTTATATATAATGAGTAACCATTTTGATTAATTTGGTCCTGGTTTTGAAGAGTGTGATCGTGCAGTCTCAATTCATCAAGCCACCACCTAACAACTATTAGAATATATGATACATATATTCTATATTTATGTATATCTCCTTTTCTCAAAATTAATTACATAATTAAAATAAAAGATATACATAAATATAAAATATATGTATCATATATTCTAACACTACCCACAACACTTTACAATTTGACGATTTGACGTACAAATTTCAAGTAGCTTTTTAGTTATTTTAGCTCCTAATGGTTCACACACAAACAAACAAAAAAGAATTTGAATGTGTTTTTTTTTACTTTTGTCCTTTTTATCTCTGATATTTTTTCATAATCTTTCATTTATCTGTTTATTGTCAATTCAAATGTCTAATATCCTCTTACTCGATCTTTAATTTCATATTTGATGCCTTTAGGGTTAAACGTTCACAAAACAATAGTATTTTGTTTAAAATTGAAAAAGTATCTATTTTTAATTTTAAAGAAATTAAATTTTAATGTTTTTTTAAGGAAATAAATCTTCAAAGAAAACAAAAAGAAAGTCACAGTATTCATTCCTTCCGAAAGCTACTAATCTTTTAATAATGATGATTCAACAAAATGATCAAATTTCAATATTCCTTAAAAATATAAAATCGTCAATTAATAATATAAACTGATCAATATTATTGCATTTAATAGAATTAAAACATTTAGCCTATATTACACTTTTGTTTTCTCAATTTTTAAAATAAAGCAATTTTAATTGTTTCATTAGTAGACCGTTAGTTAACCATGGAGTTTGGTAGAGATGAGACTAGAACTCAACTTTCTCTTTTTTCTTTACCACCTAAATTACTAAGTCATTATGCTTTTTTAGTCATAATGTAAACAATATATATATATATATATATATATATATATATATATATATATATATATATATATATATATATATATATATATATTTATATTACAACATGAGTTAATTTCATTTTTAAAATACTTATTAAATTTAAAGTTAAATCAAGTTTATAAATAGTAAATGTGACCAATAAACATAAAAAAATGTTTTCTTTCATGCAATCAAACATACAACCACTCTTTTCTTTCATCTCCTTTTATACCTCATCCTTTTCTACTACATCACTAATGTTATATTATTTATTTTGATATAATAATATCTTTATTATTTATTTATTTTTAATTAAAATAGTAATTAAGATTGAATATTAAATATAAATCAAGTGTTTCACAATGGTGGAAGATCAAAAGTACAATTAACTCATGCAATAATGTTTAAAATATTTACGATAAAAATATTTAATTAATAATTGTATCAAATTAATTTTTAATATTTTATGCGATAAATGTAAATAAATAATCAGTTTTATCTTCCCATTTTTCCATTCTTTTATAACATCACCTATATTATATTAAAATTCATAATATAGTATTATTTTAATATATTAAATAATATAAATATTAAAATAAATTATAAAAATTTGTGATGTGGTAAAAAAATGAAAAAAATGGGATAAAGAGATGAAAGACAAAAGAGATATTAAAATATATAAATATTAAATTATATAAATTATTTCTTAAATATTTTTATTTTTATATTTATTGTATAAATTTATTATTTATGAGCAAGATTTAACATAGTATTTTAAAATTGAAATTAACTTATTATGTTTTTTATGCTTAATTAACTTATGTTGTCGTCCAAAAAAAATAATTTATGCTATTGGCAAGGATTAAATTACTATTTTTTACTGGAAGAGACACGTTATTTATACAGAAAATTTATTAAAAATATGCGTTTGGATAAATAAAATTTCTCTAAACTATTTATGCGATTTTTTTATCTAATAATCATTCTTTGTTAACTTAACACTTGCTACCCTAAAACTAGACCTATAATTTCGTTCACAGAAGTTTTCACATTTCAAGAATGGTAGAGCAACTCCTCTCAAAAAAAGAATGGTAGAGCAATAATAACCGGTACAACTACCCAGCACAGAGACAACAATAACGACAGAAGCAGATACAGATGAAGGAATAATTAATTAGTAAACAGGATGCAACAAAAGAAACGAATGCCTCGTGGAATAAATATCCTAATGAAAATTAAAATGATCGTTTCATTTTCTGATTATAAGCTGAACATGAAGTTGTTTTCCCGTTAGTTTGAGTGTTCAAGTGTTCCCACAATAGATAGTGTTACTTAGCTTCAATTTTTGTTTATGTTTTTATTAGAATACGTGTCCGTGTCTTTTGTCTAAGAGTAGATAGCAGTGAATTGATGGATTTTAAACTTGTGTCGTTCTTTTCTTTCTAAAAAATATTTAAACTTTTTTTTAACACTGCAATTAGAGTTTTTGATTTTCCGTAGGATTCAAAGTATTTCCATAAGTTTTGATTTTTTAGGTTGGATTAATTTTCAATTCAAGACTTAGTCAATAATTTAAAGCTCTCTGTCTTCTCTTCTCCAAAAGTGTATCATGGGAGAATCGAATTCAATTTTTTTTCATAAATTCAATATGCATTATTAACTGAATACTGAAATACGGAGATAAAATGTATTTTAACTTTTTTATTCATTGATTTAGTTTTACACCCTGTTTCTTACCGCCGAGGGAAACAATCTCATACTGATGAAAATAAGTCACTTCTATTAGTTACAACATATGCATCAAAGAAATAAACTTAAAATTTGTGGACCTATTGTACTATTTCAATCTCACATATTTTTACTCTCCTCTTTATCTTCTTCCTTGTTTATATTTTTATTTCTTTTCAATTAAATACCTTTACTTTTCACTTTATTTTTACTCTTTTTATTTCCATTTATCATATTTATCTTTCTACCAATAAGAGCAATGTGGGAATTGTTTTACAACACTATATGATGTATTCAAGATTAATTAATTAAGTCAACATGTCTAAGGTGGACTGTTGACTGAAATTAGACCCTTGTAAAGTTTTGTTGAAGTAGGCTTCTAGGTGGATATATTAGGGGTGTTTGGTTTAACTGTTTTTTGATTTCATTCTCACTGAAAACAAAAAATGGTGATGAAAATGTGTTTGATTGGATTTTTGAAAACATTTTCAGTGAAAATGAAAACAGAAAACAACCAGAAAATGAAAACAATAAGGGTGTGTTTGGTTTGCATTTTCATTTTCTGTTTTCATTTTCTGAAAACTGTTTTCATTTTTAAAAGATTTGAATTCTGAAAACATGTTTGATTTGACTTCTTGTTTTCTGTTTTCATGAAATAAAAATATTAAAATTTATGATATATTGATTTCTTGTCTTTTGTATTTTTAGATTTGCTTAAAATTACATTCATTGTCACCGCAATTTCATTTTAATCGAAATGAGGTTTCTGTTCTCAACTGAAAACACTGAAAACGAAAATTTATTGTTTTCATTTTCTGGTTGTTTCTTGTTTTCATTTTCACTGAAAATGTTTTCAGAAATCCAACCAAACACATTTTCATCACCATTTTCTGTTTTCAGTGAAAATGAAAACAAAAAACAACCAAACCAAACACCCCCTAAAATTTCGTTTTCGGTGTTTTACAGGAATCTCACTTTGGGTAAAATAAAAATGCGATAGTAAGAAATGTAATTTTAAGCAA
Organism: Glycine max; assembly: GCF_000004515.6. Lineage (NCBI taxonomy): Eukaryota > Viridiplantae > Streptophyta > Magnoliopsida > Fabales > Fabaceae > Glycine > Glycine max. The sequence goes on from NC_038248.2 coordinate 7,117,347, forward strand.
ATCTAAAAATACAAAAAAAACAAAAAGTCAATATATCATAAATTTTTAATATTTTTATTTCCTAAAAACAAAAAATAAGAAGTCAAACCAAACATATTTTCAGAATTCTAATCTTTTGAAAATGAAAACAATTTTAAGAAAATAAAAACAAAAAATAAAAATACAAACCAAATACACCCTTAATGTTCAAGATCTTCTTATGAAAGGAAACTTTTTGATAAGGCCTCACCCCATGAAAAAATTAGTAAGTATTGTAAAAATCATTTTGATGCTCAGATTAATAATAAACATTTTACTAAAGTGATAATATATACAATAAATGCTTATGTTACATATGATTGTACTATATGAGTATGAAATAGATTGGATTCCTTACAGAGTTTAAGATCTCTTGCAGATAAATATATTTTGTGTAAATCTTAGAGGTCTTGTACTTAAATGCTGACTATGATCCATATTTGCAATTTGGATTAATCTAAGGCTTAGATCAAGGTTGACCATTATTTGAATTAAACTTCAAGTCCAATCCGAAACACTATCATATCTATTTAACTTTACCTAGTTAATTATCGCTTGCCTTTAGTTTTCAACCGACTTGGACTTCAAGTTTTAACTTCAAATTGGCTATGGCAAAGGAGATGGGGGAATGGGCTTCAGAAACACTTATGGGTTCAATCTTGCTCTGTTGGAAAAACAAGTTTGGAACCTTTTAACCAACTCAGATACCATTATTTTAAGGTTGCTCAAAGTTAAATACTATCCGAAAGGAGATTTTTTGGAGGCTAAGGTGGGGTCCAATCCATCATACTCTTGACGTAGTATCTGCTTTTCACAGTGGTGGTAAATAGGAGATGGTTCCTACATCAACATTTGGCCAATGCCGTGGATAAAAGACGATGTTGGAGTTCAAGGCTTCCCATTCCCGATACTAAAGACCTTTCAGTTAAAGATAATCATGTTTGATGGTGAAAAAACTTGGAATGAGAATATTGTCAAAGTACTTTTTGAGGAGCAAGATGTGGCAGACATATTAAGAACCCTTTAAATCAATTTTGTTGATAGAGATGAGAGGATTTGGGCTCATGAGAAGAACGGTCTCAACTCAATCTCAACTCCCTTCTTTTGCTACTCTTTTGTGGAGCATTTGGAGAAATCAAAATGAGTTTATATGGGAAGGTAAACATAACTCAGTGGACCAAATTGTTTACAGTGGAAAGCAATTTTTATGTGTTTGGATCCAGGTTAGAGCTCTAGTTGGCAGCAAATTTCAGCTCACCTCACAGGGTCATAACATAAGTTGGTCTGCTCCTCGCATAGGGTTTCTAAAGTGCAATATTGCTGCTGCTTTCCAGGAGGCTTCTAATGTAATTGGTTTGGGGTGTCTGAAGTAGAGCTGAAAGTGGCAGCACCCTTGCTTAAAAATACTTCTTAAAAATGCTTTTTATATAAGCATTTTTTAAAACAATATTATTTTTAAGTTTAAACAAGTCTTGACATGTCAGAATTAGGTGCTATCATTCTTGGCAAATTGATCTAATGGGGTTACTTTTAAAAATTATTTCCCAAAACGAGTCTCTTTTGAAACTATTTTTGGAGGGGGTTTGTTTTTACAGGTAATCCGTCATGCATGTTGGCGACACACTTGAGTCGTCATGCATGCTGGTGAAACAGTGACTGACGTGGAGCAGGTTCTGCCATTGGCATTGGCGAAACACGTGACCCAGGTAGGGGTGCAGCAGGGTGCGCAGAGATGAGCAGAGATGGCAGTGCAGCAGTGCCTTGCACGTTTCACCATTACTATTGGCAAAACCGGTGTAGTTTTGCTTTCACCTTTTTGAGTGGCAAAACATGTGGTGCAGACCCTTTAAATAGCAAGCCTTCGTTGACGCTTTCTTCTGCGTTAAAATTTCTACCTTCATTTTTGAACTTTTTCTACCTTGAAAGCCTTCAAGTTTTTCGTCTGGCATCATTCACAAATTATTTATTTGAAGTAATATTTTTTTTTGTTAGAATGAAGTTTTAATCTGAAGTTTAAGTGTAGTATTTTTTGTAATTAGATATTTTTATTTTGAAGTTATTGTTGGTATGATTAATTATTTATAATATTGTTTTTGTAGGTATACGATGAATTCGGTTATAACAATCTTGTATTTCAATGGAAGAGTATATGAAGAGAATGATGGTATAATATTTGAAGGCAGTAAAAAAGTGGTTCAAATTAAACGTGGAATTAGTTTGAATGCTTTGAAAAAAATTTGGAGATAATGTAAAGTTAGAAAATAATGAAATTATTTCTTCTATAAGTTGTAGATTTTTAGTTTCAGGAAAATATGTTGCGTTGCAAATTTGTGATGACGAAGATGTTGAAACTATGATCGAAAGTTTTCAACAACAAGAACAAATGTCAGTTTTAGAATTGTACATAGAAAAAGATGTTGGTGGTTCTATGTTTCATTCTGCAAATTCTATTACATCATGTGGAAATAATTTATCTAATAATGAGTCGAAATCGCCAAGAAATGTAAGCAATTTACATGATGATGATGATTATCTTGTGTCTAACTCATACGTTGAAAAGTCTTTAGATGAAGATGATAGTGTTGATGATATATCTGATATAGACGATGAAATCACCGACATGATTCAACCAGTTACAATTTTTCACCCAACAGAAGGTATATTTTATTAAGTAAAAAAATAGGTGAATACATTTATTATTTTATGACAATTGTATTTAATGGTAAATAAATATGATTGTGATATTGATCTGAATTTTATTTTTTAACTATTAGGTGTAAAAAGAATTCAAAATCCATTTTGGAATGATGCTTTGCATTATAATAATATCAATTGGAGTCATCCTGATGAGGAAGACATTTGCGGTTTGGAGATGCCTTCGAGTTTTAATGTTGGGCAAGAATTATATGTTGGCATGAATTTTGATAGTAAAGATGCGGTAAAAAATGCACTGAAACAATATGTTATGAAGGTGCATCAAAGTTTTAAAGTTGTTAAAACCAAATTACACAAATATATCGTTGTTGCCCGAATAAAAGCGCAAAGTGTCCTTGCCCTTTTTATATGAGGGCAATTTTATCTAAAAGAACTGATTCATGGAAAGTGACACAATGGGGTGGACCACACACATGTCTGAATATGAGTATGGCAGAAGATCATGAGAAGCTTGATTCAGATTTAATTGTCACTTATGTAGTAGGTACATTTTTTATGTTCATATTATCCTACTTTTGTGTTATTTGTTATTTAAATTTTTTTATTTTATTAACCGGCATAATTAGAGAAGATCCATCAATAAAAGTTTCTTTGATTCAAGAAAGGATAAACAGTGAATTTGCCTATAAGGTTTCGTACAAAAAAGCATGGATCACGAAACAAAAAGTGATTACAATTGAATATGGCGATTGTGAAGAGTCAAATGCGAAACTTTCGTCGTGGCTAAAATACATGCAAAATCTGCTAAAGTTTCGTCGTGGCTTAAATTAAATATATTATACAAATAAATTAAAATACATGCAAAGAAAAATTTAAATAAATAACAGAATATATATATTTGAATTTATATATTTGAATAACAGAATATATTATACAAATAACAAAAATTAAATTAAATATCTTATACAAATAAATTAAAATACATGCAAAGACAAATTTAAATAAATAACTGAATATGTAACAGAAATTCATATGCAAAGAAAAATTTAAACAATATATGTACAAAATTAACACAATATATATATTTGAATAATAACTTAGCATATAATTTTATAATATTAACATATATATGTAAAATAAATATAGCATACAACTTTATAATACCAAAAATAAATAATTTAAATATCAACAACACAATGAACAAAACACAAAAAATATTAGCAAGGTACCAGAATTTGACACAACGAAGGGAAGACCACACCACAAACGTTTCACCAGCACAAGCTTTTCGCCACTACCACAAGCGGAACAGTACCAGGAAAGCAGATGAATGTATGTGTTAATTCTTTCGGGAGAGCGTTTTATATAAAGGAAACAGGACATTCACGTGAAGCTTATTTCGCCACTACAAATGGTGACATCTTTTGAAAATGTGTTTCGCCACTGCCAATGGCGACAACCTCTGAAAAGTTGTTGCCTTCTGTGACCCTCAGCTACGTTCTGCTACTACGACCTGCATGCGCGCGCCACGTCATCCCTATTTCACCATTGTCGATTGCAAAATCCCTATCTCACGTATTTTGCCAATGCCAATGACGAAACCTGCTCCACGTCAGTCGCTGTTTCGCCAGCATGCATGACGACTCACGTGTGTTGCCAACTTGCATGGCAGATTACGTGTAAAAACATACCCACTCCAAAAATAGTTTCAAAAAAGACTCATTTTAAAAAATAGTTTCTGAAAGTAACTCCATTAGGTCAATTTTTCATCATTCTTCAATGTAGATATCTTCTCTCCCATTATCCAAACTATTCAATACAATTTGTACATATATAGATATGTCGATGTTGTAGCCTACACCCTAGCAAGGGCGGCAACAGATTATGCAAGTCTTAGAGATTTTGATCAAATTCTTACTTTTATTTACAATTTGATCACTAATAAAATGAGGTAACACAGTTTCAATTTCAGAAAAAAAAAACTTTAGATATATCATAGGTGTTATACTATTATTTATTGCTTGGACCTACACTTTTTTTTTATTGAGTTTTAAGGCCTACAAGTTTATATTTATTTACTGTGTTATTCCTCAAAAACTTTTTACCTTACCTCCTTTTTAATTTGGTCGAACTTTTCAATTCTTTAGTAGTATTTATTTTATTTGGTTCAAATAAAATTTTGTTTGTGGGTTTTTTGTCGAAGAGTTAGTAGGATTTTAGCTTGGATTAATAACTTGTTCATCATAATATATCTCTACATTTGGACTCATGACTCTGAATTTGTGGGAAAGGAAAGTAAGGTAGGCAATAGCCATGTCAAATAACTGAATTTGTGGGTATGGTTTTTAATCCGTTCCGACTTACTTTGACTGGGTATATCTATGGGTATGGGTATTATGTGAATTTTTTTAAACGGGAATGAAGAAGGAGATGAATATCTAACTATCCTCTTACTCGTATTCATCACTATTACAGTTTTTTTTATATATATATTAGGGTACTATGTTGTGTTGAATATTGAAGCTAACGGAAATTGCGAAGCACAGTGAAGGAAAAAGCATCATTTCTTCTCTAATTAGAAGTGAAGTACTCTACAACAATGGGCTCATTTTTTAAAAAATATTTCATGCTAGTTGTCATTAACCCAACAAACTAGCTTCCACTCACTTCCATCCTCTTCCACACTTATTCCCAACCTCTTTCCATTGTACCAAATAGAGGCTTACCGTCTTATATAGTTACATTTAAGTTATGTTTAGTTTTCGGTTTGAAAAGCTCCAAACTCAATTTGAAAGGTAAATTTGGTGATATATTTGATTACTTCCAAAAAAGTATGTTTATACATAAAAATTTGTTTGAAAACTCAATTTTATAGAAGTAAGACTTGGATTATTTTTGTAAACTCAATTTACAATCTTAAATTTAACATGAACTTAAGTTTTGCAAATTTTAACTAAATATGTCGTTAATTCTGGTCCATTTTCTTCTAAAACTCATTTGTGATTTTGTTAGGAAGATGTTTTGTCATGGAAACTTGCCATAGAGGTAGTTGTCATTCTAGAAGTAGTTATTGTAGTGATTATTGTAGCGGTTATCGTAGTGGGAGTGCGGTTATTATAGTGGGGTTGCGGTTATTATACATATTTGATAGACCTTTAAATATCAAGAGACACTAAATAAAACATAGAACATTCAAGCTTAAGTTTGTTATTTCCTTTATTTCTCTTGGAAACTGTCCTTAGTCTCGAACTTAAGGGAACCACAACTAACAATTGGTCCGATAGGTTGAGCCCACTACGATAACCGCTACACTAATCACCACAATAACTACTTCTAGAATGACAATTACCCCTATGACAAGTTTCTATGAAAGAGCATCTTCTTCCTAACAGATTTCCAACTCATAATTATAAGGTTCCAACGTAGACTAGGTGGGAAGGCTACATGCAAGCACATTGAACACGCCATGTCAGGGACCATTATTCCATTATTTAATTAGTGTCGTAAAATAATATACTGGGATAAACTTTAATGCTAGTTTAGGGCTTTAGGTGAGTAGTCCCTATAGGCTTTGGTAGGAGAGAAATTGCCAAACCGATGGTGACCAACAGTACATAGCAATCAAACCAACGTCCTATTCATCAATTACAATGTTGATAATTTGATATTCTTTTCCCCCTTCAATCAACAAGTGAGTTTCAACACGCTAATTACTGTGCTTCGGTCTTGCATGTGTATGGGTAAGATTTTGCTCACATGAACAAGAATTGGAAATAGCTGCATACATATAATATGGTGGGAAAGCATGGACCTCCGATTCATTATAGTCTGTGGAAAGAAAAATCTAGTCTTCTAGCCATGTGGTCTTAAAGGAGTAGGTGAACGAAGAGCCTTTAACAAGCTGAATTTGGACAATGATCGATATATGGATGTTAATTGACTTTGAGGGTTGTAGCCAGCACATAGAGTAGTTTGAGTGAACACTGAATATCTTAATAGGTAGCGAAAGAGTGAAAGGTAATGTCGTGAACAAATGCTTATGATCTAATAGTTAACAAAGTGATAAAGGAGGAGGCATAACCACAAGCTAGTTACTTAAGTCAATTTCTTCATCTGAAGAACATAACTTTCATTTCAGCAAACTTTAATAAAGAAGTCCTCTTTGTTATTTCTTGTTGGCAGGAATGAAAAGTACGTTTGTCGTTTCATTGTTTTAGAGAAAAACAAAAGATGACTTTTGTTTTCGTCAACCCATCTCGGTTTCATTAAGGTAAAATATGTCTCCCCCTCATTTTATCTTGATTCATGTTTTTAGTCCATCATATTTTTTTTTATTGATTTTAGTCATTTATAAATTGTTCTATTTTATTTTTAGTCTTTGATGCTAATTTTAATTGTTAAGTGATGATATAACATGTATAATTTGTGTTTGAAAATTTTCTATTTAAAGTCCCTAATAATTTTTAATTGTGACAAATTTTCTGGCAAATCAGAATCGCCAAAAATGATACAAATTTTTCTTAAAAGATAAATCAAAACTCAAAACACATTAGACTTTCTGAAATCACATGAATGTTACAAAAATATATAATTAGATAGTTAAAAATTGTGGCAGTTAAAAGCCGTCCAAAATTTAAATAAGAAAAGACTTAAATACAATTTTAGTCTTCTTATTATATCCATTTCACAATTTTGATCTCTCTATTTTAAAATTTATAATTTTAGTTCAATCTTTAATTTTTCTTACATTTATTTTTTATATTTTAATTAATAAAATAATTTTATGATAATACTTTACATGAATATGTTGGCAAATTTGGGTCAAAATAAAATTTTCTCAAATAGAAAAATTAAATATTTTTATTTTAAGTTAAGAAGAATAAAATGGTAAATTGAGTAAATAGGAAACCAAAATTTTATTTAAGCTGGCAGAAATCTTCACACAACTTATGCTGGCCACATCTACTGAATACCCTATTTTAAGTTCTTAATAGATACTACCGTAGTAAAAATAAATTTGGTGGCAAATTACTACCGTAGTATAGTAAGAATTTTGGCAGCTGACATTTATTGTTAGAGAAAAAGGATTATATATTAGTGTAAAAAAATTTATATAATTATTTAATTATATAAGATAAATTTATTAATTTTTAAAATAATTTAATAATATTTTTTATTAAATAATAATATAAAATTATTTTAAATCGTAAATACAAATTAAATTACAATTGTTACTGGAATTGGCCTGAGATAAGTAAGTACTTTTTTTTTATCAGTCGGATAAGTAGGTAGTTGAAATATTAATTTATTATTACTAATGATTACACATGAAATTAAATAAGGGCATTTTAATATAAATTTACATTTATTAAAATATTTTTTAATCTACGAGTAACAACTTTAAACATAAAAAAATGGGAATGAAATAGTAATACCACACATTGTTCTTTATTGTTTCTGTCACAAAATAAGTATTATTTTAGATTATTTTATATAAATAAAATTAAAATCAAACAATAAATGATAATTTTATAAAATTAATTTTATTAAATAAATAAAAAAATATTAGTATTAAATTTAAAAATTAATATAGTATTTATTAAAAACATTGATGAAAAAGAATAACAAATAATATATTAAAAAAAATTAAATACTAACAGTTATCCTATCCTAAAAAGAAGGTAATAATGAATTGACATGCCAACCCTTATTAATTAGCTCAAAATAAACCATGAATACAGCAAGCTCCAACCACCTTTGAATTTGGCTTTCACTCTTCGTAGTGGCTCCCATTCATTGAATTTGGTGTGATTTAGAAGAGAAAGAGACAAAATGACCAAAGAGTGAGAGTTGACTGATTCTATATGTGCATGTGCCCGCCCATTAATGAGGCCTCACAGCCCATCCCTTTAACCTCAGCTCTACATTTATGGCTGCAACTAGCAATTTCTCTCTTTTTAGATCAATCTATCATCTCATCTTGGGAAGATAATCAAGATATATTTTCTTCAAGTTCTGACACATTTTCATTTTTAAACTAAGAGAAAATAATATCAGCTTTGTATCAATAAAAAATCATTTTGAAAAATTATCTTTCAAAAAATAATTATATATTAAATTATTTAATATTATAGATAATTTTAAAATATAATTAAAATTTATTACAAATTAAATAAATTTAACTATTTTTATTGATTTTAATGAATTAGATAATTATCTCTTTTATATAAGATTGGAAGTAGTATAAAATATTTTATATTATTATTTAATTATAGATTATTATGTATGAAAAAATTATTTATTTTTATAATAATTATTTAAAAAATTATATTAACAATATTTTTTAATTACTTAACAATATAAAAAAAAATCATTACAGTGATAGTGCATAATATAAACTCATCTTTGATCGCGTATCATCTCATATTGGGAAGATACAATATGAAAAGATTAATTCCAACATATTTTTTTCTTATATATAAACTCCAATATGCAACTTAATGAATTGGACATATATCACTTGAATCAACTTTCCGATCGGTAGTGCAATTAAATAGTAGCAGTTTACCATTCTCCCAATCTCATTCATATTTAATTAAAACAAATTTAAAAATCTGCAATAGCTTCATGCATATGTTCTCTTCAAGGCAACACCACTTCTTTAAAGCAAAAGATGTAGATCTCTCTCAATTATTTTTGCTTCATTTAAGAGCTAGAATCTACTACTAATATTCGGACCCTTATTTAAAAAAAAAAAAAAAAACAATTCAGACCCTTATTTAATTTTAAGTGACTAGAATCTTTACCACTCACACCAACCTAAACAGAAAACGAGGGAATGGATGTGAAAGGTTGACGTGTGTCCTTTAAATCAAGGAAAAGTGTTAATCTTTTCGAATGCATAAATGTACGAAAACTCTTATCACCATAACAGCCTTTGATTCCTGTCTCAACTTTATTTCCATTTTTTTCAATTTAATACTCAATCAATAACATTTAGACACGTGTTTTGAACCGTATTGTTGTGTCATAATTTTTGTACTACTTAATATTAAATTATTTTTAATGAAAAATATTTGATGAGTTTCTTAAAATAAAAAATAATTTTATTTTCTTTTATTATTAAAAAAAATCTAATTGACATTTTGGTCTAAATATCTTATATAAATAATATAATTCATGTTTCTTAAAAATAAAAAAAAATTAATATAACTTAAGATACTCAAAATAAATATTTTACATTTTGCTTATTAGAAATACCCTTTAGATTTAAAGTCGGGTCAAAATATAAGTGCATACTTTAATTAGGAATTTTGATCTTCATATTAACTATTCACTGACTAACATTATTGACGTGACAATAGTGTGTTAAGAAATATATATATTATAAGCATTTCAAATTAGAAATTTATAACCGTAAACAAATAGTAAAATCAAAATTATCCATGATAATAAAAATGTCCAATTAGTGGAAAGGGTGTCATTAGATGATCTATCGAACTCATGCAAGCGTGGGTCACGAGTAGGGGTGGAAATGAGCCGAGCAGCTTGTTGAGGGACTTCGGCTCGGCCTATGTAAGGCTTGGCTCGGCTCAACTTGTTTACTGTAAAGGTCAAGTTCAAGCTTTTTAAAAAGCCTTTTTAGATAAAAAGGTCAAACTCAAACTATAAAAAAAGTTTGTTAAGCTTGACAAGCCGACTTGTTTAACTAATAATAATAATAATAATAATAACTTTATTTTATCAAATCTTATCTTATCCAGATTTTATTCTATCTAGATTTTATTTTATTCAGATTTTATTCTGTTTAGATTTTATTTCGTCCAGATTTTATTTCATCCAATCTTATCTTATTTTGTCTAGATTTTATTTTATTTCGTTTATGGGCTTGAACTTAAAATAGATTTGTGAGCTTTAGGGTTGAGGACCTATATAACAACACCAAGGTTTTAGTTTAGGGAGTTTTTTTTTTGGAGAGTAGAATAATTCTAGGATTTTAGAATTCCAGTTTTTATTACTGTTCAAGCACACTTTTCACGTAGAATAAAATTCATTTCCTGCAATTTCGTTTTGGCTTCAATCTACAGTTTCGTTTCTACTGATTAATGGAAGGCTAAGTCTCCAACATTGTTTTCTCATGAGGATCAAGCACAATTCTCTTTGAAGTTTTGTTATTACTAGTGAATACTGATCAGTTTTTCGTCTTCACTAATTACTTTGTATTTGTTGCTATTAATTCATGCATGCTTAGTGCTTGATTAATTGTCTCTGCGCTTAATTTACGTTCATGCTTAATGATCAGTTTCATTCATGATTAATTGATGTATGTGTTGTTTAATCACATAATGACAGCCTTATTTTAATTTTCGCTTAGTAATTTAATTTAGGGTTGGATTAAGTGGTTGAACTGATTAAGGATAAATTCTCATAACCTAAGATAAGAGACTTGCTTGTGAATTAAGGGGAAACATGTTTACCCCCAATTCGTTACTGTTTTATTACTATTTATTATGAACGTTTGGTTGACCATTGCTCATTGGGAGACGACCTAGGATCACTTCCTAGATACTGCATTTTTAATGTTTATTTGATTCGGGTACGGCCTCGATCAATAGTATATAAGATATGGCTTAAGTAGACTAAGATGAAATTATTGTAGATATATTTTTTTTAAAAATATTTAATATACTTATATATTCAAAAATTGGATTAAAAATTGTTAATTTAACTAATAATAATTTTTGTTTGGCTATATTAGTGTAAATCATCTCTAATTCATACATTTTTTAATATTATGTTCTTTTTATTTTCTTTTGATATACTTTGTGCTTTAACGACTTGAATTCAATATGATTTTGTTTATCAATTATTTTTGGATTTGTACATTACTTATATAAAATTTTATAAGTTTCTTTTTTTAGTTGGTATTTCACTAGGTTTTAAAATAATTAATTAAATCAAAGACGTCTTTAAGCAAGCTTTTAAATAGGTTCGTGGGCCAAGCTTTTATGTAAGCTGAGCCGAGCCTTAAAAAAAAAGTCTATGACAGATAATGAGCCAAGCTCAAGCCTTACGTATTCAACTCAAGCTGAGCTCAAACCTAATAAAGTTTGACTTGACTTAACTCATTTCCACTTCTAGTCACGAGCTATCTATATGTAGTTGTACTCATTACCTATAGTGTTCACTTAACAATTTATTTAAATTGCTAAATTTATCTAAAAATCTGAAAAATAAATATATAATTTTTTTATTTGATTAAATTTGGTTGCTGTAAAGAAAATGATTGAATTTGGTTTTCTGTTTTAAAATTCTGTAAAAAAAACTAATTTAAAAATTGTTGTATTCACTTGAAGATGGAAGGTTTTTTGCAGTGATTTTTTCAAATGTACATTTGAATTTTGTTGTAATAAGATGTTCTTTTTTATTCATAAGACCAATATGGCAGAAAAAATTATACGTTAATTTCTTTCGGTTTTTCCCAGCACTAATAAATTTGAATAAACTTTTAACTAACCAAAAAAAAAATTATAACAAGTATTCAACACTTAAATATATATAAACTATTCTTGCTATAAACTTTTACAATTAATATGCACTTTACTAATGTATCACTCGGAGAGAAATTAGTTAAAAGTTTACTTAAAATTATAAGTGCTGTTAAAAATAACGTTAGACAGAAGCTAGTTTTATCAATTTACGTGAAATACTGAAATATTAACGTACTGTTAAAAAAGAAAGAAAATAATAATAAATAAATGAAATAAAATAAATGTAGGTGTGTATAAAAAAGATCTAATGTGATCAGGTGTATGATTCAAATATTAAACTGATGAATAAATTTTCTACCGCACCAAAAACATTATTTGGGGTTGGTCGTAGGTATGAACTTTCTTGACTGTAGACAAAAAGAAAAGAATAATTTTGACTAACCAAAAAAAGGAAATTTTTTGAAACATGAACAATCACGAATTATTGAAGCTATGGAAAAAATTTAGACAAAAAAAAACTGGACAAGAAAAAAAAAAGAATTGGGAAGTTAAACTATGAGTTTCTAACACCAGCTTAAGTGAATAAGTGATATAGCATAGGGGTCTCCATCTCTTAAAATAAAATTTTGAGTTCAAATACCGTAAATGAAAATAAATAGATGTTGGGAGAGTTTTCATCCCCTTTCAATAGGTCTATCTCAAACATGCTTAGCAGGATAATTAGTTTTCATATTATATCTTACTGGGGAAAGAACGTGCCTCTCTAAATTTTTTAAATAATAAAAAAAATAGAAGTTAATAATATAAAAATAGTGAAAGTTAATATAAGTTAAAAGAAAAATTTTTAATTTAAGAAATATTTTAAAGGTAACATTTTCTAATGAAAGTGAAGACTGATTAGTAGGTGATTATATAATTTTGATTAATAGGTTAGGTTTAATCTGTATAATTAAAGAGGATTAATTATTATTACTACTTTAATATTATTAAGAATAAGAATAAAATAAAAAATGTGAATAACAAAAAACAGTTAGACAAAAGTTATATCCTCTTTTATATATTGGTATTGATAAATCCCAAAAAAATATTTTAAAAATGAGTAAAAAATAAATCATTTTGTTCCTCGTTACAATCCTAACCGACTCAAGTGAAATTGTGTGTTTATACAACACAATATTGCATTCACTTATTTCAAGAATAAGCTTTGTTAAATAACTTTTTTACTGACATTAAATTTTAATAAACTTAACATTTAACTGTTAAATCTAAAATTCTCATTAGATAGACCAAATTACAAAAATTATATAATGTAAAACCTCATATTTCATCAATTAATTTTATTTAATATATTATACTTTTTAAAATCAGAAAAAATATGCGTATAGCATTTATCTAATATTTGAGATGTTTCATCAAGATTAAAATATCCCATAATTTAATAATTAAAATCATTTGATTTATATTTTATAAAAATTATTAAGTAGAACATGTGTCTAAAATTTTCTCCTTGGTGCATCTTCCTAATGTGTCTAAAATTATATGCGTCAAACACAATGGTGAGTCATTTTGAAGAGGCAAAACTTAATACAGTTTTACAAGTGTTTTGAGTGTTGTCAGTCACATTGTTTTTGCACCCAACATTAAAATAAAATTTCAAAAAATCTTTAAGTTTTTTTAATTTTTTTTTTCAAAAATATATTTTACAAATTAATTTAAAATTAATAGTTTAAGCAAGAGTCAAACATGTGACTTTCTATTATTAATACGATGCTCTAACCAATTGAGCGAATAAGTTAATTATATTATAAAATAAATAATATTATTATATATAACACTAAATTTTTTAATGTATATTTAATATGCATGTAAATTTAAATAATAAATTTTATGATAATTAATTTTAATATAACTCATACGATTAGATAATTCATATTTTTTTAATTTATTAATAAATTTATTTTATTTATATTTTTAATAGTAAATAATTTTTTATTTATAAAAAAAACATATGAATTAATTAATTCATATGAGTTATATCAAAATTAATTGTCATAAAATTTATTATTTAAATTTACATATACATTAAATATTTTAGTGTTATATATAACAATATTATTTCTTTTATAACATAATTGACCTATTAGCTCAGTTGGTCAGACTAATAAAACGAAAGTCAACATTTACAAATTGAGCTAATCCGTATGAGACTTACCTCTTTTATGAAAGGATAAAATGGAAAAATCACACAATTGTTAGGTGTACCAGCAATTTTGCTGGGTGCCCGTAGCAATGCCCAAGGGTTTTTGGTGTTGTTCTCTGACCGATTGTTAAAACTTCAACTTTGATTGAAGAATAATACTAAAAATACCTAAGAAACTGCACTTGAGTTTTGTCCTGTAAAGCATGTGTTTACTGGTTGCTACTCCCACTAACATTATTATCTCACAAATCAAACAGCTAAGATTACTATCAGCACACACAGGTTGTACATATATGGATTTTCCATAGCTGTTAGACAAAACTAACAAGAAATTTTGATTTTACATGGAGCAGAAGTTTCCTCCTTAAATAAGCAGGCTCTAATTTCCAATCGTTTGAATTCAACAAGCAAGCTCCAAGTAGATGCAAGAAACTACACATAAACTTCTTTATCAAAAGAAAAAAGAAACTACAAATAAACTTTTGCTACCTTAGAAGAGTGCTCAGTTAGTGAGATCAGAATAGAGAACTTGAGTGTACAGCTTAAGATTGCTCATCATTAGAAAGCATATAATTGCTTATCGTTGCTGCTTCCCATTGGATTTATGGTTAGAATTTCCTATGCTTCATGCAAGTGAAAGTAGATGATGCATCATTCATCTATGCCACTTTAACAACGTCCCCAAGTTGATCAGTCACAAGGGCTTGTTCAGTTAACATAAATGGTCCCCCACTTTAACAACGTCCCCAAGATGATGCATCTTATATACTATTTCTTGTCATTCATCTATGCCACTTTAACAACGTCCCCAAGTAGATGATGCATCATTCTCTTTAGTCTTCCTTTCTTTGCTTCTAAATAAAGCCACTAACCTATTAATTTATTGACAGTGGTCTCCAATAATAATAATAAAAAAAACTATAATTAAGAATTCTCTTGTACAGAAGCATAGTTGGTTCGACAGAATTAAATCTTATTTAAACTTTGAAAGCAACAATTGCATTTAAGAGAATTAAACATTTTGGGTCTGTTAACTGTGTTAGGTGATTAGTAGAAACATTAAATTATTTTATACAATTGAGATTCTAACACAGTTAACATTTTGGGTCTGTTAATTAGTTATTCTTAAATCAACAAACAAGTTACATATAAGAGAATTAAATAACTAATTATATAAAATAATTTAATGTCTCTACTAATCACCTTATTTTGTACAAGAAAACACGAGTGTAACCCCCACAATTAACAATTACACCATTTTTTTTATCACAATTGATCACTTATGTTTTCAACCAAAAACCAATTGCAAAGTTTCTCCTTACGAATTACTAAAAAACTTTTGTATAGTGTAAAAAAAAAAGGTACTATTCTCACAACACTGCATACCGACCTGGATATTTTGCAAAGTGATCATGCTTATAGGCTACCAATTTTCATTTTCGGTTGGCCATAATTAGGACTAACAAAATAGTTTTTTTTTTTTTGCTTCGATTTATTTATCCATTGAAATTGCAATATTCATCACTGAAGCTGGTTGTTATCCAATAGTGCATGCGGTAGTAAGGTATCATAGGTGCTTTACAAACTTTTTTATTCGGTATTGGTTCAAGCACGATTTGATAACTCATTTTCAAACCAAATTTAGAAAGAAGCAAAAGTATGGGTGAGATTTAAATTTATTAAAAATATATAAGACCTTGAAAAAATCAATTTAAGTTGCAAGATTCAGGCTTTGACAAAGTTTAACCTTCCATAAACAACACAATAAGCAATACCATTAACATTAACACATGTAATACAACAGAACATTTTTATTCCATGATTTTGAGAATTTATGTGCAGATGATCACTGGCAATAAAAATTGGTATTGCTGCCATTGAATCAGTTATCAGATAATATTTGGTGTAGTATGATACACATAGTGCTCTTGGAGATTTAACTATATGGAAATCTTCAAATCCATTGATATCTATTGAACCTTATTTATTTTGCAGACAAAAGTGATATAAATGCATTCTCTTTAGGTGTAAACCCAACAATGATACAGGCAAAGAAGCAATCAACATTAAGTAGATAGCATTGAGAGCAATAGGACTCCTAACACTTTGTATGCCATTGTTCCATATCAAGGCACCAAACACAAAGTTTCCATTGCTATTCTTGAAAGGGAAGAAATCAATCCTGAAAGTTATCTTCTCCCCCGTTTTCGAGAACTTCAATTCTTCAGGAGTAACTTTAACATTCACACCAGATGGATTTTCAACACTTGCATGATATAATGTTGGCCCCTGACCATAATAAGTAACTGTACGATACACTGATAAACTTGAATTCAAGTTGGACACACCAATTGAAGGATAATTGAAGTTGTAGGAAGCTGTAAGAGGTTTCTGGCATTGAGTAAGAGCCGCAGTGAGGTTCTTAAGTTGTTCTGGGCTTGCCCCATTGATGCACAGAAAATTGAGAACATCATGGGAATTAAATTTGTATACTAATCCAGGATTGAGTGATGCAACTGGGTTAACATGTCCAGATCCATAGTCAAATGGTGTGGTTTGAGTTCCATTTGGATCTCTTCCTATGACTCAGTGCATGTTATCCATAACTGTTGCTGTAACATCAGAAGAAAAGCATTCATTAAGGTTATCACAATAACAAACATTTATTCTAATGATTTTTGTTGTAGCATGAATGAAAAACAACTTACCAGTTGTCATTATTGCAGACTTTATGGCTGCAGGACCCCAGTGTGGGTAGTGAGATTTTATAATTGCTGCAACTGCAGTTATATGTGGGCAAGATATTGATGTTCTGAAAGGATTTTATAATTGACGGATCGTTGTTCAATTGTGGCTAAAGTTGAAACCGGTGACCATGCTGCCAAAATATTCACTCCAGGTGCTGTGATGTCAGGCAGTATAATTAGATGAGAGCACACTATTTAGCATATACAAGTATAGGATCAACCTTCGAACACTATATTCTTTTGTGTCAACATAAAGTTACACTAGGAAGAATTTGTGGTGCATGCAGGTCTAAACATAGAGCCTACTGAGTAGACTTGCCTTAATAATGTCTGGTGTTATTATATTTGGCCCCATGGAAGAAAAAGTTGCCACGTCTGGTGCAGGTTTGGTACCAAGTACAGTTATTGTTGGGTAGATTCTAGCAGTGGGATTCCTGACATAATAAAACATTAGCAAACAATGTTTCATCTTTTGACAATGAGTGTGACTAACTTGATATTAGAGATTTTCTCTCTTTTGTAACAAACTTTTAGAACTTACTTCTCTATGTTTATATATGCTTGAAGCTCTTCTGCAGCATCCAGACCAATGAGAGTGGTTGGGACAACAAATTGAAAACCAAAATCTTTGGCATTATGATCAATAAGTATCATTCCAACACCCCCACCCTGCATTATTGTTAATGCCTTCTCTCGTCTGTCTTCACTGATGAAATTCTCAATTGTACAGATCACAGTTTTACCCATGATTAAGGTAGGATCTAGAATGTTGTTCTTCCAGAAGCTGTTAACAAAGAAATAAAATGGGTTTAAGATTAAAAATTAAATCATGTCACTCCAGGTGTCTTGGGATTAAAATTCATCACCTTATACATTTTATGCAGAATATGACACTAACTTTTGCTATTGGGAGTGAAACAAGACGTGTGATTCTAAATATTCACAATTTTCTTGGATAATGGTTAAATGAAATTGGTGCTGTCCATCTTTTAAAAGGAAAATTTTCAGATTTATCCTAAATATTGTCTCATTTTCTCACTATACTGACTTGAATTTGCCTAAAGAGTCTAAAGTTGTGTAGAATCTGAAACATTTATCAGGATTGAAGATTGCGCTGAGCATCATAATGCAGAAGTACCTTGCATTTGTTGCTGAAACTCCAGTGGCTGCAGCGGAATTTCCATATATCAAACCATATGATTGCTCCATTCTTATTGGATTCAAAGAAGAACCCTGAAAGCACATAAACCTTTCTTGGTTTACTAGCTGGTACTGATATGCAATAGATGTATATTGGTGTTAAAATTTAGAAATGGTTTGTGTTATTGACTTCACTTTTAAGACAGGAGTTACCAAGGTAGATATTTGAACTGAATTCCCTGTCTATTGTGCTAGCATCAACAGTGAGGATCCAAGGAGCAACATTGCATGCAGTACCTGGAAAAATGAGTTTCCAGCTCCAGCAGAAACAAGAACTCCCTTTTGAAATGAATGGAATGCTCCTATACTGATTGCCTCATCAAAGTAAATTGGATGGGGAAGATCAGGGCCAAGGGAAAGGGATAATATGTCAACCCCATCATGGATGGCATCATCCATGGCAGAAAGAATATCAGCATCACTGCAGAAGCCAAACCAACAGACCTTGTAGATGGCGAGTCTGGCACTTGGGGCACCACCTCTAGCAGTTCCATTGGCAATGCCAAATAAGCTGGCTTGCAACAATGGACCCTGCTATTGTGGAAGCAGTGTGTGTTCTATGTCCACCACTATCTGGAGCTGACCGGGAAAAAATCCTGTTGGCAAAGTCCTCTAGAGGACTATTTTCTGTTTCAAACCCCTTTGGATAGTACCGTGCACCAATAACTTTAAAAACTTCTATGATAAACCAGCAATCTCGAATGTTTTAGCTATTAGGTGAGGAAACATGAATAGTTGTATGTTATGTTAAATCTCTAGATTTAGAGCAATGAACAATCACATAAGAAAACTTGACACCACACTTTAACCCAAAACCTTAAGACTCAAGTTTATAGATCTTCTCTTCACTTATATGATGCTCAACTTTTTCACTTCTACTAGATGTGGGATTTCACCTCACACTTGTACTCCAACACTAATATCATGTCATAAATCAACTATTCCAAAAGTTTAACTATTAATTGAAAACATAAATGATTTTGTTAGACTTTGACAACTTCAAGTGCATAATTTATTTACTACAATGTAGAGACTTTGTACATCAATCTTAAAAACCGACTATGATGGATTTTGATAGAAACAAAATGATATTAAGGACAGATTATTATTGATGAAGAAAAGATTGTGAGCCTGAGCTCTTACAATGACAAACCAGAGCCAAGGCTCCTCAGAGAGAACTATTTCTCTGCATAAAACAACCAACAAAATGGCTAGATCCCTCTCCCACACATACCCCTCCCGCTATTAGCATGTTGTATATCACAACAAATTGGCCAACTCAGCAGCATGTAACTAACTCTCCCCTCACAGTACATTTCTATTTTCACATGTGTATACTTTCCAATTTCCATATTCTGGGCTTTCCATGAATAGAGCCCACATGATAACGAGAAAATAATTTATCAGTGACAAAATTGCATTTTCGTCACTAATATTGCCATCAGTAAAATTTTAGAGACGAATTTTTAAAAATTATACACAAATTTATCCATCACTAAAGTTATTTATTTTTGTAGATGATCCATGTCTTACAGAACTTTATTATCCACATCAGAGGCAAGACAATACCTGGTACTCTAAGATTTTAAATTCCAAAAAAGAGGGATTCAAATCACGTGTCCCCAAGTTGGTTAGTGAGTTCATACTTGCAATTGGTTTGCGAATTCTTACTTGTTGCAATTGGCTAGTGTAAAATTATCACCAGTAACACACTCGCCCTTGAATTTTTTGGGTACAGGACCTAATCCATGATCAGTGAAGCTTTCCGATTCTGGCCAAATTCCTGAGAAGAGAAACAATGATAAGTTACTCATTGTATTCCAAATGAAAGAAAAAAGTGAAAGTGTAGAAGAAAGTATTTACCAGAATCAATGACACCAACAATGACATCAGATGCAGTGTCCAGTGATATATGGTTGCTCTTGTAGACAGTCTCTAGTCCAAGGAAATTCCAAGAATGTGTTGTGTAGAGTTTATTCATTTTGCTCTCAAAAACAGACACTACTGAGTTATATTCTGAAACAAAATTCAAAATATCATTCGAGCTTTAGCAGGTAATGGTGTGTTTGATTGAAGAAGAAGATAAAATATCTCAGCTGTTTCTATTTTTGGTTTTAATTTTTAAACACATGTTTTGGTAACAATTTTCAAATTTTAATGGATTTTGGATAAGAAATTGATTATGGAGCAGTGTGAAATTGTTTCAGAAAACAGTTTTTAAAACCAAAAAATGAGGAGCGAATCAAACATTATTTTAACAGGGGGATACCACATTTTTAAACCAAAAAAAGTTGAATTACTCTTATTTAAAATGCTTTCTAGTACAATTAATATAGTGGAAAGATAAAGAAGAAAGATATAATAGTGGAATGCAATACCAGAAAGTTGATTAGCTTGCTCTGGTGTAATCATGGCCGAGAAGCCTTGAAAACTTTTACTGTAATGGTTGAGTGCTGCTGCCTTTGCTTCGCTGAGGCTGAAAAGTGTAAAAAATATGCCCAGGAAGACTATGTTAGCCTAAGTTATTCCATTTTGAATAAACCAAGCTTAAAAGAACAACCGTAGTTATGATTAATTCCATGAATTTTATCTCAAATTAAGCGACATGCCTTCCAGTAACTGAAGCTAGTATCTCATGGTTTGCACTGATTACTGATTCTGAATCGGGGTGTGAATCCAATGTAAACTATATAATGTTGCATCAATGCAAATTCAAAAGTTAGTTTCTTTCTATGTAAGTAGTTAGGAGCTGCTAGTAATGCGTCTCATAGGTTGTAGATGCATGCAGCTCACGTAGACAGCATGCATCAAGTTCAAGTGAATGTGCTCTTTACCTTTGGGGTGGATCCATTCACCAAAGTATACCCTATGAACAAAAGGGTGAAAGAACTTAAAGTTTTGGCAAAACCCATGATACTCTCAAAGGGTCCAGAATAGAAAGTTAGATGTGGAAATGGTGACACTTTTTATAGTAGGTGATTGGTCCATTTTATAGCCAAAACGAACCAATTATTATATGTCATGTCATGCATAAAAAAAAAAAAAAATCAGTTGCTGGCTTTATATGTTTCTGTTTATAACTTAGCGTACATTTGGGATTCTTTAGAAAGCAAATGACATTTATAAAAGGAATAAGATGGATATATGTTTAACAAAATAACAGCATGTGGAAGAATTGTAAATGGTGATTATTGGATCATATGAACCTTTGATTTAGATAAATAATGAATTTTGTGTTCATATTTCTTGTTTTTAACGCATTCTAGGAATTGGTCACTCTTGAGGGGTGCTTTTCCCTTACTTGCGGAGCTGTCTTTAGTGGATTGTGAGGATAAGCCAACCATGAAATACATCTATAAAGAAATGGATCCGGTTCATGTGCAACCCACTGTCACTCTATCTAATGAGTTTCATAGAAAATTTATATTCTTGATTATAGATTATTTTTAAATTTCTAGTTTGCAAGAAATTTATATTATAGATTATTTTTAAATTTTCATTGCATTACATACAAATCATTAGACTTCATATGTAATTGTTGGATAATTTTGTTTTGAGAACTCGTGGCAACTATTAACCTTAAAATACGTTTACATAAAACAACACCATGCTTTCACAAAGTTTAACCTTCCATAAACAACACAATGAGCAGTACCATTGACACATGTAATAGAAGACCAAAAAAGTTTGCCATAAGTCAGAGAATATATGTGCAAATGATCACAGGCAATAGAAATTGACAATGTTGCTGTCATTGACTCAGACAATTTTGGTACATAAAGATCCAGTCTTGCTTGTGGAGAATTCGCTATATGGAAATCCTCAATGATATCTATTGAGCTTTTTTTTTATTGCAGAAATCAAAGTGGTATAAATAAATGCATCTTCTTAAGGTATAATCACTCAATGTTATGTAGATACTACGTTGAGACCAATAGGACTCCTAACCCTTTGAATGCCATTGTTCCATATCAAAGCACCAAACACAAAATTTCCATTGCTATTCTTGAAAGGGAAGAAATCAATCCTGAAAGTTATTTTTTCCCCAGTTTTCCGGAACTTCAATTCTGCAGGTGTAACTTTAACATTCACACCAGATGGATTTTCAACACTTGCATGATATACCGTTGGCCCTTGACCATAATAAGTAACTGTACGATACACTGATGAACTTCCATTCAAGTTGGACACACCAATTGAAGGATAATTGAAGTTGGAGGAAGCTGTAAGAGGTTTCTGACATTGAGTAAGAGCCCCAGTTAGGTTCTTAAGCTGTGCTGGGCTTGCCCCGTTGCTGCATAGAAAATTGAGAACATCTTTGGAATTAAATTCATATACTAATCCAGGATTAAGTGATGCAACTGGGTTAACATGTCCAGATCCATAGTCAAATGGTGTGGTTTGAGTTCCATTTGGATCTCTTCCTATGATGCGGCGTGTGTTATCCATAACTGTTGCTGTAATTATCAGAACAAAAGCATTGATTTAGGATGATCACACTTACAAACATCTATTCTCATGGTTTTTGTTGTTGACAAGAACTTGTGTAGCAAGAACAACTTACCTGTTGTCATTATTGAAGACATTATGGCTGCAGGACCCCAGTGTGGGTGGTGAGATTTTATAATTGCTGCAACTGCAGTTATGTGTGGACAAGACATTGATGTTCCTGAAATGATGTTATAGTCGATGGATCGTTGTTCGACTGTGGCTTCAGTTGCCACTGGAGACCATGCTGCCAAAATATTCACTCCAGGTGCTGTGATGTCGGGCTGCATAGTTGGATGAGAGCAAACCATTTTACATATATTAGTATAGGATCAAATTTCAACACTATATCCTCTTTTTCCTATTTGGGTGTGTCAACATAAAATCAAACTAGGAAGAGGATCTCTGGTGCATGCAGGTCTAAACATATAGTCTACTGAGTAAACTTGCCTTAATAATGTCTGGTGTTATTATGTTCGGTCCAATGGAAGAAAAAGCTGCCATTTCCGGAGCAGGTTTGGTACCAACTACAGTTATTGTTGGGTAGATTCTAGCAGTGGGATTTCTGACATAATAAAAGCATTAGCAGGCGATGTTTCATGGATTAATCTTTTGACAATAAAGTGTGACTAAATTCGATATTAGAGATTTTTTTCACACTTATGACACTTTTAAAACTCACTTATCTGTCTTTATATATGCTTGAAGCTCTTCTACAGCATCCTGACCAATGAGAGTGCTTGGGATGACAAATTGAAAACCAATATCTTTGGCATTATGATCAATAAGTATCATTCCAACACCTCCTCCTTGCCTTATTGCTATGGCCTTCGCTCGTCTGTCATCACTGAATTTCTCAATTGTGCAGATTACAATTTTACCCTTGATTAATGTAGGATCTAGAGTATTGTTCTTGCAGAAGCTGTTAACAAAAGAAATTAGAGTTAAGATTAAAAAATTGAATCATGTCACTTCAAATGTCTTGAGTTGAAATCATCACCCAAGAATAGTTCTGATACTTTATGCAAAATATGACACTCAAGTTTTTGCTATTGGGAGTCAAACAAACAAGCCGTGCGATTCTAAATATCCACATTTTTTTTTTGTTAATGGTTTAATGATATGGAAGATAAGGAGACTAGAGTTGTCTATCTTTAAAAAGAAAAAGAAAAAAAAATAGATTTGCAACAAATATTGTCTCATTTTCCGTCTAGAGTAAAGAGTAGAGAGTAGACACCAAGAAGCAAAAAGTTATGTAGAAACTGAAACATTTATCAACAATGAAGTTTGTGCTTAGCCATATAATGTAGCATATACCCTGCAATTGTTGCTGAAACTCCGACAGCTGCAGCAGCACTTCCATATATCAAACCATACGAATGATCCATTCTTATTGGATTCAGAGAAGAACCCTGAAGATGCAAACCTTTCTTGATTTACTAACTGATACTGATATGCATTAGATGTATGCTGTTGATAAATTAAGAAATGGTTTGTGTTATTGACTTCACCTTTAAGACCTTTGAGTTACCAAGTAAGATATTGGAACTGAATTCCCTGTCAATTGTGCTAGCAGCAACAGTGAGGATCCAAGGAGCAACATTGCATGCAGTACGTGGAAAAACAGAGTTTCCAGCTGAAGCAGAAACAAGAACACCCTTTTGGAATGCATGGAATGCTCCTACACTGATTGCATTCTCGAAGTAAATTGGCTCCGGAGGATCAGGGCCAAGGGAAAGAGACAGTATGTCAACTCCATCATGGATGGCATCATCCATGGCAGAAAGAATATCAGCATCACCACAGAAATCAAACCAACAGGCCTTGTAGATTGCAAGTCTCGCACTTGGGGCACCACCTCTAGCAGTTCCTTTGGCAATACCTAATAAGCTGGCATTAGCAACAATGGAGCCTGCTATTGTGGAAGCTGTGTGTGTTCCATGTCCATCACCATCCCGGGCTGACCGGAAAAAAATCTTGTTAACGCCCTCTAGAGGACCAACTTCTGCTTCAAACCCTTTTGAATAGAACCGAGCACCAATAATTTTCCTGAAAAATCCAAACTCCAGGTGAGGTGACATAGTTAGCAAATGACAATTTGTACCTTTCTATAGCATATCATGAGTAAGCTATTATCACAAACATAAACTGTCTCAAAAGTTTAAGCTATTAGGTGAGGAAACATGAATAGTTGTATGATAAGTCTTCATTCACTGATGTTAGAGTCCCTTGAACTTTGAAGGGTGGACAATACACAGATCCATCTACCTTGAGCTGAAATTCATTTTTTTATTAGAAGAATAAGGGTGGTAACTGGTAAAGATGGAACTCTAGACCTCTTGGTCATAGTCATTCTAATACCATGTCATAAATCAACTATCCCAAAAGTTTAAACTATTAGATGTAAACACAAAAATGATTTTATATTACACTTTAACAGCTTCAAGTTCATAATTTATTTACTTCAATAATCAATATATATATTCAGTACATCAATTTAAAAATCAGTCTGATGGATTTTGAATTCCAAAAAGAGTTTTTACTTGTTGCAATTGGCCAGTGTAAATTTTTCACCAGTAACACACTCTCCCTTGAATTTTTTGGGCACAGGACCTAGTCCATAATCAGTGAAGCTTTCCGATTCCGGCCAGATGCCTGAAAACCAATGTTGAGTCACTCATTGTAATCAAAATGAAAGAAAAAAGATAGTATGAGAGAAAGTATTTACCAGAGTCAATAACACCAACAATGACATCGGATGTGGTGTCCAGTGCTTTAGGATTGTTCTTACTGATAGTTTCTAATCCAAGAAAATCCCAAGAATGTGTTGTGTGAAGTTTATTCATTTTGCTCTCAAATACGGACAATACTGATTCATATTCTGAAACACAATTCAAAACGTCATTCAGAGCCTGATCAAGAAAGTGGTGAATGAATTCCATATAGAATATGCTTATCACTCTGAAACTTGAAAATATACGGCTCCAAATTGTTGGAGGCTTGGAGCCACCCCATTTAAATCGAGAAGCCTTTCTCAAAATATTGAATTAGTCTTCCATCTCTTATTCAAAATGTTTCCTTGGCCAATATAGTGGGAAAGATAAAGACAGAAGGGTATAACACTGGAATAAATACCTGCAAGTTGACTAGCTTGCTCTGGTGTAATCATGGCTGAGAAACCTTGGAAGCTTTTAGTGTAATGGTGGAGTGCTGCTGCTTTTGCTTCACTGAGGCTAAAAAGTGCAAAGAATTTACAGAGGAAGACTATGTTAGACTACGCTATTCCATTCTGAATAAATCAAGCTTAAAATAACATCATTAGTTATAATGAATTCCATGAATTTTATCTTAAATTGAGTGACATGCCTTCCAGTAACTGAAGCTAGTATCTCATGGTTTGCTCTGATTACAGATTCTGAATTAGGGTGTGAATGATCTCCCATGTAAACTATATAATGCTACATTAATGCAAATCCCAAAGTTAGTTTTGTTCAATATAAGTAAGTAGTTAGGAGCTGCTAGTAATGTAGCTCATAGGCTGTAGATGCATGCAACTCACGTTGACAGCATGCATTAAGTTCAAGTGAATATGCTCCTTACCTTTGGTGTGGATCCATTCACCAAAGTATACCCAATGAACAGAAGGGTGAAAGAGCTCAAAATTTTGGCAAACCTCATGATAAGTTGAAGGGGTCCAGAATAGATGCTAGATGTGGAAATGTTGATTCATTTTTTGGTTGGTGATTCACCTATTTTATAGCATACACGGACCAACTTATATGTCATGTCACACATATAAAAATAATCATTGCCGGCTTTATATGTTTCTGGTTATAACTTATTGTACATTTAGGATTCTTCAAAAACTTAAATGACATTCACAAGAGGAGATAAGATGAATATATATTTAACGAACTAACATCATTTGGACGAATTATAAACAGCAATTATTGGATTGATACTTGTATCATTCACAGCTACCTTATTTGGAACTAATACAAATTTTTCAATATTTTAGACTGCAAAGGACGATGGGTGGTTCCCTTGTCTGAACTTTGAGAGTATGTTATTGGCAACCACAAATCGCATATGCTTACAGACCATAAGCTACAGTGCAATTAAGATTCTTAAAAAAAAATAAAAAGATAGAAAATATAAGCTATATTTCATTACTAGGTGCTCTGCCAAAAATGTTCCATCCTTAGATTCTTTTGGTATTTTTTGTATCAACAAAGGTTAGTTTTGTTAAAAATATCACTTGGGGGATTCGAACTCATGACTCTCCCTCCTCCCTTCTCCCTTCTCCCCTCTCCAACCACTGGGCCACATCAAACTTTAAAGTTCTGGTATTGTATGCACATACAGAGACGAATGGCTGAATCCTTCTAATTAATGTGGTTTTTCTTTTTTACACTAGTTCTTTTTCCTACTTCATAATTTTCCCTAATTAATCCCTCTGCAAAATATGTAAACAAACCTATTTTGTTTTTTAATATATCTAGTTGGCAGATCACCTCCTCACATTTGGAACTGATCGTAACTAGACAGCTTACATGCCATTCACTTCTTCAAATTATCAACTGGCCGTCCCTACGATTCAAACAATCAGAGGTGGCCAAATTTTTTTTGTTTCCATTGATAATTTCAGACCGTGTCATCATTAGCAATGCCTTCTGTTCTCTTACAAGTCACATCTAATAAAGATGACCTTTCCAAGCATTTTTCGCATATATAAACCACGTTTAGGACAATTTATATGCTTTTCTAGGACTAATTTGAATTGCTAAGTAATATCACATTTGGTTGAACAACCTGCTCAAATCTTGATTTTACAGTTAAACGAATATCTTAATCGGCATCTTTAGTGATGAAATTAGTTTGTCTCTTGCGGCTGGGTGAAGCATAGCAGCTGAAATTGTCAACCCTCACCCCAGCTTGGAATCTGAAAAAACTCAAACCTATAACTATCATAAAATTTGTGACATCTACATTCAAAAAGCCGACCAACATGAGTAACTGGAATCACATATTCACATAAAATTTATTTTTCTGATCATTTCATCAGTCTGTTTTTATACACAAATTATGATTAGTAAAAATATGCATTTCACTTGATCCAATAGCTCTGTAAATTACAAATCATAACATGTTTAAACTAGTGAAGATGGTTGAAGAAAAATTCTGTCAGAATTATCCTTCCTCTCCGAATTCCTTTGTGAATCGCTCGTGAACATCAAGGTCAGACTTGCTTACAGTGGGTCTTTGTCTAGCAAGTACTTTGTCAAAATCTGTTCTCGATATAGGTGGTGGCAGGATCTGTACAGCACACAAGAACATAAAAACTCTTATTCTCTAATTCTCATTTAGAAAAAGAAGTTATGCAGTCCTACTATCATCAAAATCTGCAGCATCTTGAATACCTTAGAAGCAAGTCCTTTCGCAGCAAGATCCTGCATTGTAGTTTGTACTGCACTCTGTTGCTTTGGTCCACATGGGATCCACATATCCTCAGGATTCCTAAAGAAAAACATGGCATCTTGGGTTTTGCGAACAGGTTCAAATAAAACATCCTTCACCTGTAGAATAGGTCCAATTACCTTTAACACTAATCCAAATAAAATGATCATTATTCTAACCAGGTATTAAATATAGAAGTCAAACTTACACAGACAGATATATCTGAACCTGAAAACCCCTCTGTCTTGCGAGCCAAATGTTCGAAATCACTTTCAGCCAAGTTATGGGGAGTATCTCCTAGGTGCACCTGTTCAATTTATCAACCAAGAAAAAGACATTGTAAGGCCATTTGCTAGGTTCACAATACACAATAAGACCAATGAACATCATCATGTATATTGCCCATGCCTTGAACATGTGTTGGCGAGCCTTTAAATCAGGTAGGGGTATGTATATACGCTTATCGAAACGCCGCCTTATTGCCTGCAATTACAAGTTGATTAACCAAAACGGCATCCCATTGACTCAATAAAAATAAAAAAAGTAAACAGAACTATTGTCTTCTTACCTGGTCTAGAGCATAAGGTGTATTTGTAGCTGCTAGAACAAGAACTTTCTGATCATTGTGTCCAACACCCTACAATGTAAAGCGGACAAACTACATTATGATTAGGAACAAACACGAAAAAGAAAATTGACACCAAAGCTGTTGGAAACCTTGGATCTTCTGAATTAGGAAAATAAGGATGCATGATAATAGTAAATAGTAATTATTGGGGGAGGGATTGAACAGTTTTTTTTTTGAAAAAAATTACAAGCTACTATGTTCAGCTTAAAGAAAGAAGCTAAATACAACCGGATTTAAGTCGTTAGTCAAAAAGCTGAGTGCAACTTTCTGTATGACTAAAAACCATCAAACAAGTTACTTTACAGATTTTTTTACCAGCAAAAAATAGTATAATAATACTATAGCCAAGTATAATAGTCAGGTGATGATGGATGCCCCCCAAAAAAAAATAACTGCAAATGTTCACACCATTAAAATATTGAATAATTTATGTCAAGAACCACACTTTCTATTTTCTAACAAGATAATTATCTAGGATTTTAAAAACTCCGGAAACCAAGAAATACAAAAAAAGAAGCAAGAATGGAATATAATAGATGTGGATATACAAGGCAATATGCACAATGGTGGAAAACTAAAACAAATTTGCAGCATAAGTCAAGGATAAGAACTGCTTCAATTATAATGTTTAGGTAGTAGGCAAAGGGAGAAAGAGAGAATAAAGACAATAATATTCTCAGATTGATATTGTGTGTAATAAATGATAGATACAATAGTCCTAGGCCTAGCTATAATAGTAAATTGATCGCAGGACGTCATTCAGTTTGGTTAAAGACCAACTTTTCAAAGATATTATTCACCACAAAATTCTTTAAAAGCTTCCTCTAATATCCTTCTTGGTCTCCCTCTCTCCTTTTTCAAAGCACTAAAAATCATACTATTTACTCTTCTCGTTAGTCCTAGATATAATAAAAAATGTGAAGTACTAGTTTAGTATTACTAGTACAAGCCCAAGCCCCCTAATACGACAAGCCTACTAACCCAAAGAAACAATGAAACGAATTGATAGAACCTAAGATTTTCTAAAGTATTCCAAGACAAAAAAGATATAATAAGATATTTTATAAATATCTTGTTAAAGGCCATTTGTGTCAGATGGCTTATTAAAGGAACCAATAGAGATCAAGATATTTCAAGAGTTGCAGTTATTGCATGATCAAATGTAACAAAAAGACCCAAACTATTGATAAGGAGAAACTGAATTAGCTCAACTCTGCTCTTCAAATCAACTATTGTAGAATGAATCGATGTTTCATAGTATTTAAACTCTAGACATTTTTTTAGGATTTCAAATTTTCAATAAATGATGCATATATACAGCATTACAGGACAGCTACATCATAGACTGGGACTCAAGCTTCTTGACTTGTTCAGGATAACGCAATTCAAATGTCAACTAAAATATCACTCCAATTAACGTAACTACACCATGACACCATAAATTCATTACCTGCATCTGCACCAGAAGCTCAGTTTTAATACGCCTTGAAGCTTCACTCTCATTCCCTTCTCCACGCTGACCACATAGAGAGTCTATTTCATCAACGAATATGATAGAAGGTGCACTTTCGCGTGCCATTTGGAAAAGATTTGAGACCAGCTTTTCACTTTCTCCCATCCACTTTGAAACCAGGTCTGACGAAGAAACACTGGTGAAGAATTAAAAAGTTAAAACATGTAGCAAAAAAATGCCCACCTAACCTAAGCACTTACATTTGCGACCTTATTTTTCAAACAAAATCACTGACAAGCAGAACTATTAGACTCAGAAATTGAAAATGTTAAAAATAACAATGTTGATGATTATGTGAAATCATCCATATGCACACACATTCATCCACCAAACTCAGTGCGTGTTTGGATTAACATTGAATGATTCAAAACCACATTGAAATATCAGTTGATGTAGTTTTAGTAAATGTTCAAAAATTTGGTTCCGCAATGAGAAATTGATTGAGTTCAAAATTTTGAATTGAAATTCCACTTTTGATTGGCTAATCAATGCCTTTAGGTTAACTTTTTTCCTTACATAAATCATGTCACTTCAAAATAAATTTCAACCAAAACCTATTTCATTCAGAACCAATTTTGCAACCGCTCACCAAAGCAGGTACTTAACTAATCTCAAACAATAGGATATCAATAAATCTACCTGAAAAACGTAGAATCAGCTTCTGTGGCAACGGCCTTGGCCAAATACGATTTACCCGTCCCCGGCGGTCCGTACAACAAAAACGCTCTCCAAGGTCGTCGTTTACCTGAAACCATTCCATTCGAACAATTTAAATTTCAAATGTTCAACATCAAAGTTCCTTCAATCGTTCAAACAAAAAAAAAACTGAAAAGTCAAAATCCTCACCAGTGAAGAACTGCGGAAACTTCACGGGCAAGATAACCGCTTCCTGCAAAGCCTGCTTGGCGCTCTCAAGCCCCGCGACGTCGTTCCACTTCACGTTGGGCTTTTCCCTAACGATAGCGGAGTTGAGCCCGGCCCGTAGCTTGGCCTGCTCGGGATCCTCGCCGTCTCCATCTTTGCCTCCGTCCTTGGGCTTCGTCTTGGGCCTTGTGGCGACCGCGGCGTCCCCGCTGGAGGCCGGGCCGCTGGGCCCATCGTCGAGGACGGCCCGGATCTCCTCGGCCCGGCGGAGATACTCGGTGAATTTCTGAGTGATGGCCTCCTTGATCTTAGGGTTCTTCTCGTACTTGAGGTGCGTTTTGAAATACTCCAACGCGTTCATGTAAAGTTGAAACGCTTTCGCGTAGTTTCCCTTATTGTCTTCATCTACCGCTTGTTTCACGTACTCTATTGCTTGCTCTTTGAAATTGCTATACATCTCCTTCTCCTTCTTCTTCGATGAATTTTGATTCAGAATTCGAAGAATCTGATCAGAACGAAGAAGAAGAAGAAGAAGGAAAGGGTGTTTTGTTTGCGCGTGGAAAGAGAAAAGCGTTTGGTTTGGGCGAGTCAGAGAAGATTCTTCTGTCGAACCTTCCTTCGAACGCAGACGGATTCCGTGTGTTTACGGATTTATACGTTCATCGATTGGGATCCTTCGATGAAGATCAAATGGTGTTTTGTTTTGGATTCGTATTTTAAGATAGATTTATTCCTAAAAATTATGAACCGTTCGATCTTTTTTGACGGTTTTGGTTGTTAGATGTGTGAATGCGCGAATAGGGAGACTACGGAGAATTCCGTCTCGCATGCGTAATGCGTTGCGTTTGAATTATTTTGTTTTTTCTAGAGGAAGTTGGGTGTTTTGTAAGAAATAAATAAA
This sequence comes from Glycine max, assembly GCF_000004515.6. NCBI lineage: Eukaryota > Viridiplantae > Streptophyta > Magnoliopsida > Fabales > Fabaceae > Glycine > Glycine max. The sequence goes on from NC_038248.2 coordinate 7,149,509, forward strand.
TATAGACAATAATTCATTTTTGCAATAGGGCATAAATAAAAGAAAATACAAATAATAGTTAATTTTTTATTTGGTAAAAAAATTGATAAAAACAAAAAGAAATTTAACTTACAAAAAATTTGATTTTTTCTTTTAATTTAAATTTCAAATTTTGTGTTTCCTTTCATCATGTTGTCCCCTATTAAACATTGAGTATAGGTATAATGAAAGGATTATTATTTTTACTACATAACAAATTAAGGTTCAAATCTTTATTAAAAGGTGTGTTTATAATTAATGACAAACAATGTCTATTTAAAAAATATTTTTAAAGGATGAGACACGTAAATCCTCCCCCATATATATAGAATGAATAAGGTTAAAGATTTGTTTATAGATATTAGTGTGAATTCTAACTTTTCTCAAATTCATTTTAATGTGTCATTTAGTGTATATTTGCGAAGCAAGGCTAGGGGGTGGACCACCTTGATATAATTTGTTTGGTTAATGTTCTAATATATAATATAATTAAATAATTAAGAAAAAAATATATACACTCAATAATACATTATAATCAATCAAAGGCCTTTACGAAAACTCAAGGTTATAACTGGGCCGGGCCCACGGACGCACTCATTCAGTTTTTTCTCTTCCCCTTCACTTGCACTGCAACATCGCCACCACCATCGATCGCAACCATGGAAGACTCTGGTAACCTCCACCACCACCACCACACCGACGACGGCGACCACAACCACCACCCACCTTCGTCCTCCTCCCCTCTCGCCACCGGCACCTGCTGCAAGTGCGGCGGCCCCACCACCTTCGCCCCCCTCCCCAAACCCCACCTTCACCTCCCCTCCCCCAACCTACCGCCCCATCCGCGCCCCGCCATCCCCCCGACCCCAACTCCACCCGCGCCATCATCCTCTCCCCGGTCCCACAATCCCAAAAAGTTCCCATTTTGCCCCCGCCCCACCACTTCCAACTCCCCACAAAGCGCATCCACTCCCCCGACGACATCAGCCGCTTCCACTCCTCCGATTCCGGCAAAAACTTCCTCGGCTTCGTCGTCGCCCTCTCCGAATCCATCCGCGCCAAAAAAATCTCCGACCCCTGCCACATTTCCCCCGCCACAACCTCCCTCCTCTCCATCCTCCAAACCCTAACCCTAATCGCCGACCAAACCCCCCCGGTCCCCCAATCCGCTCGCTACGGCAACGTCGCCTACCGCACCTGGCACGAAAAGATGTCCAATTCCGCCGAATCCCTCATCCTCACCCTCCTACCGGAGAATCTCCACCCCGCAACAGTTGAACTCGTGCCCTACTTCACCGACTCCTTCGGGAACTCGAGCCGCATCGACTATGGCACCGGCCACGAGACCAATTTCGCGGCGTGGCTGTACTGCCTCGCGCGGCTCGGGGTCATCGGAGTGGAGGACTACCCCGCCGTGGTGGCCAGGGTGTTTGTGAAGTACCTGGACCTCATGAGGAAGCTGCAGCTGCAGTACTGCTTGGAGCCTGCTGGGTCCCATGGTGTGTGGGGGCTTGATGATTATCACTTTTTGCCCTTCATATTCGGGTCCTCGCAGTTGATTGATCACAAGTATATGAAGCCTAAGTCCATTCACAATGAGGATATTTTGGAGAATTTCTCTAATGAGTATATGTACCTTGCTGGCATTGCCTTTGTCAAGAAGGTGAAGAAGGGGGTGTTTGCTGAGCATTCACCCATGTTGGATGATATCAGTGGGGTGCCCAATTGGAATAAGGTGAACAGTGGGTTGCTCAAGATGTATAAAGCTGAGGTCTTGGAGAAGGTCCCCATCATGCAGCATTTTCTTTTCGGGTCGATTATTAAGTGGTATGTGTGATGCTGTTTTTGTTTGTATTGCTTTGCTTTGATCCTCTCTATGCACTTAATGTGTTTGGCATTGTTGTATTGTAGGGCATTAGGTTATTTACTTGTAGTTAGTTGTATGGAGTGTAGGCATTAGGTATATACAGGGACCGATCCAGAAACCTTATAAAGGGGAGGCGGGAAATTTTTTTTTCTTCCTTTATAATTGTTTAAATGTCTAACTTTTAATATATTTAATCATTTTTAAAACATTTACTATTTTTACACATAAAATTTAAGCTAATTTCTTTAATTAAATGATGACAACTTTAATTGTTATCATAATAACAACAAACATACAACTAGTTTTGCACAATTTTATACTAGTTATCACTTTAATCATTACAATAAACAACACAACTAATCTTACACAATTTTGTACTAATTAACATCAACCATTATTATAATAACCACATACAAAATTAATTTTATACTAATTAATTTAAAAATATATATATATGTATATACTTGAAAAGATCCAAGGAGGGGAGGGGGGTGGGGTGGCTCGAACCCCTACTCGCCCCCCCCTCTAGATCCATCCCTGGGCATATAGTATAGATTCAGTGTGCGTTTGGAATAACATTCAACTGTAATGCACATGTATTTATGTTTTCATGTCATATTATGCAAATGAAGTAGAAACAACTCTATAATGCTTCAGAATGGACATGCACACGTCGGTGAAAAAGGGGAATCCAAACATGCTATAAGATGGAACCTTTATCTTAAAAATAAATTGGTAGCGTTAAATTATAATGAAAAGTTTACTTATAGATAGTTTGGAACCATGTCCGTTACTCCAGATTCACACATCCTTGTTAACACTCTCCACAGTAGAAGTTGCATCAAAGGCTCAATTGATCTATGTTTATCCTCTTTAAAGTTTAAATGTGTTTCCAAACACGCATTCAATGATGAAATAAAAGAATTTCAAAACTAATACATTTCTGGGTTGGGTCCTGAATAGTCAATGTGAACAGTTGGATGCTGTCCATCATAATCCCAGTTGAGTATTATTGATTCCCTAATATTTATGATCATAGGTCATTTCTAGCAGCAATGATGCTGCAGGAATTAGGGATGTATAGTTTATGGACCTAGTCTAGAGAAATTACAAGAGTTTACAATTTTGGAAACCCTAGATGTAGCCACATGTCAATATGGATGTGATTTTAAATGAAAGGATGTATTTTTGTTTGCTGCTCAGAGCAGCAATCTTGAATTATGTACTCAACTGTTGGCTGGTGTGTAAGATCTTGCGTCTTTATATGCTATATCAATTTATGGAAATCATAGTGCGGACCAAATCATGTTATCGAAGAAATAATTTTTGTCGGTTGGTGATGAAATCAGTTTATCTGCTTTTCCTGGCGAAGGCTCGTCTGCCTAGATTATTGCTTATGTTGGTGCATTATGCATGTCAATTGTCAGTGCATACATTCTTGTTTGAACATGTATTTGTTGTCAATTGTGTAACCTTTTGGATGAATTTCATAGTAATGATTAATGAATTTACCCATGCCTAAATTCAAAAACCACAGAACATATGTATACTTTACCAAAAACATTTAAACACTCCCCGACACCCTCTGTTTTGTTCTAAAACACTCTTTTGCTTTGCCTGAACAGTTTAAAAAAATCAATGATTCATTCTCCGCGCATCTTATTTAGCAAATACTTAGTTATTATTTATGCAATAAATCACATAAAATGTTTTATCCAGGCAAGGATGTTAGTTTGCAAAACTTGTTGCCTAAGTTGGTGCATGTCAATTTGTGAGACATGATTGCTTGTTCTTGCATTAGAGGTCATCTGCTTTAACTTCATGATGAATTTGCCGATGTGGAATTTCCAAAGCAATAGTTGTTGCATAAAATAGCTATTGTGTGGTGTTGGGTTTTTGATTGAATTGATGCATATTATGTATTGATGTTCTATAATCTGATGTTGATGCCATAGCTTTTATGTCTGACCTGTGCTGGTTCCTGCGCATCTCCAATATTTGATATTTTATTATTCATAGCATCATTTTACCCTCCCACTGCTGTCTGGTTATTTGTTGGCACGGGTTACTGCCTAGATCAAGATTATGATAAACAGAAGAATTAAGAAAATCATTTTGATTGCAGAATTTTCTCAAAGATAAAGGAGGGGGCTAAAAAAACTAAAGCGGGAGTTGGTGCGGGGGGTGGGGGGTTCCACAGTTCCTCGTCTTAGGGAAGAAAATGGAAAAAAAGTCACGATAGTTATGATGTGCACATTATAGTATAATGATTTTTATCTTCATGTTTGAGTTGTTTCAAAATTGGGTGAAAGTATAATTTGGTTTGCAAAGTACTCTTCACTTCTTTTCTTTTTTTCTTTCTTTTTAATTTCTGATTTTATTAATTTGTTTTCTACCAGGGAATAGTGCTTGGAGTCTTCTGTCGGCTTTCCTGTGAGGACAGGCTATATAAACCAAGCTGAAGAAATCGAGTATAGGGAGTCATTGGAGGGGAATCCATGCCGGTTTTTCATCAATCTTTGATATACTTACCATCCACTTGCTTAGAGTGGTTCTACTTCTATACTTGCAAGAACATCTAGTCGATGTATTCTTGCACCTACTATTTTCTGGCTCATACATTATGAGCAGCTTAGAGTGTAGCCCCTGTATCTTGTTGATGAGATTTGGAGATTATTGAATTTTGTAGTGAATAAATAATTTTGAAATTTTATTGTAGTATATAGTCTCCATCATTGGCTTTTGTCATTAGACAGTCATTGTTTCCCAGCCAAGTTCATTAATCACTGTTTGGCATAGATCCAAAACACTATCCTACGAGAGATCACGACTTCCCTTCATATTATCATAGTTCGTGGACATTTCTTTATTTATTAAAGACTTAAATATATTTTTTATATTTGGAAAATAAGTCATTTTCATTTGACTACCTAAAATGTAATTTTTTTCCATTTAAGTATTTGATATTTTTTTATGTTTTATTTTAGTATCTACTGTTAGTTAGTTCAATCTTGTGAAGTAATGATGTAACAGATAGAGTATCACGTCATCAACATCTAATCAACGGAACAATAACAAATTTTTCATATCATTTTTTATTATTTAAATTATTTAAAAATTCAAATCTCCCCTTCCCCTTCTCGTTCTCTCTTTTGCTCCTCTTCCAAAGATCCCTTCCTCTATCACAAACTCACTCGTCTTCCTCCATAACTATATTCAAACCCTAATAGCGTTGCAACCTCCAACTCGTGATCAATTCCAATGACCCTGGCGGAGCCTTTCGCTTTCCCGGCATCACCCATGACAACTACTTCTTCGAGTCAGGCCTTAAGGAGCTGATCCAACACCTCACTAAGAACAACTTTAACCACTACGACACCCCACCGGCCTCCAAGTCCGTTGTCAAGGGCTTGTCAGACATCTCTGTCATTAAGGAGCTACTAGCGTCAGATTCCTCGTAGTGCACTGTTTGCAAAGACACCTTCGAGCTTGGTGAGACTGCGAAGTAAATCCCTTATAAGTATATATATCACACAGATTGCATTTTGCCATTGTTGGAATTGCATAATTCTTGTTCAATTTGTTAGTATGAGTTGCCCACAAATGATCTTGATTATGAGCAAAGGGATCACCGTGGTGGTCGTGGCAATAGTGGTGATGGTGGTGGTGTCGAAAGTGGGGCAACTCCACAGGTGAATTGGACACATGACATTGGACCCAGTGCCGAAAGTGGAGGCAACAACATGTCATTTTGTTTTGCTTACGTGTTAGTGACTATGCATTAATAACGTGACATTCTGTCTGCCACGTCATTATTTCACAAAATGAGATTAAAGATAGATATAAAAGTGAAACATAAAAAATATTGAATACTTAAATGAAAAAAAAAAGAATTTTAATAAGTAAAATAAAAATAATTTATTTTTTAAATATGAAAAATATATTTAAGTGTTTATAAAGAAAAAAAGATAATTATTAAAAGATAAAAGCTGACACAATCAAATTGTGTATATTAAGGAATGGATTCTTTCATATACATGATTGGACATGTCATGTATGGTACTAGTCCAACTCTCTCTTTTTTTATATTATTTGAATTAAAATATAGGTAAAAATTCAGAAACTAAAATATATTAAGAAACTTAGAAACTATAGCTAATAACTCAAATTCAATCTCAATCGAAAGGGATTTATCTTTATTAAAGTCGGGTTAGTTACAAATAGTTACTCTCATGTTTAGTTTTAATTGTTATGCCTATTCTTATGTCAACCAAAAGAATAACGATTATTATTATTTATATTTTTAAATATTTTTTAATGTGGTAATGAAAATATTTATGTAAGAGTACATTTGTTTCATATATTAAAAGTTTATTTTTGGGAAATTAACATGAGAATATTATATGTCCATGACCCATGTTTATTATGGGAATGAGGGGAATTATTTTCTATATATAATTAATTTCTTTTTTGTGTATTTTTTATTTAAATTATTTGAATTTTAAAAGATATTCTCAGGAATATTAAAATTGTAACCGAGCAACTTTTAAAAAAATATCAAAGAATGATATTATCATGTTATATACAGAGAATAACATTTCCGACAGTAAAAAAAATTCCATAAAACAAATATTCGTTAAAAGATTTTAGAGTAAATTAATCAAATAAAGAATGAGTAAGGTAAAGATCAGTTAATTAGACAACTCAAACAGCTTGCGGGTGCATAATTGAGTTCTATTACAAATCTTCTAAGTATTTTATAAAGAAAGTTTTCAATAAAAAAAAATGTATTTAATGGGTTGAAAATATTAAAAACATTCAACACTTACAATGCAAAAGAAATCAGAGATTTAGTAAGAAGATATTTTAGGAGATTTTTTTAGGTAATATTTTTGGAAGATTTAGGATTATCAATAGTGTTAGGCCGTAGACAAGAACAATTATACTTTAATTAAATCAAGGAAATAATATTACAACAAATTTTGCAATACAATGAAGTTAAAAAAACTAATATCTCAATGAATGAATGATTGTTTTCATTTATTAAAAATTCCAATATGATATATTGGCAGTCGTAGTAAAAAATTATTTTGATCAAATTAAAATAATAATATAAAATATATAAAACGTGATAACCTAAAAATAACGTCTTAATTAATAAATATATTTTAATAGAGAAAAAATATCTCTATGAAATAATAGTTAGCCTTCAAATTTAAAAGTGTTGATCGTAAATAATATTAATTAATTAAAAATAATTTTAAAATGAAAGACTTAATAGTGAGTCCTAATAGTGATTTTTTTATTTGTACAAAAAACAATAGATATTTGGATTAAAAAATAGAAAAAAAATACAAAAACACATTTGAAGTCTTTATAAAGATAATTTAAAATATTAAAGTTAAATAAAATTTCATTTATAAAGATTAAAAATCAAGAATTTTAATGATTAAGGAAATTTTAGTAATAATTTTCAACCAATGCAAAAGAATCAAATATTGTAAGAAAACTAATATTTGCATCAATATATAAATTATGTACGACAAAAAAAAAAAAAAAAAGTTTTCGTTGTGTAGAGTTGACGTTAGAGAGAGTGGGGGTTTCACTTTTCAGCGGCGAAATGGGAAAACGAGAGAAGCAGAAGCAGAGGCACGAGAAGGGACACCGTGGAAGAGGGTCTTTCAACTATCTTCAAGAGGACCATGATTTTGATGACACTCCAAGACCCTCACCATCTGAAGAAGAATGTGCTGATGACAGCAATGAGGAAAAAGAAGAAGAAGAAGAAGAAGAAGAAGAAGGTCATGAAAACCAATCTCATGATATGCCTTCCAAGTTCCTCCTTTACCAACAATCTGTGCAGGTTTGTGTCCCCATTTTAAAAAAATTGTATCTTTGTCAATGGGATTGCTTGGTTTGGTTGGTTATATTATATAGATGAATGATGAAATTTACAATATTCAAACTTGGTAGTTATGTATGTGTTTCTTAGTGTTTTTGAGTTCCCTAGCAGCCAAATTGGTGGGTTATTATTGTGTGATGTTTTGTGTTGATTGAAAAGTTCATAATGTGGCTTAGTGAATCATGCTTTTTGTTTGTGTTTGTGCAGTCACCCAAAGGAGATATAAGTTATTTGCAAAAGTTCTTTCTCATGTACGTGGGTGGAAGGATGCCCCTCCATCTTCAAGAAGATTTCTGTGGCACGGCGCTTCTTAGGTATATCCTGCCATTTGTATTTTCTTTCTTTCTTTTAGCTATGCCTCTTTTAGTTTATTAGTACTCTCTTTTGGACATACTAAATTGTTATCTCTTTTTGAAGGAGTAAACCCTCGTTAGTCCTTGAGATTATTATTACCATCACTTGCTTTGGTTCCTCGAATTACAAATCCCTACCTTTAGTATTGGATTTTGCAAATAGTCGTTCATTAGTGTTTGGAACTGCATTACAAACTCTAGTTAGGGTGCCATGACACGGAATCTATAATATGTAGCGAATGATTGGTCGCTCGTCTCTCTAAACACAGTTCCAAACACACGGTTCTTTTCTACTTCATTTCGTACTAAAAAAGACTAAAAGTGAATGACATTTTGCAAAGTCAAGAACTTGAGTTAGAATTTTGTAAAGTCAGGCCTAAAGTGATCAACACTCACAATCTAAATGGTTTACTCTAAGTTGAAGACTAGAAGTTGTCTTGCAGAGATTAGCATATTTAGAGAAATACTGTGCACTATCACTAATACTACAGGCAAAATCTATGGGTTATGAGTTATGACCACTTGCCATATATTATCATGAGTTTGCATAAATTATGCTCTTTCATTATTTATGTGCATATCAAATTCTGATTTGGTTTTAAAAAATGTGGTTGCTTTGTATCCTGAATGGCATCCTTTTAATTGGGATTTTTTACTCCCAAATTTCTTATTGTTATTTCATTTATGCTTATAAAATCTAAATGCCCGATTGGGAAAATCTATTTCAAAATGGGATTTTATTCATTCAGTGTGTGTTTTGAACTACATTCAGGCTGTCCAATTGTGCACTACATATTGTGACTAATGGGTCATGGCACCCTAACGCGGTTTCGTAACACAGTTCCAAATGCACTGTTAACCATTTTCTCTTTTGATGTCCATTGATTATTTTTTGTCAGTCCCAGTGTACTTACATGACAGTGATTTATGTTTAACAGTACAGAATGGCTCCGCAGTGATTCAAGAAGAACAGTAGTAGGATTAGATTTGGATCTTGAGGCACTCAATTGGTGCATGGAAAGCAACATACCTAAAGTTGGGGCTGATGGATTTTCAAGAATGTCTCTCTTTCATGGGAATGTCCTACAACCTCTTCAGTCTAAACTTGTAAAAATAGATCCTCAGCAGCTGGTAAGTGACATTTCACTGTCACAGAATGAAGAAAATCTTCAGACTGATGTGCCAGAATCTGATGCTCCAACAGGCTCTGTTGCTCAAGATGACAAGTATACTAAGAGAAACATAATACTGCCTGGAAGAGATATCGTGTGTGCTTTTAACTACAGCTGCTGTTGTCTACATAAACGAGCAGAACTGGTTCTGTATTTCAAGCATGCTCGTGAGGCCTTGTCAACTAAAGGTGGAATTTTTGTGATGGATTTATATGGGGGTACGTCATCAGAGCACAAGTTGAGGCTTCAGAGAAGATTTCCCAATTTTACGGTATAATATTCTTGATGTTAATTTGTAACAATTATTAGACTAACATGAAGATGTTGCCTTGCCACAATCTATGTGGAATTTCCTTTCTAGGATAATGTGGATTTGATCCACTTTGACACACTTTAAAGAAATTTTGACACACCTGCACGGGGAACACTGGACAGATAAATAGTCGATACGTAGAGTAGTATAAACACTCTAACATTCTTTACTAAAATTGTTCCACTTGTATTCAATTTTGTTGCCACATGATCCTGAATTTTCCCATATCTTACCCTTGATATTATTTTCACTCGTTACAAGTCTTTTATGATTGACCTATTGAATTTGCAGGTATGTCAGAGCTTCACGGTTAACTTTCTTATTCCAGTTCTCTTTTAGCTTTTTCTTCTCTTTTGCCATTGTTGTAGCTTTTTCCCTGACCTTTGTAGTTATTTATTTTTACATGCTTATGATATATAACTTACATGACACCAGATTTGAGGAGCTAGAACCTTTTACTTGTGGGACAAGGATGTTATGTTTTTCCAAGTTCCAACACAATGGCATCATATATATTATTAGTACATGAAAATAAGTATATTCTTACTGAATTTCTTTGATTGTCAATATTGAAGTTGTGAATATTATCCTGTATATATTTTATGATGTGAACGTTGTAATCAAATCTGTAGTATGTATGGGAGCAAGCTGAATTTGATATTATTCAACGGAAGACAAGGATTAGCCTCCATTTTCATATGAAGAAGGAACAAAGAAAACTTCGCCATGCATTTTCATACAGCTGGCGGTTGTAAGTTCTTGACTTCTTGTATTGTTTGTTCTTTTTCCAACATTAATTCATAAATGATTTTCCATTTTTGAGTTGAAAATTATGCTCAGTATTTCTCAATCTTCAATTGCATTCTTGGTTTTATTGTGCATTATGGTAATTTTTAACATCGTAAGAGGTGTGATGCTGTGATTCAGGTGGACATTGCCTGAAATTAGGGATTGCCTAGAAGAGGCTGGATTTCGGTCTGTTCACTTTTGGGTTCGAGAGATGCCAGACACCACAGAAATTATGAGAACAGAGGGGTTTGGTGCGGGAAAGAATGTAAAATATGAAGAGGCTACAAGTTTTCAGCAACAAGATTCTTGGAATGCTTACATAGTTGGTGTTGCGTAACTTCATCTTAGAAAGTGTATTTCTGTTGCATTAATTTTGTCATAAGACTCATAACTGGACAAGCATCACTGTTAATCAGCTCCATTGCTTGGAACTTGCCTTTCTTTTATATGAAAATTGAATTGGATTTGGCTTGAGATTATCAAGTGTAACAAACAAAATTTTAAAGGTACATTCTGCTCAAGTTTGGTGTGAAATTTCATCAAGAGATCTCTTACCTTCAGGATACTTGTTGATTTAATGTATGTATGAAATTTCACTGATCAATGCTGACTAAACACTGAACACTATACATCTTGACAAATCAGCATCAGCATACATGCAGAAGGTAGAACAATGTAGAGAGAAGTCATATGCATTTCAATGTAAATGTTGAAATATTGTAAATGATATATCTGCATAAGTGATAAAGTGTTATAGTAGCCCAAGAAAAGGGAGAGAAAGTATAGAGAAAGGGAAGAATTCTAATTCAAAAAGCTATAGTTTTACAGGAAAGAGTTAACAAAATATATGACTATAGATATACACTTGATTTGTGATCTATAACCTCACAATTAGTGCAACATGTACATTTGTCTGCCTCTTGACGTGTTTACATTAAAAAAATAAAGCTGAATCTCCAAGAAAATTTGTAGTCAATTTGACGGTTTTGAAAGTTCTCTTTCGATAGCACGAGAATATGTCTTGTGTTGATATTGGAGGGTTACATCTAACAGTTCTTCAAGAAGTGTCTTTGGCTTCCAAGCTGAAACCCAGAAGAATACACATTAAGAACAATGTTAAAATTCTGCTGAAAAATACATATATTTAAAAGAATAATTGTTGAATACCAAGCTGCTTGGTGATAATTGTCATGTCAGGGATGCGCCTATCACTGTCATCATAGCCTTTACCATAGAAATCCTCTGCACTAACATCTACGGTTGATAGACTAGAGGCAGGTGCACCAGACACCTTTGCATAAGCCTTAATGTAAAAGACAATAAGAGCTAAATCAGTTTATTTTTTTGTAAAAAACAAAGTCAAGGAGCTTATCTACAGACCAAGTTTAGAAAGCAGAACAACTAGAATTGAAGCTTTGGGTTACCTTTATCATAAGCTCAGCTAGTTCCTTCACAGATACTTCATTGTCTGGGTTCCCCACATTGAAGATATACCCATTTGCTCTCTCAGGGTTGTCCTGTGTCATGTTGGCATGTACATCAGTGCAAACTCATATAGCAACATGGATGATGGAAGTTCACTTCTGAACTTACAATCATTAACGCAACAGCATCAATTGCATCTTTGATGTAGAGAAAGGTTCTCTGTGATCTCCCACCATCAACAAGTTTGAGGGGCTCGCCACGCAGGAGACTCTGGAACAAGAAGCTTTGTGAAAAACAATAGTTTCGCTAAGATTGTGATTCAAGAGGACATAAACAGAAAACAAAACCAGCTAGCTGATGTTACATTACTGAAGCAAGCTAGGACTCTAGGAACACCATCACTTGGGCCATCCACACCAGGAATGAAGTCCATTCTTGGACCAATCCAGTTATAAGGTCTCACAATGGTGAACTTGAGGCCATTCTCCGCGTGCTCAGCTATAGGTTAGTACTGAAGACTAAGTTAAGAAGGGAAAGGAAATTTAATCATAATAATTATCATAAACAAAGGAAAAATCCAGGTTATTGTGTACCATATATTAGTCTGTCAGTCATTTGCTTTGCACAAGCATAAGACCATCTCTGTTTCTCAACCGGACCAAAAATACAAGGAGTGACATCTTCCTTGAGCATGAAATATTTGGGGTCCTGCATCATACAGATTCATGTTAAATAAAAAAGTAACAATCCCAAAACAGTGTCTGATATGTTTTCTAGCATGTTTGGAAACCCATTTTTTTTATGGACAAATGTTAGTTTTTGTTAACGGAAGGGATTTGAACCCACAACCTATCCCTCCCTCCCTTCACTATTTATCATCAAGTCAACCTTACATCTCTTATTTGGAAACCCATTAAGAAGGAAAAAATCACATTTAGAAAGCAGAAATTATATTAGCATTGATAAACTACCTGTCGATATTCTTCTGGGAGAAAGCTGCCTATAGTCTTCCCGTAAACCTCGCACGTAGAGAAATGAATCAAACGCTTATTGTTCTCAGTGCAATATTTAATCTGCATCACATGAACAATCAAATTGCATACACAGTTACATACGCGTGCGTGCACGTAAAAACTCGAACTTGAAGAGCACCCATTTCAAGAAACAACAACTCAATATTCAAAACCCACCACCGGAATAGCATCAATGAAGTTGCCGAAGATGGTGTCCAAAGGGCGTGTGTTGTAATCCGCGGGGGTGTAAATTGCAGCGAGATTGATTGTCTGAAACAAAGAACATCCAAAAAATAATCAAAATACAAAACTCATCAAAACAGTCAAGTATTATATTTCAGTTCATTACTACCAGTCTTGCCATGCGATAATAGCTGCATCTACACATTTGTTCATAATTTTTTATGATTTTTATTGTATATTGTGAACTACAACCATAATTCCAGCAGCAACACTAAAACTTTTGTAATTTCTATGAAGACATATTCCATAGTTATATGTAATTTCTCGTAACAGATAACATCTAGAAGTGCTGACATAACACGATAGCAACATTTTTTACCAAGGTATCAAAAAATACATGCAACTACAGTTATATATAGTCACAAAGTCAAGGTGTTGCAACCTTAATTGCAGTTGTATTAATTAGCCACATTTGTACACAATTTTCCACAATATCAAGAATTGAGATGAAATCATAACCACAATCGCAGTAACAACTGCAAAGTCATCACTTGATCAGTCTGTCATTGCATTGCAACACCAATTGCAGCTAGATCAGCTGCACTTATTCGTAAATTTTCACAATTTCAAGGATAATCACGAAACTACAACTATGACTGCAAGTTAAAACTTTGACCCTGATAAGTAACAAGCTATGTTATCTCGTGAAGAAAATAACTCTTTATATTATATGAAAGGTTTTAAATCGCAGTTACAGTCGCTAACATAATTACAACTTTGTCACATTTTTTATATTGTGGGAAATCGCAGAAAAATGTGACCACAATTACATATGCATTGCAGACCGTTTTTCAAAACTTCGACTATAAGAAATATTTTTTTAAGATTAATTCAATCACATTCTTAACCATCACTAGTTAGCCACCGGAATAAGAATATTCAAAATGTGAAGAAAAAAAGTGCGAGAAAAAGGGAATATTAGATTACGAGATCGGTAGTTTGGACGAGGGTTTCGAGGCGGGAATCGCTCTTGATATTCATTTGGTGGAACTCGATGCGGTGCGCCCAGGGGAGGGACCTGTCGAGGAGGTGGTTGATCTTCTCGGACGAGACGTCGACGACGACGGCCTTATGGTTGGTCTCCGCCATCAGCTTCTCGCAGAGGTGAGATCCGATGAACCCGCCGCCGCCGATCATGCATATCGCCAGCATCGGGATCGAGTTTCCGTCCAGGTTCACTCGTGCCATTGGAAGAACGAAATTTGGTGCAGTGAGTGATGAGGGAAACAGAAAGAAATGGTGTGGGAGTTATAACTGGTTTTTGAAGGAAGGAACCGAGAAAGCGGTGGTGATAATGTTGTAAATATTTCCTCAATTTCAGTTATGGACGTTACTTAGTCTTATAGCACATGCATTTTTCCTACTATTCTTTTCTTTTACTTTTACCATGAATATATAGATCGCAAGTTGATTTCTTTTAAACATCTAATATAATATATTACTATTAAATATCTCTTAATTAATTAATCTTCATGCTAGAAAGATTTAAGAAATATATTTTTATTCTTTATACATATATATATATTGACAAAAGTAAAAAGTTTAAGAAATATATTTTTATTCTTTATATATATATATATATTGACAAAAGTAAAAAGAAGTATAATTCGTTTGACATAACATGATATATGATATATGACTTATTATAAATTTTTTCACATTATCTTTAATTTTATGATAAAAAATATGTGGCAAAATAGATAAATAAAGTTTCTTTCGAGATGAAAGAGTCCGCTTTTGTTTTGCATAGGCCTATGAAATTGTTGCGTTATTTGACAAGTTTAATGGAAGAATTTTTTTTAATGTTTGATGAAATACATAAAATATAGTATATTAATTAATTAATGGGGATATAATCCAATAAAGAGAAATATTTTTTTTTATAAAATAATGATAAATTATTATTTGAATCTTAGAAGACACATCAATTATAAGTTTTCACAATACCTTTTCCATATGCGAGTTATTAGGCCAGTGATAAAAGAGTGGGACCCCATGGAAAAAATTATAAATCCCTGTCTAATTTATTTTATGATTAAATATAATTTTGGTATTTATTTTTCAAAATCTATAATTTTAATCTTCTTATTTTAAAATATAAATATTTTTAGTCTTCTTATTTTTCTAAATCCACAATTTTATTTCTCTATTTTAAAATAAAAATATTTAATCTTCTATTTTTGTAAAATCTGTCATTTTTATCATTCTATTAGACTGAAAATATTAGATTATTAAGAGACAATAATAGAAATTAAACAAATAATATGATTTCACATCATTAAATTTGAATTATATTAAATTATTTTTTTAATAATAAACATTTTTAAAATTTTATAAAACTAAAGGATTAAATGTCTTTATTTTAAGATAGAAAGCCAGAATTATATATTTTAAATAAAAGAACGAAAATTAAGTATTTCCTTTATTTATTTTTACAATTATGTATAAACTTGAATTTATCATTTCAATCTATTGTTTTTAATTTATGTTTGACATTTTTCTTAAAGCTCTTTTTCTTATATATTGGACTTTATTATGAAAAAATTGGATATATATTTATATAGTCATACAAATATTCATATATCTTCTCCATCTGAAGTCTTCATAACCAAGTCACCTAAAATTTCACTAATAAAAGAAAATGTCCTCCACCAATTCCACCAGCAATTGAGAGCATCCACATCACTGATAAAAGACAACAGGAGGAACCTTAAAGCTCTCCTCAAGAAAGGGAATGGGCTTATCTCCATCCACAAGGTCCCTATAAAAATCATACTCAGCCTCAAAATCATGCAAGTGAAGCTCCTCCTTCTGGCTAGTATGGTAATGGTGCCTAGCAGAATCTGTTTTCCCAAACCCAAAAATGCTAACCCTATCACAAATCCCCAAAGCCAACATCACAGCCTGCATCCCAGAAGAGTAGTAGTGGAAAAGACCACCTTCATGAGCCTCACCCCACTTCTCCAAACCCTCCCCCACACCACCACTCTCCTCCACGAACCTCTTCATGGAATAGTACTTGGCGATCCTCGAACACAGCACGTCGAACCTAGGATCAGTTACCAGCAATGGAGCCTTGTGAGAAGCATTGCACACAGTGTAGTCCATTAACTGCACCGCTTCACAAATGTATATGACTATCGGAACGCTGTCGCCGTAAGGATGGCAAAAACACCCTCTTTTTCTGGCGCACAAATGTAAGATGTTACCTTTCATGAATGAAATGTTGGTTTTTCTCCCTACCTTGGTTTCGAAGCTATCAACCCTAGCGTTGTTCAATCTTATAACAACCTCGTGGGAATCAATTTTGCTGCCGTGATTTTTGTCAAGTAAAATTCCGCTGTTTCCAACTACGGCGCAAGAGGAGTATTTGTTTTTGTTATTGGTTTGTAGTTTGTAGTGTAAATCAATTGGGAGCTTAATTGAGCGAGTCAGCTCGGACATGATGCCGGGTTGGAATCGGCGCTTCCGGAACCAGTTTTGGAGGAGACTCCGGAAGTGGAGCCAGTGGCGGAAGTTGAGGAGGTTCTGGATCTCTTGGCTGATGCTCTCCTCGCCGATCTCGGCGGCGGCGTGGCGGAGGAGCGTGGCGTTGAGCTGCGGCAGCGGAAGGTAGCGGATTGGGACGCGGGATTCGAGGTCGATGGAGGGGATGCCATGGCGCAGGATGTCGCGGGAGGTGAGCATGGCGGCGAAGAGGATGATGAGGAGGAGGAGCAGGAATAGGGGGCGAAGGGAGCGTTTCATTGGGAGAGATTAGGTTTTGTGGTTGCTAACTGTGGATTGATGATGGGTTTCAAGTTTTCGGTTTCAGAACCATCTTTGTCGTGGGTTACATTAGGCATAGAAGAAGAAGAAGTAGTACAGCGTTAATATGGAAGTTTTGAATGTGCGTTTCTGTCAAAAAGTAATTGTTTTCATCAAGGAGAAGACTTTGCGTTACTGGTTTCTCTGTTATTCTTTTTGTTGTTCCTGTGCTGTCTCTTCACATTTGAAGAGAAATGATATCATTTTGAAAACACTAACTTTCAAAATGATGTCATTTTGGAGTTACCAACAACAGAAAAGCCAGTTTCAATTTACGAGTATTTCTTGTTTCCTTTCCATTAATTTCTTCGGTTGTTGAATCAATGAGGGAGAAGGCTTTGTTTTACTCCTCATTTAATGCATATTTTTATTAAAATTTGCAAAACTTGAGTTAAATTTAAGTTTTAGAAACAATTAGCTTTTAGTTTTAAAAATCTAATTTTAATTTTTCTCTTTATCTTTTAGTTTCAAAATAAACTCATTTCAAAAATTCAACTCATTCTAAATTAAATCTGGTGATCTTTGGCAATATCCTGCTCAATCAAAGTATCTATCCCATTTTATGTCGTTTCATCAATCAGTGTCAAAATTAGGTTTAGAGTTTCGTCCATCCTTTAATTCAGTTAGTAAATACCCCGGAGGAAATTATTTCTTTTTTTTAATTGTTATATTCATATATATAACTTCTTAATGATATTTCTTTTATTAAACACGATATCTTGAGTGGGTGTTAAAAGATAAACAGCTTGATTTAGTTTCAAGCTTGTAATATTAGTTGGGCATTTTAATTTTATATTTTTATTTTTATTTTTTTATAAAAATTAGTACTGTAGTTTTTTTTTATTATCGTTTAGTATGAAAAAAATTAATGTGAACGAATACTAACGGAAATTAAATTTAACAAAAAAGTATAATTTTTCACGTGAAGAAGTTTTAAATTTCCATAGAAAGAGATAGTGACATTTAATATTGACACTGTGTTGAACAAAATTGCCATTGAAAGAGAATGTCTTTGGCGAACTAATTAAATCATGTAATTTTCCATATTATTTTAGGGAATTCTTTGATTAACTTATTATAAAATTCAACTCGTTTTATCCTCAAATAAATAGATTTTAGAATATGAGAATGTAAGATTTTATCTATCTATATTCTTACATTTTTGTGTTTCTAATCTTATAGTATTCCATTTAATTTATAATTTATAATAATAAATTTACAAATCCAAAAATAGATTCGGAATTCATGCGACGAAACAAGATTACTTTTCAAGCTTCGCAAGTCACATGTTATCATTTAGTATTTTGATAGGTGTTTAGTTTCATTGCAAAATCAAATTCAAATTAATATAACGTGAAACATAAATTAATCCAAAATCAAATTATGTGCTCCAAATAAAAATTGGTTTTGCATTAATGTGAGAAATTAATTGAGATAGTATTAATCAGAAATATCTCAATTCAATTAAAATGAGAATAATAAAACTAATAACAGTACAATTATTTATTTATAGATATTTTCATCACTATTTAAGTGATCAACTTTTCCCTCTAAAAAAAAGTGATCAACTTTTCCTTCACGATACGTGTTTAATTTAGCACAATAATGTGTTAATAACTCCATTATCATAGTTGTTGGGTAAAATTTATTTCTACAACCATCTCATTTTCCTTAACGGAGATGATTGTTGAGTTATTAAGATGTTTGGGTGTAGGATAGTTACGCGAGTCTAATATAATATTTTCTCCTTCTTATTATAATTGTTTGTGTAAAAATAATTCTAAAATAATTTTAATTTTAATTTTTCAATATAAAATTAATTATTTTTTCACTTCTATAATATTAATGGTGAATAAAAAAATTATGAATAAATTAATGATGATATAATATTAACTTTATAAAATCATTACATTTATTATTATTATTATCTGTATAAAATAACTTATTATTTTGAGATATAGGAAGTATATATATCCTTTCATATCACAATAATAACAATTCATTGAATATCAGTTTTATCTTTATTAATTCTTTTACTATTTTTGGAGTTATAAAATTGTCTTGTGATTAAAGGAAGAAAAGAGGAAAAAGAGAGTGACTTAGAATCTCAGTTACTACCAAAAACTAATTAATAAATTACTCCATGTGTCCACAATAAGTAATGATGAAAATAAAATCAATTCAGAATAGTATTGTTTCATAGAATTTCTAGATATTGCAACGAAGGAGCACATTTAAGTCAATAGCTTATTCAAAACTGAAATGGTAAAAGATGTTACCCACTTACTGTTTTAATGACATCTGAAGGGCTTATAATGCTGGTGCTACTCAAGACTCCTCCTTATTATTACTAATTAGGTGCTTAACAAAGAAATTGGACTCTCGTTTTTGGATACTGAAGACTCTTGAAGTGGTGATACATGACAACAGGAGGAACCTTAAACCTATCCTCCACCACCACTTGCAGCAGTTCAGCACCCATCATTGATACATGACAACAGGAAGAACCTTAAACCTATCCTCAAGAAAGGGTATAGGCCTTTTCCCATCCACAAGGTCCCTATAAAACGCATACTCAGCCTCATAGTCATGCAATTGATGCTCAGCCTTCTGGTTAGTGTGGTAATGGTGCTTAGCAGAAGTCGATTTCCCAAACCCAAACATGCTAACCCTATCACAAATCCCCAAAGCCAGCATCACAGCCTGCATCCCTGAAGAGTAGTGAAAAAGAGAACCATCATGAGCCTCTCCCCACTTCTCCAAACCCTTCCCACTCTCCTCCACAAACCTCTTCAACGAATAGTACTTCACAATCCTCGCACACAACACATCAAACCTAGGATCAGTCACCAACAGAGGAGCCTTGTGAGAAGCATTGCACACAGTGTAGTCCATGAAATGCATGGCTTGACAAATGTACGTAACAATCGGAACACGGTCACCATAAGGGTGGCAGAAACACCCTCCCCTTCTAGCACACAAATGCAAGATGTTACTATTCATGAATGAAATGCTAGTTTTTTTTCCAACCTTGGTCTCAAAGTGATCAACCCTAGCATTGTTCAACCTTATCACAAACTCATGGGAATCAATTTCACTACCATAGTCTCTATTCAACAAAATTCCGCTGTTTCCAACTACGGCACAGGAAGAGTATTTGTTTTTGCTATTGGTTTGTAGTTTGTTGTTGTTGTTGTGTGAATCAATTGGAAGCTTAATTGACCGAGTCAGCTCGGACATGATGCCGGGTTGGAATCGGCGCTTCCGGAACCAGTTTTGGAGGAGATTCTGGAAGTGGAGCCAGTGGCGGAAGTTGAGGAGGTTCTGGATCTCATGGCTAATGCTCTCCTCGCCGATCTCGACGGCCGCGTGGCGGAGGAGCGTGACGTTGATCTGCGGCGGCGGAAGGTGGCGGATTGGGACGCGCGATTCGAGGTCGATGGAGGGGGTGCCATGGCGCAGGATGTCGCTGGAGGTGAGCATGGCGGCGAAGAGGATGATGATGAGGAGGAGTAGGAATAGGGGGCGAAGGGAGCGTTTCATTGGGAGAGATTAGGTTTTGTGGTTGCTAACTGTGGATTGATGATGGATTTCAAGTTTTCGGTTTCAGAACTATGTTTGTAGTGGGTTACATTAGGCATAGATGAAGAAGAAAAAGACCAAGTACTGCGTTAATATGGAAGTTTTGAATGTGCGTTTCTGTCAAAAAGTAATTGTTTTCATCAAGGAGAAGAAGACTTTGCGGTGCTACTTGTTTGTATTACTAATTACTACAATTTACGAGTATTCCTTTTTTCCTTTCCATTAATTTCTTCGGTTGCTGAATCAATATTGAGAGAGAAGGCTTTGTTTTACTCCTCCTTTAATGCATATTTTTATTAAAATTTTCAAAACTTGAGTTAAATTTAAGTTTTAAAAACAATTAAGGAGGTGTTTGGTTTGATTATTTTATGTGTTTTCATCTTCAATGGAAATAGAAAATAGTGATGAAAATGTGTTTGGTTGGATTTCTGTTTTTATTTTCAGTGAAAATATTTTCTCAAACGAATCAAAAACTAAAAATAATAAAATTTCGTTTTTATTTGAAACCAAGAATCTCATTTTTGTGTAAAATGAAAATGCGGTGACAAGAAATGTAATTTTAAGCAAATTTAAAAATGCATTTCCTCTTGAAAACACATTTTCAGTGTTTTTATTTCTTGAAAACAGAAAACAAGACGTCAAATCAAACATGTTTTTAGAATTCTAATATTTTGAAAATGAAAACAGTAAACAGGAAATGAAAACAAAAAATGAAAATGCAAATTAAGCACACCCTTGGCTTTTAATTTTAAAAATCTAATTTTAATTTTTCTCTTTATCTTTTAGTTTCAAAATAAACTCATTTTAAAAATTTCATATTCTATTAAAACTAGATTAAAAGTACATATGTGTTTAGAAATAACAGTGATAATAACAACTTACCCGGATTCTCACTTATCAGATTTCATTGTGAAAGAGTGATGTTAATTGTTGACAACAATGACAATATTTTTAATATTAGTGAAATTAATAATGATAATGATTTTGATGAGGAGGTCAATTGTGATGGTATCACGGATGATAGCGATAATGATAATATCATAATGGTGTTGATGATAATAACTTGCATTAAACTAGTATACATCAAGTAAAATAGTCTATTTTATCACCTTTAGTAGTCTATTAAAAAACTTTAACTAGTCTTTTCAGTTAAAAAAAGAACTGATTACTTAAAATAAAAAAAAGAAAGATAATATATGATATTAATTGATGTGACTTATTTCGTGAGAAATGCTATAACCTACATTAACTATAGCGAAATAAATTTGGACTATCCTCCTACATATACCAATTTCATGAACTCGGAAAAATAAAACCAATCTCAAGACTAAGTTTGATTTGGTGTGCTTATCAATTGTGACTAATTAAGGGCTGATAATTTTTTACTTTTACTTTTGTAAGTTAATATTTTATACTCAAATATGCGTAATACCTATGGAAAGTGAAACATTCTAATTACAATTGAAGCAAAAAAAATACTCAAACATGCGTTTCAGTGGTTATTATCGACAACTGACAGGCCAATTCATCAACTAGCTAACCGTTTCTCAAACAACAAACTAATTTCACTCGTTCGTTACTACTAGTTTCTTCACAACATTGTCAATTTTTATTCCCAGACAAAGTAATAAGCATTGGAGACAAAAGAGAATAACTTGTGAAACCGTGGAAGAAAAGATGCAAATTTAATTATATTTCATTCGATATTAGATAAATGTTTTATATATAAACTATATTCTCCTAACATTCCCGTGGAGATAATGTAGATAATGATGTTTTGACTCCAACATGTGTTTCAGTGGTTATGGTAGTTCCCATCTCTTTCTTCTTCGTTTTTTCTCGTGTTTTGTGCGGCACACAACTACCCAAGAAAGGATATAAGAGAATCAAAATAGTAGTAATATAATTTAATTATTACTTGCTATAGCACAAATAGTTTCAGTGAACAAATATTTCCTAAATTTTCATTTAAATCTTGCATGAATTTATAGTTCCAACGAGAAGCTCAGTCAAAAAAAAAAAAAAAGTTCCTAGGTAAAGCCCATAACACCATTAGATTTTTTAGCCCTCTAAGATGATATTCTATCCGTCCCAGATAATAATAATTGTCTTAGTTTATTTTATATAAATAAAAACTAAAAAATAGATAAAATAAAATAATAATTTTATAAAATTAATCTTATATTATTTTTGATTTATTTATAATTTTTTTATTCATCATTGATAATATAATATTATAAAAATATAAATAAAAATATAATTAATATTACATTAAAAAGTTAAAATAATAATTATTTTGAGATATTTTTTTACACAATAATCATAATGCTACGGAGGGAGTACTATTTTACTCCCCTCAATGTCAAGCGCCTCTATTTTATGTATTGTATTTGATAAAGACTAAATGATTTATTTAGTTTTTTTAATTTTTTTATTTAATTTAGTTCTTTATTTTTTTAAAATTTTAATTTAATCATTTGTCTTATTTTTTATATTTCGTTTTAGTCTTTTATCTTTTAAATTTATTTTTTTAGTTTAGTCCTTAAATTAATTTAAGATTAACAGTATCAATAATTCAAGAATGAACTTTTTGTTAAAAATAAAATCGAAAAAAAAGTTGAATTAAAAAAGATTAACGAAATCGATCTTAAATACATAGATTGAAGGATGAAATTAAATAAATAAATAAAGATATCAAATTGAATCAAAATTATAAGATAAAAGATTAAATAAATTTTTTAAAAAGATAAATAATTAAATTAAAAAAAATGATTAAATTAAATTTTTTAAAACATAGTAAATAAGTAAACTAAATTTTAAAAAATTAATAACCAAATAAATTTAACCTTTTGACGTATGGTGGTAGAAACTTAGATAATAATGATAATAGCCAGTAAGAAGAACGATGGTCGATTGATGGTAAAGAAAACGATGACAATAATGAGGAATACATGTCAATAGATATGGACGGTTAACAGTAATGACGGTGGTGATTAAGAATAAATAGCAATTGCAAATGGATACGAAGAAAATAATTTTTGGCTACATAAGAAATTGAATAATTTGTTTTTTACTTAAAGTGAATAATTTTTTTTTGAAAAAATGTAAATTATACTAAACCTAAAATATAAAACAATAAAAAAATACGCTTGCCTATAAGAAATTTTATTTTGTTAATAATCTCTACTAGACTATTTTTGTTTTAAAATTGTTACACTGTTGCTAATAATTGCTACATCTCAACTAAACATATTTTGTTTTAAAATTCAATTTAATATTTGAAGCCTAATAATCGCCTAGAGCCATTAATTCATCACACCAAAAATGCCTAGGCCATGCCATTAGTATTTTGAATTGACTACAGTATCTCAGTATTTTCTATTAAGTTCAATTTAGATAAACTTGTAAATTAACATTTATGAGAAAAGAAAATAAAAATAAATTAAATTCAACCTTTTTCAAAAGTTAAAATTAAAATAAATTAATTAATTTTTTGTACAGTAATAAAATTAATATTTGAACCTAAATCCTTATTCAAATTATCTAAATCTTCCTTCATTAAACTGACTGACCCCAGTGAGTTCACGTATAAATTGATTATAACTTCATAATAATTTTACTTCCTTATATTGCTCACCCAGTTTTAGTTGAAAAAATTATTTAATTTAACCAGGTAATTCTCTAATAAAGGGTGAAAAATAGAAACAAGATCCTCATCTACTTTTAGGTGATTCTTTACCTTAGATCTTACACCTTCAACCAACATGGCTTTCGTTTCGTCGTCTTCTTAGCGTAGCACTAATTAAAGTTAACCTCTTTTCTTTCTTTATTAATAATCTTTTGCGGTGCCAAAATTTAACCTATGCGCGCTGTAAGACACTGAATGACATCATGAACACAACCAAGAAAAAAGATGTCCATTTTTAGCAAGATCTGCAAAATTCGAAATCACGCGTAACGACTCTTAAATCCCAAATTCCCAATTTATATAAAACATCCACATTGATTTTTAGAGATTGTGGCAAAATTCGAAATCAAGATACCTGAATTTCACTCCTAAATCCAATTATATAAACACATTCACATCATTGATCTATCTACCCATTACCCATCCATGTTCTATTTTCTATTTCAATCCATTCATTCGTAGCAAGAATGGTAGATTAGATCTATGGCATCTCTAAACTAAGCCAGCACATGGACCCACTCCTCATCCCTTTTTCTACAATCATCACTCCCTTGCAAAGCACACTATCATTCCCCATAGTGGCCACTTGCCATCCCCATGACCCAGAAAACATGCTTTTTTTAATGTGCTCTAACAACACATGCCCCCCTCTCATGCATTCCCTTCCCCCACACCACACACTCACACACACATTTTAATAATCTAGATTCTCATTTAGGCTTTTGTTTTGTTTTGTTTTGGTTTGGCTTGGTTATTCCACCTCCACTAATTTTTCACTCCATTACATGCACTCAAACTCACACAATGTTCAGCATCTACAACTACACCAAATATTCATTCTTCTCCTATAAACCCTCATGACCTATTTCATCACTTAACAATATTGCCTTCTATTTCACCTCACTCACTCACTCACTCTCCATTTTTTCCACTTTCTGTTCAAATGTTCAACTCTACAATGATTAAGACAATCACTTTTTGACCCAAACACAGTTTCAACTCCCACATTCCCAATGCTATTCACATTAACCCCAGCAGCAACTTCATAGGAAAAAAAAGATCTCACTATCACCGCATTTCATTTTCATTTTTCTTCTTTACTCATGCCTAAGATAAGCCAAGAAAAAGATGGATCTGAAACCGAAACCCTAAAACCAATCATGGATCCATTTCCCTTTCCACATTTAGCTACCACGAAACCTAATTTCAATTTCTCTGTGAAGAGTCATTTTCCGATGAAACGCACCGTTCGGCCCCTCTTCGCGCTCCTCCTCCTCCTCGTATTCGCCGCCACGCTCACCTCACGCGCCGTCCTCCGCCGCGGCATCCTCTCCATCGAGCTCGAATCCCGCGTCCGGATCCGCCGCCATATTCCCCCGCCGCCGCAGCTCAACGCCACGCTCCTCCACCACGCAGCCGTCGAAATTGGCGAGGAGAAGTTCAAGCAGGAGATCCAGAGCCTCCTTGATGGCAACTTCGGCAGCCACGCGCGCCACCGCACCTTCGTCTCCTGGCGCCGCTTCATCCACCACGACCGCGGCAGCGCCGGAGTCACCGCCGCCAAACTCCCGGCGACTATCCGGTCGCCGCTCTTCTACCGCTCCTGGCTCGACTTCCGGAAGGTCCTCCACGACTGGTTCCGGAAGCGACGATTCCAACCCGGTATCATGTCCGGGTTGACTCGGTCAATTAAGCTTCCAATTGATTCACACAACAACAACAACAACAACAACAACAACAAACTACAAACCAATAACAAAAACAAATACTCTTCCTGTGCCGTAGTTGGAAACAGCGGAATTTTGTTGAATAGAGACTATGGTAGTGAAATTGATTCCCATGAGTTTGTGATAAGGTTGAACAATGCTAGGGTTGATCACTTTGAGACCAAGGTTGGAAAAAAAACTAGCATTTCATTCATGAATAGTAACATCTTGCATTTGTGTGCTAGAAGGGGAGGGTGTTTCTGCCACCCTTATGGTGACCGTGTTCCGATTGTTATGTACATTTGTCAAGCCTTGCATTTCATGGACTACACTGTGTGCAATGCTTCTCACAAGGCTCCTTTGTTGGTGACTGATCCTAGGTTTGATGTGTTGTGTGCGAGGATTGTGAAGTACTATTCGTTGAAGAGGTTTGTGGAGGAGAGTGGGAAGGGTTTGGAGAAGTGGGGAGAGGCTCATGATGGTTCTCTTTTTCACTACTCTTCAGGGATGCAGGCTGTGATGCTGGCTTTGGGGATTTGTGATAGGGTTAGCATTTTTGGGTTTGGGAAATCGACTTCTGCTAAGCACCATTACCACACTAACCAGAAGGCTGAGCTTCACTTGCATGACTATGAGGCTGAGTATGCGTTTTATAGGGACCTTGTGGATGGGAAAAGGCCTATACCCTTTCTTGAGGATAGGTTTAAGGTTCCTCCTGTTGTCATGTATCAATGATGGGTGCTGAACTGCTGCTGCTGCTGCAAGTGGTGGTGGAGGGCCTCTGTGAATTGTTGTTCTGTTATTGTAATACTTGTGAAATGCACAGATAGTGGAAAGCAAAATACTGATTCAAGATTCGTTTTTGTTGTTTGTGTTGTACTGTCCAACATGAAGCCTCAAGGCAACACCAAGTGTAAATTTTGTTGGTTAGATCAATACAGTTCTTTGACTCCATCAATGATTATGCATGTCCATGTGTTATTTGTGAGTGTATTCAAGACTGGATTCACTTTCAAAATTGGGTAATTTTGTTTGCCGGCTATGATGACTAAGCTAACCATATTCTGTTGTGCATGCCTTCAGCCTTCAAATTGAACCAAAATGATTTGCTTTTGGCATCTTATATGACATCATAGATTCAAATTAAACCAAATGATATGGTAAGAGATGCCGGGCATCTTAGGTAATAGACATCATCTTCTGCCTGTTTTATCCTTTAGTTAAAGTGATAATTGCCACGTCCTTGGTACAGAAAGGGAATACGAAGCACTTTATTGGATGCTGAAATGCAACATTTTAACAACTTTGAAGGCTGCAAATGAAACTAATCGATTTTTAATTTGAACGCACTTTTAAAGTGCAGCCCTTGTTATTTTTTGATGATGGATTCCTCTTATTTTACAGTTCATAACACGCTTCTTCCATTTAAATATGCAGGGCGTCTGGCCATTTGGGATTCATTCTTCCATGATATGTTTCAATGACGCTTACATTCGGCCAAATGCTAGAGGTATTAACTTGATTTTTATTTTTAACGACTCTTATGGTTTATAGATCAAAACCTTTTCTTTATCATAGTTGCCTTTGATGATAACGGTCAAGTTAAACAAAAGGACATCATTATACCATTTCTACTATATCATCTCATTCATACAGACAGAGTAGTCAACTAGGACTGAAACAACATAGTGTTAGATGTAGTTCCATTCTCATGCCGTCATGTGTAGGACAAAATATTTACTTACCCTAACTAACGGGCCATTTACCTATACATACATCAAAATGTGACACCACATACAGCCTATTTTATCACATGTAAATATACATCAAAATGACATAAATTTTCCACTAACTAGAGAAACTACTAGTACATAGATGGTCATAGCTTTCAATTCCCGCATCACAAAAAAGAAAAGCTTCCCTTACATCCTTTTTGGTCCCATCATTCAGCTGTGTCAATCACCGCACCCTTCTCTTCCTTCTCTTCATACTTCACTCCCACCAAGTAGCTTATGCGTGCCTGTGAGCAAAAAGTGCACAGATCTCAGAATTATATATGTTTTTCTCTTTTTTCCTTCTTTATTGATAATATGAATCATACTTGAGAGATTTTTGGTCATACCCGCTTTTTATCGTAGACAGCATACTCGTTGTATTCCAGGGGGCTATCTTGATGGTCTGAGGCAACTAGTTTACCGCAAGGAACTTTTATATCATCTTTCCAAACAAAATGCTCCGATTCATCTGTTTTCTTCTTCCCCGGTCCCTTCACTCCAACCTTCTTTTCCTCCAAAGATGATGCATCCTGTGTCAAAAATTTTGAAAACAAATATATATTAGTTGAGTGAAAGTTGAAAAGGTGACTTAAGTGCATTTTGGATACCTCAGGTGGGGTTTTCAACTCGGTAATCTCATTTCCTAGAGAAGCAATGGCCAAAACCAAGAATCCTTCTGGCCTGTCCACAGCAGTAAAACCATATCTTGCAGCCTCTGCTGCAGCATCAGAACAGACAATAGCTTTGCCAAACTGTTGCCAAAAGCAAATAACAAGGGATGAGTAGATGTTCACAAACACTAAAATTGAATGACTATTTCTCTTTCTATTACCATATAACCCGGAATAGGTAATGAGCATATTGCTGGCAAGAATCCCTTTTGCAAGTGCCTCAAGAGGTTTGAGCTTCGTGATCCTTGCATCATAGAAATTTGTAGTCATTCAGAAGAACCAAGCTAATCACAAATGAGTTGTTTTTTTTTTCCATTCAATTTGAACAATATGCTAGCGTGTCTTACCACACCATAGAAGAACCTTATTTGGTAGTTTTATAATGTCTTCATAGGAAGGGCAACCACCTGTTTGAACCGCAAAAATGTTTTCCACTGACACCCCATATTCCTGAAGTTCATTGGAAGTAAATACTCAACAAGATATGCGCATGGTTGCATAAAACACACAAAGCAGGAAGTTCTTATCTTACAATGTCACCAACTTTGACCGGCTCATAAGTTTTTTCAAGGTATTTCACAATCATCTCGTAATCATCTGAACTTTTGTCCAAGGCAGAAATTGAGCAACCCAATTTCTTGTATGTCTCTGATAACGGGTCATCAATGGTTGAGCCAGTCATATCTCCTATGAGGTGAGAAGCCTGGGTTATGTCTCTCACCCCCTCTAACGCAGCAGCAGCCTAGGAAAATAAGGACGAGACTCAAGACTCATTTTAATAAGTTGTTGAGTTGAACCAATAAAGGTGGCGACTAATTGTTCTTACGTGATCTGCAATCTCTTGGTAATCTCTAAAATTGAAAGGCCTTGTGGAGTGCATCAGAGTGAACCATCTTTGGCTAAAATCAGTCCACACAGCCTCAGCCTTGGGCCCAGTCTCTTTCAATGATTTCACCTTGTCTATGAATTCTAAGAGAACGTCCTCACCTGATAAGGTTCTAATGTCAGTTTTTCTGAAGGACATTAGAGACATAGGAAACTAGTGTTGCTCGTGTACATACATTTTTTCAGATGAAGATTTGTAACCATTCCTATTGGAAGGTCCGGACAGTCGTAACCCATCTCCATCAATGCATACCTGAATAACAAGGCAGGTTATTTTGAAAATACAAAGTAAAATCATGCATGATAGTTTTCAGAGATATTGTACTCACTTATATATCTCCTGGCTGCACAAGACCTTCATAAAATTTGCAACCAAAGGCTCAAGTTTGCAGTGTGTTGCTGCTATCCCCAGCTGCCGAAGACCTAGTGCCCCATGTCTAACTTCAATTCCATCATCCTATGCAATTTCATAGTACTGTGTGTTAGCTGAAAGAGGTGGCATGGACACATAATTTATGAGAAGGAATAGAAATGTAATGTACCATGTCAATGGGGTAAAACTTCAAAGGTTTCTTTTGGAACTTCTTCTCTCTTTCCCAAGGTTCAAACTCATTTCCTGTTATTTCCTCAAAGAGCCTCACAAACTCTTTCAGAGCACCATCTACATTGTCCCACTCTTCTAATCGCTCCTCTGCATTTGGATCATCCCCAACTCTCCCTTTCTTAAAGTACAGATGCAAACGATTCTCTGGGACAACAATCAGTTGCATGACACAGTAGCTGCTCCAAATTAACATCACCAATTAGGCACAGTTATCTTATAAATGTCAATATGGACTATAAGTGAAATTGGTCTTCATAATATTACTCATTCAGTCCTCGCCCTTGGT
Organism: Glycine max; assembly: GCF_000004515.6. NCBI lineage: Eukaryota > Viridiplantae > Streptophyta > Magnoliopsida > Fabales > Fabaceae > Glycine > Glycine max. The sequence goes on from NC_038248.2 coordinate 7,179,608, forward strand.
CACAAACAGAGAAGGCACAGTTGTATAGTATCCCATCTCTTTCAAATATCTTTCCACCTTGTTCCTGCAACTTGGTATCTTTATAGACTCCTCTCTTCCCATAAAGCTTGAGCTGTTACCACAGACCAAATTTAATCAAACACAAATAAAAGGGAGCTCCATGTGTTATTTTATTTCTTAATAAGAAAATAACAGTATGAAATAGTAAATTGTATACTTCTGCTGAGAGTGATTCGATAGCCTCTTCCCCAGGATCTTGTTTGTCCCAGGGGATACCCTTGCCATCCACAGAAAGATCAGAGACAAGATCATAAGCTTCCAAAGGTTGTGGTTCTTGCTTTTCAATGCTGTCAATCAACCAAGCCTCCCTAACCACTGGTATACTCCTCTCCCTGCAGGAGTTAGATACATTAATAGTTAAACTAGGAATGCTTATTGTGTTAATATTAATGTGGCACATTACCCATTTTATAAGCCTAGTTATTATACTGTATCTTATTTGCGTGATCATTTTTTTAATGGCAATTGTTATGGCGAATGGAAGCGCAGATTAGCAGGTCTCCAGGTCTCCGCTCGACTAAGAAGAGAAAGAAGATCGTTTATGGACGTATTATGCCATCAAAGGCAGGTCGAAGCAACTTGGTCATCAGAGTTTCCGGCAGGTAATCCAGAATCTCGTCCATCCTTTGCAATAGTTCACCCAACTCTTATTCAAAGCCCATCTACACACTCCACTCCTTTTGTGTTTTGAGTTTGAGAAATGAATTTCTTAGTACCATGTCTGTGCATTGGGTGTACGATGGAAGGGGACATATGACTATTACCAGAGCTCCTAGGAATACCGGATCCAAGCAATCTTTTACTAGACTTGAAGGAGGTCATAATAATCAGTTTAGGGAGTGGGGGTACAGACGGGCATGCAGAAAGAATTGTTTCGAAAGGAAGTCGCGAGAGAAATATAGTCAAAGTAAACAATGATATTGCTGAGACGGGAGAAAGCAGGAAAGGATCTTCTTTAGCTGAACCTGAGTTCGATTAAAGCTGGCCTGCGCCTAAGAAAAAGCCGTTTTTTGACCTCTCCCGTTGTTCGAGCTACTTCGTAACCTCTCCTTCCAGGATAGAAGCTAGAAGCAGATAGCAGCTAAGGGTGTTCTTGAACAGAAATGCTTAAAGATCTACTGCTGCTCACAATGTTCATGACATGGAACCTAACAAAACAGAGATAGCTAGCCTATCACACTAATAAGGATTAAAACAAAGCAATAACGTTTCCTAAAAAACTTCTAGTGCACTTACATGGCTTCTGCAAGTTTGGATGTGCCACCACGTTCTCGCTCAGCAGGTGAAGCTACCAAACAAGTTGACCCTGAAAAATTTAACAAGCCAGGTTATGGTAATTCCCAGCAACAAAAGGATGACAAAAGAAACTCTATCAAATCTAGAGTACAACTATCATATTACCAATTATAGAGTTTGCCACCTTCCCTCCATGCTTTTCAATAGTTGTTTTCCAATAATGCTGAGTAGCCAAAAACAAAATCCATTCAGTAACTAATGCAACAAAAACAAGAGTGACAGTGCAGCAGCATACGTGTGTCCGAGTAAGACGACCCATCAGAGAGATCATCATTCCAGTAAAGGGTTTTTCTGCTAAGCCTAGATCCCTGTGAGGCCTGTGACTCGGGTCCTGATATTTCTTTAGCAACTATGGCAAACACAGGAAAACAAGTCAACAAAAAGAAGAGAAAGACAAAATCTTAGGATACAAGCAACAACAGTGAAATACACAACGAAGGAAAAACAAAATAAAAAGTAGGGAGAATTGTCACGTCTGAAGCCAGAGAGTTCTGAACAGAATCAGGTAACTTAATGGGTTCCTGTTTCCTTGGAGGGTTTCTGGTGCTGAAAGTGCAACTAGCCCACTCACTGTAGAACCCTCTGCAAACATAACGTCTGCCATCAAACTCCAAACTCCCATTGCAAACCGAGCATTTGTCCAATGCACCATAAAACAGCAAGTCTTGGCTGTTCAAAAAGGTGGTAATTGTAATTGTGTCATTAACAATGAAAATCTACTTTCAAGAAAGGGTCTAATCTTAAACCAAAACCAACCATCTTCTTGTAATTTCAAGATCAGAGCCAGAAGAATCAAGGCCATTGGCCTCCAGAATGTCTCTCATTTGTTCCAAAGGAAGGTGCTCGGTTGTGGCTTTGCAGAACTCATCATATTCTTCTGCAACGCCAGTTTCAGATTTCCCGTTGATGTGGCCATCTTCTTTTTCCACCTTGGCCTTCTTTGGAGAATGTTCCACTTCATGTGCCTTGGACTCAGCCTTCTGCTTCCTTGTCATCACCTTCTCTTCTTCCCCAAGTGCATGAACATGCGACCTCGTTTCTTGAACCTTCAAAATCCCCAAAAAGCACCACCTTAACTAGTTAAACAAACAAAGAACTACACCACTAACAAAACAACAAACTTTCAAAAAGCAACAAAACAAAACAACTCTTTATTATTAGCAAGTTGGCTACATGGAAAAGAAAGAACCCCTTTTGAAAGTAAATGTCAATCACACACTGAAAACAAGAACAAACCTTCATCTTGGTGGTGCTAAATCCAACTGAATAATGAAAGACCTCTCCACTACTACTATGATGAACAAAAGCATGTAGTTCAGAGTCTGAGGACTCGCATATGATGTGCACTAAATAAGCTTTGATTCTCTGAACAGCTGAGACAACAACAACAGCCCTGAACTGCCACGTACATTGAGTTCTCAGTTCTCACAAGAAAACCAAATCTTCTTGTCGTCACAACAACATGCCACGTTTGCTAGCTCTTGACACGTGGCCAACTATGTACATTTTGAGGCTTTAAACGGTGAAATGTGGGAAAATCATGCCATTATGTTTCTTGTTCCATTCATCATCAATTATTCTTCTGTTCACATCCTTTAATCTGACTCTGCTGACCCTTGCATGCACCATTCGGTTGGATTGGCGTCAGAAAACGGTGCTTATATATTCGAGGAAGGAGATAAACAACTTTTCTGTTTTTCTTCTTTTTTTTCTCTTTCCCCAAAAGATAAAGGAGTTGGTGTTTACTTCATGGGTTGAAAAAGTTAACATGCAGACAAGTTCAAGTCAAGCACGCATCTGAGCTTAGCTTTTCGAACCTATCGGCATTGTGTGTCCTCTAGCAAACATGAACTTGCAATATTTTTTTTATGGTAAAGAAATACCTCTGTTAAAAGTTGAATGATAAATCATATATGTTGGCGATAGTCACAGATAGGGTTTACTTCGAATCAACTGGAAATTATTATTAATTAATTTGTTGTGCATACTTCATAAATTAAGTAAATTGAATTTGAGTTAAAATTATACTTGTTAAATAAATGAATTGATGTGAGTCACGTATAGCTCTCGACTTATTCGGATATGTGTTTCTTCCTGTTTCTTTATAACTTTACGTTTTTTTTAAAATATTTATTTTCTATTTACAAGTTTAAAATAATATTATCTTTTTAATTATACTTTTAATATTTATTTATTTCATAAGTATTTCTTTTTCACTTATCATAAACGAGATATACAAAATACATAAAACATTATATAATTATTACATATAAAAATTATAGATATATTAAATATATTGTTAAATTCGAATTAAACTAATGATAATCATCATGCTATTATTATATAAAATTTATTTTATTTGTCTGAAATAAATAAAAACATATAGTATCTTAGATCACAATATGATAATATTTTTTAGTAAAATTGAAATCATATTAATATCCTTTTGTCTAGAAATGACTAGTTCCTTTCATAAAGAGAAATGACTAGAAGATGGTGAATTTAAAATCCCTTAAACTTAAATTATTTTAATAATTAATTGGTACAATTCCAGCTGACAATCGCAAAGCGAACTATTTGTTATAAGATACAAATGAAAATGGTTGATGGGATGATTATTCTATTCACTTCAAATGACCACATATACCGATCCAAGTAACATCACCAATTTCACTTGGAAAGAAACTACATCCTCAATGCCAGATCGACAGGACCACCCTTCCCATCATCCCATTTCTCATTCTTTTTATTGAATGAAGATTCACTTTAATGAGCCACAAGATATGCGCATCCAACTTCAAAACATCTAAAGATAATATCTTGAAGATAGAGTTAAAAATAAAGATATATAAATAAAAATTAATTCTTATTTTATAAACTAATTTTTAAATTAAATTAGTCCTAAACTCATATTCTAATATAATTATAATTACTCATAGATCATTGCTTACATGTTGAATTAGCTATCATAATTAATTGAGAGTACATTCCTAAAAATATTTTAAAAATATCATTTATTAAATATAAATAAATTTTATTAATATATTTCCGCGAACTTTTATCAGTGTATAATAAGCTATATCCCTAAAAGTAAAGAAATGTAGCTAAATATCAATGCGTAGCCATGATACCTTTAATAAATAATGGTGAGGTTGATAGAATAAATCTTGCACACTTTCTTCAATGACAAAAAATCTGGATGCTTCAATTGTAGTATTTGGATAGTATTATTGTCATGCTAGGAAAGTCACGCCCTTGAGCAAGACATGCTCCCACATTGAACTGACTTGAGTAGAATAACCATCACCACTTCAAGAATCTAACCTCCACCACTTCAAAAAACTCTGCACAGCATAGTCTTTGGACATCATGCTAGAATAAATTAGAAACGTACTGAAGGCTGTTAGAAAACTGAATATCACTGTATCCAAAAACGAGAGTCCAATGTCTTTGTTAAGCACCTAATTAGTAATAATAAGGAGGAGTCTTGAGTAGCACCAGCATTATAAGCCCTTCAGATGTCATTAAAACAGTAAGTGGGTAACATCTTTTACCATTTCAGTTTTGAATAAGCTATTGACTTAAATGTGCTCCTTCGTTGCAATATCTAGAAATTCTATGAAACAATATTATTCTGAACTGATTTTATATATTTTCATCATTACTTATTGTGGACACATGGAGTAATTTATTAATTAGTTTTTGGTAGTAACTGAGATTCTAAGTCACTCTCTTTTTCCTCTTTTCTTCCTTTAATCACAAGACAATTTTATAACTCCAAAAATAGTAAAAGAATTAATAAATATAAAACTGATATTCAATGAATTGTTATTATTGTGATATGAAAGGATATATATACTTCCTATATCTCAAAATAATAAGTTATTTTATACAGATAATAATAATAATAATAAATGTAATAATTTTATAAAGTTAATATTATATCATCATTAATTTATTCATAATTTTTTTATTCACCACTAATATTATAGAAGTGAAAAAATAATTAATTTTATATTGAAAAATTAAAATAAAAATTATTTTAGAATTTTTTTACACAAACAATTATAATAAGAAGGAGAAAATATTATATTAGACTCGCGTAACTTTCCTACGCCCAAACATCTTAACAACTCACCAATCATCTCCGTTAAGGAAAATGAGAAGGGTATAGAAATAAATTTTACCCAACAACTATGATAATGGTGTTATTAACACATTATTGTGCTAAATTAAACACGTATCGTGAAGGAAAAGTTTATAATAGTGATGAAAGTATCTATAAATGAATAATTGTACTGTTATTAGTTTTACTATTCTCATTTTAATTGAATTGAGATGTTTCTGATTAATACTATCTCAATTAATTTCTCACATTAATGCAAATCCAATTTTTATTTGGAGCACATAATTTGATTTTGGATTAATTTATGTTTCACGTTATATTAATTTGAATTTGATTTGCAATGAATTCCGAATCTATTTTTGGATTTTTAAATTTATTATTATAAATTATAAATTAAATGGAATACTATAAAATTAGAAACACAAAAATGTAAGAATATAGATAGATAAAATCTTACATTCTCATATTCAAAAATCTATTTATTTGAGGATAAAACGAGTTGAATTTTATAATAAGTTAATCAAAGAATTCCCTAAAATAATATGGAAAATTACATGATCTAATTAGTTCGCCGAAGACATTCTCTTTCAATGGCAATTTTGTTCAACAGTGTCAATATTAAATGTCACTATCACTTTCTATGGAAATTTAAAAATTCTTCATACTAAACAATAATAAAAAAAACTACAGTACTGATTTTTATAAAAAAAATAAAAAATAAAAAAAAATTAAAATTATAAAATTAAAATGCCCAACTAATATTACAAGCTTGAAACTAAATCAAGCTTTTTATCTTTTAACACCCACTCGAGATATTGTGTTTAATAAAAGAAATATCATTAAGAAGTTATATATATGAATATAACGATTAAAAAAGAAATAATTTCCTCCGGGGTATTTACTAACTGAATTAAAGGATGGACGAAACTCTAAACCTACTTTTGACACTGATTGATGAAACGACATAAAATGGGATAGATACTTTGATTGAGCAGGATATTGCCAAAGATCACCAGATTTAATTTAGATTAAGTTAACTTAACTAGCAAAAGTCACCCTCAACAGAATTTAATTCAATTGATTAAATAAAAATATGTGACTCGCTATAAATTTTTTGACACTTTATTTGCTTTTCCGATCCATTGATAAAAAAAATTGCAGCAAGAGTCGTTAAATTAAGAGATTAAGGCTACTGGCACAGGGAAAGTGTAACTTTTAAATATGAAAGAACATAGCTACTTAGCAAATTAAATAATAATGCTGCTCAAGATAGTAATTGTGATCTTTCCCCTCTCCAACGTTTTCTTACCCCCGACAAAACTTAGTGGAGGTCCCTTATTTTCAAGACCAAATACACACTCTCCATTTTTTTTTTTACTACTTTTTGCTTTGGTCAAGACTATCTCAAAAAAAACTCAAATTTCAAACTCTTTCTCTCCCTTTCATTATCTCCCTCACGTGTTAAGGATTTTTTTTTATATTGTATATAAAACAAAAGGAGGTCCTTCTAACTCATGATCGCTTGTCAAAACACACATATTCTTAATCTCCATGTTTGGAATTTTTCTAACCAAATAATATTAATCTAATTAAGAATGAGACATGGATTCACACTAATTAATTATATCCAGTTCTGAGATTTTATATTGGGTAATTGATCTCTGTAGCTATGTATCGGTGGATGATTTGGTGGGCAAGGCCCCCCAAAATGGACTCTCACAGTGACCTGAAAGTAGAGCAGGTATATTACTTTGAAAAGGAAAAAAAAAAAAAACAAATCCCAACTTACACCACTTAATTTCACATATATATAAATTTGGTGCTTATTATATACATAACCATCATCTTACACTATGATATTGATGTCGATGAAGTCCTATATATTGTCACCACTATAAAATTATAAGCTTTTTATGATTTTTTTTTCCCCTAGCTCGTAAATTATTTGGGGTAAGTGTTAAGGGAAAAAGAGATCGTGCATTATAGATAAGCACTTTTTAATGTTCCTTAAATGAACGGCAGTTAATAATTACACTCAAACATTGTATAAAACCTTTATGGATTAGGAAGATGTTACCTTCTGCATAATAATTGAATGGTTCTTTTACCAAAAATGGTTGGTTCATCACATCTATCTGTATCATGTTTCACATCTTTACATCTGCATAATTATCAGAAACAGAACACTATGTATGTGTACAATAAAATGATTATATATAATACGATAATAAAAGAATAATTAATGTTATTCTTATAATAAGTTTTCATAATTAATAATAATTTTTGAACGTGGTCATGATAAGGTAAGTTATGTAATAAAGCCAATAAATATATATAGAAGTTACTGTAATAATACATTACTCATAAAAATGAAGTGAATATGATATGACCGTGTTCACATAATTAAAAGGTATGTACTTGGCATTAATTTTATTTTTTAAATAGTAAATTTTGACTTAGTCATCAAGAAAATATTTAATAAATAAAATAATACATGAACACTTTATAATTTCAAAGTTAAAATATTTTATTAACATTTTTTATTTATATCCGTCAATTTTCCTATTACATCATATTAATTATCATACTTATATTTCTTTTTCTTTTATTTTTTAGTGTCTACTGGAATATGAGCGTCTATTTATCATATTCCAACTAAAATATAATTTGTATCTATAACTTCATCACGGACATAGGTTAAAAACAAATTGAAAAAAAAATGTCTATATTATATGAAATGAAACTCACTAATGGAAATGATATAATATATAACGCCGCATATAGCTCAGCCATCTTAACTTGGTTTCACATTTAGCATTGCTTAAAGATTATTCTATGGTAAAAGATTATAAAACACATATTAATAACACAAATTGGCTCCTCTAAGAAAAAGAAGAAAAAAACACACACATTGGCTATCCATTTATAGCAGCAAATTAATTCACATCAAAGCGTCACAAAGATATTTTAACAAGACCTTACATACAATAAAGTCCTAGAATGAGTGAGGGTTACCATTTAGTAATGAAGCGGATAAATTTCCTCCATATTGAAGAGGTTACAAAAAAACTAAACTTGACATAACACTAATCTCTGTTGCTATGAGAAGAAAATTCATCTGCTTCATCACTTGAGGCAACCATCTTATTAATTAAACCAAAAGCAAACTACTCCAAACCTCTATTGATATAACTAAGTTTATCACCACCCTGCAAGTGCTCGGTAGCAAACCTTTCCCTGAGTCTTCATGCCTCAGCAGTTGTTGAGAATTTTTTGTTACTGAGCACAAGCGTAGTGACCAAACCCTCTAGTACATTAATTACCACTTCTACTCAAGGTATTAATTGCATCAACCGCATTTGTCTGTAATTTCCGGTAACACCAAAAATCACGACGAAATTGTAACTGCGATCGCAATTTAAAACCTTGCTACTACCATATCTTCATAATAAAGGAAATAAGCTATAGAATGTTGTTAGATCATGTATGATGAGCATTAACTTCATCTTCATCAGAGCCAGTAATGCATTCCTTCTCATCCTCAAAAGCTTCAAAGGGAGGATGAGGGTTATGTCCCTTTCCAAAAGACCTAATATGATCCTTTAGGGATCTCTTGTGCTTGAAGTCTGAGCCACAAGTGCAATACCACAACTTGCCACAGTTCTTCTCATGAGTCCTCCAATCCCCTTTGACTGCAAATGTTTTCCCACATTTTCTGCACATGAATGGCTTTGTCCCATGTTTTCTTTTGTAATGGGTTTGGAGGGTTCTGAAGTCCTTCAATGGCTTGGCCCTTGGATGATTGATGTTGTTCTTGCATCCTTGAGCACAGCAATAGCATGGTAACCTTAACATTGCAGCTGGTTGTGTTCCTTTGAGTGAGTCTGGTCCTTTCCTAAATTCTGATCCATGCCCCCACATATGCATCTGCACATTATGAAAAAAAAAAAGTTGGTTCTAGTTGAATTAATTATTAGAGTATATGCAAGCTTAGTACTAATTGATCTTAATTAAGCTTGCTTGAAATTAACTAGGAGTTTGTTTAGTTTCTTTTTTTTCCTCCTTAAATCTTTAGTATTCAGAAGTTACATTTTGTGTGAATTCATTTAAAAAGTTTGTTTGGCTTTAAAAATCGTGTGATATTTTTATTTCTTATAACTACAAATAATTACAGAAATATTGCCTATATTTTCATTTTTATTTCGTGTTTTAGAAAATAATCAAGGCTGCTATATTTGACCAAGCAAAATCGTCCTTTAGTCCTTTATATATCCTAGCAGTGGCCATTGTTGCAAATAATTGTTTATCTTTATTCTTTAGTGATGGGTCTAACATGTCAAATTCTCGTCAAAAAGCTACAGCTGTAGTTAGCCCCATGATTTAACGGTGAAATGTATAAATCTCTCGATATCTATCTATTTAAAATCAGAAATATTTTTATAAATATACAGAAGTAATTAGTTAGTTAAAACGACAATCCAATGTTTTGAATAGTTTTCTTAACCTTGGTTTAAGCCTAGTAGTTATGGATCCTAGTCCTAGCTACTGTGATAAATTATGCCACCTTCTCCGACATATATAATAGCTCCAATTGGAAAGGATATAAAAGCATGCATGATCAAGATTATTATAATTTCCCTTTGAAATTTATGGGATGAAAAAGAAGCCTTTCATTTAAAAGGATAAAGAAAAGAAAAAAGGTATCAAATGGTTATGTATACGTTGTTACTAAAGTTAAATTATATAGTTGTTTTCTTCTTAACTATTATCATCGTTATCGTTATCATGTAAAGCATCTACTTCATTTTGGCGCGGATAAGAATGCAGGCAATTCAAATTCATCAGTAGGTATACACACAAGCTATATATATTGAAAACTACGGAATGCTGTACAAAATTAAGAAGCTGAGGAAAAATAAAAGAAACATTGACTCTTTTCATAGGTTTGGTTTTGATGGAATGCATATATGACAAGAAAAGAAAATTGATGTGATTGTAAAATTATGAAAACAAAAACAACATCATATATAGTTGAAGAATTATAGAAGATTTTTTCTTCCCTCAATACCTAGCCCATAGCTAGGTAAGCTAACTCACTAAAGATGTCCAGTGCTACCCGGTTCCAGAATATGTGTACAAAATTGAAATGCCTAGCTAGGTGATAATTATATATCCCCATGATATATATATATATATATATAGGCCTGTTAATTAATTAATTATTAATATTATTATTTTTATTATTATTATTATTATACTTGTCTTTTCCTTCCAAAGGACTTAAAAATTTATTGTATTCAGAACTATTTTTTTCTGAATGAAATTGAAGCCATTTTTTGAGGTGAATGATCAAATCTACAACCAAGTTTGTCGTAAGTGGGGTGCCAAAGTCTTTGATCTGAGAGTACTTGTTAGTACTAAGATTACATTCCTCCACACAATAAATCTTGAAACCTCATTTTTTTTTAAAAAGAAAAAGAAAAGAAAGAACGGGGAAATCACGTAAAGTAATTAGTATATGTTCAGTTTTAATTGAACCAAATCGTGACTATTATGATCATGTTCCCCTCAAAGGAAATTAAAGGTAGATCAAGCACGTGCAACTATATCTTCTCTTACGGTGGTGATCTATATTTGTTTGCTGAACCCTTTACTTGACAGCCTAGAAATAGATCCTAATCTCAACATGAGTTCCCTAACTTCCACCACCACAGTTTAAAAAAACTATCAACAAATACTTAAAAATAAATTAAAATTGATCAAACTTTTCATACAATGTAAAATCAGCTTATATTTATACTTATTTGACTTCTTTACAAACACCTATAAACTTTACAGAGTTAGACATATTATGATGTATATGTTTAAAAAAAATAATAGAAACATAGTAATAATAATTATAAATTTAATTCACAGTTGCGACTCTTTCATTCCTCTTCTTTCTTCCACATGGTCCTTTTACATAGCTTTCCACTTCTTTTATATATAAAAATTAAGTTGATTTGTGTGCAAAATATAGAGTAAATTTATGATATGAGATGAAGTTGAGAATCAATTGAACTAACCTGCATGTTGTTATACCTATTGAAGGTCTTGCTACAAATGGAGCAAGCAAACTGCATAGGTCCAACAAGGATCTGTGCAGGAGTTGGAATCCAAAACCTTCTCTCTTGGTTGTTAAAGGAGCAACCATGGAAGCTTCTCTTTGATGACTCTTCTTCTTCCTTAACATGGAAAATCATCTTCTCATCAACCTCATCAGCATGCCCTTTATTACTGTCAGGCAATCCAATGTGCAAAGCCACAGTTACTTGTTCAACCTTTTCCTCTTTCACCTCAAAACTTTGATCTTCATCTTTTGAGGCCTTCTCACTTAAAATTGGCAAGAATTGGATAGTTTCCTGAACAAACTCATTCTGAGTAAGAGAAAAAGAAGATGAAGAAGGAGAAGAAGAAGATGAGTATGATATTGTATTGGAATTATTTAGATATGAATTAGGAGAAGAACATGGTTTAAGCCACTCAATGAAAGTAGGAGCATGAAGGTATAGATTCTTATTGTCCTCCACATTGCACTCCATCAAACCCATGTTCTTCAGAGAGTTTCCCCTTGATTTGGTGAAATTCTCTCCTCCTCAGAAAAGGGCTATGTATGTGTCTGTGTGTTCAGACTTTATGATAGAAACCCTGCACTTATAATATGGTTGATTAAGGAATGAGGCTTTCTTTGTCTTTATGGACCTTTTCTTTTTTTCTTTATTTTTTAGCCCTTACTTTTTATTTTCCCCTTCTTGTCCTTTAATTGTTTGTTTCTTTTACGGGGAGACTAATGGGAGGGGATTGAAAATGACATGCAAAAAAATAGGACTCGCCCCATTTATTAGAGAGAATCCTAGAATAGTCTTAACTTTGAATTCTAATCAATACTAGTCATCAGATTAGGAAAGATTCGCATTGGTCATCAATTTGAGAGACATCATTGATTCTTGGATAAGTTTAATTAGCATGGAATTAAATTGGTTGAAAAATTAAATAAAATTTAAAAAAACATAATTGATTCATGCAATAAATTTACTTTCAAATAATTATTTAACTATATAAATAAATACAAGAATTTGGCTTATTTAGAGGGCATAAAAGTAAAGTAAGTAATTTCAGTTGTTAATGAGATAATCAAATGTTAATATTTTAATACATTCATTTTTTGGTAGGTATTTTAATACATTTATGATTTTATGATTAAGATTACTTACTTTATCCTCTAATGTAAATAAATATTACTTATTTTAGAGAATCTGAATCTTAATTAAATATATGAATTCAAACATTTTTTTCTTAAGATTATTTTAAGACTGACCAATAAAGTAAACATCATATTAGCATTACCCAAGTTTTATCGTCATTAATAAATAAGGAGGGAATGCATAATACTTTCATTTTCTTGATATAAATTAAGATTATTTTTTACGGGAGACAATTTTATTCGAACTAGGAATAATCATTATGAGTGATAAAAAAATTTCTCTAAAAATACATAATTGTATGTCCAAACTTCTCATGTCCAATACTTTTGAGTTTAATGTGTGAATAGTATATGATGGGTGATCCTTTTTAATGAATCTAGGATAAACTTTGTTACCATCTTAATTAGAATGTGAATTTGAATCTAATTTAACTTCCAAAGCTAACTCATATATATATATATACTATTTTGGCACTATCTCTAGTAATGTAGGATTTAGATTTTTCTCAATTTTTAAAATGAAGATTTAAGTTTAATTCAACCTTAAAAATTAATTCATAGAATATGAATTTTTCTCTACTTATATACTCTATTTTAATATTATCTCTAGTTAACATGAATCACTTGAATTTTTTGTAATAGACTCTCATCTCAACAATGTTGAACTTAGTGTATGAATAATATAATGAGTGATTTTTTTAATGAATGTTGGATATTTTGTGATACTATCATATATGAATTTGAGCAACTTTTTAGCATAGTGCCCCATGAATAAATAGTTAAAAACAAGACCGAATGCATTATGGTAGCTTTAGACATATTTCATTTCCAAATAAATATCACTTTTCTGAGAATGATCGAAATTTTTTTTTATGTAGGCAAAAATGTTAGTAATTTGTATATCAGTGGAGAATTTGAACCCATGAAATTATAATGGGAAAGGCTAAGAGATTGATTTATTATACAACCAGAACTCCATATTTGACAAATTTAATGAAGTTCAGATTTGGTCTAATATTTATATAAGTTCATAATGAAATTTTGGGAAATTATAGCCAACCTTTTTAAAACAATATTTTTATTTATTTATTTCAAGCTAGCTAGAAGCTTTGAACTTTGATTATTTTCTTGAAGGTAAAGCTCCCTTACCGTGCATTTAACTCTTGTTTAGATTTTGATAACACAGATGGGTGGTATAATGTGAAGCGTATTTGTCTTCGTGATTTTTTTTTCTGCAAATTCTATATATCGTGGAATGTGACCCGTATGCACACAGTTTCTCAAACATTGACCTTAAGCTAGTGATCTCAAATATAAGGATGAACGCGAAGACGTCATTAACTTAGTCAATACCTAAACATGAGAAAAATACTATAAATGACGAACAAAAGCCAACAAGGACCTTGACATAGTGTTATCTAGTGCTTATAATATGAGAACACATTGCTTAACTTCAATAAGTCAATAATTTATGGGAAGAAAATGGTGCCTAATTGTTGGTTGATGATGGCTGCATTCAACTTATGAATATTTTTTCATTCCACGAAACTAAACAATTTATATTTCAAAGTAAATGCTTAATTTAAGGATTTCTTTTCTTCAAATAATTACTGGCATATGTTTCTTTAAATTCTTAATTATTTGTTCAATTAAGAAAATTTTCCAATAACAATTATCTTCTAAAAAAATCACCGAAAAAGTTCTTTTTCGATCTAATGTTATACAAGCGAAATGGTTCTTCTTAGAAACAACACATTGATACCCCTAAAAAATGAACAGGATATAACCATTGAATTTTGCAATGAATGCGTAGATCAATAAATGTTTTTTATAATAAAACAACATACACCAGATTGGGACATTATAATCGCTTTCATACCTTAAAATTTAGGTTCAGGTTTAATTTAGTCCACACAAAACTTTGTAGGATTAGATATATGTGTCATCAGATAACCATTTCATAAGTGGTAATAAGATAAATTCAAGAATAATTATTAAAATAGTTTTTTATACTATTTTCAAATTTTGATTAGGGTCTAATTCAATCCCATAAAATCAGTTTGTAAGAGAAGGATTATCTTTTTTATACTTTAGTTTAATTATATCAATATCTAGTATCCAACAATGTGTACTTCATTCTCACAACCATTATTAGTAAATAAATAAAACATCGATCTCAACCAATAGTTGATAGTTAAGTCACTTAAATTAAGAGTGTGTAACAATTAATTCAATAAAAAAAATCAATATTCAGAATTGATTTTATAAAATAGTGTACTCTTTTTTTTTTGAATTCGTTCAGACAAAAAATCAATTCGATTTAGATTCGATTACAATCCAATTTAATCCAAATTAATTTTTTTTACACCCTAAACTTAAACATATTGTTAAGGCCTAATGGTTTAATTTCTATTATTGCATATGAAAAAAAAAACTTCATTAAAAGAGAAAGAACCTATTTGATAGTCTTTTCATCTCAAAAAGATTAGTTACTGACTATCAATTATGAGATACTCTTAACCATTTGAATGTGTTATACTCCTCAGTCTAACGTGTTATTCACACACGTATGTATGGAAGTATCAACCTCCTTGACTTCCTCATGGCATTACTACTACAGACTCCTAGCTACTAGAATGAGCTCATGTTTGCTTGTGTGTTCGAGCTGAATGAATCCAAGTCCAGCAAAAGCAAGTATAAGTAGCTTCTGTGTATTTTTTGGATTAGATGTGGAGAGAGAGGACCTGATTCACACTATTAACGTACACCCAAACACACTTTGAATCTACTTTGTAGAAGATTTATTTGTGTCCAAGATGATATTATGCTGGTTGTGCTTTGGACATGAAAACGATTAAGATCATTAATTCTTTTCTTGCCCGATATCCCATTAGGTACGGTCTGGTAAGATCAAATTTCATGTTATTTTACCATATGATGGACAAACTCACTATCCACAACATGGTAAATATTTACTTAAAGGTAAAAAAGTTAGAAAACTTTGTAATATTTTTATGACACGTTACTTGAGGTATTTGGCTTATGCATATATAATAAGATAATATTTCATTGAGGTAGTTTCAATATTACTTGTATGATATATGGACCTTATTAAAGTTAGATCTTAGACCTGACTTTATTGCTGGGATGGGTTATAGTTGTCAATTTGATCTTTGATCAGTGTGTGAATATAATAAAATGTATTTATTTGTGTAAATAATTAACACTACTCAATTGGTCTAACAAGTTTATAAGCTATTTAAAGTAGCTTAAAAACTATTAGAGTGATCTACCGTGTATGTTTTTTTCAGTATTCCTTATACTACTTATATGCTCATCCAATTAAAAAGAGATACTCTCAATTTAAAAATAATAATAATAAAACATGAAGCTCAACGATGATACAAACATTTAATGTTTTCATACTTACAAAGTTTGACCTCTAGGTGATATGTGACATAAATTCCCAAGATCATATATGGGTTGCGTATGCCTATGTATGAAGACACATGGCACATATTCTCCCTTCTACAAAATTCAAATAATCAAATCCATATCTATCAAGAAACGTACAAAAATGAGGCCATGCACGCCACTGGGCATTGGCTGCCAAATTGTCCAGCACGTATTTTGTATTTTAGAGGTAAACAGAATTGAACGGTGATTAGGTGAGTGGAGCCAATTAAATGATTTTTACCGACAAGATTTGTAAGAGCATCTTTGTTAGACTTAGACAAAATGCTCACACATGCATATGCTTAGCTCTTTTCTCTCTTTTAATTTAAAACTCCTTTTTGTTTATGATGGAAGCATATCGTCAGTATATATATGTCCTCACTTCTCTTTTTCCCCACTATTCTCAATCTTTAATTCCAACTTTTTTCACATTTTAATATTGTGATACACACTCTATCTCTATAAGTTCTACGTTTATCGTGAAAGTACATAAAACGTGTAAAAAGTATTATTTGTACACAATTAGGGAATTAAGAAAATAATTTTCACGGTACAACTGAAAATTTCTATATACATCGTATAATAAGTTTATTAATTTTTCTATTTGTAGGAATTAAAAATAATTCCAAAAAATTTATAATACTTATACATCTGATTCAATCAATTGAGTTAAACTTTTAAAATCCCCTAATTAGTTTATTAGTTAGCTCATAGGTCATTTCTCCTCTTTCATTTTTTCTTTCGATCATTACTAAATAATTAAAAATATCATATAGTCATTAATTTTTAATTATTTTTTATAAAAAAAATAAAGGATTAATATAGAGATCATAAATTTATAATAACACATGATCATATTAATAGATTATTAATTTTTGTCCATAGATAAACTTTAACTAGATGGGATGTTTGATCTAAATCCTCCACGACATTCTTGTTGTTAGTTAATTTGATGGACTTAAGAGGTGTTTCGTCCAATCTAAGACTTGGATCGTCTGGTGTGGGTAGTCCAATCTTAAGCCTGGACTTGTACAGTGAGTGTCGTATGTTGTGTGTCATCCAATCAATTAGTGTTTGTTGTATAATTAGTTATATATATTTGTTTATATGTGTGATACATAAAAGGGCACTTATATACAATTATTATAAGATAGAAAGTAAATGCATGTGCACTTGAGTAATCAATACAAAACCATTATTTCTTCTTCTCTCATATATCTTCTTTCATATTGAGTGAGGGAGTAGTTTCATTCCCAACTAATTGGTATCTAGAGAAAATTCAATCATGGACTTGTGTGTGTATGAGGTTTTCTGCTATATGATAAATCTTGTCTAGTGTAGGTTTATCTATGTCTTGTGCATTTTCTTGGCGTGCAATTTAGCAGAATCCAAGCAGTGAGCCATAGTGGGTTCAAGTGGTGTTTTCTTAGGAAATTTACTAGTGTTTGATGGAAAGTACTTTGTTGACTGGTGTGTAATGATGAATGTGATCTTCGGCTTCCAAGGGGTGGAAGAAGTCGTTAAGATTGGGTTTCGAGAATTAGAAAGAAATGAAATAGAGGAACAAAAGGCAGAGTATAAAGAATTCAAGAAGCTTGATTCTAAAGCACACTTCCTGATTCATCAGTATGTTGATGTTGCAATCTTTGGAAAAATTTCCAAGCTACAACAGCAAAACAAGCCTAGGATATTTTGAATAAAATGTATAGAGGGGCTGACAAGACAAAGAAGGTGAAGCTACAAACCCTTTGAAGGAAATATGAATTATTGTCTATGTCTAATCAAGAGTCCATTGTTGACTATTTCAACAGAGTTCAAATTCTCGTCAATGCCATGAAAGTATGCAAAGAAGAGTTGATTGATCAACAAATTATTGACAAGATGTTGAGAACATTGACTCCTCGATTTGATCATGTTGCGGTCGAGAAATCAAAGGATCTTAATTCAATGAAGGTCGAGGAGTTGCACAATTCTCTTGAAGCACACAAGCAGCGAATAAATGAGAGGAAAAATAGTGAAAAAAACTCAAGAACAAGCTCTCCAGGCTCAATACAATTTTAAAACAAAGGTGCAACTGGCTAGAACAAGAAAGGGAAAGGAAAGTGGAAAGGTGGAAGAAGCCGTGAATCATCAAATGGTCAAGATTAGTGTCATATTGATCCTGATCAAGGTGAATCTTCAAAGAAAAGAAATGGTGGCCAATATCAAAATAAAAGTGGGAAAAAGAAGTTCAATAAGAGGAAGATTCAGTGCTACTACAACTATAATAAATGGGGACACTTTGCAGATGAGTGTAGAAGTGGCAAAGGAGGTAAGGGAAAATTAAATGATGAAGCAAATCTTGCTCATGATGATGGGTCAAATTCTGATCCAGTGTTGTTGATGGTCACCACAAGTAGCGAGTATGAGTGTTCACGGTGTGATTTAGTTGGATTTTTAGACAAAAAGTCATCTGAACCAAATATAAAACAAAGATGTGGTTCAGTTTGGTTCGGTTTAAATATAACATCAAATTCACATCAAACCAAACCAATCTTTTGCAGTTTGGTTTGGTTTGGTTCGATTCAGTTTGAATTTTCGCAAATTTTTTTAATCTATTAATCAAACTTACATAATAATTATATATGCTATATAATTTTAAAAATGAATTTAAATTTTGTTTAACATATTTTAGTTAAAAATTATTATCTTCACTTCTATTTAGCATTAATATAAAATAATATTGTTAACTCTTTTTGTAACATAATAGTAATTTGTGTATCACTTGATATTTAACACTAGTTTTTTTAACAATATTAGTACATCCTTTTTAACATATGAAAGTAAAATATGCATCTTGATTATAAAAGCAAATGAAAAGTAATAAATTATTTAATACTTATTATTAATTATCATAATAAAAATCAATAATATGTGGTTTGTTCGGTTTGATTCTATTTTTTTATAACAAAATACGAAAGTCAAACCAAACTGCATAATATATGTGATTTTTCATATTTTTTGTTTTTATGATTTTCGATTTAAATGATTTTCAATTTTTTGGATCGGTTTGGTTTGGTTTTGAACACCCCTAGTACTAAGATTGATAACTTTTCATCTTGGTACTTGGACACTGGTTGTACCACTCACATGACAGGCAAAAGAGATTGGTTTGTAAGTCTAAGGGCTGAAGGAGTTGGTAAAGTGTTGATCAAATGGAATGATGGTAAACAATCTTTCATTTTTGGTGTGCTATTTATGCTAGGAATGAAGAGTAATCTCCTAAGCCTTGGTCAATTGTTGGAGAAAAGGTTTGTAATGAAAATGGAGGATAATGTGCTAAAGGTGTATGACAACAAGAAGAGACTGATTCTAAAGGCTCTTCTGTCAAAGAACATAACCTTTAAGGTGGGAATTGATGTTATGGAACATGAATGTCTAGCCACAACAGTTAGAAAAAGTGAGTGGCTTTGTCATTATAGGTTTGAGCATCTTAATTTCAAGGATCTAAACCTCTTACATAGGGATAATATGGTGAACGAGTTGCCACACATTCAAGTGCCGAATTAAGTATATAAGGAATGCTTAGAGTGCAAGCACACCAAAAACACCTTCAAGCAAAATGTTTCAATCAAATCAAGGGAGAAGCTCAAGGTGATCTATTCAGATGTCTGTGGACCCATTCAAACTTAATGTCTTAGTGGAAATAGGTATTTTATTTCCTTCATCAATGATTTAAGTAGAAAATTCTGGATCTGTTTGATTAAAAGGAAGAGTGATGTATTTGATGTATTCAAAAATTTCAAAAGGATGGTTAAGAAACAAAGTGGCAAACATATAAAAGTGCTAAGAACATATGGAGGTGGTGAGTATGTGTCAAATGTGTTACGAAACTTTTGTGAGGTAGAAGGGATCGTGCATAAAGAAACACCACCTTACACTCCATAACATAATGGCACTGCTGAGATAAAGAACAAAACCATTATGAATATGGTGAGAAGCATCATCCAATGCTGCCTATATATTCTAAATAGAAGCCCAACTAAGAGGTTAAGTGGAAAAACACTAGAAGATGCATGGGCAGGCACCAAACCAGATGTGACTCGCTTTAAAGTGTTTAGCTCTATATGCTTTAGACATGTGCCTGGTCAATTAAGGAGGAAGTTGGATAACAAAGGTGAGTAGATGGTTCTTGTAGGTATCACTCTACTGGTGGTTACAAGTTGTATAACCCAAGACATAAACAAATTGTAATCAGTAGAGATGTTGTGATTGATGAATTAAAGAGCTGGGACTAGAACACAAAAACTGAGAAGGGATCAACCAGAATGTTGATAAATCATAACAATATTGATGAAGTTGAAAACAACACAAGTGTTACTACTAGATTAAGGAGTTCAACCAGAACCAGATAAATTTCATCAACCCTACATAACTTTGAATTAGTGTCAGATTCTACAGTTGAGTCAAAAGAAGAATTGATGCATTATGCATTATTTATTGAATCTGCCTCAATTAGCTTTAATGAAGCAATGCACAATCTGAAATAGGTGAATGCAATGAAAGAGGAGCTGAAGTCTATTGAGAAGAATCAAACATGGGAACTTGTCAACGTGCCTCATGACATGAAACCCATAGCATTAAAGTGGTTTTATAAAGCGAAGGTGAATCCAAATGGTTATGTGATCAAACACAAGGCCATACTAGTGGCAAAGGGACTTCTACAAAAACCTAGGGTTGACTATGGTGAGGTCTATGCATTTGTGGCAAGGATAGAAACAATATGATTGGTCATAGCTATAGCAAATATAAGAGGTTGGTTTATGCACCAATTATATGTGAAGTCTACTTTCTTGAATGGACCACTGGATGAGGAAGCCTGTGTCGTCCAATTTCTGGTTTTGAGATTTTGGATCAACATGAGAAGGTACTCAGATTGAGGAAGGCCTTATATGGCTTTAAGCAAGCTCCATGTGCTTGGAACAAAAGAATTGACAACTTTCTAAGCCAAATAGGCTTTGTTAAATTAACATCTAACCATAGAGTGTATTTCAAAGTCTTGAAAGTGGTCATTGGTACAAATTGCTGATATTGTGTGTCTATGTAGATGACTTAGGAGTGACTTGAAGCAATGAAGGGGAGATTGAAGAGTTCAAGAAGAAAATGATGAAGGAGTTTGAGATGAGTGATCTGGGGCTCTTGTGCTACTTTCTTGGGATTGAATTCAAAACAATAGATAATGGTATTATGATGCACCAAACCAAGTATGTAACTGACTTGTTGAAAAAATTCAACATGTTCAAGTGTAATTCAATTGTCACACTAGCTAAAATTGGATTGGTACTTGAGAAGAAAGACATTGAGGAACTTATAAATCTTACCTACTTCAAGTAGATCATTGGATCACTCATATCTATGTAACATCATACCTGATTTAGGAGGTGTTGGATTAATAAGCAGATTTATGGAGACACCAAGAGTGCCTCACTTACTTGTAGCCAAGAGAATAATGTTTATGTGAAAGAGACTTTGGACTTTGGAATTCTATTTCCTAAAGTGAGTGACAACTCAGAAGTTGAACTGCTTGGGTGCTCTGATTCAGATTAGTGTGGTGACAAATCTGATTAAAAAAGTATCATAGGTTATGTTTTTATGTGTGGAGGAGTACCAATCTCTTGGTGTTCGAAGAAGGAATCTATAGTGGCTCTATCCTCATGTGAAGCTGAGTATATTACAGCTTCAATGAGTGCTTGTCAAGATGTATGGCTTAACACATTGATGCAAGAAATCAAGGTAAAGAACTCAAGAGAAGTCAAGTTGTTTGTGGATAACAAATCAGCAATAAACTTAGCTAAACATCTTGTTGCACATGGAAGGAGCAAACACATAGAAACACGGTTTCACTTTCTGAGAGATCAAGTGAATAAAGGAAAATTGATCTTGGAGTACTGCAAGACAGAACTACAAGTTGCAAAGATTTTTACTAAGGCCTTGAAGGGAGAAAAGTTCAGAGATCTAAGAGATGTGTTAGGAGTTATCTCTTTGAGTCATTCAAATTAGGGAAAAGTGTTGTTAGTTAATTTGACGGACACAAGAGGTGTGTTGTCCAATCTAAGACTTAGGTCGTCTAGTATGGGTCATCCAATCTAAGGCTTGGACTCGTACACTAAATGTCATCCATTGTGCATCGTTCAATCAATTAGTGGTTGTTGTATAATCAACTAGTTAGTTAGTTAGATATATGCATCTATATGTGTAATGTATAAATGGGTGTTTATGTACGAGTGTTGTAAGATAGGCAATGAATGCATGTACACTCAAGTAATAAATACAAAATTATTATTTCTTCACCTCTCATTTATCTTCTTCCTTCTTGAGTGTGTGAGTAGTTTTATTCTCAACAATTTTGACATTTAATTTGAGGTATGGTGATATCCTCTTTCTCTAAGTTTGTGACACGAGATGTCGTACTTGTAGGGACTCCAATTTCAAGTTAAAATTCGACAGAATCAAATATTATGTAGTTAGAACTTGTGTTTGTTGGTAGGATGTGCACAACTTGTGCTAATTGTTTACATCTTACTAAAAATATTTTGTTTGAGCTTTGGGGAAAAAAAAACAATATGTGGTTAGAAGTGTAAGTTGTAGAGGTTGCATAAGTTTTGCACAACTAGTCCTTTATGTATGAGGATTTTGTACATTTTATCAGTGGTATGGGTCTCGAAATACAATGTAGTATGTCTTGTCATGTGTAAGTTTTGCAGCTGCATAAGTTGCTTGCAATGTAGGAATTTAGCTGATGTCTGATTGCCAAATGGCAGTAATCCTTTCAATCGAGCTGAATGCGTGATCGACTGGTTAAGACCAGCGGAGTAGAAGGCTCTTGTCCTATGCATACAACATCTTCAACATGCTGTTTCAAGAAAGAAGCTATCAGTAGACATAAAATCTATATCATTTAGGAAAAAATTAGGTTATATACTAAAAGTATAAAATATTTTTATATCGTCATTTAACTCTTATACATCAAGTTTAAATTTATTAATAATTATTTTAAAAGTCATTTTAACGATGATTTATAATTAAATTATTATCTCAAATTATTTTACATTATATTAAACATTATCATTAATTTGATCAATATTTATCGTTTGAAGTTGGTTGTATTACTCTTTCCATTCATAAACTTTGATTGTTTTAATATATTTTTTATAAGAAAAAACTTTGGTTATTTTAGAATTCTAAAATATAATTATAATATTTTTTTAATTACACTTCAATATATATTTTTTTATCATTATATTATTGATGTAGAATATTTATTAATTTTATTAATGATTAATTTATATACTTAAAACCTATCGGAATTACCTTTAGGAGAATCTTTTATATTTTTGATATTCAAAAGACTTAACTCTTTATACAAACAAGGTTTAAGAATTGAAGGATTAATTAATTGATAGTAACTGCCAGCCACCAACTAACAGGAAGAACACAAATTGATGGTCGTATAGATGAAAGAATTTTTCGGTTGTTACTGTTGAACATGTTGAAGATTCTGACAATGAAGTGTTCGATCTATACGCAATTACGCATACTAGGCACGGAAATACGTTACCTTGAGACCTTTTTTCTTTTCTTTTCTTTTTTTCTCCCATCTCTCTCTCTCTGTTTTTTTTCTTCCTCTTTCTGTTTTTTTTACCATGTTCCAGTGACACACTCCCGTGATAAAACCT
Source organism: Glycine max (assembly GCF_000004515.6). NCBI lineage: Eukaryota > Viridiplantae > Streptophyta > Magnoliopsida > Fabales > Fabaceae > Glycine > Glycine max. Next base: position 7,203,504 of record NC_038248.2, read on the forward strand.
TTTGAATCATTTGTCGCCTTTTGGAAATTTAGTTTATTTGAAGGGTAGTGATAGTGGAGGACAAGCTTTTGCAGATTATGATATAACAAAATGAAGCTTTTTGTTTTCTTTTTCTTCTTCTTATCATCCTTGGATGTGTGGTGTGGATGATTATTTAGCAACTTCATGCACCTTTCCTTTTCTTAAAGATAACCTCATGTAGCACCCTATCGGGTGAGAATTTGCAATTTTGCCACTCTCTTCACAAGAGAAAAACAATTAATCAAGTGGTGAAATATGTTGCTTTTTTCATTCTTCAGCTAAGAATGATAAAAGGAGGTTTCATTAGCAAGTGTGAGACCCATAAAGTAATGAACTGCAGCATAGTCATTTCAACTTTATTTACCTAACTCTTCCACTAAAGCCAAAAAAAATAAAAATTAAAGAGTGATTACCTAATTCTACCGGCCAACTAATAACAAAGAGATACAACATCAATTGTCGCTTTTCAATTTATGTCCATAATATTTTTAAAATCCTTATTTAATTAATGTAAGCAAATGATCACAATGATATATAAAATATTAAACTTAGAGCGCCGCTATTAAGTACGAATAGCGTAATCACAAAATACACGAACGGTTCATGTGCCATACCATTTTTTCTAAAATAAATATAATATAATTAAACAAATTAAAAAAACATGAAATAGATTTTAACGAAAAAACAAGCGCTCAAAACAAGGTTCGTGCAAATTGCACGAAAAAAATGTTCGTATTAAATAATATTTCTCTTAAAATTATGGGGGTTTAAGTATTAAAGATGAAAAAGAAAATAACAGAAATTATATAATGAGTCTTATGACAGTATATGATAAAAGTTATATATATATATATAACGCTAATCCTTATTTATGCTAGTACTAAACTCATAATAATTATATCCGCCATGCATGAATTACTATGAAGTTGTTTTAATGTAATTAATATTCTTGAGTTTAAATATTAAGTATATAATTATAATAAATTATCATCAGAGAAAAAACTTTGTTGTTTATTGTATTTTTTTAACTACTATAATTTTTTTCTACTCAAACAAAATTATTTTCCTTACAAGATTTGTGATCTCTAAAAGAACTCATAATCATTCATATTAAATATGGAAAGCAAATTAGGAATTATAAAAAAAAGTATAGACATTAATACAGAGAGAATCTAAAAATTACAAATTACTATAGAGTAACATACAAAAGTAACATGTGAATAAAAGTTTGTATTTAACAATTGTAATAGTAGTAATTATAGAGGTAACAATTACTATAGTGACAATAATAATCATCATGACAATAATCTTGATATTAGTAATCATCATTGAATAGTAACAATAGTATAATAAAAAATAAATAAGTGTTTATGAAATTAAAAGTATTTAGAATTTTTCCTAATAAAAAAAATTACAATTTATTTTCATTGAAAAGGTTTTAATGTTTTATTGTTGCCTATGAAGGTGAAATAGTTTTTTAAATTTTATTTATAAATTTATTTTCTTTTTTTTTAAGAATAAACTATTCTTAAGAATCCTTTTATATGAAAATTTAGGACTTATGGTTATTTTACTTTCTTTTATCAAATCCTATTGGTAACACAACTATCACTATTTCCCACTTGATAACTCATTTAATTAGTTTTTTATTAAGTTTAATATAGTGTAAATTATTTTTATATGATCGATCAATAAAAAATTATTGTTGATATCACTTTAAAATAATTATATTATAAGTCGATCAACAAATTTATCAAGTCATAATAATTTGTGATTAAATGAAGATGTAAAATTATTTTACACGCATAACATATTTTCTTAAAAAATTTAATTAAGAGTTATTTTTAAATTATTAGATTAATTAGGAATTTTTTTATTTGAATAAAAATTATGAAACTTGTAAATAAAATTTTATTGGGAATAAAAATATTTTGTTTTGGTGAGGTAGATTTTTTTTGGTGAAAAAATAAAAATATTATTCTAAGTTAAGTAATAAATGTTCTATAAAAAATTTCAGAAAAATAAATATTCTATAAAAAATTTCAGAAATCTTATTTTTACGAATCTGACTCCCAAGAAGAATGAAAGATTCTTTTTACCAAATTAATGCTATATAGGATACAACAAATTTGGTCAAAAAAATATAAGATACAACAAATATTATGATATATTTTTACATCCTCCTTAAATTAAAGCTTACGTGACTGTAATTTTTATACAATTGAACATACTAAAAGAAAACGAACTAAATATAAAACTTAATTAATGATAAGAAATTGTGTCAAACTACAGAGATGGACCATATCATATTGCATTTGAAACTACGGACGTGTAAGGCTACACATATAGTTTTACTTGCATTTTAAACTTTAAACCCTCATAAACAAATTAGCCATGGTTGCAACGAATTGTTGGTAATTCATTTGTGATAAACGTGTTGTCAATACTCAATAGTACGTACGTTGTTAACAACTACAAGTAATTACTATACTTATCCGTGATTTAGTAATCATAGGCAATTAACTGTGATTCAAAAATCCGAAATAGTTTAACTGCTGTTTGGAAACCCCAGAAAATTGCTAGGAATAAAAAACCGCAGGTAATTATTTTGCAGATTACAAATATTGGTTAATGTCAAATGTTACTTGTATTTTTAACTATGGCTTAATTCATGGGTTTTTTTTTTATGTTTCTCTAATATTACGCTTAATTTAAATATACGTCGGATTGCCCCTAATTAGTGTATTAAGCATGTTGTATGCTCTACGCTGGCACTTATTCCCTTTATCTTACATAACGACCAAAGGCATAAATAATTAGCTGGACAGCTTTCTCTTACCAATCCACCATTATACAATGTATTTTCATAGGTTTGGTTATTTATAATAATGCTTAAAAGTCATATGAATCATAATTTCTGATTAATTGAAAATATAAAAAATTTACATTCACAATGCATAAAATATAAATTCTAAGCTTCATTTTCTTAAGAATTTATTTTAATCTTAATAATGTTTTCGGTCCTTGAAATTTGGGATAAATTCAATTTTAGCCCCCTCAAATTAAAATAAAATCATTTTAGTATCTCAAATTTGAAAAAATTAATTTTTAGCGCCTAAAAACTAAATTTGAGGAACTAAATTTTTTTAAAAATGATTTTTAGTTCTTAAATAGTAAATTTTCGGAACTAAATCATATTTTTTTAAAGGACTAAAATGATCTTTTTAAAAATTTGATAGGTCAAAGTTGAATTCACCTTAAATTTCATAAACTAAAAACATAATTAAGAACATCTCAAACAAAAGATTAAATTTTGTAGTCTTAGTTAACTTTTAGGTGAATCTCGCAATGTCATATTACTCTACTCTACAGATTTCTTTAATTTTTTACTCAAATAAAATATCAAACTTTATAATTTTAAATCACTTTTTATAGATCTCACAATATACTTATCTTCTAATATTTATTTACACTTTTTATATAGAGATATTAAAATATCATTTTTTTTAAATACGTGCAGACCTTGCTTATTCTTGTAGAAAAACATATCTCCACGGTAGAGATCAACTTTCTTACTCCAACAACAAATCTTGGCAAGATCAGATCTTATATAGAAGATCAGGTTGTAAGAACAACATCTATTGAAGATGCTCTAAGTATGAGTTTAATGTCTATACACTAACAACAGATATTCAATCACATTTCATTGTTTTAATTATTTTAAGATAATTATTTTAAAAGTTAATAAATTTATCAAATGATGTGTTATGATTAGATTACCGACTGTTTAAAATTTTACAATTACATTAAATAACCCTTTTCTCATTAAGCATTTCTTTTACAATACCAGACTAATATAATAAAAGGATATAATCCTAAAAGGATAGATTAATATCTTTATGGAAAAGTTCTCATTAGATTATGCATCTCTAGGTAGCACCACTTACATATAACCCTCTGTAGAAATGTAACTCAGTCCACACGCATAATTATTTTCTTCTCCGGATGTCCTTCAAAGAGTCACGAAGTACATGATTAACATTCGTATGCATAAATCTCCATTCTCATGGTTCCTAGCTAGCTATCTTGTTGAGCCGAAAATATTGAATTCCAAATATTTGAATTGCACACATGTATATATTTCTAGAAATATATGTCCAAGAGGAAGCTTCCCCACAGGAAAAAAATGTTTTTTTTTTGTTTAAACTTCGATCCCATAAGTGTTAGTAGTATTAGTAAGGTGCAAATGTGTAAGCTATTGTTGGATTATTCAAAATAGTTGTCCGCAATTAAAGGAAAATGCGTCTTGGTGGAGCTGATGGAGGGAAAGAAGGGACCAAATATTAGTGCGTTGCCTGGACTAAAAAATGTTGAAAGATATATATAGCTACCTTCTTCAAGTAAGTAATGATTATCAAGAGTTTTGATCAATTTAATGTACCAATTCCAGTGTGATTGTACAAATTAATTAGTAGAATTAAAACTATCTTGGTTGAGCTAGTTAAAGTTAACCCTAAAGTCATACCCATATATAAGTACACCTTTAGAGAAATTTTTTGTTTGAATCATTCTTTTCTTTTCTCGGAATAAATAAAAGAATGGTTATTCCAATGCTATTTTTTAATCATTTTCAAGAATATTATGATGGAAATATTTATTCACATATTTATTAAAAGATAATGAAAATATATTTTTAGGTATTTTATTTTCAAGAAAGTCACATTCTTACATTCAATCAATTTTTTATTTTTGTAAGAAAAAAATTATTGTATGATTTAGAATCACACAATCTCGATCAATATTTACATAATACATGATTGCATTTTTTTAATTTACAAAAAAAATAATGTCACATGAGAATTGATCAAAATCATATGATCTCAATTTATATAATAATTTCTCTAAGAGAAAGAGGTGGAAATATATATATATATATATATATATATATATATATATATATATGAAAAATTATATTGTGAAAATCTTGGTATTGTAGAATCACAAAAGAACAGTCAAACTCATTGAGATAAAAGAAAATATAATACAACATTAATTAAATCACCTAAAGAAAATAAATGAAAGATTGTAACTATACATACAGCCACCCAAGACTTGTCTTGCACAAATAGTATTAAATCATACTGAGTCTCGGTATTCATTATGAAATTCTCCGACTTTAAAGGTTCGGATAGATCTATATATCAATCAACAAATAGTATTAAACCTATTTATCATCGATAGCTTTGTGTGAACTTGGATGCGTGTGGCTGTGAATTGGAGTGACTATGTTTTGTCGGGTTGAGCAAGTGAAACATGACGAATGGACTAAACAAAAATGCTACTTATTGTGAACAAATAACTCTTAATTCAAATTTTAAGGTTATATCATGATTATAAGTAAATTAAGTGTCTATTCCAAATTTCCAATGATATACATATATGTTCAATATAGCATATATTCTTTTTTAGAAGGAATTGAAAAAACAGAAGAGCTAGTTTGACTTATTTTTTATTTTTAATTGATATGTTTTTAGTATCATTATAAAAATATATAATAATTTTTTTCATGCTATTTTTATTGAAAATATCCGGAAAAAATTGAAAACAAAAAGTTGAGTAAAAACAATGTCTCATTTGTGTAATTATAATAAATATATATTAACTAAATATAAAAACAAGTAAATAGACCAAAACTCTTGAAGTTTTGTAAAATTATTCTTAATTTTCATATATAGAAAAATATATCATTTGCAAGAGAAGTTCTTAAGTAAAATTTTCATATCATGAGCATTCAAATGAATATAACTCTAATAGGCATACACTTTTTAGTCTAAAAGTTTTAACACGGTTAACTAATTAAAATTTATTTTTATAATTCATAAAATAATTATTATAAAACACAACAATTTATAATTGAATAGTAGCGAGGTCCACACTTGAGAACAACTCTAAGAAATTATAATAATTAGAGATTCAAGAAACCTCAACAAACCATATAATGTATAGCCTAGGTGTGATAATGGAGTATTGTGTGTATTTATTCTATGCAGTGTATCGTCCTACCAATTTGGTCAAATAAGATATACAAAATTAAATTTAAATTTATAAGGGTGATCATGGTTATTAAACTCTCAAGTTAACTCGTTAACTTTTACGAGTTTACGAGTCCACTTGTCCTCTGCGAGTTGACTCTTGAGTAAACTTTTTTTTAGTAGATTCCGGACAAACTCTATAAAATTTAAGTAAACTTGATAGACTCTCAAGTTTATCATCGAGTCAACGAGTTAGCAAGTTAAAAAAATTAGACAAAAATATAAGTCATTTTTTATTGTTTTTTTCTCTATTTAGCATTCAACATACCTTCACTTAGTGTGTTATTCTCAAAAATAAAATTCACATCTTTAATAATATCAAACCTTTGTTCTCTAATAACAACAAACCCTTGATGAGAATGATCTACCAATACTATAACCTCTACAAGTTATTATCTAGTAGTGATGTATTATTACTAGACTTGGTTATTTAAATATTCTATGTAAATGTATATCATGCAGGTTTTGATTATGTTAAAGTATTACCTAAAGATGATTGTCATCATCAAAAAGGGAGAGAATATGAATGAATATCATGCAGGTTTTGATGATGCCAAAAAAGTTACTTGATGAGCATGGATTGAATCAAGTCAAAAGAACAAGATCAAGTAAATCTAAGATAAGAACTTAGTATATTTGTTTAAAGAATCTCAATTTGATTGCTTTAGTTTGGCCTCAACATCTTTAGTATCAAACATTCTTTTATCAAAGGCTAAATCAGTTCAAAAAGATATTTTTGAACTCGTAATCGATTATCAGACTGTGTAATCGATTACCAGAGAGTTTATGAAGATATTTTTAACTAATGACACAAAATTGTTTGAATTTTATCTGTGTAATCGATTACCAGAATCCTATAATCGATTACCAGTGGAAAAAATTCAAAAAAACCTTTGAAAAGTCATTACTCTTCAGAAATATAATTGTGTAATTGATTACCAGAATCCTGTAATTGATTACTAGTAAGAAAACTTCAGAAAAACTTTTTAAAAAAACACATCTCTTCAAACCATTTTGAAAAGGCACAATGGGCCTATATATATGTGTGTCGGACTTTGAAAAGTAAAAGAGAGATATTCTAAAAGAACTAATTGTCAAATGCTCTATAAACAACTATTGGCCAAACACTTGCAAATCTATTGAGAATTCTTCTAAGATCTTCAATTTGTATCATTTACTCTAAAGGAGAGAAATCAATTTGTACATCTCATAAACTCAGTTGTAATCAAGAAACTGTTTGTCTCTTGACTTGTGAGAATTGTTAGTCGTCATTTACAACTAACTTTTGTATAGAAAAATTTTATAAAATGTTTATCTTTTCCCCAATTTATGGTTCTTTTTGTAGGATTGTACATATTTTTAGGTTTAGTTTAATTTTGTTCAGTAGAAATGCCCAATAGTGTGAATTTAATGTGTTTCAACTTCAGTTTCAGGTAAAAAGGATGAAGATTGTGAAAGCTTGCAGATGGTGTCTCGCTAAGCGAGGCTTGTGTGCTTAGCTAGAATCATGCGTTAAGCGAGGCACTCAGCCCGCTTAGCGAGTTGAGAGAATCAGGAAGAGAATCTGAGAAACATCTGCGCGCTCAGCGCGTCATCAGCTCACTTAGCAAGGCGTTTGTCTCTTCCCGCACTAAGCGTACCCAGCTCGCTCAGGGGATATTCACTAACTCGCGCTAAGCGCGAAAATGGAGCTAAGAGAGCCTTCAAGGACAGAAAGCCCTTTTTAAGGCTGAAGTTGGAAAAATCAAAGCATAAAGGCTAAGAGAGAGCGTGAATTGGAACGTAGAGAGCAGAACAAAGGCACAAAAACAGAGCAAGGAAGCCAAAAACCTCAGCTTTCAAGAGGATCTTAGGTTTAGGAGTAATTTATAGGTTCCTAAAGGTGAAGGAGACATCCTCACCACTGTGTAATCTGTTATTTTCTTCTTAAATCCTCATCTTGTAGCTGAAAGGTGTTGTCTTGCGATGAAAGGCTAAGTATCTCTGTTGGGAAATTCTGTTGAAACTTGATGTAAATTCTTAACTATCTATTTAAAGTTGTTTTATGTGTTCATTGCTTCTATCTGCACTTAATTATTGCATGCTTTTGGTCTGATCATCCATTGGTGTGTAAAGTTAGGATTTTTAGCATTGGAAAATGTATTAATCCTTAGAACTGGATAGAGCAGGGCTAGATAACTGCATTGCTAGACATAGAGTGGAAGGTTTTAGTTTTTGATATGCTATGATTGTAATGTTGTTTAGTTAGGCTAAGTTCGACGAGACATCCGAGAATGAGATTTAATTAGAATTAGTTCATTCACGCGAGGAATCGGTGTTTGATATTTTAGTCCTCAACATAGAACACAGAAATAACATTAAATAGAGAAAAAATATTTTAATTACATCAAGCGTTCAGTAGAAGGACCCAACGTTTTAATCATTTGTTTTCTCTCCCGTTTTGATAAGCGCATTTGTAGTTATTTTAGATTTACATCATATACATCTTTGGTTTAATTATGTTTACATGACTTTATATCAATGTCTGCTTGCTGAATGAAACTTCACCAAATGAAACAAGTTCCCAGAGTTCGATACTCGGTTTCTTACCGTTTTATTATTACTTTAACGACTTGGTACACTTTCCGATAAAGTTCGGGGTTATGCAGGGCTCGAACAAGAATCTTGAACATAAGGGTGAGGGATCCCAAGGTGTGTTCAAAGACTGTAAATGATTTATAGAGATAGTAGAAAATTTCAAGTAGGTTGTTTGAGGACTAGACGTAGGCACAGAAAGTGACCGAACCAGTATAAATTGAGTTTGTATTTCTCTCTTCTCTTATCTCAGTTATTTTATTGCAATTTACTTTATCTTGCGCAGTTAAAAGAATATTATTAAATTGATTGATCCTTCTTTTTTTGTATTTAGAGTCTATCATATATCATTTAAAATAGGATTAAAATTTGTTAGTGGGAAAATTTTGAAACTTAATTCACCCCCTCTCTTAAGTTATTAAGACCACTTGTCTAATATTCTAAACTTTATGATCTATTGTTTTGTTTTATTATATTGTTGAAATATTTAATTAGTATGTTATTTATAAATATTTTGTTATTATTTTTATATGAAGTAAATTCTTACGAATTGAGTGTACGAATCAAGTTTATAGAACTCTCACAAATTTACATAAATTTTCAAATTTTATAACCTTAAAGGTGACTGAGTCTTTAAAGATAATAGAATGAAACTTGACCATTAGACTGTACCTGAATTGTTTTAGTGGGCTAGCAATGCCCACAAATATTAATGATTCAGGCTTAACATTGGGTTTCAGAGCCTTATAACACATGTGTAAGGTGCAATAAGCACCGCTCCACACGTTTGTGAACTGTGAAAGTAATGCAATATGCAACATCCTTTTAACAAATAGCATAAAATGGTTATGAAAATTGTTAAAGGACGCACGATATAAATAGATGCAATCTCTCATTAATGCTTAGGCCATGTATAATAAGGTTCGCTAAGATCTCTCGAGTCTCTTTTACTCTAGCTTCTTAGAATTTTTTCTCTAAGCATGTACTCCCTCCATCCATTTATAACACACAGATTTGAAGGAAAAAAAAAGTCCTTTTTTTTTATAAAACTTCATTTCAATTTTCTTGTGTATTAATTATTTTTTACTCAAATATCTTAAATTGTTTTTTTTTCTCTCCTATGAAGATTGAAAAAGATGGATAAGGTTTCAATAAAATTAAGGTTAAAATTGAATAAAGAGAAAAAAATTATGCATTAGTAATATAAAATAATTTTTTAACCTTAACTTTTTATATTCTTAGTGTATAACTTTTTTCTCTAAAAAAAATTACACCATCAGTACTTAGGTATTAAAATTTTGAAAAAAAAATATTATAATTATAGAATAATTTAATATTAATAACTAAATTAACTAATTTTTTAATAAATATAAATTAATTAACTATGTCTCATAGTTTAGGACGGAAAGAATTATTTATTCAATTGATATTTAGATATGTGTACAAGTTTTTTCAGTTTTGTTGAAAATCCCATATACATATCTATGGTTAATTTCTGTGTAAAAATTTCTCCGTTTTCAATCTAAGGTTATTAATGGCAAAAGTTCAAATGTTGGATGGTAGTGGAAGTTGACATCATAGCCTTACATCATGGTGGTAGGTCAGGGACTTAAATTAATTAGTGGCATACTTCTATCACATTCCAAAATTATATTAAGATCAAAAGGTTTAACTTAATTTTATTCACATAATGGAAGCAATTTGTACGTTACTGACCTTGACTCAACTCTCATTATCAATTTATCATCTCAATATATGGCAGTTTTGAGGCGTTGGGATAGTTAATGGGAGAATACCAACCAGAGAACAAGTAATTTCAATGGGGAGACACACAAAGCTTTAGAAATTAAAGAGATTAATTGGGTATAAGTGTCTAGACTTATGCTGGCACTCCATTGAAAATTGATTCCATGTTTTGGTCTATTTCCAAATTACAAAACCTCATGACTTCAAAGCCTTCATCATTGCGATGAACCTTTCGAGTAACAACCGGCTTGGGAGAAAGAAAAAAAAAAAAAAAAAAGAGGAAGTGATTTATACTTAAGTTAGTGTGAATTGGGAACTGTCTTTGAACTGCGTCACCAACCCAATGAGCTGGTCTTTACGAGGAAATCTTCCAAGTCAAGAACACCCAACAATATGGTAATGCACAAAACACCCAACAATTCGGTTTTAATTTAACAATCTTTTCTTAAAAAAAATTAAAAAATAGGCACAACTGTAATTGATCATATTTTGTTTCTAGTTTATCCTTTTTGCAAACATATAGGATTTTTAAAATTAGCATTATAGTCAATTTTTGTCTAAAATTTACATATACTTGGCTAGTCTATTTTAATTTCTCAATTGGATTTAAGGGAAATTAATAATTTTCATATCAGGAAATCGAATAACTTCAGTTTATTGAAAGAAAAAAAATTATATTTGTTCACATACACTGAGATTAGTCAAGAACGTGTTAAAAAAATAGGTTTATTTATTTATTTTATTTTTTGCCTCTCCTTTTCAAAATTTTGGATGTTCGTGATTCAACTTGTATAATGGTCAAAACAAAAATGGGGGTACGTAGTAGTTTTTCAAATGGTATGTGACCAAACCCTCGGAGAGCTTGACCAATAGACTTGGCTGAGAATTCGTAAATTAGCTTAAACGACTTAAATTCTTTTTGGTTATTGACACTGAAAAATTATAAGAATTTTTTTTCCACTAAAAAAAGGGAGGGAGCAACACATGAAATGATGAAAGACTTATGTTGGGTCGAAAATAAACTGCTTCTAAGGTTGGTTGGAAAACTTGAATTTCTTAAACGGATACAGATCCTCTAAAGTAAAATGGTAAAATATATGATGAAGTAACAAAACTATTTGTTAAAACAAGATTCTTACAATGGATCTGACCACACTAGATCTATTTTAATATTATACTTCACCCAACTACTAATCAACACGCACACATACATAAATATCATGTATCAACTACGTCTGTCTTTATACAGCTTTGATATCAAAACCCTTGCATCGATGTCTTTATATATAGATTTGTTGACCGCACAGGAAATGTTTTTATAAGGAACGAGAAGAGTCTTATGTTATTCTTTATCACATGCTTTATTTTATTTTATTTTGAGAAAAATGTAAATTATATTAAATTCAAAATGATACAACAATAAACGAGACATACTCCGCGGTTAGAGAAAATCAAAAGTCTTCCTGATACAAGAAGGTTTATATCAAGATGTTAAAACAAATGTAACAGGTGCACTTGTCTATACATAAGAAACTTAATCTTACTAATAAACTCTATTACAAAAATTTTATCACATGCTTTATTATTCTTTAGAGGATATGCACTCATCCTTGAGCCAAAGTGTGGACACTCGGTTAGTGGCTGTCGAGATGTGCCAAGTGATTTATTGACTACTCATATTTGGCACTTGCTATTTACATCCATTTTTACTAAGTATATCCATAATTCCTCTTTTTACATCTTAATTACTCATTATATCTTTTTTTTTTACTTAAAGCAATACACCCCTGGGTATCCATTTTTCTTTCCAGAATATCATCATTCTAGAAATATTTTTTTTTCAAAATTATATATTATAGTTCTAGAAATACATTTCTAAAATAGGTATATGTTATTCTAAAAAAAACATTTATAGTAGTAATAAACTTAAGATGTTGATGTTGTAAAAACTTATCTTACACCCCATGTTTGTTAGTTTTATTTTTATTTTATTATTAGTGTTCTTTAAACTATATCTAAAATCTTATTTTTATTCTACCTTATATTTCAACACTAATTTTGAACCTCATCTTTATTATGTAATTTTAGTTATCCTTCATAAACTCTTTTGTTAGTTGTGCACCTCCTTTGGTGTAGTATTTGACAGTGGACTTGATTATGCATCCTCCATCAAGGTTTGCCACCAATTTGTATTTATAAAACACTTTTTCCAATGTCTCCAACAATACATTTCCTTCATCTATTATGTATTGGTACACAGTAATTTTTTTTGTCCACCACATCTACCTTTTGGTTAACCATTCACATATCATATTCCAATTCAATGATTCATAAAAGGTAGATATATACAATGAATTATCAAAAAGATACCAAGAACAAATTGTACTTTTTTTTTTAAAAAAAGATTTTCATGTGTTATATAATTGTTACATAAACTTTAATTTTAATATACTAGTTGCTAGCAAAAAATTTATGATGTGAATCTCTCTCTCTCTTTTATATATATATATCATTTAAATGCAACTCTTAAAATAATTATTACAAAAGTTAATCATTTCCAGTTATATAATAATTTACTATTGGATTGTAGTATAAAAAAATACATATTGTCAATATATATTATAATTAAAATCTTATTTAATTTAAAAGCACGATAACAAGAATATAAAAAAAACATACTATAAATTAAATTTTAAAGTTAAACTTAATTTATTATCAACAAGAACAAGTTTCTTAATGGATCCTGACACTTCATCTCCAAAGATTTCAGCACTTTTGACGAAGTTAGGTATAACTTTTGGCATAACATTGCCAAAATCATTTTTTTTTCTATACCATAAGGTGAAGATGAAGTTCATAATTAGGGTTAAAGAATAATAAAGATAGAATAAAAATAAAATTTTAGATAAGATTTAAAGAACATTAATTATAGGATGAAAATAAGACTAATAAATATTAGGGTGTAAGATAAGCATTTACAACTGCAATGATCTTATATTTATTAATATCGTAAATGTCTTTCTAGAATAACATATACCTATTCTAGAAATGTATTTTTTAAACTATTTTATATAATTTCAAAAATATATTTCTAGAATAGATATATGATATTCTGGAAAGACACTTTTGAAAAGGAAAATGGGTTCCCAAGGGTATACTCCTTTAAGTAAAAAGGATATAATAGAGATGTAAAAAGGGGGTTGGGTGTACTAAAAAAAGAGGTGTAAATAGCAGGTGCCCTCATATTTTTATATTTAAATAGAAGCATATGTGAATGATTTATATGAAATCTTGTTTGGAATTAAGCTAAGAAGGTCAATACGTTTTGCAAGCGATCTTGGCCCATTGTTGTGTACTAGTCTAATTTCTTAAATGTTGAATGAGGGCAACACCCTTGCTCAAGCACAAAATTCTTATTATGCTATTGTGAACTAAACTTATCTTGTTAATACACTAGAATAAAATATGATAATATTATCACTGATAAGTCTTGGGCCTCGAGTCATGAAAAATCCAACCCACCTCAAATCTTTATAAATACAATTAACATCCATATAATAGGTACCCAAGCATTTATTATACATTGTCACCTTAGTAAAATTACTACTAACTTCAATGGTAGAGTATCTTTTACAAGCATTCACCCCTTGTCCGCGGCATCTCAAGCCCTGTCAAAGAACAATATTATTATCAACACACATCAGATTTCAACCCACAAGGATTACATTTTGATCAGAATTACTTAAAGTTCGGTCAAAGTCAATAGTCCTGTCTCGAACACATTGAATTTTTATCATGATAATTTTAAAATGATGGAGGTTTGTGGAATTCTTAAATGAAAAAGAAAGGAACTCCTTTTAATTATTTTTTTTCGTAATTTTATGTCACATTTTGGTCACGAATTTTATGTCACATTCCAAATTGTTGAGTTTGTTTGGAATTTTTTTTTTCCTTTGGTTAATGGAGTGCTGAACCGAGCAACTATCAAGTTATTTGCAGGTAGATAAAGTTCACTGACACCAAGCACATGACTGTAAGCTTGCAATCATCAAGGAGAAACTGGAAAGTGTCAAATGGTTTTGAAAATGTTTACTAGATAATCAAAATACAGAATTATACATTAAGGAAATTAACAAACACATATGGACTGCATTATGTATCCGTACCTTCCGTAGTAGATAAGAAGAATGTTATTAGAAAAATATATAACAACTGCTAAAATTACGAGTAAATATAATAATGGATTATAATTATGCAGATAATAAATACATGTACAATAAAACAAGCTATTTGGGAGCTATGAATGTCAAATTTATATTTGAAATTAATTCATTTAAATTTTAAACTTATTTATAAGTAAACAAGCTTCATTGAATATTTAATAATCAAACTTAAATAATTCAGATCATTTAGATGTCTAATTCACCCCCTTTTCCTTCATTGGTATCATAACATTGCTTACTTTATTGTGTTTGCAATTCAGATAATCTGGAACATACTAAACTGGCACCCAATGAGGCCACCAATTGAACTTCATTGTGTGTGCAATTGAATATTGAGATGGAAATAGGCCACGATAATTAAAGCGACAGCATTTTTTCTGCATAATTGATCTTATTATATGTAATCCTAATTATATCAGTTTTTTATTTATTAAAATTTGATATATATTATTAGGTGCGCTTGTAATTGAGTGTTATCATGTTCGGAACACAAATTCCCTATTACAAGTATTTTTTTTTATTTTATAAAATTTGATAAATCTGAACGAAAGTCTCATCCATGTTCAAGTGACCATATTATTAACTTTTAGTGTAAATATTGGAATTGCTTTTATAGGCTCTACACTAAATATTGCACTTATCGAAAAATAGAATTACAAATATACAATGAGTCCAACATTCGTCGCGTGACTTTTGAGACAATTTGTTGTCATTCAATGTGTTTTGGGCCTTGATAATTTTTTTATAACATTGGGCCTGGGTAATATGCATCATATATAACACGAAGCAAATAATCAAAGAGGATGTTGCTTCCTGCACCTCCAAGTTGCTTCTTGCATCCTTTCTGGATTTTATTTTTTACATTTCAGATTGGTAATTCTGGAATTCAAAAAAGGGGTGTATTCCAGAATGTAAATTTACATTCTGGATTGACCATTGAAAAATCCATAAAGGAGGTGTAGGAAGCAGCAGCCTAATCAAGATTGCACCACAACAGCATTATTATATACAAATGTTCACAAGTTGGGTTTGACTAAATTTCATCACCCAACCCAATCAAAAATCTACCAGTTGGATTGGTTCAAGTTTGTGTATTTTTTTTTAGACTCAACCCAAACATAAACAAGTTGAGATAATTGGGTCTGAATATTTAAAAAATATTTTTTTATTTTTCATAAAATAATTTTTTAGAACAATAATATGTTTTTGCCTACAATTTTTTAAGTATATAATGACAAAATGCACTCAAAAGAGATCAAATTATGAAAATATTAGACTAATAAAATTAATAATTTAAATACTAATACGATATTTTTATTTTAGATAGAAATAAAGTATGATATTAGCATGTGAAAATATAAACAAAATCAAGACAGAGATAAAAATAACTTAAAAAATAAATAAAAAAATCATGTTTTGTTTAAATTAATAATTTAATAAACTATGTGAACTAAAAATTACTAATGTGTTTTGTATTTAATAATTAATTTATATATATAATAAATTAAATTATATGGTATGTGTCGGGTCGGGTCGGGTTCAAAAAATAAAACATGTTACCCTATTCATGATCGGGTCTTAATTGAGATAGGTCGAATTCGACTTAAACAATTTAGAAACACAATCCAATATAATTGAATCGGGTTGGGTCATAGGTTGACCCAAACTCTAAACACCCTTATTATTATATGCCTTAATGTCACTTTTAGTCCATTAAGCTTCACAATTGTTTCATTATGGTACATTAAGTTTAAAAAATTTCACTCTAGCCCTTTAAATTTTAAAAGTGCATCATTTTGGTCCTTTGATGAGAAACGTTAAAAAAAAAATAATTGAGTCGTGTGACGTGTCCATTAGTTGTTGAGTAAGATGCTGATGCGGCGTGACTTTCAAAATGACATCATTTTGAAAGGTGTCTCTTAGTTTGCAAAGTAAGAAACCCATTGGAAGCAAAAGTGGCATTCTAACTTGAGGGAGAAGTGGAGGGAAGTGAAGGTTGCATATGAGAAAAACCTAGGGGACGTGATCGTCATTGTTGTCGTGATCATTGCCTTCTTCTGTCGGCGGCGGTGCCTTCATTGTTAACAAGTTTGTCGTTCATGTTGTTGGATTTTTTCTTTCTTATTTTTGTTTTTACGGAGGTACACCGTTGGGTTTTGGTCTGCGATTGTGCATGTTTTTTTGTGGTAATTGATGGTGGTTGTTGAATTTTTTGTTTTGGGGTTTGGTATTGCGTGTTTAATGTATCGCCTATTAAAGGGGGGGTTTGGTATTGTGTGTGTTTACTATATCGTCTATTAAAGGGGGTGTTGGGGATTGAGGTATTTGATTGTGTTGTGTTATGCTTGTTGTCTAAGTTTTTTGTTTTAGGGTTTTTGTTTCATGTATGGGTTAGTTTGTTTTCTGTTAATAAGTGTTGGTTAGGTTAGTAGTGGTGTGTGTGGTTTGTGTAATAAGTGTGTTGTGCTCCCTAACTAGTATTATGTATTAATGATGCAAGTTATTGTAGTTTGAATATAGTGGTCATCATGGTGGATGGCTATTTCAAATGTATGGTACACCATGGGAGTAAATTCATTAGAAATAATGATCATTTGGAGTATAAGGGGTCTAACTCTCTTTGGGATTGCATTGAGGATAAGTGGTCATATTTTGAGATTTTGTAGATGTTAAAGGAACTGAATTATCCCAAAGGAGTCGTGTTATGGTGTCACTATGGTAGGGAGGACTAGAATGTTTGTTTGAAAGAGTTTATTGATGATCAAGGTGCTTTAGAGATGAACATTGTGGATAAGCAGAGAATTTTCCACCTTTATGTTGAGTATCTAGTGGTAGAGGCTGAAATTATCCATTGTGTTCCAAGCTATTTTCGTGATGATGTACAAGTTGAAGCTAGTGGCAATCATTCTTTTATAGTTCTATAAATTGTTGTCAATATATTTATTTTGTTTGTTTTAATTATACTTGTTTGTAATTGGTTTTAATCGTGGTTGTTGTTTTCTTTGGTTGGGTTATGATACTTGTTTTGCAGATGTTCATGATCCAGTTGGTGATCACATTGCAAGTGACCACAATGAAGGTAACCATGGTAGTACAAAACATAGTGTAGAAGTGCACTAACAAATTGAACAAAGTTCTACACCTGAAGTTTCAATTTCTGAATTTGAAGTACCAATGGAAAAATCTTAAATGTCAATTCTAGAGCCTACAATAGCAACTCCATAACCTGGACAAACTGAAATAAGAAGTTCAACATTTGATATACCAAGTCAAGAACTTCCTTTAAGAAATGCTGAGCCTAGACCAATAAGTTCACAAGCTAAAAAACCTTCCAAAGAAAAATTGTCAACTTATGGACCAAAGGAGAAAATGGGTCATCCAAAGACTTCTCCAACAAATCCAATATTTCAGAAGGTGAAGCAAACTTTTGGAGTCAGGCTAAGTCAGAAGAATGTGTGTAGGTCTTATGTGCGTTATACGAAAGAAAATTTGACTTCAAATATTGATCATCCAAATGAAGAAAATTTAGATGACTTTAGCAACATTGTTTTTAATGATCTAAAGGAAGAAACCAATGATACAGAGGAATTTGATGGGGAATTTGTAAATCTTGAAGAAATAAATATAAGAAGTCGTGTAAGAAAGAAAAGAGGGAGACAATTTGATGGTGGTGCAACTAGCAGTGTTGAAAACAATGATGACAATGATGTTGATTATCAATCTGGAAAATTGGATAGTGGGCAAAGTCAGATGGGGAAGATAATGCAATTTTGAAAGAAATTTTCCCTCCAATTGTTCCTCAATCTAGCATGTCTGACTACAAATGAAATGTTGGTGTATCATTTCAAAGATGCAATCATAGCATATGCAATTCACTCTTTGAAAGATTTGAAGATTGATAGAAATGATAAGACAAGAGTGAAGGTCATCAATAAGTCTGACTGTCTCTAGTATGTTTACTGTGCAAAGGTAGGTAAGGACATGATTTGATGAACATACTTGTTATAAGGAATATAATATTAAGTTCCTTGAGACAAGTTGGTTAAGCAAAAAATTGTTCCAAGGAGAAAGGGAGAATCCTAAAATGAGTCTGCAAGATATTAGAAACAGGGTTCATGAACAACAGAATACTAGCATTAGTAGAACCAAAGCATTTAGGGCTAGGGCAATTACAAAGATTTGGTTCATGGCTCTTTCAAAGAATAATTTACAAGGTTACATGACTACTTCCATGAACTATTAAGGTCTAATGAAAGCTCCGCAATCATATTAACCACAGAGACTTATGCTATTGAAGTGCAAGACAACTAGGAGGACATTGAAAGACCTAGCATCCCAATTTTCATAGAATGTACATATGCTTCAAGGCTTGCTTGGACAACTTCAAGATGTGCAGACCCATAATTGGTGTTGATGGTTGTTTCCTTAAGGGTTATTATATGGGGCAGATTTTGGTAGTTGTTGGCAGATGCCTTAATGACCAAATGTTGCCTATTGCATTTGTTGTGGTTGATGGAGAAAATACATAATCATGGTGGTGGTTTCTAGACTTACTATTTAATGATCTTGGTGAAAAAGGCCATTTTAAGAAGACTTACACCATAATTTCATATCAACAAAAGGTATGCCTAGTTTTACTCTATTTTTTTTCATACACAATTGTATTTACATGTGTTTGAGTTTCTATATTTGCAAAAGGAGATTTTATTAATCATTCCATTTTGGTCCATTAAGTTTTATTCTGACACGTGTTTTATTCTTATAGGGCCTATGTAATCTTATTGAGAAAAAACTACTAAGGATGACATAAATATTTTTCCTTAGACGCCTTCACAATAATTTTAGGAAGCAATTTCATGGATTAGAGTTGAAGTTGATGTTGTGGAAGTGTGCCAAAACTACATATCCTAAGGCATGGGAAAAGGAAATGAGAAAGGAAAATAAATAAGCTTATAAGGCAATGATGAAATAACTTAATCATATTATTTTTGCATTATCTGTTTCATAATATTCTAAATGATATCAATTATGATTTGTTGTTGTAGGTACTTGATGAAGATTCCCCCAAGACATTGGAGTAAGTCTCGGTTTACACAAGATGCAAAGACAAACATGTTACTCAATAACATGTCTGAGGCATTTAAGAGTGTAATTGTGGAGGCCAGACACAAACCAATTGTAACCGTGTGTAATGATATAAGGATATGTTTAATGGAACGATGGGCTTTAAATATAATGAAGGTGCTTGTATGGGAAGGAAGTGTGTTACCTAAGATAAAGAAGTGGTTGGATCTTGAGTCTATTAACACACAAAACTGGTTATGCAGGTACATTGTGTCAATTTTGTATTATATGTTTGGCTTTTTTTTTTTATATCTAGTTTAAAGTATGTATACTTAACATTCTGTTTATTATTAATTTATATGCATGATGACTGCTCCAGACACATAAGCCAGTTGGATGACAAATTCACTGTTAACCTTGCATCAAAAAAGTGTGCCTGTATGAAATGGATGCTTCCAAGCATTCCATGTGTACATGTCATTACATGCATGAAACACATGAATATCAACCTTGAAGAGTTCATTGTAGATTATTTAGAATACAGCACTATGAAGCAGTATACCAGCCAATAATCTACTCACCATTAGGTAAAAAATAATGGAAGAAAACTCCATACATAGATGTGCAAACACCTATAGTGAAGTAAATACTTGGCAGACCCAAGAAAAATAGGAGGAAGTAGACTGGAGAATCTACATCCATAACAAATAGAGTGTCTAGAAGAGGAATGACATAAAAATGTTCACAGTGTAGAAAAACAAGCCACAACAAAAAGGTTTGTAAAGATAGTCTTGCATCAACCTAAATCCAAACATTTGCACCAAACCAGCCCCATACACTTGGATCAACCTAATTCCAACCACCTGCACCAACCCAATCCCAAACCCAACAAGTTGTACCATCACAATCAGAAACCCAATAGTCTGCACCAGCCAAGAAAACAATAAGGCCTAAACTCCAGACAAAGAGGATGAATGTGACCTTAGTTGAATGATGCTTACATATAAGGAAAATGATGCATGAAGACTATGCTTTTTGGACCCAAGTAGAAGCTCTGCAAACACGTTTTTTTATCACTTATGTAAAATGAAATGACTTAGCTTTTATTTTGTAAAGTGAAATGACTTAACTTTCCTTTTGTAAAGTGCATTGACTTAACACTCCTTGGTTAAGCTTATGTAAAAGGCTTTATGACTTGGTATTTCACTGTTATGACTTATGATGTGTTATTATGACTTATTGTTATCAGTAATTATATTATGGAATTGGAGATATTGTCATGTTTTGGATTTCGAACTTGTGAGTTTATGGAATTATAGATGACTCATTTAAATGTTGGTTGTTGATGTTTTGTGATGTTCTAAAAACCTTCATTGGCATTCTTTACGTTTGTAAATAGTTTCAATTTGGTCCATTATGTTTTAAAATTGTAACAATCTACTCCATTAAGTTTTATTTTTTGTTATAATTTGGTCTATTAAGTTTTAAAAAATAAAGAACTCATTGTAAATCCATAAACTCATTTTAAATAGTACTATCAATTTATATTCAGAACATTATAGAATTATAAACCAGAACATTGCCAAATTGTAAACCAATACATTGTAAATCTAACCAAAAGTCACTTTAATTAGGATAAAACATTGTCAAAATACATTGCAAATATAGAGCTCAAATTCTACTTCAAGTACTTGTTGTATGTCATTGGTAAATGGAACAACATAAACATAAGAGTCACGATTATCTCTAACATGGCAACACACCCAATGACAACCATGTTCAACCATTACCTACTAAAAGTTAAACTATTCTGGAGGATCACAATTCTTCTCCTCTACCTCATAATAATTAGATCTTTGTTGTCCAAAGCTTCTTGGTTATGCCAATAAAAAAAAACCACAAGCTGCCATTTCTAACATGACAATAAAATAGTAGAATAAACTCATTAAAATCAAAACATCCAACATAAGGCTTCAAATATGGAAATAAAAAGAAATCCTTACTACATAGTTAGGGCAGCCCCAAAATCTCCTCCCAAAGTGGTCAGTTGTTCTAGTAGCACACAAAACATCATACTCTTCATATTCACAGAAAACAACCCTGAATCTTCTAAAATTCCATGACAATCCTTCAAAATTCGATGAGTTCCCTTTGTTCCTTAAACAAAAATTATGTGATTCCATAGTTGGAACTTCATAATGGACCTTGGATCCCTTTAATAATTGCACCAATTTCACCCCAAACCCAAATACCTCTCAACATAAAACCTTAAATCAAAGAATGTGGACAACAAGAATCATTTAGTTGTAGCAACTTGAAGCTACAACAAAAACCCTAAACTCCAATTTGGGGCTAAAGAAAGTACCCTTTAATTTGAAAAGGAAGAGGAATAATCCATTGGAAGAAAAAGAAGAACCATAACCCATTTGAAGAAGACACCTAACGCTACCACCTACAACGATAAAAAGGCAATGTTTCAATTTATTAAAAAAAATTAATTATATTAATTTCCTCATCAGCAAAACACGTGTACATGGTGCACAGGCCAACAAGGCAACTTAATGGACACATGAGCATCTACTAACGTCCGTTAATGTTAAACCATCAAAAGGACCAAAATGATGCACTTTTAAAACTTAAAGGACCGAAGTGAAACTTTTAAAATTTAATGTATCAAAATAAAATAACAACAAAACTTAATAGACTAAAAATGACATTAAGTATTATTATATCTATTGATGACTCTTCTAATAAGGAAAGCAAATACTATCTATAAACTTTTAGCACCAAACATAAAGATGAATATAAGGCAAGCAAATACTATCTATTTGATGACTCTTTTTCATATCCAACTACATGAAGAGAGCACTAAATATCCCTGTCATCCCTAGCATGCAAGAAGGTTATTAAAAATCATTTAATTTAATGAAGATAGTCTAGCTCATTCTTACGTTTATAGAAGTAGGATATTTACAAGTAAAATTGATTTGGATTTAGAATAAAATCAAATACGAACCGATCATATTTAATTGGTTTGGTTTTTTTCTTCAGAGTTTTAAAATATTTTTGGTCAAATTTAACTAATCCAATTAATATTAAGTTGGTTTGGTTCATATCAACAATTATGATACTAATAAATAAATTATTATATTTTTCAAAATTTTATTTCTAATTGTTATCTGTCTTGTATATTTTTTTATTATTTTATATTAATGCAAGGTAAGACAAAATGTATTTTCATGACTAATAAGTATTTATTTTTTTTCTATAATTACCACTTTATATATCCCATCAACTTCTTTACTCGAATTATGAAAAAAAAAATGCATAATAAATATAACCAAATTAAGACTCTTTTTTGTGAAAACAAATTCAAACACTTAATAATACTAAATAATATTAATCTGAATGAACAATAAAAAAGTAGTAGACAGAGAAAAAAATACGTACCAAAGTCTAAATATGTATTAATCTAAAGTTACAAAACAATAGATCAAGTCACCAGCTTAGTTCAATTTAAAAAAATATTTATTTGAGAACTGAGCACAATTATAATCAGTTTGGTTCATAATTAAAGTAAAACGAACCAATTAACCAATCAACCCAAACTAATTTAATTAGTTTGATTTGAATTATCAGATTTATCGAATTAATTTGATCTGATAAACACTTTATATAATTGTACTCCCTTTTAATATTTTTTAAAATTTTATAGTAATAATAATTCTTTTAATATTAACGTGATAAAAATCTAAGAGATAGATTTACATATAATTGAATAGCGATGTAAATGAATCGGGTTAAATATAAAATATTCGATCAAATTTATATATTTAATTAAATAAACAAACTCAAATATGAAATTGAACTCGGATTATTTTAACAAGTTAAGTACAAGCTTTACAAATTTCATGTTAATAGTTCTTTTACATATTTATATCTATATCACATAGTAAAATATAAATTCTACAATATAATATAACATATTTAGCATATGTTTTTATCTGTAATTTTTTTTGGCTGAATGATTTTTATCTGTAAATTATAATATAGTATTAATTATTTTAAAAAAATTAAAATCTTCTAAAAAAGTTCTTTTAAAATATTAAATTGATAAAGTTAAAAAAAATTTAGAAAAAAATTCAAAGATTAAAAAATAATTTATTATAAATAAGTTAAACAAGCCAAAATCATGATTTAATTTTTTTCAAAAGAAGTAAATCCAATCTTTTAATTAGATTCGTTTAAATAAATAAATTAAACTTAAGTCATTTATTTTTTTCACAATTTATATTTAAATTTTTAGTGTTTAATTTGGTTAGACTAATTTACACTCATATAATTAAGAGTATGCAAATTTACATCTTTACTTAAAAAAATATAAGCAATTATGTTGTAGTTTTTTTTTATATTTTATATTTTATGATTTTCAAATCAATAAAGTTAGACTCAGTTATATTTTTTAATAAATAATAATTAATACTACTAAAATAAGAATTTGGTCCTACTTACCTAAGAATAAGACCCTAGTTCCGTCGGCAGTCATCTATGGTTAATAGATTTTAGAGAAAGAAAGACTTCCTCTTACAACCTTAAATGATTGATTATGACATACGGGATGTATTTATTTACACACTTAAATAAATTATTATTAAGTAAAAATTTAGATTTAAATCTTATAAAAATAAAATAAAAAATTATTGTTGTAAAATTTGTAATACATTTTTTTATTATAGTAAAATTAAAATATATCATTTTTTAATCTGAAACAAGATTCATATCTTTGAAATTATTTGTAAAACTTTTTAATATCAGTTATATATAATAATCAATATAAAAAAATATTTATTTACATCAGTTAGATTATTGATATAAAAAACCATAATAATAAGTTTAGATACAACTGAAATTTATTCCTTATAAACAATGATACATTTTAATTTGATGAGAATAAAAAAATATATTAAATTTTTTACAATGATGAAAAATATTCATTTTCAATGTTGTGAGAAGGAAAAAACATGTTTTTGTAAAAAAAATCTATACCACAAATGCAGTCATCAAACTTGTTAAAATAAATTAAAAAATAAAATATTTTTCTGAAAAAAGAAAACTTCCAAATGTTTCCATAGTGCAACATCTAGGGGCAGATTTTAGAGCCAAACTTATACAAAGGGAAAATACAAATTGTATTCTCGTGATACTGAAATAACTTTTCCAAAATAAGCAAGTCAGGCAAAAGGTGAGTTAGGACTTTGGAGTTTGGCAACAGGGATAGGGTTGAAACTTGGAAGGATGTGAAGTTCAGCACACAAGATGCCAACAACAACAAAGAGCCATAGAATTTGAACTTAAGCAAACAAAGATGTTCCAATGAAATTGCTTCCGATGAATTTATCCTATAAGCTTTGAAAGAATATTCTTAATATTTTGGTATAAACCCAAAATCTATGATGTCAATGTAGGAGCAATGATGGCCATAGATACATTCGTGATATTTTATGTGGCCTACCGAACTTAATTAGTCAATAGTCATTATTATTTGAGCTTTGATAAGGCCAGTAATATTGAGATATTTTTTAAATAATAACTATGTGTCGAATTATAAAATAAAGTATATAAATTTTTCAAAAGTTAAAAAAAGTTACATCATAAATGTCTCTTCTTTGAAAAAAATTATGTAAACACATCTTAATTATATTTTCTAAAAATCTTAATGATTGTAATACTTGAAGTTAAATAAAATGAATTACCTTTTTATTTAGTAATTAAAAAGATATTCAGACTATTGATTAAAACAATTTAAAATTATTTTTAATCATGTTAAAGGAAAAGAAGATATTTGATCCATACATGAATCATGAATTGATTTGATCTAGTCTAGCAATTTGAGATTCCTAGTTGACAATTTTCTTATTTGTGACAAAAAAATATTTTAAAAGGTATAGCCGTAAAAGAAATAAATTATTTGATCAAATAAATTATTTATTTCAACAGGATCATGGTGGGTGGCTGCTTTTATATATATATATATAATGGTAGTTGGCTGCTACTACATGAAGAAAATTTCCCACATATACAAAATTCTTAATCGTAACACATCTTTCCAAAAACATCACTGATTCTGATTTATAAAGCAAATTCTTTAAAAGGAGAAAATGTAAAAAGAAAAGGAATAAAGATGAGTTTATTACGTGAGAGAAATTAACATGCAGAAAAATCTGACAATCCTCTAGGTAAAGCCGAATAGACTAGACCCCTGTGGCCCAGTCTGCAAAGCCAACATGAAATGTTTGAACCACAATACGATGTTAACAACATATAGGGCAACAAAAATGATGGTGTCTAATGGAACCTTGGTAGGGTATATTCACTATAGTAAAAACTTAAGAACCAGCACATTTTTTTTTATTACAACCATCACATTATTTTAATTGCAGATTTTATTATTCACTGAAATTTAGTAAAACTAATAAAATTATCGGTGAAGCTTATCAAATGAAAAATTCCATCTAATAATAAATAATTTATTTACAATAATGTACTAGAAATGAGTTTAACTTTTATAAATAATTAGTATAAAATATTTTATAATATCAATAAATTAAAAATAATCATCGGTATCACTTTTTTGAGATAATTATAAAAATTAATAAACTTAAATGACGTGATTATAAAACAATGTAAATTTTTGGTATGTATATAATTTATTCATTAAAAATTGTGCAATCTATTTTTTTATGATATAATTAAATGAGAAAAATAAAAGAAAATACATGCAACAATATATTTTCTGATATTTCAAATTCTTAAAATCTTAAGTTTCCACATTCAACAGCCGATTAAGGCTAAAGAAAGTCAAATTGCACAAAATTCCATTTTAAGCAGTCAAATTCGTTCATCTCTAATGCATCATGAAGGCTCCCCAAGATCTATAAGTCAAAAGCAGAGGAAAAACTAACACAGTTACACAAACACCTATCTATAAACCATTGATTGAAAATCCCCCAACTTCTTACAGAGAACATCTGCAGTTTGTGACAGGTAAGCATATATATTCTCACCTTTTTTCCTTTGTTCCAGCACATCTATGTGATCATTGTTGTACTAAAAAAATGTATCCTAGATCTACCCTCTATTCCTTCATTCATTGATGGTTTCAAGAGCAGCAATAGTGTTACTCATAGGTCTTGTGGGAATGTTTTACCAGGGCACTCAACTCCCCCCTCCAAACAACAGTGATTCATCAGATGATGGTGTTCCAGTTTCACCACCAAGAGTCAGACTCAGAGATGGGAGGTACTTGGCTTATAGAGAAAAGGGTGTCCCCAAGGACCAAGCAAAACACAGCATCATCATTGTACATGGCTTTGGAAGCTCCAAAGATATGAATTTTCTGGCACCCCAAGTATATATATACTAATCTCAATATCTCTTTACAAAACTTGCATCTGCTGATTTGAAAATAGTAGACATGTTATATTGGATTAGTAAAATTAGATCTAATTAGACATGTTTGATTGAAAAAAAAAATTATGCAGAAACCATTAGACATTGAAGTTCTGATTAGATACTTGGATACAAAGAAGGTGTTTAATGTTTATTAATATTTAAACCTTTTTGTTTTTCTTTTTTTTTCCCCACTAAGATAACATTGACATTGATTCTACAGGAACTAATAGATGAATTGGGTATATATATTCTGCAATATGATCGAGCTGGGTATGGAGAGAGTGATCCAAACCCCAAACGCTCACTGAAAAGTGAAGCACTTGACATTGAAGAGCTTGCTGATCTGTTACAGATAGGGTCAAAATTTTATTTGATTGGTGTCTCAATGGGATCATATGCTACATGGAGTTGTTTGAACTACATCCCCAACAGGCAAATTACAAGCCTCAAAATATACATTTCTAAACATATGTTTGGTTTCAGAAAATGTTAATTTTCATTTTTTATTTTCACAAATAATTATAAAAACGACATTACATTTCTAAACAATGTTTGGTTTCAGAAAGAAAGTAAAAATAAAAGCACAAAGTCATTTTCTGTAACTATTTGTGAAAATAACATTTTCTCAAGCCAAACTGGTCAAAATTCTCCCTTTTTATGTTGAAAATGGATTGTTAATTTCACCACAAGGTCAAAATTTGTGCAGGCTAGCAGGTGTGGCTATGATAGCTCCAGTGATAAATTATCTATGGCCTTCCTTCCCTGAGAGTCTGATAAAAGAGGACTATAGGAGGAAACTTATCAAGTGGTCCATGTGGTTTGCAAACTATTTTCCTAGATTGTTGTACTGGTGGGTGACTCAAAAGTGGCTCCCTTCAAATTCTGTCATAGAAAAAAACCCAGCTTTCTTCAACAAAAGAGATATAGATATTTTAGAGACAATTCCTGGCTTCCCAATGCTTACCAAGGCAAGTTACATGTTTCTTTCACTAGTTCTATTATGTGAATATACATAGGCACTTTTTGGACAAATTTTTCAATAAGTACATGTAGGAAAAGAAAATTAAGAAGGTAAAATTAATTAAATTTCTCTCATAAGCATAAACTAAGCTTGTGCATAAGCATAAGTTTAAATCAGCCTTTAGATAATCTAAATGAGACTCTGAGAGGGTTTAGACAAATTAGTTTATTCTAATTTTAACTTGTGAGACAAACTTATTTTATTTTTCTTTTTATTTAATTCTGTAACAAGTACTATTTATTGAGAAATTTATCTAAACAGAACCATGGTAAAACCTCTGAGGTAATTGTGATGATGGTATGTTCCCACTTACAGAACAAATTAAGGGAACAAGTTGTTTTTGACACTCTAAGGGGTGACTGGATGGTGGCCTTTGGCAACTGGGAATTTGACCCTCTGAAGCTAAGTAATCCATTCCCTGATAATAGAAGTTCAGCTCACATTTGGCAGGGCTATGAAGATAAGGTAGTGCCCTCTCAAATCCAAAGGTTTGTTACACAGAAGCTGCCTTGGATACAATATCATGAAGTTCCAGATGGTGGCCATTTGATTGTGCACTATAGTGGCTTATGTGAGGCCATTCTGAAGGCACTTTTACTTGGAGAGGAAAATCTTTCATATAGACCTAGACCAGAAGTATTTGTATCTTGATTTACCATGATCTCTTAATACAATATCTTTATTGTTGATTATTTTTTTTCCTTTGGAGAATGTCAAATGTAAATCACATTCGTTGATTGAAAGGAGGAAAATGCCATAGATGTAAATTGCTTTTTTTTTTCTCTAGAAATGCTTACATGTTTTTTTTTTTTTTACTCTCTTTTCAACATTATCTTTACTAAGGTGAAATCTAACTCAGATTTCTGACATTTTTGTTGGCTGAAAATATAGCAAATTCATTAGTTATAGGTAGCATACATCAAAATTTACTTGAACCTGAAACTGAAAGAGGGTGAAAAGGAGATACCCAGATTAATGTCATGAGTCATAATCCTAAGGTACAGTTTGGTATAGTGGAAAGAAATGGAAAAAAATAGAATTGAAAAGAAATATTTAAATTAAAGTAAAATAAATATTTAAATTAAAGTAGTATATGAAAGTGTGGGACTCATCAAATTGTTGAAACTTTCCACTCATTTCTCTTTCTTTCCTCACAAACCGAAACGGATCCTAAGAAAATAATTTCTTCTACTTTCACTACTCTATCCAATAGGTGTTCATGTAATTCACTGCAACTGGAACACAAAGTTGGAGCCTCAGTAGATCATTTATTTTTGAACTTGAAATGCAAATTTTGAAATAACTTCCACTTTGTTTCAGTTACCAGCTTGTTGAAGTTTAAATGTACTTCAGGATATCTGAAGAAATGGAATACAGAATGATCAAGTGAAACTGTGAAAGGACAAAATTTGAACAATAATTAAACACTTGGAATGATTCAATTATGCTTTAATATATCTTATGAATCTAGTCTTAAATAGTTTATTGCCTTTGTACAAGTCATCAAAACTGCACATAATGAGGGAAGATTAATAATGTGTCTCGAAGTACAAAGCGCCAAACTAAACCAATTTGCATAATTCTAAGAAAAGTGTTTCATGGACACCTCACGATAGATAATATATTGCAATAAAAAAAAAACAGATAGAGAAAAAATATGGCTGTAACTAGAAATTTGCCGGCCTAAGGCAATTTTTTTTTTTAAAAAAAAACTCAATGTAATATTAGTTAACCAATTTTATATTAGTCTTTAAGCTTTTTAAGATACAAAGCATTTATAAATGCTTTATAATCAAATAGTTCTAACATTCCACTGTGGCTATTTTATTCAATTTATGTTAAGACATTGTTTATCTTAAATAAAATTTAATTATTTTTATTTTGAAATATTTTTTTATAACAAACTGTTGAAGGTATGGTAATATTTTAATATTCATTTTATAAGCAAAGCATACATTTGAAAAAAAAATCTTTTAATATATTTTATATTTTTCTATTGTAATAATAATTTTTTTATTTTAACACTTTTCTCAATATTTTCAATTCTGAAAACAAATGAATATGGTCAATGTTGAAATATTTACTAAATCTTAATAATTTTACAAGATTAATACAATTTTTTTAATTCATCCTCTTCTAAAATTTTAGAACAGTACAAAAACATCATTTTGTTGCCAATAAAATTTATGTATATATTTTTTTTCTAAAAACTTCATGAGAAATATTAAAAGGTTCGTCATGTATTAACAAAGTTTAATAGAATGATTTCCGGCCATCTAGGATAAAGTAGTCTGCAAGTACTTCTCCATTCCACTTATTAGGTTCATTTAAGATCAACTAAATTTGTTACTTCATATTAATTCACATTTTTTTAAAATTTGTAGTTATCTTTAAAATTGAATTAGAATTACTTAACAATGTTCGTCATGATACCAAGAATTTGCGAGATCCATTTAGTAATAATATGATAAGTTAACATAATATTACATCATCAATTACAAATCATTTAATAATGACATGAAAAATTAATAAAGTGTTATACCACTAGTTACATATCACATAATGAATTCTCAATGAAGATGGATACTATCAAACATAAAAAATGTGGCTACTAAAAAATCATAGTTTAAGTAGTAAAATCAAAATGATCTATTTTACATGTAGTTAAAATTTATTTAAGTCTAAGTAGACTAAAATATGATTTTTATTCTCACAAAATTAAAATGTGTTACTTTTGATCTCAGAGGTAAATTTGAACCTTTGGCAATACTTTTTTACATTGATTATGCATATTTATCTTGACCTTTGTCCTTGACAATTTTTTTTATGGCAAAAATCTAGATTTTTGGATATTCACCTTGAAACCAGCGGTAAGACAAAATCCATCTAAAATCTTCTTCAGAAGTCTAGCTTGAAATGATGTTGCCTTCACAAATAAAAGGAAATCATCAACAAAGAAAGGTGGGATACCTTAGGGTCATTCCTGGTATTGGTTGTCAGCTTCCAACTATTATTCTGAACTTTTTCTTGAATCAACAGAACAAGTTTCTCCATACACAATAGGAAAAGATAGGGAGATAAATGATCTCCTATTCTCAACCCTCAAGTTGGTCTAAAACTTTCAGAAATCTCATTATTTCACTTAAGAGATAAAGAAATACCCATAGTACAATTCATGATCAAGTTAATGACAGCCTGAGGGAATCCAAACTCATTGAGAGTTAAATTCAAGAAATCCCAATCCACTCCATCATAAGCTTTTTCGAAATCAATACTTAGTATAAAAAAAATTAGACTTTTCTTTCGTCTTGTGCATATGATGAGTAATCTCTTGAGCTATAATTACATTATCAGAAGTCCCTCTATTTGGAATAAAATTGTTTTGTAAAGGGCCTATCGGATTATCTAAGAGAATTGGATACTATTAACCAACACTTTAGAAATAATGTTCAAAGTCACATCACATAAGCTTATCGGTATGAACTCATTAAGAGAGGAAGGACAATCTAACAAGAGTATTATAAATTTGTGTTTTATAAATAGGAATGGAGGATGTAATATTTAATGGAATTAGTTGTATTACTATTTACATTGAATTCACAAAGATACACCAACACATACGGATACCGTACCGTATAGGCGGAGTAGAATGTACATTCCAAGTCAGAACCCTCCCGCGTTATTTTGGTTCTTTCATGTACTTTATTTTATTTTGGTTCTTATTACTGTACTACTTCATTTTTTTGTCTATATAATATAAAAATACTATATATTATAATATGTATATATCTTTACCTTTTTGTGACTCACTCTGCGACTTTGATCTGCCCTTTTTGTTCAATTCCACTTCCAGGAGGTACCCTTCTTCTCAATCATTGTTTCCCGTTTTCATCAATTCACCTCCAAGCCCCAATTCCCCCAATTGAACCTAGGTTTTTTTTTCGAACCAATTGATTCTCTCTCGTTTCCCTAATTCCGATCTTCCGGACAACTTCCTACACCCTACGGTTGCTAGTATCGAGTTAGTTTTCTCTTTATTCGTTGCCGTTTCGGTTTTACTGCAAAATTTGGCTTCAATTTCGTTTTATTTTATTTTTTTGATCGAGTAGGGGAAATTCGTTTTGCGGTTCTACTTGTCTTGTCTGAGCTATTATGCGATGTTCTGCATTTAGTTTTATTCGTTTTGTGGAATTCGGTATTTTGGATTTAGTGGAATTGGTAATGTACGTTAGGGAGCGTCAACTTTCATCAATGTTACTGGAAACTTGTGCATTTCTCTATTGAGCATCATCCAGTGAAGGTGTTTTATTAGGCAGTTAGTTTCAACTGTTGTGATCTTGTGGTATACCGAGTAATCTATGCAGAGATTTACATGGACTGGTTATTAATTTCTCTGTAATATTATGTCCTTAAGCACTGTTTGGAAAAACTTTTTTTTAAGTGCTTACAGAAGAATTAAATAAGAAGGTAGAATGAATTGAGTTTCTCTGGCAAGTTAAAATCAACTTATGCATCTCTGTTTTAGAGAAGATGAGAGAACTTTTATAAAAGTTAAGTGCAAGCTGATTTTAACTTATGAGAGAAGCTCAATTCGTTTTAACATCTTATTTTCATATCCTACAAGTGCTTATGGAGAAGTTTATTCAAACAGGACCTTTATCTAGCTATTGTTGCTGTTATTAATGAATACTTCTGTTCTGCATTATTAGGTTTCTGGAGGGAATTCAGAGATTCAGTTTGATCTTGGGGCTTTCTTTTGACCTGCCTTCTAAGCTTTAGTAAGGTTGACGCCTTAATGTTGAGTTCTGGGAATAACTTGAACAGTAGCAGCAGCAACAGTGGGATAACTTCTTCAGATATGCCACCCTTGCCCCAGTGTTTGCCACTAGATTCAATTACAGTAGGCAATAGAAAATATACAGGAGAGCTAAGGAGGGTTCTTGGTGTTTCTGCTGGAAACACATCTGAAGACCATTCTTTTGGAGGTCCACATCCTAAACCCATGGCTCCTGGAGCCTCAGGGGAATTAAAGCACTTCAAAGAAAGTGTACAAGATGCCTCCAGAAAGGCAAGGTATATACTTGTTATTCTACCCAATTTCCTGTAACATTACTCTTCAGAGCTGAAAAGTTCTATTTGTAAGGCTGAGTGATAAACACATTTAGTATGGTTTGGTCAGCTGTGAAATGAATGCTCTCATTCTCTTACAGTTGGTATAATTTTTATGAGGGTGTAATTGGTGACAATATCAATATGCTTGGCCCTTTTTTATTGTATACAACCTTAAGATCTGTAAAATACTTGCGATTATGTTTTCTCTACTGTAGAAGTGTTAGTTTCAAATGTAAATTGTTTACCTATTATTTTTTTTATGTGTGTTTACCTATTACTTTATGACACAGTATATTCATATTGATGTCCTAAGATAAGTGTATAATGTTGACCAGGGATAGATCAAAAATGTTTGGGGAATCTTTGTCTAAATTGGAAAAGTACGAGGCATTGAACATAAAGAAGCGACAAAGGACTGATTTATCAAGTGATAGGGGAGGTGGAGTAAACTTGACAAAGATGGGTAACCAGATTCACAAAACCCCTAATGATAATCTAACTCAGAGATCAGAAGCAAGGGCCTCAAATTCAATGCTGAACAAGCGAATTCGTACATCAGTGGCAGATGTGCGGGTGCGTATGTGTTGCACTATTGTTTCTTCTGTGTTTTAATTCTTTATCTGTATAATTTGCCTTTATTAAAATACTTTATTGCAGACCTGTCATATATGTTGTTAAATCCTTTTTAACTATATGGACTTTTAATATTTTTGAGGGCCAAATAGGAATGCATTATATACACATTGATTTGCTCATTTAAATTTTCAAGCTCCTTTTTAATCCCAAAAGAAAGGATTCAAGTTGCTTCAAGCCTAGTTTAAACATTTTAGGATGGAATAATTTGAATCATCTATCATGTCAATCTCCAAGTAAAGCATTGATAAACAATAATACTAATGTCAGATTTTAAAAATGGACAAATTTTATGCTGTTTTGTTGTTTTAGATTTATTAATTTATGATAATAATCTGTTTGTGTTTACTTTCATCTTTCTTCATGACTTTGCTCACTCTGCAATTCTCCCAGGAGGAAAGTAGGTCTGCTGCTATCGGAAGGCCACGGATTGTCACAGAGAAGGATGGAAATCCGGTTCAGACACTTTGTGGGAGCTCTGTTCGAAATGAAGAGAAAACTCGCAGATTACTTGCTGGAGGTGAAGGGTTGGATCAAAAAATAAAGAAGAGGAGGTCTGTTGGAACTGTAGGAAACAGAGTTATAACTGGTGAAAGGGATGTAAAACGAACTGTTCTTCCAAAGGCAAATGCTGATTTGAAAATGCGACTTTATGATGCTCAGGGTTTCAGGTAGTTATTTAATTTTTATTTTTCTCTTTCTTTTAAATTGCAATATATATTTTTCAAATGTAATGTTAATTGTAGTTGGAGAGTGTGTTGGAGGCTTTTAAGGTGTTTCTGTATATCATATATGAAGATTATTTCACTTTATCTCGGTTAAGTGTGAAGTGCAGCATTCCAAAGGAACCCATTATGTCTCAGAATAACAATAGTTGTACTGTTAATATCATCAGTGATCAGTTTACTTATCTGGTTCGCTCAGTAATCTGTTGCTCTTGCTCCTTTTTCAAAGCATTCCTTTTGTTTACTTGTTTAGAAGGGGGAAAACACTTTCCAACTTGCATTCTCTTCATTGGCCATTAAACAGAAGTGGAGTGTAGGCCTCTGCAGCATTTTTTGTTTTGTTTGGTAAAAGTAGAACTATCATTTTGGGGGTCTGGAAGATAAAGCTCTGATGCACAACCGTTGTTTCTGTACACTTTTTTTTTTCCTGTTGGGTGATTGTTCAGAGTCACATGTAATATTTATGATTTGAATGATCCCTTGGACATGCTGTTTTTTCCACGTTGTAATTATTTTGTAGTTGAAAAAGTAATTGATATTTAATGCAGACGTGTCTGATAATCACCATTTCTATTCAAAGAGAGATTTGGTTAAAAAAGTACTTATACTAAACTTTGCCATTCTCTGAATAATTACTTGTATAAAAGTCTTTTTTTAATCCTTGGAATACCTGGAAGACTAAATGTCTTGCTTGGTGTGATTTGTAGTGAAATTATGTTATGATGGATTGCAGGAATACATCCAAGCGTGAGCTTGTTAGCCATAGATAAATGAATTATTTGCCTCTCTGTATATTACGTTCATAAATGATGAATGCATCAAGGTTAATTATGTTGAATTAGCTTCACTACTATATGCTAGACTCATTTGGAAAATTCCATTCTTTTAGGTATGAATTTCATGTTTATTATTTGTTTATATTCTGCAATTGACTAACCTATCGCAACCAGCATTAGATATATGTTCATCTACATTAATTGCTTGGGCTTTTTCTCCTGCTAATCTGTTCCTCCAGCAATTTTCCTCTTTGGAATGTTGTTTACTTTACTTGGGTGACTCTTCAAATCTTAGGTAGTCACATCATTGTCAAATGGTTTGATGCAACTTTTGCTATTGGAGAACAGAAAAGCAAAACATAATTTTTTTGTATTAATAAGGTTTTTGTGGTGCAGATTGAAGTCTGGACCTGGTGGAATGAAGTCTGAGGGCTCTTCAGAGCTTACTAATACAAGTGTTCGCGTGATGCTTACAAGTGAGCAAGGCATTTCTCTTCACAGGGAACACATAGCTGAGCAGAGAGTTCTTGCAAAAGGAAGCAATAGGTTTGAACATATCTTGACATCACCATGGTCTTAATATATTTTTACAGACTAGTTGTTTTATCAGTCAATTTCGTGAGATTCTATGCTAAGATTTAACACAACAAAGTTTTAGACTGGTCCTTGTCTACATTTATATGTGTTGATAACTATTTACAAATTCATTAATTTTTATGTTTCTATAAATAGGGGAAACACTCAGGAGGACCCAGCAAGCAGCCCTAACACGCTAATAAAAAACAAGGTATCTCGGGCACCAAGAACAGGTTCAGTTAGTGCACTAGAATCATCTAACATTCAACCTTCATCTACAACATTTCCAGGTTGGTAACTGCCTTCAAATTTTAATATAAAGTGTCAGTGGTTAGTATGGCAAATAATTAAGAGCTTTTACATCCATAGGTTCTTCTATTCATCCAATGACCCAGTGGGTTGGTCAGAGGCCACCTAAAAATTCACGCTCACGAAGAGTGAAAGTAGTTTCTCCTGCCTCACGCAATCTTGAAGTTCAGGTCTCATCCGAAGGCTGTCTAACTTCTGACTTCAATGTAAAAGCTTCTTCTGATGGCAACAATGGATTTCAACTTGCTAGCAGTGTAGACAACAGTACTCCAAAATATAAAAGACCGCCTGATGATATTTCATCTCCCTTTGGATTATCTGAAAGTGAAGAATCTGGAGCGGGGGAAAACAAAATAAAAGAGAAAGCTGTGAATGGAAGTGACTTTGCTATGGCCGCAGATAAGGCTGGGGCTTCTGTGTTTCAAATGAAGAAGAATAAGATATCAACAGATGAATCTGGAGATAGTGTGCAGAGACAAGGAAGAAGTGGAAGGAATTTATCATTAGTAAGGCCTGGCCTCCCTTGTGGGAGGGAGAAGTCAGAGAATGTACCAACAATGAAGCCAGTACAGGACATGAAGCCTAATGATAAGAGTAGAACGTAAGTTGATTTTATTTTTAGATCTAGTTCATCCTTTCTACTTCTATTTTCCAAAACTGTCCTCATACCCTTTTGTTCAATGCAGCAAATATGGGCGCCCTCCTTCAAAAAAGCAGAAAGAGCGCAAAATTTTGACTCGTGTAGGGAAGCAACTGAACATTAGTTCTCCTGATTTTGGAGGTACTGTTGATATTTATAAGCTAAGCTTTGTTTATTAGGGAACTTTAGTTTTAGGGTAGTGGTGGCTAAATTCGCTTACATATGGTAGTGATATTAGTGTGTTAGGTTTTACCCAACTGGAATATTTTCGCAAGTTATTGTGTTGTAGCACTTTGAACTGTTCAGTCATGTAGAGGCTAGCATATCAAATAATTTTCAGTAGTTATATTTTCATTATTCTACATATTACTTGTTCTATCATTAAGTTTATTTTTCTTTATTTGTGGTATAATTTTATTTCGAGGTTAACATGTAGTCTGTTAAATATTTTTATCTATATTTGCTTTTGATTATGTTTTCTCACACTATATTGAAATGTGACTGTCCAGGTGAACCTGATGATGATCACGAAGAATTATATAAAGCTGCAAATGCTGCTCATAATGCTAGCAGTATGCCTCTTGAACCATTTTACCTTCTCCAAAATGTTTTTCTTTTTTATATTCAGTTTTAGATTTCACTAGTTTGGTGGCTTATTTTATGTAGACCTTGCTTGTTCGGGTCCATTTTGGAAGAAAATGGAGTCTATTTTTGCTTCTATCAGCTTGGATGATGCATCTTACTTGAAGCAACAGGTAGCAACTGGGTCTTGAACATGTCATGTCTTTTTGGAAATGTGAAGTTACCATTTGACTCTCAATATGTTGAATATATTCTAACTTACTGATTTTTTTTTTTTTGTTTTTTGGTTGCTGAATCAGCTCAATATTTCTGAGGAATTTGATAAAAGTTTATCTAATATGTTTGGCATTGATCATGATTTGTTGGTAAGTGTTTGGCATTATACATAAACTATCCTATATCTTTCCCCTTATCAATAATAAAGAACTACTGTGTAGATCTCCATCAGTAAATTTAAGATCTTCACAATTACACCACAATTTTCATCTGGAGGAATGTGGTAACCTGTAAATTTGTGTTTCCTCAGAGTGTTGTTATAAATAACAAGCCCACTCAAGGTTCAGAGGAAAGAAAGAGAAGTCACTGTGATGAAGAATCAACTAAGTTTGATGCTTTAGGTGTAAAGAAGGACATGGAAAGACTGGACAAGGTTACCCCAGTATTCCAAAGACTTCTTTGTGCTCTAATCGAAGAAGATGAAAGTGAAGAATCATATCACCAAAGTGATGCAAAGAATATATCTCGACAATGTGCTAGTGATGATTCTCACTGTGGTTCTTGTAATCAAATTGATTTTGAACCCAAAGATCGGGATAGAATGGATTCTGAAGTTGAATCAGAGGTGGATCTTCAAGTTCAGAAGAACTGCATGTTGGATAGACTATCTTGTGATAAGAGCACCACGTCCAACACATTTAGATACCCAAACACATCCAGTTCTTTACAAAGCACTGGAGTTTGGCAGGGAGATGAAGAATTTTCTCTTTCAGATATCACACTCACCAGTGAAATATGTTCAAATGATCTTGATCAACTGCAGCCTGCTGAATTAACTGTTCCTAGCTTTCCTTCTTCTGATGGCCAGTATCAGCTGATGCCACTGGATGACAGACTGCTGCTTGAGTTGCAGAGCATTGGCTTATATCCTGAAATATTGGTAGGCTTTTATTTCATATATGAAATTGCAATTATCACAGTTATTTGGAGCTTACTAGATTCATGGCCATACTCCTTAAATTTACTTTGCTTGGTGCAGCCTGATTTAGCCGAGGAAGATGAAGCTATAAATCAAGATATTGTGAAACTTGAGAAAGCACTGTACGAACAGGTGCGTATTGAAAGAATTTTCCCTGATAGTTTTGACCATGTCTATCTAATTGACCTCAAATTTGGTCCATTCTTATATCATTATCCCTTATTTTGATTGACTAATAGAATGGGAGTAAGAAGAATAACTTGGACAAGATTGATAGAGCTGTTCAAGAAGGGAGGGATGTGGAAAGGCAGTAAGTGCTAATCATACTTTGCATGTTTTGCCTCTGATCCCTCTTTGTATCTTCATTTTCATTTTTGTTGTAGTTTGTCACTTTCCATTTCTTGAATTTGTGCTTAAGATATTATTGATGCTTATTATGATTGCTGTTGTTATTGTGCAGGAAGATTGAGCAAGCTGCATTTGACCATCTTATTGAAATGGCTTACAGAAAGAGATTGGTAATAAACATTCCTCTATCAACCTTTTATTTATTTTACTAAGATTTACAAATTTCCTTACCATTTTGATACTTGATTTTATTAAGATTTACAAGATTGGTAATAATAAACATTCCTCTAGTTATCAAATGTCGTGCTTTTTAATACTTGATTACACTTTTTAGACCTTCTGTACAAATATTTGGTTGCTTTGTATTCTGTAGATACTGTAGATTTAGAACGAACTGTAGATTTCGAAAGATTGCATTTCAGATGGTGTTGGCTTTCGGGGCCTCTTTGTTTTTTTTTTTTTGGTTGACATTATTCAGTAGTATAATATGTGTTGGCTATTTATTGATCAATCATCAATGGGCTGAATACTGTGTACTTTGGAATTAACCTAGTCACCACTATGATAGCTGGAAATAGCGTTGAAGATTATTTGAAGTTTTATGTTGTTTAGTCTTAGTCCTATCCTTTCTTTTAGTAATTCAATTGTGTATAATTACATGTTAGTGATGTTACTAAACCATATAATTTTCTTGCTTGTTCTGTTGAGAAATTGGGTTTCTGTCCTTTAATTTGTGTTGTTGGTTATCTTTTCTTAGTCATACATGCAAGTGGTCCACAAGTTTGTAAGTAACTTCTGTAGTTATTTGAATTATTTTCTTTATCTTATTTTCATGTTTGATTTGAAATGCATAGCATTCCACCCAATCCTCCCTTTCCTGTTCCATTTCTGCCTAGTTTCCCCACAAATTCTTGCTAGTTTCAATGATATTGGTGATGACCTGCTGTCTTCTGTGTGACAACCTAGTGCTCACAGATAGACAATTTATCCACATTTAATGTAGCCTTTTCTGGATAATCAGTTTAGATGAATTGTGGGTAATGTAGGTTACAAACCTAAGGTCACTGGCAATTGGTAATATTATTTTAATGAATGAGTCAACTCATCTCATCAGCTGTAATAGTGAGTTCTTTATCAATTTATAATATTTGCAGGCATGCCGTGGAAGCAAAAATTCAAAAGGTGCAGTTCACAAGGTGTCTAAACAAGTTGCTTCGGCTTTTCTCAAACGTACTCTTGGAAGATGTAAAAGATATGAAGAAGCTGGCGTTAACTGCTTCAGTGAACCTACCCTACAAAATATCATGTTTACCCCACCTTCATGTGAGAAGGATGCACAACCTGCAGATTGCATGGTCTCTGGGACAGCCAGCAATACATGTAACAAAGCTTCAGTTCAAATTGAAGCCAGAAAATCAGGTATTTCAGAGTTCTGCTGTTGTTTACTTTTGTATTTGATGTCAGTTGTGTGTTGTTACTCTTATAACATATTAGGTCTTAGAAATCATTAATAAGTAATCACCCTGTTTGCAAGTACTGTTTCATTGACTGTATCTTTGCTAACATGTAAGAGATTTGTCTGTGTTGGTTGGTTATCTGGATTATCGCCCCCTTAATTTATTGTTTTTGTATCTACTGCTACAGGTGCAGTTTCTAGTGCTTCTGAGAAATATGATTGCCATAGAGACTATGCAGACAGGGGAATGGTTGATTCTTTTCAAGGTTCAATTCAGTCATCAGAGCAAGCATCATCCAAGAATGGGTCCATGTTTATCAAGGAAAAGAAGAGGGAAATGTTGGTCAATGGTGGTGTCAGTGGTTCTTCCTCAAGAGCATCAAATCTTGATGGTGCTGTTCATGGTGGAGTGAAGGGAAAGAGAAGCGAGAGGGAGAGGAATCAAAGCCGGGATCAGAGCAGACAAAATTCTATTGGCAGAGCTGGACGCATGTCACTGGACAGTAGCCAAAATGAGAACAAACCAAAAGCTAAGAAGCAAAAGAGTACTGCTAGTGGACATGATAGGTTTATGGAAGCAAAGGAATCTGCTCGTTTACCAATTCATGATACAATCAATAATGATAGCAAAGATGGGGCTACGTTATCTGGTAACCAGGACACTTCTCAAATAAAGGAATCCAATGACTTTGGGAATTTGCCGCTACCTGACTTAAGTTCAATAGAAGAATTTGGTGGTGCGCAAGATCTTAGTTCATGGTTGAACTTTGAAGAAGATGGTTTGCCAGACCATGATTCTATTGGCCTTGATATTCCAATGGATGACCTATCGGATTTAAATATGCTTATGTGAAGGGATGTACACGTGTTATATCTGAAGGAGAGTTTGTATGTACTCAGTGAACCTTGTGGGGCGTCAAGATCTTGATGGTATACTTG
Organism: Glycine max; assembly: GCF_000004515.6. Taxonomy (NCBI): domain Eukaryota; kingdom Viridiplantae; phylum Streptophyta; class Magnoliopsida; order Fabales; family Fabaceae; genus Glycine; species Glycine max. The sequence continues at coordinate 7,244,988 of NC_038248.2, forward strand.
GGTTTCTCTGGAGGGGAAATTTTTGTGATTGGAATTATGAATTTTGACACATTTATAGGGTGAACGGGAGATGGGGAGTGACTTAAAATTGCAATTTGATATTTTTGTGGACGTTGTATAGAGGAAGCTACAATCATGGATTTCATGAAATTGCTGTCAGATATCTCCCTTCTCCCATGAATCAAACTAGTTTTGCTGTGTTAAAGTCATGATCTCAGAAATGGCTTTTCTATAGGAGATTAGATTAATTAAAGTGCTATAGCCTGAGAGTGGTTTCATTTCTGAAGCTGTGACTTCAGCTACCATACTATGTAAAATGTTTATTGTTCTTGTAGACCGAAACTCGCACAATGTTGATTGTTTTCTCCTGAATAATGGAGAATGAGTTTTTAATTAAGTTTTTCTAGGATTAAAATTAGTAATTAATCCCTTCTATAGAAACCTAAGACTCGCCATTGACAACTTACTCGCTTACGTTATATAACTGAACAGAAAAATGATTTGTCTTGACTGTAGTTTTTGGGTCTCCCTATTTTCTGTTGCTTCTCTCTTAATTTGGCTTGCATTCAATCATGTAAACTTTGTAAAACGCAAACAAATAATGCTTGCGAGAATAAGTCACCTTTACTCAATTTTATAGTCATTTGTACTGTGTGGCCATCCTGATTTTATTTTTGAAGATTAGTTTTTCATTTTTTGATTGGATTTATTTTCAACTTCCTATTTTCTTTGTTTTATCAGATTGTTTTGTTACGATATAGTAATAGAACGAGCTCAATCATGAAAGGCAAACATGAAATTACTTTTTATGTTATTTACGTTAATATATATATGCTAATTCATACAAATGATATTGAAAATTTAATTTAAAAAGGGTTGGTCTTTTACATATTTATAATACACTTCCGAAAGCTTCTCATTACAAAATGCCATGATACTAGCCAAATTCTGACTTTTTTGTTACCGACTTATTAACTATGGATTGACTGTATCACTTAGTACAAATTACAATATTGTTAAACAAATATTGAATAAATCAGTTACCACTCAAGAATTTTACTACCGTAGATTGGGCTCTCTTTGAAAGCGATTCTTGCCCAATCTCCTTCAGAATACTAGTCATAACAGATATGTTTCTTGTTGGAAGTATATGCATTATCACTTTATTACTTATGAATTATTTGTTGTTATATTCATAATATTTAACGAGGGTATCGGTGTATGTAATAATTTTTACTCTAGTTCATTATAATTGTTATCATATGTAACAAATATGTGTGAGTTGTTATAAATCATTTGATACTTGATTTTGATTCTAATGGATAAAAAAAAAAGATATAACATATATGCACGTAAATGATTTGTTTTTTCTTCTGTTTTTTCTCGTGTTGCCTACGAGAAGGGGATAAGAGTAGGCATAATTCAAATATATATATATATATATATATATATATATATATATATATATAATAAAATCAAAGTGCATTATATTAAAGTGAGTATTTCCTTTTTTACTATCTCATTCATTTATACCTACATATGTATCTACAAGCCGAAAACAATAGTTTGCGGCTCATGTCTTCAATTACCTACTTATAAGTTATATCTAGCATTCAACAAAACTTACAGTTAACCAAATTGATTCCCCAGTTTGCAATACAATATAAACCTACGAGAAGTTCATTATATGAGTATATCGTATCATTGTGGGCAGAAACAAGATGATTCACTAATAATTTAATCTTCAGTGGTAGTTTTCACGGCAACAAGCATCAGATAACCTTGGTAACATAAAGTATGGCCATTTTAGGACTTAAAACACAAATATTTTCTTTCATTCATATAGTTAACTATTTAATTTCATTTCAATACTTTAATACAGGTCCCACTCTCTCAATCTCATGCATTACAAGTAATGACAAAAGCAACATTACTTTGTTATAAATTATAATTATAATATGGTACCTAATCTAAAGAGACGTATGCATTAAACAAACAGATACAAAATAAAGTTGTCCTCTAAAATCTCATCAAGATTGGACGGTTAATATATATGCACGCTGATAATGACCCATATTGCTATCCTTCCTAATAATTTAATCCAAATAGCTCATAATTGATTCAAAAGTAGTAGACAAATCCCCAGGGTAAACTAATAGAACTATAAAAATAAAATAAAAAATTATCATGAAGGATCCAGCATTCCGAGTAAAATATTAGTTCAACCAATATTATTCTAGAGCATGTCAACTAATTTCTATTCCTACATCCAATTGGAGGTTGCTTGAAATTCTTAACGATCGAATATGAGAGGCTGCTAAATGCTAATTCAATACGATATGGCTTATAAAAAATAAAATATAATAAAGTGTTATATGAATAAACTGCTAATTAATACCGTAATAGAAGGAAATCAGAGCTAAAAAGAAAATAAGCAACGTCTTTATCACACTGGATATGAAAACCCTAAGAGTGTTCTACACTAAAGATTACGGTTCAGCCCAATAATGGCCTAATGAATTGTCTACACCGGTGACTAAAGACAGAAATTATAAAAACCCTAAATCAAGCCACCTCAAGGTATGCATTCTAACTTGAGTGTTGGTTTTGCAGGTCACCATTGTAGAGTATTGAGTGTTGAAGGATCAACATATTTCCCAAAGGTCAGGAGTACGTGATTGCTCCTCTTTAGACTTGTGAAACACAAAAAATATTTATTATATTACAAATATAAAAACCATTTAATATATGCTTTCTAAATTATTTTAATTTGAAGCAATTAATCAGAGAATATATTTAAGTTTTCTTACTATTTTTCAGGTGCTAAGGGAATATTAAAAAACATTTACTACATATTGAAAATCATTTACCCACAAGGACACAAGTAACATATAGTTTAGATTCTTTAAGCATATGCATGAGTTTAATTCCTGCATGTGTGAATAGAGTAGTATATGTGGAGAGATAATTTTTTTCTTAACTAATACTCTACTCTTTCGAGAGATTAATTTTATATAACTTTTGATGTGGAAATACCTTGTTGTCAAGAAAAAAATTATTTATTGAAGACTTACTTTTTTCCCCCTAAAGGAATTAGAATATTTAATACCTTTATATTTAATGTCCCCTAAGCATTTAGTGCATTAAGGTTTAATTAAGTTGATTGTTTTGTAACAGATATGTTTGAAACAGACTTGCTTGTATCTTATATTGGTATCACAGGTAGCTATATTTCTAATGAATGCATTTTTTTAGATGATTAAAAAAGAGAGAGAGAGAAGATTATAAAAATGTCACAGTAACATTGCAATTGTTTGTTGTTTAAATAATTCACGAGTTCTGGTCAACACATACACATGAATTTCACTTGGAACTAAATGTGTTCTCACATGCATGTGCGCACACAGTAGTGATTCAAGTACTCAGCATGCATGTAATAATTGTGTTATTATGTATAGTCCCTTTCCACTCACACGTACGTACATCACCATTCATCGCACACTCAACCTTTGAGGATTAATTAAAAGGTGTAAAATGCATGCATGTGGAAACATGAACGAAGAATAGCGAAAGCATTTACTTCCAGCTGCTAATTATTAATTTTCAGACTCAAAGAATGGGAACAAAAAGTGACAGGCTAATTAACAGGCTATGCCTACAATGCATGGTACGTATGCATGTATATATGTACGAAGGTGCCATATCTGTCAGCACTACAAGATATATAATTTAACACTACACCTTTCTTTTTATCTAACTCTTAACTCTTACTAGTCTATCTTCCCTCTCATAAATAAAGTGTCCCATCTCACGTTATCCTCATCCCATGCATTAGATTCACTAAAATAGGTCTTATAGCTTGATTCATAAATACTCAACAGCATATTCATATAGAATTACAAGATTAATTTGATAGTCGAAAAAATATGATTGAAAAGATGAGAAAAAGAGTTTGTAAATCCAAATTTCTCCCGTGACATTCTAAAAAAAACTAACAATTAATAATAATTAAATGTAATTATATAAGGAAGGATTTATTATGTATGAAAAAGTTAATAATAATAATAACAATTCATGTGATTTATTTTTCTTTTATTTTTTAATTAACTATTTTATGTGTTTAATTAAGAACAATTTATACGAGACCACAAATGTCTTCTACCACCAACAATTTTTTATTGGATTAAATAGAATAATTAAGAATATCAAAATTCTTTCTAAATATTGAACACAACTATACACTTACTACTACTCTTATTTGATATTATAAATTAAATTAAAATAATTTTATACTGATTGATTCCTCTGTTTTGTAAAGAAAATATTTTAGGTGGAACTCATTGATGGTGTGTCAATCGCATGCAATGAATTATGAGACTGAAACATACATATATATATATACACTTGTCGATTTTACATGCAAACAAAAATGGACCACACTCTCATTTTCAACGCACACAAATGGAGGCACATGTGCCTGCAAAGACACAAACGCGCAATTCCCTCGTTCGCTTCTTTTTTTCTTTTTCGAATAAATTAATCAATCTTATCGTTGTATATATATGTAACCAAACCACTTCAAATAAACGAAGAGACACAATCTCTTCTTTTCAGCTACAGTTCTACGCAAATTGTGCTATAACCACCAAAACCAGACAACGTTCTTAATTTATATATAAATATAAATCCTTTTTGTTAATTTCCATTCATCGTCCTCTTCATTATATATATAGAATACTCCACTTTCAACCAAAACCACTACTATAAATGCAACTCTCTTCCCAATTTGTGCCACCTCATACTTCTAAAGCCATCATATACAATTAATTAATTTAAAATATATATGGTGTGTGTAAAAGACAATTAAAAGAAGCAACTAGCTAGCTATATGTAATATACTATATAGAAGACTAGCATCAATTTTATGTTTACATATATATCTACATCTCGCATGTCATATTTGTTCCTTTAACATTAAATTTCTCTACTCCTTTTAGCTAAAGTAGAAGCTTCCTCGTCATTCACATAAAACTCGGATTCCATTTAATTATAACAAAACATAAGAGACACAAGAGCAGAAGATTGAAAGGAAAAAAAAAAAGATATTAATTCTTTGATGACGCTGACACTCTTTCCATTCCTTCTAAAGCAGCCCAAAGAAATCCACTTGCACCGGGTTTCAATTACTACACAATATATATATATGTATTTCAGAAACTTGAGAAATGATTTTGAGAAGATTGAACCATTTGCAATTCCGTGGTTGTTTGGCATGAGTTATCATCACTTATCAATGTCCTGTTGAACCAAAGGAAAAGGGTGTCAGTATGGTTTTTTTTTTTTTTTTGTGATCTTTTAATCAATAATTTAAATGGAGCTAACATGTTTGGAATTAGTTGCAAATATATGTAAGTGTTGAAACTTGAAAGGAAATGAAATCAACACCATCCATGCAAGTTTCTTTTGACTAATCCAAGCGTTATACATTTTAAAAGATATTAAAATTAAAAATGATTTATTTGCTAGATTACATTTTTATCCTCCTATTTTTTTTTAATTTTACAAATTTCATCCTTTCATTTTTTTTCTTCATGAATTTAATTTTCTACTATTTTAATTGTGTAATTTTAATTTATTTATCAAATTAATATTTAATAGAAATGTTTATGTGGGAGTACAATAAAGTATCATATATGCTAACATAACAATGCACTAGAATGTCACATTTATGCATAAAAAAGAAAGTCGCATCAATATTTTCATTAAATATTGGATGTTCATTTAGTTAATAGGTAAATTGAAATTGTATAATTAAAATAGTGGATAATCAATTTACAAAAAAGATTGAGGGATAAAATTTGTAAAATTGAAAAATTATAGATGAATCAAAAGTATAATTAAGTCTAATTTATTTCTTATAAAATATATAGAATTATCAATTATCTTTCATATAATAAGAAAATTTGAAGTTAAGTAAATTTTAAAAATACAAATAAAAAATTAAATTATAAGAAAATATACATAACAAATTTAAATAAATAGAAAATGAGTATTTTAGATTTAAGAAAATAAGAACAATACTTTTTAAAAGAATTCAATTAAAAAAGAACTATTTTGAAAGTCTAAATTATTAAAAAAAGAGGAAAAACTAATATATATATATATATATATATATATATATATAAAGTTAAAAGTGATTAAGATATGGTGTGTGAATCTTACTCTCGTGGTCTTGATGCCCAAAGAGAACTAAGGGCTCTAAGACGGCCATAATACTCTCCAATCACAAGAAAACACCGTGCTGCTTGACGGACTGTCAGCAATCGACATAATTGGTGAAGGGTTATTTGCCTCAAATTATCAGCCTTCAATTCAGAAACACAAATTGATTAATTAATTGGGTGAGAACTGAAACAATTAAGTCAGAAGAAACTACGGTATTTAGTTCATTCATTAATTATAGATATAATAATTTATCAAGTACTAGTACTAATCAAACCTCAACTACCGCATGAGATGGGTCCCTACAGCTAATCCAGTGGCAAATATGGACAAGAGCACTATGCTTTCGAAGGGTTGATAATACTGATATATGAACTTGTCTTATCTATAAACTAATTAGACTGATTCTAATACACGTATAAAGTACTATATTTTCTTTTTATTTAATGACACTGGAATTTAATCAATTAGGAATCACTTGTCAATTTGGTTTTTAAAATATTGATGATTGTAAGTCTACCTAGGGTTTATGCATAAACATCCCCCCGTCACTGTCTTCGACCAACTTCTGATTGGAACATTTTGAGATGAAAAAACTACATCAAACATTTAGATGAACATGCATGTAGCTTAAATATTAGTAGAAAGCTCGCCAAGTAATTAATTTAAAGTACCCAGAAAAAATATAATGATATATACTGATAAATACGTGTCCAACATGTAGTAGGTGATCTAAGTCAACCCAATTATTTACGTGAAATTATTAAGTTATTTAATCATATTGAAAGAAGTTGAAGTAGGGTTGTAGCTTGAGACAATATTAGACTCTACCAGGCCATGATGCTTATCTAAGAATTAAAGTAATGTCTATCAGATGACAAGTGTGTAAGGATTAATCATAAAAAAGAGTATATTTCAAGCTTTGGCTTTTTGTATATTTTAGCCCTATACGAAAAAAAGAGTAAATTATGGACATGTTACAATTAATCAAGCTGAATTAAGTGATAAGGAGATGTAAACTAAGGATCATATATACTCAATTTTCTTGTATAAGACAAGGCAGAATTGCGGCGCAAAACATGCAAAGAGCGGATGAATGAACAAAAGAAACAGAATAGACTAGAAAGTAACATTTCATCAGCTATTACTAGTAGCACTTCGTATACATCATTATCCCTATTTAGATTTTGAAATTAGTACGTGTCATTAATTAATGGGGTGATCCTTAAAAATGTTTCAAGTCAAAAACAATAAAACCATAGAATTCTAAACCAGCGAGAATTGAATGGCTTCTCTTCCGATCCAAATTTCAAACACGACAAGTTTAATTCTTAAACCAATTGCTGTACTTTGAAAGCTAGAAATCCAGGGATGGATAAGTCATGTATAAATTCAAATTTAACTTTGACATGAATGTATAAAGACTCTCTCTCTCCTATCGTCAGTCAAATAGAAATTGTGCTATACAAATAATTTTGACGCAGATGTCACCTGAGGCTTTACGTCAACCTCCTCACCAAATTGAGTGAACAAAAATTAAAGTATATTACTTTAACACTAAGACATAAGAAAAATATATGTAGCCCTAGCTATAAGATAATGTGATCGATCAATCAATTCAATAGTATGACATTTTGGCTTAAAAAGTTATGACCCCCTCCCCCTTTTGTGTTTGTTTCTATATCTAATTAATTAAAATATGCTACATTATATTTATGGCACATAATTATATATTTGTACAGAGAATTTTATAACTAGTTTAATTAATTTACCTGACTAACAAATCCTTCAAGGTTGCCAAGCTTACCCATGGCTGCCACCATCTGTTGAACACCGTCGGCGACGGGACTGCCGGCGATGGTGTCAACAAGAGACTGCTGAAGCTGTTCAAGACCTTGAGTGAGAGCTTCTTCTGCTTGTACTAACGAATGCCGGAGTCCATGTATGCCCATAATTTGCTGCTCCACTAGGGGCTCCAACTGTGGTATCAACATCTGACCAAAATAATAAATACATGCATAAATTCATGAATATCTATTTTTTATAACATGCACTATGTAAATAATATGTTAAGTGGATATATTAAATGTTTTTTAATGCTATTAATGACTTAATATATAATAATAAAAAATTAATTAAAATTTTCTTGTTTTTATTTTTTAATCTAAGTAGTTGAAATTACTAATCTTACTGTTAATTACTGCCTGGGTTTTCTGTAAAACCGTTATCCGCGGACACAATCATAAACACACTTCAATAACTTGTGTTTGATTTTACTTTTTTACGTACCAAAAAAAAAGTCACTAACAAATAATAAATTATATACATAAGTAGTCAAAGTTAAAAATCTCTTACTAAGAAAATTGGATGTCTCACCTCTAAAATGACTCCTATTTTTATTTTAAGGTTTATTTGCTATATGTTTATTTATATTTTCAGGTGTTAATTCGTTTGTCATATTAATTATGCAACACATTACTCTTTAGAGGAGTTTTTTTTTTCTGATACTCTTTAGAGGCATTTATTTCGTGAAGGCATTAGAGAAAAGAGAAAAAGAGAAAAACAAGCTTTGTCTAATAAGAAACATTTCTTCTCTCCTCAAATATGTTTTTAATATTTTTCTTAACACAACTAATTTTTTCGTTCTTGTTAAATAATTAATGGATATTTAAGTACAACATCATCATTATTATTTAATAAATTCTCTAAAACGAGTTCACTCTATGTTAAGACTATTATATATATTTATTAAATTAAATTATATAAGTATTGACGCATGCATCCTTATTAGTCTATTATATATATTTATTATAACATTTGATTGAGCAAGATGAAGTGTGATCTTAAGGGACAAAAAAAATGCATATATAGATAAAACATACTGTGATGAGCTCTGATGGTTTAAAACCACCTATCCAGAGGAAGCATCTCTCAGCTGGTGAAGTCCACATGCCATTAATAAGATGAAACACATCTGTTTTAACAGCCACCCCTTTCAGCCTGAAAACCTCATCATAATGAGACAGATATCCATCCACAATCACTCTTAGTTCGCCGTCCGGCAGCGGCACCTGCAGCCCCGAACGGAGCTCCATCATGTGCCGCTGATCATCCTCCAACCATCTTGCATACTCCATGTCAAACATTGCAGCTCCTACAACACCGTACCACAAATTAATGCTCCACTAGTTACCATAATAATAACATTGCATTTGCTACTATGTGACATTTTGGTATAGTATAAAGTTTTTTTTTTTAATTATTGGTGCCATGTGTTGGGTGAATATATATAATGTGTGACGTGATAATTTTTGTATTAAAATTAAAAATGTAGGTTGTTTGATGACCTGTGCAAATATGGTCGTGTAATGAAACAGACCTACCACATTTTTATTTAATTCATCTTATCAATAAATAAAAAAAATCAACGGATTATCATCCTTAAGTGCATTATCTAGGGGGATATTATTATTCTATGCTCAAAACCTTTTCTTTCAATCTTAACGTACATCATGTTCTTTTACTAAAAAGGGAAAAACCAGTTATCATGGATCAATAATTCGCTGAAAAGTTAAACTAGCCTTTATATACGTGTTTAGAAAGGGTCGCACAATTTTTCTATCTTCATCACTTTTTAGTAAGTTATATCAAGATCTTTTTAGAATAATGGTCCACTGTTTGTTGGTTTAATTATTTATTTACTTTTTTCCTATTTAATAATGTGAATTCAAACATGAATTAGGCGACAGATTTTGGTCAAATTCCAAGATTTTCTCCACCTGATTCTAGATTTTGAAAGTCCATTTCAAAATCTTAAATTTAACTTCTTTTTATTTTATTTTTGGCTCTATAAAAGATTCAAAGGACATAAAAAGAAGTTACGTGTATATAACAATAATTGCTGCTCGCTCCCTACGGAGTCTCTTAAATTCCATGTCTCATGTTCCAAAGTAAAGGAGTCAAAAGATCACGCCAACAAAATCTCTCATGTACTCACTGTACCAAGTTTCTCCATGCTCCGTAATCATATCATGTGCCAGAAAAATATGACATAATCACCCTCTTCTATCTTTGTTCCAATTTGAGGCAGTATTAGAAAATGAAATTGAATTTGAAAAACCAACAAGAGAAACAGTTAATTAAACTCACCAGAACTTAAACTGCCACCAGCACCACCACATCCCATAAACACACCCTAATAAATTAAACAACACAAATCATAAGAACAAGTCAAATAAATAATTTTTAAAAAATATTAGCAGTATTTTGTGTGTGTAATGAGAGAGAAAAGAACCTGAGAGCGAGCTCTTTGAAGGTCTTGTTCAAGGTGGGTGAGCTTTAATCTACTTGACTCTAGTTGCTGCACATAAGCCTATTGCAATGGAACAACACATTTCCACAATGTTACATTTGTCATTATAATATATGATATTTTTCTATTCTAATCAAATGATGGGACACACCTTTTTCCTGAGACGGCTTTTCCTTGCAGCTTCTCTGTTTTGAGCTAAACGTCTCAGTGTCTGAATCCAAACCAAACAAGAATATCTTGACTTACCTCCCACGTAAAAAAAATTCAAAAACAAAAACATACCTTGGAATATAATATTAATATTATGAATTTATACATAAATGTGTTTGTGTGTGTCATTCAACACCTTTGCATCAAGTGGCTTCTCTGATGTGGAACCAGCTCCTTTCCTCTGAATAAAAAGAACCCCAAAAAATAAAGAATTAAAAGAGACTTGGAAAGGGTCAGGAAAAATATAGAAAGGTAAACTCAAATGTTAAATTAAAGCACTCAAATTTGAGGAACTTAAAAATCAGAAAATTTGTAGATTTCTAGCTACTAAATAAAAACCAGTGACGGAAAAGAAGAAAGTTGCTCAACATTACTAAAATCCATCCTAGCTTCGAGGTTGGTTAAAGCAAAATTCATAGAGATACCATGCTTTGAAACGAAAAGTGAAAGATAACATAAAAGAATGTGATTTGCTCACAGAATTTTTGGGAAGCATTTCTGAATGAGAAGGCCCTTTATTAGGCAAATTCTCTTGTGGTGATGTGCAATCATCAACATGATAAGGGTAGCAAAAAGCATCTTTATCTGCCATTGTTTTGGTGTATACACTGTGGTTTAGAAATAGATTTGTAACTCCTCCACAATTAACTTGGAGAAAGCACACAAGTTTTGTCTAAGGAGGAGGACAAGTGAAGTGGGAGTGGGTCACTATTAAAAAGAGAAACATTGATTGATAAGTACTGAAAAGATTCTCACTTTGTTTTTTTGTTTGTCACGTTTAACACTCCCTCCCCCTCTCTCTCTCTCTCCCCCCCTCTCTCTCTCATTTTCATGTCGGACATTCATCAGAAAATCGTTCAGGAATCAGAGAAACTCTGTGTCCCTTTGATTTTCTGAGGGCTGTTGGGATCTGTGTTGTGAAGATTTGCACAAAGAGGGAGAGAGAGAGAGAAAGACCAACCAACCAACACAACACAGTAATAATAATTGCATAAAAGAGGTCAACTTTCCCAGTGTTTTGGGGACATGGAAAGAGAGAAAACTATAAGATTAACAGTGGAAACAATAGTTGTTATTAATTAAGAACCTTTTCTTGAGGTGATTTGGCTGCTGATTGATTCTGTGATGATGTGCCTGCTGTTGCTGTCTCCTGTTGTTGTTGTTGTTGTTGCTGCTGCTGTTGAAGGTGCTGATCAAAAGCCTGATGATGATCTGAAGGAGATGCTTTTATGCTTATTGGAGATTCTGTTTCAAATCTTAGCTCATTTTTGGTTGAAAGAGTGTTCACTCCTGATCCTGAATCAGTGCTTTCCCCTCCTGACTTTGAACCTCCCTATGTTTGTGAATCGACCAAAAATATTTCATTTCTTTGTTAGTACTTAATAAAGCCAATTGTGAAAGAATATTAGACTTTTGAAAATGAAGATTTGAATTTAACCATATACTTATCAAATTAAAAAAAAAAATTGAAAAGATTGGGATATTATTGAAGTTGCGCTAGTTTTAAGCATCTATGGATATGGATTGGTCAAAGATGGAGAAGTGAGAGAGAGAGAGACAGAGTAGTACTCTTGAGGTTTGCTGGAATCTCATTGGCCATGAGGGGAACATTTCCAGTGTGGCCGAAGGCCTGCCTGTGAATAAAGCTGCTACAATCACAAAAGGAAAATCTCAGAGGATCACCAAAAATAAAGGCTTTATGAACATCAATCATATGAAAAGGTGGAGGAACCTTATCCTCCTTTTCAATACTCATGACTCATGGAGTCAGAAAATCATGCAAGTTTCTATGACTATGCCATCCTCCAAGTTTATTATCATTATAGTATGGGAAATGGTAACTCCCCCCACACTCAGCACTTTAGGCATGTTCAAACCTCCTTCTTCCCACTTCTTTCTTCTCTATGCTTTTGGAGAAAGAGTTGCCTATTATGCTTTTCTAACGTCATCAAAAGGAGAACCATGGAAAGGGAAACAATGAAACATACATGCTTTGGCTTCATCATTTCTTATCTTAATTCCTTGCAGAACAATTGCCTCTTCCAACTCCCCAAAATCAAAAGCAGACCCTTGATTGCTAAGAAACAAAGCGTAAAAAAAATGAAAATTAAAACAAGGCTAATTCATAAAAATGAAGAAACACTATACAATAAAAATTCCTTGTAAGGAACTCAGTTTTTCTAAGTGTTGATAGCCCTGAGATAGAGAAAACATTGAAGAATACATTAGGCCTGATGAAGTACTAATCCCATGAAGAACTCCATAAGGAACATGGTGACTTGAAGGTCCCGACTCAGACAAACCCGTTTCTCCAATTCTTTGGCTCGCCATGCAAGGCTTCTTAGACCATTCTCACCTTCTCTGAAGCTGAAACTAAAAGGTTCTAACTAAGTTGAAGAAACTCAATTTCATCACAAGAACAAAACTTGATTACCAAAGTAGAAGAATATAAAAATTGAAGTGTGTGCATGTGTCCATATAAATAGAGAGAAATTCTGAGTATGAAAACCAGGAAGTCATATATGACTTTTAATTACCTCTGTTTTCTAATTGGGATTCTATGGACAAAAAGAATACTATATGGACAAGTTCACACAGTAGCGAAAGATCAAAGCTTTCTTGTCAAAGTAATATATAAGTTGCCACAAGAAGAGGGTCCGGTCTTTTTCTCATGTATCTCTTTGCAACATTTTATCTTTCATGGGGTGTCCCTATCTTTCTTTTCTCCTTCTCTAGGAAGAAACCTGATTGATAAGTGTGTTTGGCTTGCTTTAATTTATCACTGCCCCTAGTTGTGAATACTTCAGATTTAGTAACTCATTATGTGGTAGTGTCAAGTGTGGTACCCCCAAATCTTTTCCTAGCATTTTAGCAACCTTGTGTCAGTCTCTCTAAGCTTGTGGGGTTTGAAAATGTCATAAAATAAAGTATAGAAATTAGTATTGCTCTTTAATTAAATTGGTGTTTCACCTCCATAATTCATGTAAGAAAAAATTGTATTAAAAATTAGTATATATTAGGAAAGTGAAATTTTAATTTGGGTTGTAAATTAACACAAAAAATACTTATTATAAACGATAAAGTTTTTATTAAAAAAACATTCATATTAATTCCTTTTGCTAAAATCATGTATCACCATAAAAAAAAGTGTTTTTTTAAGCATTTAGCTAGTTTCTATCTTTTTTTTCCTAATTATTGAAAATTTTGTTTGACTATTTGAGAAATGAGTTTTACTTGGTAGTTTCTAATATTTTTTAAAATATTATTTAAAGTAGTATTTTTTAAAAAATTAACTTTTTATTTTCTTTTTGTCGTTAAATATTTATTAATTTTTTTAATATTTTCTACTTAATGTAAAATTTTATTATTTTTATATTTATATAATTTTATAATTTTCAACATAATTTTACTAAACATTTATAATTAAATAAGATAATTTTTCAACTTTTATTTACCTACTAATTTTTTAGCTTCCAACAACTACCTTTTCATCAATTATGTATTGCTTTGCTTTTAACGCATGAATGAACACAATTTCTGTTTGAACGCACTACTGTTTCAAACATGCGTTTAATTTAATGTTACCAAAAGATTTAAATTTAAGACTACATGTTAAATGGAAAGAATTCGTGTGTTTGAATTTCAGTTTCATCCAACAGAAGCCATTTTCATCTCAATTCAGCACTCACATTTCTTCTTTGCCAATGAATTGAAAAGTACAATTCTTCCATATTTAATGTCATCCTAACTGATTTTCGAACACACCTCTTCTTAGTCTATACCACTTCATTCATCCTTTTATAATGTACACCAAAAACACTAAAAAAACAACTCCACATAAATTGTGTAGTAAAATACTCATTCATATTGAACAAAAACAAATCAAATTAACTAAAAGGGGTGGGGTCCTCTGCAAAAAACCACTGCAATCACTACTCCTCCTCCTACTCCTCTCTCTCTCTCCTCTAACCGCCTGTGTTTTCTTATTGGTTCTCTCGTGGGGGCTTCAACAGGCTGCATGTACTTAATAAGAAAAAGTCATGTATTCATTTATGTAGGAACACAGTATATTCAGTACTACAAGATCAAGATGAGACAAGTTTGTTTTTCTTGCTTTTTTTTTTCCTTTTCCTTTCTCGTTAAAGATGGCAAAAGAGGACGAAAAGAGAAAGCTCTTAAAGGTGATTTTTTTTTATCCTTTTATACCTAGGGGGTGATGGATTTCACTCTTTTTTTTATTTTTTACAACTAAGAGCCATAACAAAGTGAGTTATTTTACACATCATACCCTAAACTTGTGCTCATGCCATTTCAACCAAAACATTAGAATAATATTCCACAAGCACACCCACTTTGTGTATTTAATCCCTGCTATGAGATGGATTTGTTTGGTATTTTCCCCTTCGTTGATAAGTCAACATCCATTCCCTGTCATCACCTAAAACCATGCCATCTTAAGATTCTTTTCCACTCAGACATATATATGTCTGCAGAGCAATATGGTACACAGGACAATCATCAAACTACTTGCAACTTATTTTCATTTTTTTTAGTATCATAAATCCATCATTATATATAGTTTATGTTTTGTCTTCTAGTTCTCAAACAGTGTCTTAATTCTATTTCATCAATTTCAATTTTGTAAATATAATTCCAATTAAGATCAACATTTTTTTTTATGATTGGAAAAGGGAAACTTAAGGGTGAAGGAAGAAACGGAAGAAGAAGTCGCAAATTCAAATTTCTTATATTCATATTTTTAACAAAAACTAAAAAATTAACATTTATATGGAAAAAAAAGATAAACATTTTTAAGAAATAAATATATAATACACAATTATTTAACTATAACTAACATCTCCGATAAATTTATTAATTTTTATAATAATCTAAAAAATCAAGTTTAAATCTTGATTATTCGATTGATAATATAAAATTTTATAAACTGATACTACATAAAACTTTAACTTTAATATATTATGAAAATATAGTAGGAACAGACAGAGAAAAAGAGGGACGAGGGAGACATTTAGGCAATATACCCGATCTACCCTATAAAGAGGTAAAATCAAATATTAAATCTTATGCTCATCTAATACCTTTCTATAGCTTCCTACCAATTATTCCTTTATGGTGTCAATGATTGGTCATTAAAAAGGTGGTTTGGCTCAAAAATATAAATTCTCTAAACTCCTAAAGGATTAGGTCAATATGTATTTTAAGTATGTATGTACCTTTGTTCCCAATATACCTTACAAGCTGTGTTCTTCACATGGAAGTGTTTTTGTGTGAAGGTTCTTGACCGCAGATTATTCCACGAATATGGCATTACCTTGAGCCGTAATTCTTTGAGATCCACAGTTTCCTGTCTCCAGAGAGAGGTAATTGTTCTTAATTCTAGAATTAATTAATTATTCATTGGTTGATTATGTTCAAACCATTATATTATGTTATGTCATTTACTTGTCGTCTAAGCAAGTAACTAAAAGAACATTGTTTTCTTTATAACTTTTCTCTTATTCTTCTTTTTCTTATGGCCCCTTTGCTAGACCAATTGCATTGACACTGACATTGAGCAGGTTTGTGTGACCGTTTGCTGGATCAAGCAGAGATGCCGTGTGTGGGAATTAGCAGTCATAAAATGGACCCCTCCGGAAATGAGAATCTTGAACTGACCCCAACACCAATACTACATGTCTCCTTTAAATTCAGAAATATGTAAAGGAAAAAAAAAAGTATATTTGTGGTTGATTTAAAATAAATTAAGTTTGTGGTAGGTTTTAATTTAAATTAGTGTACCCTCTTGTTCTTATATTATTATAATTTTAAGTCTTCTTTGTTAAATATCACAGTGACCCACAAAAATAAATTAAGTTTATGATATGTTTTAATTTAAATTAAATTATCATTTTATCCTTATATTACAAATTTAAGTCTTACTTGTCAAATAATAATATTTTTTAGATTTTTTTTCATTTAGTAATGACATTTTTTATTAGTAAGGATTGAAGACAAAATCAGAGAGTTTACAACAGTTTACATATTCAAACTCAACTAATTGAGTTAGACTCCTTTTACATGATTTTTCTTACATCAAATATTTAATTTAATTTTTTTTATATTTTTATTCCTTTTCAGTAAGGTAATTTAATTTTGAATTTTGATGCACCATATCAATAAAGATTATATGTTTTGATTTGAATAATTTATTTTTATAATTTCTTATTTGATTTTAAAATTCTTATCACTTTAGTTTATTTTTATTTTATATAGCGAAATATTCATTATTAATACCGAAAACATTTTCCTATTTTTGATTTACTTTTATTGATAAATTTTAATTAAATAAAAATATTCATGCAATCCATAAAAGCTTGTTAGTTGTTCTAAATTTCAATTTTTTTTTACCCATTCCTTTTTATTTTGTTTTGGTTTGTTATCTTCCCAAATAGTTTGACCCGATCAAATTCAAGATGAACCTAGATAGCTTATATCCAATAATAAAAAGCATAGAAAGTAACGCATATAAATGGAGTTATTGTACATAGGAGAGGGGGGACCCTGTTATTATTATTTTTGTTCTTAGGTTATCAATATTTTAATCATCCATTTATGCACGAGAGGAAAGTTCCAAGAACAAATATTTATGAAGAAGAGTCCGTGTCATGGAATTTCATTTTGCTTTGCAAATAGGCGAATACATGGGCCAGCAAAGAGGCTACTTACCCAAGTTCACTACATCTATATTGGCACATGTTATTCTAACTCCCCCTTTTCCTATTCCCACATCACACCTTTTTTAATAAAAATACCTTTAAAAAAAAACAAGTTTTTCTTTTGTTAATTTTTTAAAAAAATACTTAATGCAAAAAAAAACAAGTTTTTGTTTTGTTAATTTTTAAAAAAATACCACAAAAACAATTTTTCATTATATTACTTTTTTTGTACAAAATGGAAACTAGTTGGCGTCGTGTATTCATAAACAACAGAAACTAGTTCCAGTTGAATCACCAAGAAGGTATTTAATACCTTCAGGAAATAAATTTTCAAAAAGTATTTGATACATTCAGGAAATTAATTTCTAGGAAATCTAAAATTTCCTCGAAATTACCTTCTAAAAATTAGTTTCCCAAAAGGGTACTTGTATAAAAAAAAACATAAAAACATGTAAGTGGTGCAAAGAGAAAATGGGGGATATAAAAAGAAATACACTATTTGCAATCACTTGCAAAGTCTAAGATAATGTTCGGTTGAGAAAATGAAAGCGAGATTTTATTAAAACTTTTCTTGTTTAGTTCAATCTTTAGAAAAGGTTGAAGGAGAATGGAGGGAAGCAAAATCTATTCTCTTCCAATTTTAGCCTCCAATATTGGAAGGATTTGGAGCAAAGGAAATGTGAATCTAAAAAAAATTAAGTAACTAAAACATCCTTACTGTTATTTTGAAATACAAAATTTCCCTCATTGCATTTTAGGTATATGATTAATTTATTCTTTTGCTACCATTTTTCCATTTGCATGATCCTTCCATGTCGTTCCCAACTTGTCAAAGCTTCCAAACGTCCCTATTGTTGCTGAAGTCATCCTCTATCTCCACCCGCCATCTATCTCCAGTTATTCTCCATCCATTTGTTTTTGCATTCAGGTAAATTTCTATACTTTGTTACATGATGTTTGCCATTGTTGCGCATCTATTTTAAAGTTGTATTGAATTATTTGCTACATGGTGTCAACCATTGCTATGTAATAAGGATTCAAATGATGTAATAAGAATAAAACTAAATTTTAAGTATCTCCATTTGTTCCATAAAAAAAAAAAAAAAAAAAGTATCTCCATTTCCTCTCTCCTCCGTTAAAATTCCTTCCTTTCCCTCTCCATTAAAATCCCTTCATTTTTTCTTTTCTCCATTCAACCAAATATAATCTAACCGTCAAAAAACTTACATATTTTATTTAAGTCAAACTGAATTTCATTAAAAATCAAACTAAACATAATATATGTTTAGAGTGATATAGGGAGAAAACAAAGAAAGTGCTTACCTATGGGAATCAAAACCCATAAAAACATCCCCTACCCATTACAATCACACCAATATATCAAACCCACAAAAAATAACGATTAAAAATGATTTTTGTGATGCATACAATGATATGAAAAATATTACTCGCACAATTTTAAACATTTTCTTAATTTTATTTTTTTACTAAATTACGCCCCACATCAATAATTTAAAAAAAAATAGAATTTCTAAAAAGTGAGACCATTATTAAAGAGCCTCAAATAGAATGTTTAAAAGGGAGTGTTTTATGTTGATAACATTCTTCTTATTGATATTATGTAATTGAACAATTCTTCAATACAATGGATTGAAAAAGAGTATTTTCTGCTTTTACTTAACTACTTCAGGTTCAAACTTAGAGCTGGCTTAATTTATTTACATGCACCAAACTGATATGAATATGTCCTTAAGATCACTGAAGGATGGATCAAAAGTTAACGAAAAATCTATTTTGAAAACACCCTAGTGCAAAAAATATAGCACCTCCAAATGCGATTCTTCTGATGCTATATGACCTTCGGATTTAAGTTGACGCTTTTGTTAAACTGTAAGCTTTCTGATATTTTAATCCAGGGAGTATTTGAAAAGGAGCAACACTTGTTACTCTGAAAATCTGCACAAAAACATGTTTTTATGTTCCTCTTCATAGTAGCAGATAGCGTACTGAAAGAAGATTTTATAGTTTCATGTTATCATCACTTGAGCTCTATTTGACGCCACTTCATCATCTTACATTAGCCAACAATATTCATCTCAGTAAAGAGTTATCCATCTCTCCAATCATTGTAAATCATGCCAAACAAAGACTAGCAAGTTTTGCAACGTATGAATGATTATAGTCGCTATCTCAGAAAGTGCAGACACAAGCGTGCATAAACAAACCAAAATGGAAGAACAATAGCATAGACACAAAGAATACGTCACAGTAATAAACTTGTTCCCAATTGCAGCATATACATCTGAGAAAGAAAAATTGCTTTCCATATGCGACATAGATAACACTACTGAAAAACCAGTTAAAGTATCAGCTTCGCAATCAATAGTCCATTCTTCGAAAAAAAAAATGACAGAAATCTAAAGTTCAACACTTCAACTGCATCACAAATTTATCACCATGTCAAGGGCTTTGCTACCATGGCCTCCTCCACATACTCAAGCTAAAATAATGGCCACACAAGAGGCTGCAGAGAAAAGCACAAGGCACACAAGAGAAGGAAAGATAGCCATAACATGTCCAGCAAATAAAGGGGTAAACTTGCACTCCTCAAGAGTGAAGAGCCTAAATCCATTACCTCCCCTGCTCAGAGAGGGAGAGAGATAAAGAACAATAAAATGTGAAGTAAAAATGGTCATCTATGTGTCAAAACACAGGTCAAGGCTTGAGCATGAGTGGATACTTTCAATAGTCAGCCAATGCCGCTATATATTTTGAGAAGCCAAAAGTAAGTTTGTGCCATGATGGGTTATCCAAATATGCATAGTTTGATCAATTCACATCTTAAAATAGATTTAAATAGAAGGGAAACAAATAAATATGAAACTCCTGAGCAAAATATTTTTAATGGTATACCTTGGAAGGCCACTGGAATGCCGCCACTCATCATAACTCTCTTCCCTCAAAATTGAATCCATTGCAGTGGCTTCATATTTTACATTTATGGCCTTAATTATAATATTAAAATTACCAGAACTCATGACTATTCTGTTTACTGAGAAGGGATCAAAGTTCTAAATGTCTGCCATGAGCTATCATCGTTGGTCAGTCACAGATTCTAGATGAAGATTCCAAACAATAAGTTAAAAGTTATGCATAACTCTTGAATTCAATAAGTTACCCGCCAATATGCCTACACAATTAGACTTAAAAAGAAAGCACGAGCTATAACAAGGTATTTAACAAAATCTTATTCATACTTAAAATATGGATCTACATGTGTGTATCTCCTCATCAGCTCAACCATGGATGTAGTGAAATTGGCTAACATCTGGCATTCTTCATGAGACTTAGCCTCAGAAACAATCCCATGAATGACCAACTTCTTCAGATTGGGGCAACGCTTGAGCAGACCCTCAACCCAGTGGGAGAAAAGATCATTGATCACAGTCCAGCCAAGCTCCAAGACAACAACACTCTCCAGATAGGAAGAGCCTTGTAAACCATAGTAAAGCACTCCATCCCTCACATCATAACTCAGAGATAAATGGCTCAGGTAGGGAAAGCAAGTCGCGATTGTTTCCAAATCCACAACCTCATCCTCATCATCAAACATTACATCCCAAAGCCGAAGCCTCTTCAAATTCGACGATCTTGAAATCATCTGGTAAAACTTTGGCCATATAATTGGGAAGTTGCTGATATCCACAGTCTCAAGATTCTCAACTGTCTCACCAATATCAAGATGTATAACACTAACATCATCAATCTTAAAATGCTTCAAGGTCCCCTTGCCAATGAGTTCAAAAAACTCGAGTGCACAATCTTTCAAGTGCAAGCACTCAAGCCCATCAGCCTCCAATAAAAACTTGTCCAAACTAATTGCTTCTACATACACACTCTTCAGCGTTGAGCTACTCAATTCAACGGTCACCTGTGCATCAGACATTGCAATCTCTGGATTGACAAGTTCAAAAGTTTCAATCTTCGGACATGCAGACACCAAAAGATTTAGATCCAATGCAGATATACTAACATAACTCAAGGAAAGAGATTTCAAACAAGGGAACCGCTGATAATTAGGCTCAACCCCCACAATGGAATTATGAGCCAGATCCAGTATTTCCAGCTTATGCCTGCCACATATTTCAAGAATGTTAACATTAGGCGTAGTCTTGACATTATAATGCAATTGCCTGAGAGTTTCCCTGGTGTACAAGAGCCAAGCAGTAACAGTGGAAGCCGAGAATTCATCCACATCTTCCATCAAAATGGAGAGGGACTGCAACCCTGAGGTCTGGAAAATGGTTTGTGTGATCAAAATCTCAAGGCGGGTAGTTGTCAAATCCCGGTAAATGGGCCAATCTTTGGAGTTGAAGGAGAGTGTATGAAGGTGCTTGCAGCACGCTAGTCGCCATTTCCTGCATGATGCGGAAGCTATCACCACATCTCTTGCAGCCCTCAAGTGTGACAGAATGTTCCCAATCACTTCAACAGGAAGCTGGTCCATGATGCTGCAATTTCCAACTTGCAAACCCCTCACAAAGCTATATCTATCAACAACTTTCTCTTGTATGTTGTGTTGACAACAAACAAACAACAACAAAAGGAAGAAAATAAAAGCAAACAAAAAAAAAACACTTCTTTTAAATCCTCCGATTCAATTCGAAGAGCGATTTCGGAAGTACCCTAAAAAATCACGCCAGAATCTTCAAATGGATTTCACCAGATGCAAATGCTCAACATCTCTCATGAATATCTCTTCTCACTGGATCAATTTGCAACAGGAATCACGAAAATTAGGAAAGTAAGTAATCAAGATTTAAGATTTAATCAAGCAGGTAGAAGAGGGATTTGGGGAATTAGACTTTATTTAGGATCAAAATTGAAATTAACAACAACAATAACAATAACAAATGATTAGAAAACAATAGAAAATGGTAGTATGAGATAGAGAAAGTGGTTTGTATATTTACCTAGAAAATAGGGAATAACAAATGAGGATTATTGTTGAATGATATTTGATTATAGAGAGAGATCGGGTGCCAAGTTTTGTAGGAGAAGAGAATCACAATCAGTGATGAAATCTCAAACCAAAGTTCGATCCTTTGAGTTTGATTTAGGATTTGCTAAGATTTGATTCCAGCGCGTTTCAGTTACAGATACACTCTGTCTCTGGCTAGAGTTCTGGCAATTGTATCCTTTTAATTCTTTGGATGGATAAAATATTAATTATACTTATCAATTAAAATACTATTAATTTATTATTATATTAATCATAAAGTTGAAAAATTAAATGCTACTAATACAGTTTTTAATATTATATTTAATGCTTTTTTTGACTGAAATATTACATTTAATGTTGTTTATTGTTGAATAAATTAGGTGTAATTTAACTCATACTCCATTTCT
This sequence comes from Glycine max, assembly GCF_000004515.6. Taxonomy (NCBI): domain Eukaryota; kingdom Viridiplantae; phylum Streptophyta; class Magnoliopsida; order Fabales; family Fabaceae; genus Glycine; species Glycine max. The sequence continues at coordinate 7,267,857 of NC_038248.2, forward strand.
AATAATCGTCGTGTAAGAATTATTATTTTAATTTTTTAATATAATATTAATTATATTTTTTTACTTATTTTTCTTATAATATTAATGATATAAATAAAAAAACTAAAAATAAATTAATAATTAAAAGATTAATTTTATAAAATTATTTTTCTATCTATTTGTTAAGTTTTATTGGTCTGTCTAAAGTAACTGAAGACAACAATTTATAATAGGAATAAGAGTAATAAAAAAATGTATTGGAAACGTTTTTTAAACTATTTGAATTTATTTTATTATCTTTTAATTGATAATTTTTACTTTATGTTTTATTTAAAAAAAAGTGTAAATATATTTTGAAAGGAACCTCTCTTTCTTTCTTTCTTTTTTTGGTATTATTTGAATTCAAGATAAATCCAATGCAAGATACCGGCTCCGTCAGTGTTCAATACGACATCATATGCTAGCCTAGGTTCAATGGTTCCCACTTCCAAGCAGCTATGTTTTTTGTTTTTTGTCTTATTTACTTTTGAATTTTGATGCATTTTTAAAAATCAGTGGTACTGTTCTTAGTAGTGAAAATTGTGATATCCAATGGATGAGGCTTGCATATTGGATTATTCAATCATGTCAGCTTACTAGATTTGTATTGGGGAAAAAGATTCTCCAATTTCTTCTACGATAGTTATACACATATATCTACTATCTAAATGTAAATATTTGATAATCGTATGAATAAAAAAATTAGTTATGTATATAAGCATGATTAATTTTATTTCATTTAAAATTAAAATAAATTAATATAATTACATATAATTATTAATATATATGATTAATGGTATCATAAAATTATGATTCATGTGTAAATATGATTAAGTTTATATCCAAAATGTTTAATAGTGTTATGAAATTAAATAATAAATATATATATAGGTTAATTTTATCTCATACGTGATTATAAATAAATAAATTTGGTTGTATTGATTATCGTTGTGGGGCTAGTAGTATCACAATATTATTGAAATGTTTATTAGTGGATAATTTTATCTCATGAGTGATTAACCATTAATTTATTTAAATGTTTAATAATAGTTAATCACGTGAAAAACAGAATTAATCATGCGCATTTAAGTATATGACCGGTCAATGTTAGATGTTGATTTTAAGTGGGACCAATACCTGAACTATTTTATAACTTTACCTTTCAAGTATTCATAAAAATTATAATATTTTTTGTCATTGCTTTACTGGCTTAATTATTAATTTAATCTTTTTATTTATTTAAAATATTTAATTAGATTCTTCTATTTTTGAAAGTTTCAATCAAGTTTTTATTTTTTATTTTTTTTATGTTATCAAGTTCTTTGTTTTTTAAAATGCTTCATGGTCCTTTAATGTCTCAATGTAATCTTTTATTTTATTAGTTTATAAATGTCTCAATTTGATCCTTTTTGCTATAATTTATAACTTAACATCACCCGCCTCAATTGGATGAAAAAAGATCACATTAAGATATTTTTAAGAAAATAAAGGACTATCTTAGAGCATTTAAAAAAACAAAGGAACTAAGTGAAAATTTCAAAAATAAAAAGACTTAATTAAGCATTCTAAATATAAAAAAGACAAAATTAAATATGTAACATCGAGCTCCAAGTATAAACAAAATACAGATGTGTAAGAGAGCAATTATGTTAGGGAAAAAATACAATAGGATTCAAATGGGTCCAATATGATGAAATAGACTAATTCAAAAGCTTGCATGAGTTAGTTTATGGTAGTTAGCATAGGAGGGAAAGGCACTTAGATAGTTAGGTAGTTACAACTAATTGAGTCTCATGATGTAAACTCCTTCCATGTATAAAAACTATTCATTGTAAATCATTTTGTAGAGATCAATAATGCAAGTTGCATTCCCAATTTCATTTACTTTCTCACTCTCTTAATTCCTCTCTAAACAGAAATTGTGCGTGTGAATCACCTTTGCTCCAACAGATTTGGTATCAAAGCCTTGTGCAATCAAGGGAGCTTCCGCTGAAACTGAGAGAAATGTTTGTTGTTGTTGTTGATCATCGTTGCTGCAACCATGGTTGGGAATTTGGGTTTTCTAAGCAATTTACCAATACTTGATGGCAAGAATTTGGATGATGGAATGTTCAAATGAAGGTTTTGTTTCGATTTCAAGATGTTCTTAAGATTGTTCAAGTGGGCTACCCAGAATTAGGAGACAATCCTACAGACGCACAAAAAGTCACGTACAAAGATGTAGTAAAATACGATAGCTAAGCCTAGTTCTTGATTCATCAGAGCGTGGATGCGAGTATTTTTTATAAGATATTGAAGGCATCTACAACCAAGGAAGCATGTGTTATATTGGAAAGATGTTTCATTGGTGGAGACAAGATTCGAAAGGTGCGGCTTCAATTGTTGCGGAAGCAATACGAGCTGCTTCAGATGGAAGAAAGACATCGAGTAGTAGATTATTTGAGCAGGGTGTTAAATCTTGTCAATCAGATGAGAGGATGCAATGAACAAATCACAGACGTGATGATCATGAAAAAAATCATGTGCACGGTGAATCAAAGCTTTGATCACATCGTTGTAGCCATTGAAGAATCCAAAGAAGTATAAAATATGAAGATTGAGGAGCTTCAAGGTTTTTTGGAGGCACATGAATTGAAATTGATTCAAAGGAATCAAGCAAAAGCGGTTGATCAAGCTTAGCAAGCCCAAGTGAATAGAGGATCAAAGAGGTGGAAAGGAAAGAAAGACAAAGGGAAGTTTGTCAAAAGGGGTTGGAATCACAACCAAGGCAAGCCAAAGGTTGAAGAAAAACCAGAATCCTCTCATAAGGGAGAAGTTGGTCCCTCAAATCAAGGATACAAAAAGAAAAAAGATAGAAGGAAAATACAACACTTCATCTGTGCAAAATGGGGCCACTATGAAGTTGAATGCTAGCATGGTAAAGGAAAAGGCAAAGGAAAACATAAAAATGATGATCAAGAGGCACATGTGGCACATGATGATGATTTAGATTCAAATCCTGTTTTACTGATGGTAACTACTGTTGAAGGAAACTCACCTGTAGAGGCCATGTATTTGGACACTGGGTGTTCAAATCACATGACATGTCGCAAAGATTTCCTAGTTGATCTTGACACTAGCAGAAAGACCAAGATCAAGCTGGCTGACAGCAGAACTTTGGTTGCTGAAGGTGTAAGGAATATTGTGGTGAAAAGTAATGATGGCAAAATAGCTATTATAGAAAATGTATTATTTGTGTCAGGAATGAAGTTTAATCGGATGAGTGTTAGGCAACTGATTGAAAATGGGTTTCTTAATAGTTATGAAGAATGAAAAACTGGAGCTGTTTGATCCAAGGCAGAGATTGGTGTTGAGATCACCTATTTCAAAGAATAGAACATTTCAAGGCAATATCAAAACCACTTAAGTATAGTGCCTCTCAACCACAGTAACTGATCAAGAGAACTGGTTATGGCATCTAAGGTTTGGACATTTAAACTTTAGAAGCTTAAGCCAGTTACATTCTAATGAGATGGTGATAGGATTACCAAAAATATGTGTGTCTGAAAAAATTTATGAAAGATGCTTTGCTAGTAAACAACCTAGGCATATTTTTAATGCACATTTGCCAGGAAGGGCATTAGGATTACTTCATTTAGTACATTCTGATGTGTGTGGGCCTTTTGAAATACCTTCACTATTAAAGCATTAACTTATAGTTCTTTTTATATTTTATTATCTTTTTATCCTTAAGATATTTATTAACTTTATTATTTTTTAAATAAAATATAGTTCTTGAATCATTTTATATTAGATGGTTTATTTTAACTATTATGTTCATTAAAATAATAAAAGTATAATGTCTATTTAATTGTATTTTTTAATTTTACTTTAAACTTGATTAAAATATTTTTTAAAATAGTATAAAATTAATAGTACAATATTTAATATAAAAAATGTAACAATTGAAACTAAAAAATGAAATGGAAATAATTTAGAATAAAAAATTATGAGACTTTAAAATTAATTAAAAAACTAACATTTTTAAAAATGATGTTTTTTATATAGATGATTAATATATATTTTTTATTTTTATAGATATCATAAATTTATAAATCTCTAATCATCAATTTATACGATTCTCATTTAAGAAAAAATAGGATTAAAGATTAAAAATAAATAAGAATATTGAGTAAAAAATTAAAAATATTTTAAATATAAATGAAATTCAAATAAATCATGTTATAAACAAATTATTTAAATTTTCAAATATCAAATTAAAACATATATTTAAAGATTATACTAGTAATTATGTCATTTTTTTAAACGAAAGTATCAAAAACATGTTTTAACATTTTTTCTCAATCGTTAAAATTTAAAAATAATAAATTTTAAACCAATCATAGCATAAAATTATTTTTTTTTTAAATTTGAACAGATAATTGTTTGTACTGAACACCCTTCTTAAAAGGGATTATATATAATTTTTCTTAAAAAAATTCTAGAGGGCAATAGCTATTCCTTTGATCGTACAATTTTTTTTATAGAATTGATCGAAAAAAAAAAATATGAATTTTTATAAGTTCAGATATTTTCTTTGACAAGAAAAAAAAATTGTCATGACTAGGGTGGCTGTAATGTAAGCATTTGACTCTGCGAGATCGCTGCATCTGGCTTCACTACCTGCATCTATGGCTAAACCCCACCATCTCTTTCTCCTTCTTCTTCTTCTCTGCGCCACTCTTGAGTTTTCTTCATCTTCACCCTCCGATCACCTCTACAATGTTGGAGAACTTGTCCCATTGTTTGTCAACAAAGTGGGACCCTTCAACAACCCCAGGTTCCATAATTTTCTCATTGCTTTTCCTCATGTTTATGTTCATTGAATTTCTATTTACACAATTTCTCTGTTGCAGTGAGACATATGAGTACTATGATTTGCCTTTCTGCACCCCAGGTTAGTAGTCACTCTTGGTCTTAGGTTTAAGGCTTAATCTCGTGGTGTTGAAAAATGAGATCAAATTGAATTGGAATTTGGAACCACTTGGATTGTGAAAAAGGTTGTGTTTTTCACAGACCCAATTGTCAGAAAGAAAGAGTCCCTTGGGGAAGTTCTCAATGGTGACCGTTTGAGCAATGCTTTGTATGAGTTTAAGTTCCGGGTGGACAAGATTGATGAGACCTTGTGCCAAAAGAATCTTACAATTGATCAAATTGCAACCTTTAAACGAGCTATAAACCGCGACTTTTACTTCCAGTTTTATCTGGACGATCTTCCACTATGGGGGTTCATTGGTAAACTTGAAGAGGATGGGTGGACACCTGGTGGAGGAGGACCTAACTATTACCTTTTTACACATGTTCAATTTGATGTTCTTTACAATGGGAACCGGATCATACAAGTCAATGCATTTGGTGATCCAAATCGCGCTGCAGATATTACTAAAGATGTTGGTGTTGATGTTAAGTTCACTTATTCTGTTATCTGGAATGCCACTAAAGTACGTTTTGAGAACAGGATGGACAGATACTTGAGAGCTTCGTTGATGCCTGTCCACCAGCAAGTTCATTGGTTCTCGTTTGTTAACTCAATTGTCATCATTTTGCTTTTGATTGGTTTGCTTGCCCTGCTTTATATGCGGCATCTGAGGAGTGATTTGAAAAAGTAACTTTCTTCTTTATTCATAATTCTATAAGAGCTGAATATAATCAGGCTGTCTTTATTTGTTAGCCTAACAGTTTTTCATTTACAATTTAGGTATTCTAATGCAAATGAAGAAGATAATGAGGTTGGTTGGAAGTCCCTCCAACATGGCGATGTATTCAGACCTCCTCCAAACTCATCCTTACTTTTTGCTGTTGTGGGAACTGGTACCCAATTGCTAATCTTGTAAGCTACTTTTGTGGTAAAAATACATATTCCCCGATCCTCTCCCCAAAAGCCATGTACCAAACCTCCAGTCTTTACATGGCAATGTCATGACTATAATATATCAATGCGTGTGATGTATAGCTTCATCTATGCACCAACCCACCTAGGTTTTATTCAAATCCTTTAGCAATCTGAATCTAGACTATCAAGTGATAGCAAAGGCCAAAAGCATTCTCTTTACAGTTGATTTATGTTTTTCTCGGTTTGACCTCACATGTATGGTTATGTTTATGATGTGGATCGCTCTTCCTTCTGATTCTTTGCCTAATAATCTTTAAACTAAACTGGGGCAGACTTTGTTTATAATTCTCCTGTGGAGGTTATCAGCCAGCTTTACTTATGCAACCTTTCATATATAGTTTTCTTTTTCTACCTCTTGCCACCTATCTTCTAACTAAATACATCTTAACAATGGACATAGTTTGTTTTTAATAATTGTACATCAGGATTCAACCAAAATTCAAAGTCATTTTTCTATTGTGAGTAGGCAGTATCTATTCTATTCCCACTTGAGATCTCTGCCCATATAGAATGCATGTTAAAATTAGTTCCTGACTTCCTGAAATAGCAGTCAGTGTGGTTTAGATGTCTAGCTTATCATACAGCCAACTCATTAATCATTTATCACTGTTCATTCGTGTAATGTTGGAAAAAAATAATTACAACTAGTTGGCTTATAACTTTGTTCCTCCTTTGAAATAAAATGACATGCCCTTTTTCTTTCAGGCTTTGTGTCTTGCTGTTTCTAGCACTTATTGGCACCCTCTATCCCTACAATCGTGGAGGACTGTTAAATTGGCTTGTCTTGCTGTATGCTCTTTCATCTGTTTTTGCTGGGTACACTGCAGCATCCTTCCATGGCCTGTTTGCTGAGAATGGATGGGTAATTCTTTACATAATTCCACAAGAAAGACAAAAATGTTACACTTTTAATGTTATTTTTAACTACCTATAAATATATGTGATTTGGCTATAATTCCAGGAAAGGAGTGCTAGTCTAGCAGCAATTCTTTACACTGGACCAGTGTTTGTTGTAGCCTCTATCCTCAACATTGTCGCAATATCTTACAGGGCTACAATTGGACTCCCATTCGGCTCTATTATTGTGATTCTTGTTTTATTAACATTTCTCGCCATCCCATTGCTTGCATTTGGTGGAGTGATTGGATACCGTTTTAGATCTAAATTTCAAAGCTCCTCTGCCACAAAGAGACATCCGAGAGATATTCAACAGCTTGCTTGGTACAGGAGAACACCATTTCTAATGTTTATTGGGGGTCTTGTGCCTTTTAGTGCAATAGTCCTGCAACTACACCAGGCATATGCTAGTATGTGGGGCTACAAAATATACACTCTTCCTAGCATTTTATTTGCCACATTCATTCCTGTCATTTTGATCATTGCACTTGTCAGTATTGGCTTGACATACATTCAACTATCTGCGGAAGACCATGAATGGTGGTGGAGGTATGTTTTGTTGCTGATGCTTGCAGCTTGCTTCCGTTTAATGTTTTTCTTCTCCCCTATTCTCCTCCCTCGCTTGTTTGTGTGCCTGGGGTAATATTTGATCCTTGATAACCCTGACATCCTAACTGATAACTGAAATCTATAATTGATCCTCGCATTGTTTAAGATTCACTCTGATATCACAACTCTTATCCCTCTTACAAAATGAAAGATAAAGATATAAGGTATTTTTTTTTTTAATATCAAAGCTTGTACATAGGAGATGAGAGGATTAGAGGAAATGGTCATATTAGACAGCCATTACTACTGTGGAAAACACCATCAGAAAATGTTTATGTTATGATCAATTCAAATACATTTAATTGTTTCAAAGGTTTATAAAGAAAAAAGGAATAAGGCTGGCTGCCTTGTTACATTCCAACTTTCCTTATCTATTGTTGTTTTGATTTAGTTCTTCCTTTCAAGTCTTAAGGGTACCTTACCCTCACCCCCACTGTACTTTTTTCTCTCCTTTTTAATAACGCATATTCTTTTATTGAATTTTTTTTTCAAATGGTTTGATTCATATTAAAATTGTGAAAGAGTACAAATATTTTATAATGTTCACATGTTATATGATGTTTCCATAAGAAATTTGGGAGGGAAAAAAAATCTATAAACATTAGGCACCCTTTAGTACGAGGCTTTATCACTAATGTATTTATTTTTTGTGGGTGCAGATCAGTGCTGTGTGGTGGCTCAACAGCCATTTTCATGTTTGGGTATTGCGTCTACTTCTATGTGAGATCAAATATGAGTGGATTCTTGCAGCTATCCTTCTTTATTGGCTATAATGCATGCCTATGCTATGCTTTCTTCCTAATATTTGGTGCCATTAGTTTCCGAGTTTCATTGCTATTTGTTCGCCATATATACCACGATGTTAAAAGAGAGTGAGTTACCTATCTCAGAAGCAAAAGCAATATTGGTTATAATGCAAGGGTATCCCTTCCTTGAGTTATGGACTACCCTTTGGAAAGTCTAGTGTACACAGTATGATGTAACGGTATCCCTTGAATTTTTTTAGTTAAAGGACATTTGTGCAGACAATGTATCCTTTATTTTACTTTTCTCAACTCCATGACTGCACATTTTGGAAGAGGCTTCCTGTGGTGGCACGTTTTACCCTGGGAAAAGAGATGAGTGGAATGACATTTCTAAGAAGGATTAAGTGTCTATTTTTGTTTTGAAGTTTATTAGAGTTGATTTTAAATCCTTAAATATAATTAAAATGTGCCAAAAATAATTCCAGCCACCAATTTTACATTAAAATGTGTGTATAATGTGAATAATTGATTTCTAATGTAACTCAAACAGGTCCCAAGTCCCAAGTCCACAGGTTGTTTGAGTAACTTTTCTTTTTTGGGTGTTACTTTTCTACTGAAGTTTGTCAATTGTAATGATCTGTCCAAAAAAAAGAGTTCATTGTAATAAGGTTTAATATTTTCTCATTTTTTTAGTATGATTCCTTATAAGAACTGAGTTTTCAGAAAATAGGTCAAATCATGGGGAAATTATATTTTTTTATCATAATAATTTTAATTTAAAAGTTTTTTTATTTATGGTTGTCTCTTTCTTGACTTAAATAAATTATTAATGTTTTAATTTACAAATATAGAAAGTATGAAAAAATGTAACAAATGGGATGATTATTTTTCATGAAAGTATAGAGAAAAGTTTAGACTTAACTTATCAAATTAGACACGTAAAATATAACACACTGAGATAAATATTTTTTTTTAAAAAAACAAGAAAATTTAGGATTCAAGAGGATGAACTTTTTCTGCTAAAGATTTGATTGGGTAATTTAGGACCATTCATTCCATTGACGTGATTCAATGTTTTTTTTAATATTATTAGGTTGATATCTCGCATTCTTAATGTTTTTTTCTTATGTATAAATATATAAAGATTTTGATAATATTTTCTAAATGCAAAATAATAATGATGAAATTGAATCCTATATGAAATATGATATGTGACCACACGTGGATGAAAACATATGAAGGTAGTATTCTAAGTTTTATACTTAGTTTCTTCGCTTAGTATGGACTTGATGCTCCAATTTCTTTTGTATCCCGTAACACTACAGCTATGTTCGTTTCTAACTAAAGAAAAGCGTTGAAAGTGTGTAAACATGGATGAAAAGGAAAGAAAGAAAGCATTTCGTGCGTTCAGTTGAGATGAAAGTAGCGCTAAAGTCCGTACGAAATAAGTGGGGTCCATGCTTGCAGATTTCTTCTCAAACCTGAGAATGAGAAGAAATACGAGGAAAGAATACATTGTTTCTATCAAATTCGAAAAAGATGCAGCCATATTTGAATATGGAACTGAGAATCGAATATTTCAATACCAACAGGATTGGATTTAAGCATAGGAAAATACATTTTATATATATAACAAAATAAAATGTCATTTAATATTATATTTTTTTTAAAGGAAATGTTACAACAAACGAGAATGTGGATGAAAGTTTGAAAAAAAGAAAGGAAAAAAAAGAAGAAAAAAAGGCTTCAAGTCTCACATCGCTCAGGATAAACACTTAAATAGTGTTTTACTCCCTATATATAGAGAGCTCATTTCTTCATTTTTTCTTGCCCTAGTTGAGAAGCATTTCCTCAACTTTTCTTTCTCCCTCCCATATTTCAGCCGATGCATTTTCGGCAAACTTCTCCCTCTTTCTTTCTGTCGCTCTAAAATTACGGTTGGCTATAATAGTGACTTTTTAAGTCATATTTTTGGTTGGTTATAAGAGTGACTTTTCAAGTCATGGCTATTAGAGTGACTTTTCTAGTCATATTTTCGGTTGGCTACAGTAGTGACTTTTCAAGTCATACAAGAGGGTGTAATTCTAGAAAAGGTTCCCTCAGTGGGAATCTTATACAGTGATCTGAGCTGTTTTATCCTGGGGACGTCGTGGTTGATAGTCTGCTTGCACAATGTTTGGCAGTGCCACGAAACGTCTTAAAGAAAGCGACATTGTCCGTGACTCAGCCAGTAATTTTTTCGGTTTGCCATAAACTATTGTTCCAACAATTTTAAGACGTTTTGGTTCTGCTATGGCTACCGTAGATATTACTGGCTCGAACATCAATGACCTCAACAAACCTTTTAGGTTTGAAGGGTATCATTTCAAACGTTGGAAACAAAAGATGATGTTTTCTATGAAAAAAGTTGCCTATGTTTTGAACATTGATATTCCAGTGATGTCTAAAGATGCTGAGAAGGAAGTGAAGGATAAAATGACTATAGAATTAGCTCTTTGGAATGAAAATGATTACCTATGCAATAATTTCATTCTGAATGGGTTAGCTGATGATCTCTATGATTATTATAGCCTATATAAGTCTGCCAAATTAGTTTGGCTGGCTTTGGAAGAGAAGTATGATACTGAGGAAGCTGGGACTAAAAAGTATGTTGTTAGCCGCTACCTCAAGTATCAAATGACTAATGATAAATCAGTAGAGTCTCAATCCCATGAGATATAGAAAATTGCTCAAGAGTCATACATAGCTGTGATAACTAAGATTAATATGATTGGAGGATCAAATGGATGGTGGGTAGACAATGCGCCTCTCGCCATGTCTATTATGATCGTGCTATGATTAAAACATACACGAATGTTGAAAATAAGAAAGTGTTGCTGGGAGATTCTCACACCACTACTGTTGCTGGAACTGGAGATGTTGAACTGAAGTTTACCTCTGGAAAGACTTTGATTCTCAAAGATGTGATGCATACTCCAGAGATGAGAAAGAATCTGGTTTCTGGTTTTCTTTTAAATTAAGGAATAGTGGGGGTACTTCATCTAGTCATCTTCCTGCTATTAGTAGTGAAAATCTTGCACAACCAGAATCAGATATAGAGCCTCGAAGAGGTAAGAGAGCAAGAATTGCTAAAGATTATGGGCCCGATTATATGGCTTATACATTAGAGGAGGATCCATCAAACCTCCAAGAAGCTTTGTCTTCTTTGGATGCTGACTTGTGGCAAGAAGCCATTAATAATAAGATGGATTCTTTAGAATCTAACAAAACATGACATTTAGTAGACTTGCCTCCTGGCTGCAAACCAATTAGATGTGAAATCATTGTTGTGTAACAACTTTGATATGAGAAGACCTCGGAGAAGCAAATGTAATCCTTAGTATTAAGATTACTAGGTCAAAAGAGGGAATTTCTCTGGATCAATCTCACTACATTGAGAAGATCTTAAAGAAATATGACTACTTTGACTGTAAACCCGCTAGTACACCATATGATCCAAGTGTAAAACTGTTTAAGAACACTGGTGAAGGTATACGACAAACTGAGTACGCAAGTATCATTGGCAGCCTTAGGTATGCCACTGATTGTACTAGACCCGACATAGCCTATGTTGTGGGATTATTATGCAGGTTTACCAATAGACCTAGTATGGAGCACTAGCACGCTATTGAAAGGGTAATAAGGTACCTTAAAAGAACCATAAACCTTGGATTACATTATAAAAGGTTTCCCGCTGTACTTGAAGGATACAACGATGCAAATTGGAACACTCTTTCATATGATTCCAAAGCAACCAACAGCTATATATTTAGCATAACTGGTGGGGCTGTTTCTTGGAAGTCAAAGAAACAGACTATCTTAGCTCAGTCCACTATGAAATTTGAGATGATAGCACTAGCAACTGCTAGTGAGGAAACAAGTTGGCTGAGAAGCTTACTTGCAGAGATTCCGTTATGGGAAAGATCGATATCAGCTGTGTTGATCCATTGTGATAGTACTGTGGCTATTAAAAAAAATTGAGAACCGTTATTACAATGGTAAGAAACAACAGATACGTCGTAAGCACAGCACTGTTAGAGAATTACTCTCAACAGGAACTGTTAGAGTGGATCACGTACGCACTGATGATAATTTAGCAGATCCTTTGACGAAAGGATTAGCTAGAGAGAAAGTCCATAACACTTATAAAAAAATGGGACTATTGCCCTTACTGCGATGATCATTCATGATGGTAACCCGACCTAAATGACTGGAGATCCCAAGAACTAGGTTCAATGGGTAATAACAAGTTATGAAGTGATATGAGATGAACATGCTGTTATAAGTGAAAGCAGCATGATTCCTGAAGTAACAAGAGGATGAGTTATGAAAAAAAAAATCGTAATTCTTAATGAGATCTATACTCTATGTTGAGTGGAGTACCTAGGCTACAGGAGTACTCTTGATAGACTCACCTATGTGAATGTTGAAGTGGGGGCCGCTTCATATGAAATTTTGGGCAAAAATTTCTAGTGCATTCACTATACTGGGATAGACGTGCATGGCCTTTAACGCACAGGCTTTATAGAATACACCTATGAAAAGGTTGTGTGTGGTTTGATGTCGGAGATAGAGTTCAAGACTTCAAGTCACTCTAGTAAAATCTGAATCTTACTCACTATGCAAAGGTTCAAGTTGTATGACACCTTTGTTTATGCACAATTTTATGAAATCCTCGAAAATGTTCTTTTCAAATTTCAAGTGGGGGATTGTTAGAACAAAGGAGAATGTGGATGAAAGTTTGAAAAAAAGAAGAAAAAAAGGCTTCAAGTCTCGCATCGCTCAGGATAAACATTTGAATAGTGTTTCACTCCCTATATATAGAGAATTCATTTCTTCATTTTTTCTTGTCCCAGTTGAAAAACATTTCCTCAACTTTTCTTTCTCCCTCCCATATTTCAGCCGATGCATTTCTGGCAAACTTCTCCCTCTTTCTTTCTGTCGCTCTAAAATTACGGTTGGCTATAATAGTGACTTTTTAAGTCATATTTTCGGTTGGCTATAAGAGTGACTTTTCAAGTCATATTTTTTTATTGGCTATTAGAGTGACTTTTCTAGTCATATTTTCGGTTGGCTATAATAGTGACTTTTCAAGTCATATTTTTCGGTTGGCTATTAGAGTGACTTTTCAAGTCATATTTTCGGTTGGCTATTAGAGTGACTTTTCAAGTCATATTTTCGAGTGGCTTTAGAGTGACTTTTCAAGTCATACAAGAGGGTGTAATTCTAGAAAAGGTTCCCTCAGTGCAGTGCGAATCTTATACAGTGATCTGGGCTGTTTTATCCTGGGGACGTCGTGGTTGATAGTCTGCTTGCACAATGTTTGTTTGGCAGTGCCACGAAACGTCTTAAAGAAAGCGACATTGTCCGTGACTCAGCCAGTAATTTTTTTGGTTTGCCATAAACTATTGTTCCAACAGGAAACAATAATTAATATCATACGAAATAACATGGGTAGAATAGGATTTGTAAAAATATTTAATTTTAATTTTTTATTATCTACTAAATCACTTTAATTCAAATATTTCTTCTCTTTTCATCTCTAATGAATAATCTTATTTTTCATTTCTTACATTTTTCACCTCAATCAAACACTTAAGTGAGACTCAAAAGTCAAAAATCTCGTTACTATCTTTTGAAGTTTTTTATATTCCTTACCACATCTTTTCCATCAATGAGCTGAAATTTCAAAATAAATATAGAAAATACTTAACTTAATCCTTAAAAGTTTAATTCATTGACAAATGAATCTTTAAATAATAAAAAATTATTTTGTCCCAATGTGTAAAAATGCCCACATTTTAGTAAAGTCAATACTTTTGTCCATCAAATTTAACATTTTCATTGACGTGACATGTGAAGATTAAAATGTCACCAGAAAAGATTGTGAAATAAAATGATGATTTGGCAAAATTAATTTGTCATGAAAATTTGAATGGACTATTTTGTCAAATTTAATTTTTTTTTACCCTAGTCTTTTCCATTTTAAATCAAGCATCATAATTTATTTATTTATTTTTATTTTGTCTTTCTCTCCCATCTTTCCATGTATACCCCTCTTTCTACAACACCAACCTAATCCTAAATGCTAGATGGAGAAAGATAGTTGGGGAGGAGGCAAGGATGAACACAACGACAACGAGGATAGCGCCACCTTGACCTCTTCGATGAAAGTACAAAATATTTTCGTCAACCCAGGAAGGCAAGCCACCATCCTCTACCTCGCTAGTCTAGCCACGATGAGGCGCGCGACTAAGGAGGATGCAAATGGAGTCTGTGGCAGCTATCGCGGAGGCTCACGATGAGGGTGTCCTTGCCAACGTCATTGGGGCCGCTAACGACAATGATGAAGGCATCCTTATGCATTTGGTTTTATGAATTAGTGTAAAAAATTTAAAATTTAGGTTGGTGATTTTTGAGATCTAGATAATACTCTTTTTTTTTGGATTTGTGACTACATGAAGGCATTTTGTGTTTGGTTTTGTTACTGTCTATGAAGCACCGACACCGGACACGACACGGACACGTGGGCACCTGTAATGTCCAAAATGTAGGACACGAACACGACTATATATATATATATATATATATATATATATATATATATAAAATAAAATTACATAAAATTAAATATGAGTGATATGCATAAAAGATCTAAATTAAAAATCAAGATTTATATATTCATCATCATCTAAAAAGAACTTTTCCTATGATAATGAGTCACAAAAAAATACTAAGAGACCTCATTATACAATTTGTACGCTTTGTTTCTTTACAAAAAAAATATTATAAAGCAAGATGATGAATTAGCAACTTCAAGTCTTCAAGAATTTCACAAACTAGCAATCATCATTGAAAAAGACACTTTCTAACTCTGGTTCATCTAAAGATAAACTAGCAATTTCAAGAATACCACAATCATCAAGTGATCCAAAATCATCTCCGGCTACATCCCACATTTTAGTTTCCTCTTGATGATATTGTGGAGTATTCCTTGAGAGAAGCGTAGGTTGCTATGAACAAATACTAAATCTTCAGCTCTATGTGGTGCCATCTTGTTTCTCTTTAAAGAATGGATGAATGAATATGTACTCCAATTCCTTTCACAACATGAAGATGAACAAGGTTGCGCAAGTAGCTTAAGGGCAACCTTTTGAAGTATTGGAGCATTAACGCTATGAACTAGCCACCAAGCTTTTGGATCCATTTGACCTCTATCATTTAAAGAATCAAGATCATCAAAACCTTCTCTTCCATCCTAGAAGTTGGCAAACTCAATATTCACTTTCCTCCTTACATCCACATCAAGAAATAACCTCTTGAAGCATTTTAATCTTTCACGAGTGAGTTCCAAGTCTTGATGTGGAGGAACTCTATTAGAATCTTCACTTAGCCATTCATGACTATAATATCTATAATTAATATATATATATATATATATATATATATATATATATATATGATTAAAATTTATGTAATTCTAAAAAAAAAGGTAAGTAAAAAAGTATAGAGTTAATTACCTTGGATTTAAGGAATGAGCTAAACAATGGAGAGGAGAGCTACTCTTAGTCCAACGGTCAATTAATATGGAGTGCACTACCTCATAAAAGGTTGATCCTTCACTCTCCTCCTTTCTCTCATATTGATATATGGCATTCTTCACCTTTTCAATCATTGAATCCCACATTTCATATACTAAATGGAGAGATGAAGCTTCTGTATCAGTTCTTCTAAGAATATCATAGATAGGGCTAGTGAAAGAAAGAATATAATCAACCTTATCCCACCATTTATCATCCACCAAAGTATCTTTCACAAATTTAGCCTTTGCAACATCATCTTCCTTATAAGAAGACCATTGGTCACTAATGACCATCTCTTGGAATCCTTTCTTCAATTGCTTGAATCTCTTGAGCATTACAATAGTGGTGGCAAATCTTGTTGGAGCAATGGATAGTAATTTCAATGAATTGAATGAATTGAAAATTGATAGTCTCATAGAGTGATTCATGGCAAAAATTTTCATAAACATTGCATCATCCGCAATTTGGGTGATCCAAGAACATTCTTCATAAATAACATTGTTTTTTTTTTCTGTATTCTTGGTTGCACATATGTTCTTCAAAGCAAGATTTAATGTGTGGACAACACATGGAGTCCAATAGATGGAAGGAAACTCAGCCTCAATTATTAAACCTGCTGCTTTACAAACGACTGCATTATCCGTCACTATTTGCACAACATTTGAGTGTCCAACCTCCATAATTACCTCCCTCATAAGTTTGGCAATGAAATCCTTGTCTTTGATCTCATTTGAACAATCGATGGCCTTTAAAAACATAGGTCCACTCTCTGTGACAGCCATGAAATTAATAAGAGATCTTCTTTGCGGGTCACTCCATCCATCACTAACAATGCTCACACCCTTCTGGCTCCATGCATTTTTAATTGGTTGTAACAAGTTCTCCACATGTCTCCTCTCATTTTGAAGTAATGTTGTCCTTAATTTATTATAACCTGGAAGTTGGTAACCACTGATCTGATTGTTGGAAGCATAGGCAAACACCTTTCTATAATGAGGATTTCTTGCTAAATGAAAAGGCAGCCCCGAAGAGTAAAACATCCTAGCAATTTCATGATCAAGTGTCTCTCTAGCTTGCAAATTAAAGGCATTTTCTATAGTTGATGTCTTTCTCTTTTTTGGATCAACACCAAGAGTGTTTGTATCCATTTGGTGTTGAGTAGAAACCGAAAGCAATGATATAGATTTTGTTTTTGACTTCTCGACCCTTAATGTTGCCTCATTGTCTATCTTCTTCAAATCTATAAGTCTGTCAATTGTTACCTTTTGACAAACTCTAACTCCCTTTCTAGTCATCTTCAACAAGTGTGCCCTCACTCTAGTGTAAGACCCATTAAAGGTAAAATCACAAATATTGCATTTTATCTCATAATTTCCACCACCACCTACACTTTTTATCTTTGTAACATAGGTCCATAAAGGTTTGGTATTATCATCTTGTTCTTTAGCTTGACTAGGACTAGAAGCACTCATCTCTACACCAATTTAAAAAAAAAATTAAAAATCAATGTAAACAATTTCTAAGTAAAAAACAAACAACAAAAGCAATTTCTAATCAATGTTGTTCTTGTCTTATTGGCCATGTTGTAGCTTAATTTTATTCAAAATAGGACTATTCAAAATAATTTTAGTTTTTGTAAATTATATTTGTTTTATTTTTTATTTTTAAACAATTTAGATACTTTTTTAGCAAATAATTTTTTTAAGAATAAATAAGAAAAAAAAATCACAAAACTCAAGGCTTTATTTTTTATTTGCTAACAAGCTACAATAAAATAATAAAAATTAAGGTAGGGGAAACTGTATACTTTAATTGATGCCCCACACCTACCCGGACTTGTATAATAATAATCTTTGTATTGTACTTTAAAGCTCCATTATTATTTGTGTTTTTATTTTCCATCTTCATTTATTATTTTAATATTTTCTGTATAATTTTTTTAAAATCAAAAAATAGATTTAAACTAATGTGACAATTTTATAATTAAAAAGTAAATAAAAAAATAAAAACACAAGTAAACCCTTAAAATTTTAATTGAAGAAAAAGTAAAATTTCAATCCTACAAAAATATGTTAACATCCACCCATTTATTTTATTTAGAAAATATGATAATTGTTGTAACGTGCTTGAGGCCACCTTTAAACATTTGAATGTATCAAATGACACAACTTTTATTTAGAAAATATGATAATTGTTGTAACGTGCTTGAGACCACCTTTAAACATTTGAATGTATCAAATGGCACAACAAAACAAAAAAGTATCTAAATAAAATAATAAAAATAAACTCTCTTGTAACTATCAAATGGCATTGGGTAATGGGTACCACTGCACATGGAAAGAGAAAGCTGAGAGAATACCATAAAACCAGAAACCATAAAGCACAAAAGCATCAATTGAAATTAGAAACCATAAAATCAGGCAAAAGCATCAACGGGGAAACAACGGAGGCGAGAGAGAAAACTCAGAAACATGGAGGCGATGGAGCAGATGAAATCATGAGAAAACTCAGAAAAGAAAGAAAGGCCTACCTACAAAGGGGGAAACGGAGGCGGCGACGTGGAGGTTCGCTTGCGGCAAGGAGAAGACGTGATTTTCGTTTTAGGCAAGTCTTTTTTAAATAAATAATAAAATATTTGGTTGGGCCGCGTTTGGATGCGCGTGTCCACTTGTTGGGCCACGTCCGATCACGTGTTTCTTGCATCCAATCGTGTCCGGCGACGGCGGCGGCAACGGACACCGCGTTGCACCGGAGTCGCACCCGTTTGTGTGTCTGGTGCGTCTTCGACGCGGGACGCGGCACTTCGGTGGCGTGTCCGTGCTTCATAGGTTACTGTGTCTCGATCCATGTCATCAACATTGATGTCAACGACATTAGCCTTGACACGATGGTGTTGGCTCATTCTTGAACTTGCGCTCACCGACAAGCTAGAGTGAAAGAGAAGACGAAGTTTGGCATGGTGATAGTGCACGATTGTCATCCTTCGCAAAGAGTTGAAGAGAATGGTGTGGGAAAGGATGGTGTTGAGGTTGAAGCTTTGAGAACATACTAGTTCTGATGAACTTGCATCCAGGAATGCGGTGACGCTCATGGCGGAAGCAAAGAGAGATTAACTTATTTTTTTGTTTTTTTTATTTGTTCCCTGCCTTCTTCTCTGTTTACTTGCATTGAATTTTTTTTTATCGCACTTATATGTAGCAAATTTGCTGTCATTTTGGTTTTAATTCAATTGTTGTAGGTTTTGAGTTTTGGTGGTTTTGAGTAGGATTCAGAATTATAAGGTTTAATTTTGAATTCATTTAGAGAAGAGGACTATTTTGTAAAATTGAAAAAAAAAAGATTAAGAATTTATATTAACAAAACGAACAAACAAAAAATACCCAAAGACCACTTTTAGTCATGGTACATCTTCGTTTATGGAGAAGAATAGTTGTTGACAGGAAGGGGAAAGACTAATAGGTAAAAAAATTCAAAATTGACAAAATAATTCATTGAAATTTCCATGATAAGTTAGTCTGTCGAGTTAACATTTCACTTCATTTTTTTCTCATAACATTTCAATTTTCATATGTCATATCAACAAAATGATACACTTGATGGACAAAAATAACAACAGGATTAAAATATTGATATTTTTACACATTTAAGGATAAAAAAATAATTTTTTTTTATCTTTGAAGGATTCATGTAAGAGTCCGTTATACTTTTAGGTAGTAAGTTGAATATTTATCTATAACAATAGATAAAGGGGATACTTTCTGATTGGCCTCCACTTTGTTGGACACTTTTACCCTCAAATATCATAAGAAAGTTATACATTATTCTCTTTGAGTGATGCCTAAATTTGTAACTTACAATTTATTGAAACCATGCTTGAAAACTAAATAACTACACACTCTAGATCTTCTTCTCGTATTTGGTAACTTTACACTCTCCCATCTTTTGTTATCTTATAATTGCATTCTCTTGTTTCTCTTTCTAACCATGACATCCTATCTATAACTGAAATCGAGAAACCTCCATCTCCCTCACATATTTCTTCCTTTTCTCCTTTTCATCTTCTCTCACTCTCCATCTCTCTCCTTCTTGAAGACTCATCCTCTTTTTCATTGAAATCCAAATATAATATTAATCTTTAGGCATTCATAGGAAAAATAAGGATCCAATCTTCTACTCCAAGGAGACAAGGATCAACGGGTACACAAACATAACCCCTTTTTTTAGCATCAAATTAGCATGGTATATGATAACCTATAATGCACTAGGTTTTATGCACTTTGCATTTGAGCTGTCACTAGGATTCTTCAATTGCTTCCTTCAAATATAGTGTTTTTCGGTGCTTTTTATAGTCGATTGGTTTTGTGATACTGATGCATGAAGTAATATATTTTCTTTTCTAGATATACTAAATCATTAAGGAACATTGTACAACTTATGAAAGAATTTTCTTTTCTAGATATGACAATGAGGTAGGTAAGTATGGTTGCAATTGAAGTTCAAATTTGTAACATATTCTGGGTAATTTAGTTTTAGTTTGGAATATAGATTTTTTATTTGTGGTCTTACGTGTTATTTTTATTTATATTTTTAATTAATTTTGTCTTTTATTAATTTTTTTATTTTTTATTATAAGATTTTTTTTCATTTTTGTGTGTAGTTGGAATATTTAAAGTTTACATGCTATGCTATGAGTATATAAAAAAGAAAAAGAAAAAAAGAAACATACTTGGAAAGAATAGGATGATATATATATATATATATATATATATCTTTTTGTCTTTGATCATGTCATGCTTATAGTATTTAATCGTACAAATTTATATTAAAATTGATTTTTGGATTTGTATTTGGATTAAAAAAATTACTGAATTTTATATTTGGATCATGAACATCAAATTGTGAAAAAATGGTTTAATCGATAGTTTATAATGTTAGAAATAGTTTTATTGAACTTTTGTAAGGTGTTTAAAATGACTTTTCCTCTTAAAAATAGTTTATGAAATGAATTTATGTAAACCATTAAAACATGGATGTTCCGTTACAATAGAAAAATGTATTTTAATATTTTTAAATTAACATGTTCTTGTAATAACTTCAACATAATACTATCTTTAATTTTTTTTCTTCAAAAAAAGTAAATAAAAAATATTAATTAATTATTTTTCATTGTCCTAAAAATTTCTTATTTATCAAACGCTAGCGGAAAAATAAACATCATTGTATATTTCTATAATTTGTTAATTTTGAGTATAAATGTTTAAAAAATGATAACAAACTCAAAAACATTGTGAAAAGGATCATGACTTGAATGATTTTTTTTTGTTTTGTAATTACAATTTGAAAAATGTTTAGATAGTCTTTACTTTCTACACATATTTTTTATATTTATTTTATATATTTATCCATTTTTCTCTTCATGGTACCGCATATCTTACTTTAAAAAATATATAAAAAAATCCTTATAATTGAAGTATGTGCACCCTAAGAGCAAATATAACTAAAAATCAAAACAAGAAGAAAAAAAATTTAACATGTGACATAATAATGTTACCATTTCAATATTTCACAAATGCATTTATCAAATAAAATAATATTTAAGAATGTAGCACAAATAATTTGATCAACGGTGTATAAATGAACATGTATTTACAAACATAATATATTAATTTGTGATGTTATCATAACAAATAAAGAAACATAAAAAATAAAATTATATATTCATTAAAAAACATATTAAACTAAAATTAAATGTGTATATGAATTTAGAGTTAAT
This sequence comes from Glycine max, assembly GCF_000004515.6. NCBI lineage: Eukaryota > Viridiplantae > Streptophyta > Magnoliopsida > Fabales > Fabaceae > Glycine > Glycine max. The sequence continues at coordinate 7,289,454 of NC_038248.2, forward strand.
AAAATATATTATTTAAATATATAAAATTTACCACAATATAATATGACAGTAGAGTAGAAATGCGGATGCAGCACGCTTTGTTTTGGCTAGTTCAAATAAAGACAACAAGCAGTTAAACTAGTGTTGTTTCCATAAGAAGTCTCGCGCCACGCTTCAATGGGGAACTAGTGTGTACACAAGAAGGATCATTGGAAGAGAAGGCTTCCTTAACCACTAAGTTGTTATCCCTGGAGATATGAAGCAGCAAGAACCTTAGAGGAAGCTTTGCCATATTTCGAATGTCATTCACCAAATTGAAAGCATCAGACTCCACTGTCCTCTATCCAAAGCTAGTTTGAGACCATGAAAAATAACCCAGAGTTCCTCAAAGATCACATGAACATTCCCAAGATGAATCATAAACCTATACATACAATGCCCATAGTGATGATTCCTAGCAACTCCACCACATGTCGCAGGATGATCTCTAATCTGAATTGCACCATCGATATTGACCTTGATTCTACCTAAGCTTGGTGAACCCCAAGAATGGATAGACGAATGGTTTATAGAGTCAGGGCCAATGCTAAAATCATCCTTCAACCCCACTGAAGCTTTCCAATACCTTAAAGAACACTCCACTTGGATTGAGATAATGGTTGGAGAAGTCAAAGTATTCTAAAGCACGAAATTATTCCTTCTACGCCACAAGTGATCAAGAACCATCCCAAAGATTTGGGACCACTCATGTTGCACTTGGTGACCTTTGTGTTAGTCATAAAAATGGTACTTACTCCTAGGAAGGAATATATTTTTATAACAAATTAAGTAATTTTTATTAAATAATTATATTTTTATTCTTTCGATGGCACATTTAACTTCTTAAATTTTTGTTCACATTTTGACTGTACTCTTTTATTTTTTTCAAGACAAGTTCATCAAACTTACAGATAAGTTTCATAACTTTGATAAATTTTACACAACTGATAACACTTTGTCAAGATTTCTTTGCATCAAAAAATGGATGTCACCTGCAAAAAAAGTAGCTAAAACTGTTGGGGGTAAAAAGCTTTGCCATATACAAGGGACCGAGCTAGTGGTAGTCATGAGACAATTTGGACATGTTGGACTCCTCTTGGTTCTGACAAATTGGACATGTTGCAGCAATAGCAATGCCCATTCTCCACCTTTTGTAATTAGTCATGAGACAATTCTTCCCTATGTTCCAAAGTAAGCCCCTTATCCTCTCCGGACCTTTCCAACGCCGTATTGAATTGAACAGGGGAATCTTCAGTGGCTCCATTGTGAATACCTGGTAACTATAAGCAAAATGCATCGAGAATATACCATCATTCGTGCTTTTCCAAGATATTTTCTCTTCCTTGCTCAAAATTAGGGGGAGTCAAACTGCAAATACTCGCACACATAGAACTGGGAAGGAATTGGAGCCTGAGATTAATATCCCATCTACCATCTTCCCCCACAAAATCACTTACGTTCATAGTCAAATCTTGATTACCCAAGGTGCTTATTTGCTTACCCAGCAAGGACCCGACACCAAGAACCCAACTATCAATCCAAAAAAGCACATCATGACCATCCCCTACCCTCCATCTAATATTGTTCTGCACCGAGCTCCAGCCCAAACATTTTAACCAACCTTGTTCCTATTAATAAGGGGAACAATATCCTCTCCACAACCATACTTCTATCTAACTACCTTCACCCATAAATGAGAGTTTTTAGTACAAAGATCCTAGACAATTTTGTACATGAAACTATCATTTACACGACGAGCCTTTCTAATTCCCAACCCTCCAACATATTTGGGTTTACACACCTGGTTCCACGACACCAAATGCATACTCCTACTATGATCAATATCACCCCACAAAAAGTTCTTACAAACCTGACCAATCTCATCAAATACACTTTGAGGAAGGAAAACAGATTGCATAGCATAGGAGCGCATTACAGTAAGCACAAATCTAGTTAAGAGTTAGCCTACCAGAAAAGGATAACATTCTAACCTTCCATGACCTAAGCCTTCTTTTCATTTTCTCAATGACACTCCTTGTGGTAGATCTGGACACTCTCTCATGATGTAATTGCACTCCCAAATATTTGCCAAGCTTATTCGTATGTTGGAAAAGCATCACTAATCTTCTCACGAACAATCCATCCTACATTATTAGAGAAAAAATGAGTTTTCTAACAAATAACCTTGGCACCAGAGCTCTCACAAAAAATATCAAGACAAGGTTTAATGATCTCAACTTGGTCGATGGATGCTTCAAAAAAAAAAAAACCAAGTTGTTGGCAAAAGCAAGATGGGATAACTTTAGGCCCCTTCTACTCAACCTAATAGGTTTCCAAAATGTATTCTCAACTGCCACAACAATCAGTTGAGACAAACGCTTCATACAAAACACAAATAAGTAGTGAGAAAGAGGGTCACCTTGACAAATCCCTCTAGTCGGCCTAAAGGAATCATCCAAAACCTCACCATTCCAAAGGACTTTTATAGATAGAGTAGAGATACAAAACCACACCATGTTCGCAAAAGAATTTGGTAGCCCTACATCAATCGAAGTATCCTTAATAAACTCTCTTCTCATCCTTTAGTAAGCCTTCTCCAAATCAGTTTTAATAGTCATCCATCCTTTATCACCTTTTTCCTTTTTCTTAGAACAATAATAATATTATCCCGCCTTTGTCTCCCTAGAACAAAACTACATTGGATTGGGCCAATAAGATCATCCATCACTTCTCTTAATCTTTGAGTAAGAACCTTAGTCAATACCTTATAAGACACATTGGAAAGACTAATGGGTCTAAGTTGCCCTAGAGTATTAGCATCATCAACTTTAGGAATCAAAGTGATCAAGGTATCATTAATGAACCTTACCTAACGAGGATTGCAAAAAATACACTTATAGTGTGTTTGGATGGAATAATTTATTAGGAGAATTCATTTTTTCAAAAAATTTAAAATGATTCATGATAAAATAACTTGTTTGGATAGAGTATTTGAAAGGAGATTTAATTTTTGGTATTTTTATGAATCATTTTGATTAACTAAAACAGTGAGATTTCAAATTTTCTCAAAAAATATAGAATTTGAAATTCTAACTCACGTTTTTGCTCGCGACTCTTTCTTGCTCAACATTCACAATTACGAGTGACCAAAATTTTTACGGCCGATATCGACATAAGTTGTTTTTCACTGACTTTGGTCGAGGTTTTTTCGGTCATAATTTTTTTGTATGATGTCAATCAAAGCTATTTTTGTTGATATCGGCTAAGATTTTTTTTAGATGATGTTGGTTAGGGTTATTTTCTCACTGACGTCAGTCATGAGAAATTTTCGCTAATGTCGGCCAAGGATTTTTTTGGTCGTTGTTATCCAGGTTTTTTCAGTTGATGTTGACAATGATTTTTTTGGCCAACGTTGGTTAGATTTTTTCTACTGATATTGGTCATGACTAACTTTTAAGTAGACACATGTTAAGATTTTTCAGTCGACGTCAGCTAGATTTTTCTACCCAACATCAGTCAAAGCTATTTTTTAGCCAATATCGGCTAGGATTATTTTTTAGCCAATGTTAGCTAGGGTGTTTTCGTTGATGTCAACTAGATTTTCTTAGCCGATGTCGGTTAGGATTTTTTTGCTGACATCGACTACGGTTTTCTGGCTGACATCAGCCAGAGTTATTTTTTAACCACATTAGTTAGGTTTTTTGGTTGATGTTGATTAGGGTTTTTTCTGCTAACACCAGCTAGGTATTTTTGACCGACATTGGATATGACTATTTTTAGTCAACATCGACTAGGTTCTTACAGTCGACATTCACTAGAGTTTTTTTAGTCAACATCGGTCAAAGTTATTTTTTAGCCAACATCAGCCAAGGCTATTTTATAGCCAATGTTGGGTAGGGTTTTTTGTCCGACATTGGTCATGACTGTTTTTTAGCCAACTTCGACTAGGGATTTTTCGGCCAACGTTAACCAATGATGTTTTTCGGTCAACATCGGGTAGGTTCTATTGGTTAGCATCAACTAAGTTATTTTTTAGTCGATACTGGGTAGATTCTTTTGTCAACGCCTGCTAGGATTTTTTAAGCCGACGTTGGCTAAAAATAGCCTTGGTTAATGTCATTCGAAAAGACTCTAGCCAATGTCGGTCAAACAAACCCTAGCCCACGTTGGTAAAAAAATCTAGCCAACATCGGCTGAAAAATAGACTCAACCAACCTGAGCCAAAAAATAGCCCCGACTGACATCAGCTAACAAATATTTTCGACATACTTTTGACAAAAAAAACCTTATTTGATGTCGACCGAAAAATAGCTTTGGTTGATGTTGATTTAAAAATATCACTGGTTATGGTTAGACAAAACAACCCTAGTTAAAATTATCAATATTTTTGTATTTATAAATTATTAAAAATTGAAAATATTTTTTAACTAATATTTCAAAATTAGATTGTATTTTTTTTCTATAAAGTTTAATATTAAAATTTTATCTATTTAAAATATAAAATTAAAATTTTGCATATGGAGGAAATTGAATTGCCCTATCCAAACAAAAAATTTAAAATAGAAAAAATTTGAATTAATTTATCCAAACAAAACATTTAAAAAATAAAAAAAATTAAAATCAAAACAATTCAAATTCTAAATATTTCAAATTACTTAAAATTTTAAAATTCCTAATCCAAATATAATATTAATGTTTTCACACAACGCCGGCCCAATAGTTTCCCATTGTCAATATTACCTTAATAAATATGTTAGAATATAATAAAACATATTTATTCCTTAATTATAGGCCTATTTAAAAAAATTAAAAATAAGCATAAAATTAATAATTAAAATAAAATAGTTCCATTATATCATTTAATTTTTTCTATACATCAAATATTAAATTATCTGATGAATACTAACCTGGTGTGATAGGATAAGCAAATAGCCTTGTCATTACATAATTAATTAATGATTTATTTAGGAGATCTAATTCAATTAATTGAGAAAATTTGTGAATTATTATAAATTTTTGAAATTTCTGATTTATTTTATTTTTATGAATAAAAAATAATAATTTGTGGTTTGATTCTAAGTGTGTATGAAGAATCTGTTAAAAATATTAGACTCTTAAATATACAGCAGAACATTGAAAAATTAATCTTATTTTTGACCCAAGATTATCTTTAGTTTGTTTAAAGAAAATTGTCCAATAAACAACCACCTTAATTAATTAGTCAAAAAATTTATATTATTTTTCAGGGACACGGACAGTGAAAGGGCAGTGGGAACCTAGTTTAGCATAGGACTGCTCCGGTGCCACTTGTTGGGAGTATAACTCTCTCTCTCTTTCTCTCTCTTCTTATTTTATAATATGGACTTATATTCTTATAAATAGGGTATATATGCACATTTTCAACAATTGTTCCTAAACATAATTATCCGATCAAATCCAAAATATATAGGCTATAAAATAATATGATAAAATAATTGTAGGTTTCAAATATAAAAATGGAATTAAATCATCAAAATTGATGTAAAAATAAGTATAAGACTGACCATCACTATTAAAAAATAGTCAATTATTAATAAAAATATTAAGTACTATTAAAATTGTATTTGTTAAACTAATCTAACAAATTAATATTATTGATTTACATTAACAGTATATGATATCTTATATTGATATTTGATATAGTAATAAAAGTATGTATCAATTTTTTGTACTAAACAAAATAGTCTGTTAATTCTTTTAAAAAAATAGACTATTAATTAATATATTATATTATTAATTAATGTAAATTTATAATGTTTATATTCATTACTTATTTTTATAAACTAAATATTATATTAATAAAAAGTAACTCAATGTCTAATAGTTAATATATGGCATTTTTTATAGTGTGAAAAACAAATATTTAGTTAATTGAATTAGAAAATAAACTAAAGTGGAACATAAACAAATAGAAAAGGCAATGGAGATCCAAATGAAGGGGCAGTTAAACACCATCCAATTATGAAAGCAGTGCTAATGTCAACCATGTACTTGGACGAAGAAATGATGAGAGAAAAGGAAGTAATTAAAACAAGAGAAAATAAGTTATGCATTGTAGTGTAAAATTGTCATTTAATTCCAGTTCATTATATATCATAAGTTTGTAATTTTTATGATAATTAGATTAAAAATCATATCAATAATAATTTATAATTAAAAGATAGTATAAAATTATAAAATATTTTGCACTATCAGATTAAATCACCATTAAATTGTTAAAACAAACAACAACTAAGCATAACAATTCCATGAAAATTATAGCAAGCCATTAAGGACATGATAGATCATGATATAAGAATGCTAAGAGGCATCTTATTAGATTAACTAAAAGGATATATTGGTGGGGAATGAGAATCCATTTTTGGTGGCTTTCCGACCAAATTCTTTGCTTGAGAATATGATTTATGGGCATTATAGTCTGAGTTAAGATTCTCATCTTCCCATTGCAAAGAATCTTTGAAACTTTCTTTTTTTCTCCCACTTTTTTCTTTTTTCTTCTCCCCGTGAGGAATAGCATTCCGTGGTCATTTCTCGCTTTGCATTTCAACCAACGCCATCATGTTTGCTCAACCAAATCACAACCATCTTAACAAGTTGGTTTTTTTTCTTTCTTTCTTATAATAAGATTGACCACTATAGTCTATTGTGGTTGATTCGCATGTGTTGCTTCTCATTTCAAAGTTTATTACTGCACTAAAAAGTGGATCTATCATTCTATGTATATATGTTAATATCGCATCTGTAAAAAAAAAAAATTAAACAAGGAAATGTAAGTACAATGAGGAATAAAAGTTGTTTTACGTACAAATCTCAATCCTTAAAATTTGTCTTATTTTATTATATGTTACTTTTGATTTATTATATTTTAATATTATTTAATTTTGATACATTAAATTTTAAATATTTAATTCTGATTATTTATGTTTTTGAAGGTTTTATTTGATTATTTTTTTTATTTCTGTTAACAACGTTTAAAACCATTCATGTTCTAAATTTTAAAATAATTAATTTAATATAATCACGGTTAAAAATCAACACTACTCTCTTTATCTATTTTAGTCTTATTCATCTTCTTTTATGAAAAAAAAATCCAAATTGCGCCCCTCCGTCATAACCCAACAGTGTAAAATAACTCTTCATCCTCAATTTTAGAAATTCAAAACCTCTTGAAAATCCCAAAATCAATTAAAACATTTCCACACAACAGTATTTCATTGGAAATGCATCTCAAAGGACACGAAACTCATATCCTCTAAATGAACACAAATTTTAAACCAAAGAGAAAATATACATTAAATCTAATTCCATAAAGATGCAAAACTCACATGAGCAAAATCAAAACAAGAGAAACCCAATAAGTTGGTTATGATAGAATGCGAAACCCACTCATCATAGACTTACCCTATATGCCCAACCAGTCGAGGGCATGCACGGAGGATCGTCGACGCCGTTAATCACAGCAACCTCCAACAACAACAACGACATTGGCAGGAGGTCCTTGACATCGTCACACAGATCCCTTCCACTTTGTGGGTAGCAAAGGAAAAGTGTTCTAGGTTTGAAGGGAAAACTTTGTGTTTTGGATTTTGGCGCTTTATAATTTTTAAAATAAAATAAAGTTTAACTGTGACTATGTTAAATTAAGGATATTAAAATTTAAAATATTAATGTAAAATAAAACTTTCGAATAATGTACGAAAGTAACATTAAGTCCTTATTATAAACATAAACAAAAAAATTGAAGAAAAAAAAAGAATAAATAGTCATTTTTGTTCTTCAAAGTGTAAAAGTGCTATAAATATATCTTGTCATTAACTTTCTTCCATTAATAAAATAACCTACGTGAAATGGAGACAAATTTGTCACTGAAATAATTGTGAATGCGGATTGTCAGCATAGAGACATATTTGTCATAATATTTTTTTAATGTCTCTGGAAGATGAAAATGCAAAATTTAGTTCTCTAAAGTATAAGAAGTACTAGAATTGTATAAGAGAGAAGTTATGGAAAAAGGGATTAAAAAATAGTAAAATAAAGTTTAAGATTTGAATTCTTATATTTTGATTATTTATCTATTTATCCATTTATCAAATTGTTAATTAGTTTTTTAATTAATTAATATAACTACTTATTTTCCAAAATAAAATAAAATTCTTTAGTTTTATGATATAAAAAAATTGAGCTACCATTTAAAAAAAATAAAAGCATTTTATTTCTTGAAATTTTTTGTTTCTTCAATTAATTATTAATATTTATTACGTACGGTATGTCACATAGAATGTAAAGTCGTTGCAATCCCTAAATCAACGAGAGATATAACTCTATGTCCCAAAGGCATCTGAATTGTTATTTTTTTTGTTTTAAAGTTAACCTATGTATTAGTTTGTGCATTATTTTATTTTTTATTTAAATTTATTTGGGTTCTTTATTTATTAGTAACTATTTTCATTTGATTCATATTATTTATAATAAGTGTTGTCTTGAATAGAATCGCATAAGGTTTATCCAAGAGATTCTTTCATATTTGAGGTATATATTTTTTTCATATTTGAGGTATATATATATATAGATTAAGGAAAAAGACTTATAATTTCACTTTAGCTTCATCTAGTTTAAATTTGTGAGATTTTTTTAAAAAAAAAAAATAGTTGATTCAATTCTTTTTTTAAAATAAATAAATAAATTTGGTTTGACGCTCGATTGTTTTTTTTTTTACTCAAAACTCTGAACATATTATTTTGAATCTAAATATGAGAGCACTTAAGTTGGAATAATGATCTAGAATAATTTTAAAGATTAAAAGTGAAAAATTTAGTAGAAATTTTATAAAATTATAAGATATAAGATAAAGTTTTTTTTTTTTAACAACAAAGATTGAGGTTTGATAAGGAAATCAAAATAATAAATATGTATATATTAAAAGAAAATTTAAAAAATATATTGCATAAGTAATAAACGAATAGGAACAATAAATAATAATAATAATAATAATAATAATTAGTCACCATCTATTATTAACGTTCGAATGTATTTGTTGTACTTTTTATACGTTCAGGGACTAAATTTTACATTTTCATCTTTTAAGAATGTATTTGTCAGCCGAGTGGGGAGATAAAAAGTCAAAAAAATATTATGACAAATATGTCCCTAACAATCCACAATCATTTCCGTAACAAATTTGTCCCTCCGTGTCAGATAGGCGATTTTTATTAATGTTGACGGATGGAAGTTAATGGCATGACATATTTGTCGCACTTTTTATATTTTCAAAGACTAAATTTTATATTTTTATCTTTCAGGAACGCATTTCTCAATGAATTACACATTGAGGTACAAAATTGACTATTTATCGAAAAAAAAAAGAATTATTATTGTATATGTCAACTGCAAATCGTATTATTGCGTTAAAGGCAAATGTTAGGGCTGTTTTGACATAAATGATGATTACAAATTTGGATCTCTTTTAATTACAAACTCCTACAAGGAAGTTATAAAATGAATTGGATGATTAAAAGAGAAAAAAAAAATAAACATCACAAGTTTGATTCATTATGTTAACAAAAATTATCATTCCAATAACTAATAAGCAGGATCTTTTACCCTACTCATACAAGAATCCTCATTTTAATTTGGAAAATATATCATTTTAATAGTTAAACAATCTTGTCTGTGGTTCTTCTATAAGAACTTATTTGCTTCAATGGTATTCTCAAGTTCCTTAACTCTAAGAAATATAAACAACCCCATTGAATTCTAAGTACTACTTTTTCTTCTTAATATATATAAAAAGATGACAGATAAAAAGTGAGCAGAATACTAATTAAATTTTTAAAAATTAAATCAAATAATTTCTTCTATGTTAATGGCATAAAATCCTTTTTTTTTTGTCAAATTAAGTGAAAAATTATAATAAGTTAGATTTCTTTTCGTCATTTTCGTGTATGTTATTTTCGTACTAACTAGCATGCCTCGTCTATAAATCATCACTTTGCAGTTTGATAGTGATGGAAATAAAATTACTTGTTTTCATTCTTCATCTCTTTTCCCGTCCTTCACAAATATTGAATACAATTCGAAAAGAGGTACGTCCTTCAATTGATTATGACAACCATCAAAACTACTATAAATCCTAATTTAAAACCATTTCTAGGTATTAATTAGCCTTAAGATGTACTAATATGGGCAACGCGAGTTCTGATATATTTTACACAGACAAATTTGATACGCATATCTCACAGAAATATTTTCATTATCATTCGTTCCTTATTCTTTTTATCGATCGCTTCCTATTTTTCTCAAATCAATCAATGCATGCCTGTGCTTTAATTTAAAGTTTTCGATTTCTGTAAACACATTTTTTGTGAATATAAATGATATCTAAACAATATTAATAAACTTTCCCAACAGTTTTTACATACTCATTTTTTCCATCTCACCATTTCTCTATATCAGATTATTCGTTACATGCACTTCTTTCTTTTCTCTATTTATCTATCTCTCTCTTTCATGTAAAAATCATTGTAAAAATATTTTGAAATTGTTCTATTGAGAAAACAATAGGAAGGTATGCGTTGTTTTCACAATATTATTGCGTCTTCTATTTTTTTTTTCTTTTCCATTCTCACTTGCCAGCAAAATTTTAAAGTCCTCCGCATTTTAGTAAAACATATAATATATTAATTGTATAAAAAAAAATAGGTCTCTTGATTTTACTTACATGAAGAGATCTAAGTGTTTTTCTTTTTAATCACGATCTTTACCCTTTTTAGTATTTTTTTTTCTTCCGGTAAAGCCACCCTTTTTAGTTGCATTCGCTGCTATATGCTTTCGGAGAAAAAACTTAATTTGGATCTGTTTTATTAGTTTTTTAAAAATATTTTTCAGTTTTCTAAAATTAAAAACTGGAAAATTTGATTGGCAAGTTTTACGAAATCTGTTTTAAAGATTGTTTTATATTTGTTTAGTTTTTAGAACTAAAAAACTTATGTAGGATTTTGGATGTTTTAGTTTGGGTTTTTTTCTTATTTATCATTTAAAAACAAGTGAAAACATACACGGATAATAAGGTGTTTTCATTAATGAAATTTTTGTAGTAGTAGTGGTATAACATAAAGAGTAATATAATAAAGAGAGTTGTAGTTAAGGGCTAAAGTTTTTTTATTTGTAGGAATTGAAAATAAGTATTAAGAAGTTTGTGAAAATCAAATTGAACTAGATCTCTGTGACTCTTATGTAAAGGGTCAATTTGTTTAAATTAAAAAAATCTAAAAATTAATTTTTAAAAAGTAGTCATTTTTTAAGAAAAAGATAAGAGTAGCTACTTTAAAAAAAGCAAAGAAAAATTCTTTTAAAAAAATAAACAGTTTAGCAAACACATAAAAAAAATAAATTTACACATTTTTATTAAAAAATAATTTTTTATAAAAAAAGTTTGACCTAAATCTAGGTTCATATATTTTTTTATTCTATATATATATATATATATATATAATTAAATTTGATTAAATTCCTTTAAACCATTTTTTATTTTGATTAAAATAAAATTATTAGAAAGGACATATATTATCACTTAACAATAATGTGACATATCTAATAGTTTTAATTATTCTGTGGTTTTAAACATTACTAAGGTTATGTTCCATAAAAATTAATTGGAAGTTGAAAAATTAATTGATAACAAAAAATTAAAAGTTGGTAGTTAAAAATTAAAAAATTAATTCATTAAATTATAAGTGTTTGATAATAATAATGATTCGAGGAGCTGAAAATATAAAATGATAAAAAATAATAAAATCATATTTTATCAAAAAAAAATAATAAAAAATTTGATAAATATATTAAGAAAAAAAAGAAAAAAAAATATAAAAAGTTAGAAACTACAGTTTTAAGAAAAATTATTTTAAGTACCATTTCAAAAAATGTTGAAATTAAAGCTATTAAAAAAACTTTTCATCAGTTAAACAAAATTTTCATTTAATAAAAAAAATTAAAAATTAACTGAAATATATTATCGAGGATAATCTAAATATTTTGTTTGCTTCTTAAACTTTTTTCAATTCAGTTGTTGAACTTGTATTTTTTTTTTAAGTTTCATAGGGACCTAGTTATAAAATAAATAGGTCAGGAACCCGATTGAAAATAAAATTAGTTAATGGATCTATTTAAAAATGACAATAGTTCATGGACTTAATTAAAAAAATATCAACCTCTGCAGATTAGTATTCTCACTTCTGCAAATCAATATTCTCTCTCTGGATTTTAAACTCGATATTCTTAAGTCCTTCAACCATTTTAGAACCTCCAACAAAAGTGAAAATACCGGCTTGCAGAAATTTATAATTTTTTTTAATTAGATTCCTAAATTAATTGTCATTTTAAATAGGTTTCTAAATTTATATTTGTTTTTTAATTAACATATATAAGTTCAAGAATCAATTGAAAAAAATCATTAAGAATTTGATAATAAGTTTAAGGATCGGCAAAATAATTAAACCTATCTAATATCAACAATCATTTTAATATGGGCATATCACGTGTTATGTGATCGTATTTAATTAAGACTAAAATCAACCAATAAAGTTATATAAAAAAAACTAAAACCAAATTTAGTTATATGATTTACAATAATTAAAAACATATTTTACTCTTCATCTGTTAATGCCATTCTCATGATCCAGCGGAAAAAAAAAAAAGCCATTCTCATGACGTTCTCACTTGGCAATGCCCAGCATGACATCATCAAATTCAAAATATTTGGATTAGTATTTGCCAAACTCACTAGAGAGTTCTTTTTTAATTAATAAAAAAATAAATTAAGTTTTTATATTATTATCAAATTCTCAAATTAAGACATCGTGTGCATAATCTTTTTAATATTAATAACCTCTATTAAAAATATATTACAGAATTTATTCTTTTTTAAAAAAAATCCACATGTTATATATCTTTTCATTTGAAAACTTGATGATAATTATGCAAGAATTCGATCTAAGTTTTTTCTCCCTTATTTTAATACGACCAACTGTCACAAAATCATTTCCTTTAGCTGTAAATGTAATGATAAGTTTGTCATATATATCATGATTTGGAGAATTTGCCAAGTGGTAATATTAAGTCCATCTAAGGGAACAGATTCGGTATCAGTCCTCATGCCAAAATTATTCCAATCCACATGCTTGAAACCACTTAGGAATTCAGCTTTAACTTTACACAAAGTCGCTCACAGGGATTCTCCTGGCCGCATTAAATATTCTCAAAAATCAGAATCTAGAACAAGAACAAGGGGAAGTGATGTGAAGATACTGTTCAAGGAATCTTTGGTCTATTTATTTTTATGGTTTCTATAAGTCGTCTATGAAATGTTTGTCTAATTTTGCATGATGAATGGGTATCAGCATATCAGATACGGTTTATAAATAATCCTCTACTATTTGTCTTATCACAAGTGGTTTAATTAGTGACTTCGGTCTTTGATGACGCATAAAATATATTCCACATTAGCTTTAATCTATGAAATGTTTAATTTCTAATTTAATCACTAGTACTACTTAATTCTTATTGTAGAATTACATGTTTGGTATTTCCAATTAATATTAATACAGATTTGCAGGCAGTTGACACATGCATTTGCCTGTGGGGAATGGCTGGTTTTAAATAAAACTGAATTAGATTCTAACACATTCTTTATAATTAATATTTTTTGGTAGTGGATTAGCCTGGTATATGCCATGCAGTTAGAGTTCCTATAAGACCAAATCTAGCATGCATCCTATAGAAATGGAAGAGATATAATAGAATAGCTTGAGTGGAATGACACTAGCATTAATTGCATATATATACACATTTCATACATGCTTGCATGCATGATATAATTTAATTACAAAGCTAAGAAAGCGAGAACTATATATTTCCAAATACTTTAGCCTATGTTTAATAGACATTCCAAAGTCTTAAGCGTGAGTTTGAGGCAACCGAACTAGAAAAGAAAATGATGATTGATTGTTTAAAGCAAATTGCTTTTACTCTTAAAAATACATGACTAAAAGTGGGAAAAACGTAACTTTGTGTTATTGTGAGAATACTATATATTAAGTTTAACTATAAACTTCGTTCAAAAATATAACTTTTAAAATATAAATTACTTCACTTTAAATTTATTTTTAACTATATAAAATCAGTTTTGTAAAATCAAAATCTTCTAATATAATCAAGTTTGAAAATTATATAATTCTGAGTCAAATATGAAGGCTAAGTACACATTAACATGTGTCACATGATAAACATGAACTGCTGTAATTATTCTAACACCTCCTAACCCCTTCACTAGCCAACAACAATCAATCATTTTCTGCCACAGCATTATGACAGTACATCATTTAGGTCTAAATACACGATTCTATATCTTCACGAAGTGAATAAGTGAAAGTTGTACACGGATAAGAACTAAAACCATACAGAAAAATAAAAAGCTGGCACAAGAATCTGCTTCATTAACGAAGGTACAAGTCGAGGGTAAGGTAAGTGGTCCTCTATATATGCTGCATATTTAACCAAATTAATGTAAGTATAGAAGCAAGTACAATTCTTGCTTTCACTTTTAATTTGGTCCCGCTTGCTCAGGATTCTAGAGGATGGGACTAATTGCATTTTTTGTGCCAAAGAAAGAATGAAAATTTCAGGGTCCACCTTCCTCCTATTTCAATTTTTCAGACTATGGGGGGCTGAATAAGTTCCAAACTTATGGATGCAGACAAAACAGAACGTATTCTTATATTCTATTCGTTACCCTCCAAACAGTCCCATGCAAGCATCTAAACTGTTTTTTTTTTAATCTTTTCTTGTATTTCAAGGTGCTCTAGTCAATGGAATTATTCCTTCTTATTATAAATTCTTCATGTACAACTATTTAAGAAGTTTTTTTTTAGAATATTAGTTGTCAATAATTTGTTAGTTTTTGTTAGTAAAAATATTTGAACTCACCGTTTTTCTCTTTTAATTTGTTTCTCTTTTCACCTTCAAGCCAATCTTATATATATCTCCAAATTAATTAAGAAATTAATTAATTCCTTGGCTTTTATGTCTTAGTATTTTAACATACATAACAATCAACAAAATCATCCATCATGTTAAAAATACTTTTGCACGTAACGATCACAAAATCAAACTTAGGAACAAAAACATTTAGTGCTTTAACATAGAAGAATCTTCCACTAGAGCAAATTAAGATATGTAATGGATGAGTTTTGGCAGTTCCAAGTCGAGAGGATTATAAGATTCCCCAGAACCAAGTCAGGAAAAATAAAACAAAAATAAAATCCTATTTCAAATTTGGGAATATGATTCCCACTTTTGCCAGGTAAGCGAATTAGAATGCACATTTGGTTAAAATTTGAAGGATCAATTCCAGAATCTAATGCAGTTAGGAACTAGATATTTGCATATTAATTTTTTTTTGGGGTATAAATTTACAACAATTTTAATTTATTTACAGATATTGCTCAAATTCTAAAACAGTTGTAAGAGGCAAAGGGAAAAAAAGTGTTACGACTTACACGGGACATGCATGTCTAATGAAATTTGAGAGTTAAAAGATTAAACCTTAGTCATACAATCATACGCAAATGTTCAAGATTGTTTTAATCTTGATCAGTCATTCATATGATTAAAATTACCTCTTCACATGCTCTCATTTTTCACTCATATGCTTCCAAAATATAATTTACATATATATGCACTAATTAAACAGGAACTCAAATGGAATATTTTGCACTGCCTTAGAATAGAAAGTGGAACTAAGAAAGAGGGTCCACAAGCATAACACAAGTGAGGGAAAAAGTGGGAAGGGTCTATTTGTCAGGTCACCATGCTTAAAGGATTAAGTTCTGTTTTCCATTGGTTGTACCAAAGATTCCATGTGTTACTAGTTCCCCTCCAGCTCTCATATATAACTACCTGTCTAAGCAGGCTTTGCAATGAAGAGAAATGTGCAGTGGAGAAACAAGACAAAGCACCACAAGTTAACATAGGTTCACTTATATATTACTATCAAGTCTTATTATTAATACTTGTAAATAGAGCATTATCAGGTTTCACCTTTCATTGGTAGCAAAGTGATCATTCAGAGAATAGAAGCCTGATCAGGTAAAGGCGCAATCATCAGGTGATTATGTTGTTTGATTGATTTTAAAATGTCATGGACTCATATATAGTGCTTATAATAAACAGTACTTATAAGTGGCTTTGCAGGTTGAATGTACACTCATCAGCAACATCAAGGAAAGAACATTCACTCTTCTTCCAGAATGCCAATCCCTTCTGAGAGGCAGATGTTCCTTCAAACAGGAAATGGCTCTGGTGATTCTGGACTTGTTCTCTCAACTGATGCTAAGCCTAGATTGAAATGGACACCTGATCTTCATGCAAGGTTTATAGAAGCTGTGCAGCAATTAGGAGGAGCTGACAGTGAGTACTTACTATATAATACTATACACATCCATTTGTTGATCATCAAATCTCGAAGAGCATAGAATAGAACTTTTAATTCTAGTTGACTAATTCAAAGTGCAAAATTTGTACTGCAGAGGCAACTCCAAAAACGGTAATGAAACTCATAGGGATTCCGGGTCTTACCTTATATCATCTGAAGAGCCATCTCCAGGTAAAAATCATTAGTTTTCTGTATTATATATGTTTGTATTAATTACAATATTTCTGTCCTCTTATGACTACTATTTTCAGTACATGAATTATTTCACCAGTCCTTGCATGTCAAATGAATTCCAGTATCATTCTCCCTCCAAAGTTTGAGAATTGTACTCACAACTAAACAAGTCTAGTTTTTGTCATTCAAAATATATAACAATTATTAAAAAAGAAAAAGATTTTACTCCTATAACATGAGAAAATAAGGGTGCATCCACCGTTGTTTTTTAATTAATTTAGAACAAAAGAAAATCTACCAATAGAACATATGAAATTTTGTCTCAATAAGAAGGGAAATAATTCATCCTAAGACTTTCCTACCATATGAATCTACATGCAAAACATGATCTTATTCATCATATAGAGCTGTTAAATTGATATGCAAAGATATTTTCATATATAATATGCACAAACACAAACCCAT
This sequence comes from Glycine max, assembly GCF_000004515.6. NCBI lineage: Eukaryota > Viridiplantae > Streptophyta > Magnoliopsida > Fabales > Fabaceae > Glycine > Glycine max. The sequence continues at coordinate 7,306,636 of NC_038248.2, forward strand.
CATAACTATCTTCTGACCTTGACTTGTATGGTGCAATTACTGATCCTTTCTTTTTCCTCACCAGAAATACAGATTGAGCAAGAGTCTGCATGGACAAAGTAACAATATGACACACAAAATAAGTAAGAGAACAATCTCCTCCATTATGTCTAACATCTAATGAACCACAAAGCTTTGTTTCTGAACAACAAACTGGTTTCTCAGCCATAAATTCAGGTGCAGCAACAGACGAAAGACTCAGAGAAAATAACGGAACTCATATGAATAGTTTAAACCTTGCCCCTCAGTCTAACAACAAGTAAAAAATTTTCAGTTTTCACACATGCTTTCTTAAGAACTTTCTAATTTCTATCACTAAAGGTTTTATACTGACATTCATTAACTTCCCTTGTACCTGGCAGAGATTTATACATAAGTGAGGCACTGCATATGCAAATAGAGGAGCAGAGAAGACTAAATGAGCAACTTGAGGTGTGTTAGACCAACTTACCATTACCATGCATGAATTTTCAACCCATCAACCTTAAAATTTATTACATGGTCAGAGACCATCACATGATCCCAACTAATTTACATACGACACCTAATTGAATGTTATTAATTATTTCTCAAATTAAAAAATTTAATTATGTATCTCATAGAAATTGATCAAAACTATAGACACATGATAGTTTAGAATTATATAATAATTTCTCCATCTCAATTAAATGCTATTAATTCTTTCTCTTAAATTAAAATTTTAATTAGGTGTCTACATGAAAATTAGTCAAAACTATATACACATGATAGTCCAGACTATATAATAATTTCTACATCTCAGACCCACTAATGCAAACAATTGACATAACATAAAGCTTTCAGCTTTTTGACATAGCGTAAATTCTAACAAACCCGTCTGACCCCATCCAGGTGCAAAGACTTCTGCAGCTACGTATAGAGGCTCAAGGAAAATACCTTCAGGCTGTGTTGGAGAAAGCTCAAGAAACACTTGGAAGACAGAATTTGGGAGCAGTAGGACTTGAAGCTACCAAACTTCAACTCTCAGAGCTAGTGTCAAAAGTGTCCTCTCAGTGTCTGAATTCAGCATTTTCAGATCGGCTGAAGGAGATACAAGGATTTAGCCCCCACCAACAAACACAAACCAACCAGCCAAATACAAATGACTGTTCCATGGACAGTTGCCTCACATCTTGTGAGGGATCACAAAAGGAGCAAGAGATACAAAATGGAGGGATGAGCTTAAGACCCTTCAATGTTCACACATTCATGGAAAGAAAGGAAGTCATAGAGGGTCCAAATCTTAATAATCTACCAAACACTGACCTCAATTGGTGTGATCCAGTGAAGAAGAATACCTTCCTTACCCCATTGAGCATGCATGCAGATAAAAGAAGTCCAAGCAACTTGTCTATGAGCATTGGACTTGAAGGAGAAACTGAGAATGGAAGCACCATTAGGACAGAATCAGTGAAACCGGTGGCTGATAAAGTTTCTCAAGATTATGGATTGCCATCTAATTACTTTGCTGCTTCAAAACTGGACCTAACCACTGAAGATAATAAAGACACTAAAACGAGTTGTAAACAACTGGACTTGAATGGATTCAGTTGGAACTGAAAAAAGAAAGGACAACGGAAGTACACAAAGCAAGGCAACTCCAATGGCAGGAACAATGTATTTAATGTAAACAATGTATGTATCAGCTGCTGTTTCTTTCAGCTCATGGTGGTCACTAGCCAAATATCAGTTACTTTTAGTAGAATGCAAAATTGCAACTAACAAATTTGTAAGCAGTGATTATAGTGGATAGAGTATCGTTTCTCTCTCTCTCTCTCTATATCTATCTATATATATATATATATGCTTTATTCAAAGTTTAAGACATGTAAGCCTGACATGTATTTGACATATGCCGCATATAACTAATTAGAAAAAAAATACAAGACTAATTATAAACATATCTTGTATGTTTCAGTCTTATTTTACCTTTTTTTTTCTCTTTCTATTTTTCTCTTTTTTTCCATCAAATTACTTATGTTATCTATTATTTTACCTTTCTTCCTTCCACCTCAATCCATCCTAAAATGAGATGGATGTTAATTATGTGTCATATATTAATTTTGAAAAATGTTAAGTGTGCATCTCATTTAATTTTGGGGCACAACATTAATTCTTTTATTCTTTATTATTTTATCTCTTTTTATCGCACTTTATAAAAATGTTAAAAATAATTTTTGTTTATTTATGATATTGTATTTATATTTTTGCAATCCAATTAAATTCATTATTGTTCCAATAGCTGTGATTAGTGTGTATCTCATTTAATTTTGGGTACAACATTAACTTTTTTATTTTTTATTATTTTATCTTTTTCTATTGCACTTTGTAAAAATGTTAAAAATAATTTTTGTTTATTTATGATATTGTTATTTATATTTTTGCAATCCAATTAAATTTATTGTTATTCCGATAACTGTGTGTGGTTGGTGAACATTGATATTTTGTTGAGTATTAAGCTGTGATACAATATTTGGGTTTCTATTTTATACTTTTTGCACAACTTACCAAATAATTCAATTAATACATATTTTATATTTATTTTATTTTATTATATTTCCAATAGAATCAATTATAGTACATAATAGTTGTATAAATTAAAATATTTAGATTTTATATTTATTATATTTTTTTAAATTTTATATAATAGGTTTAAGAACCGTGTAAATTAATATGGTATATTTTTTTTATAAAAATAAAAAATGTAAAAAATATCTTATTACTTGTATGTTTTAAAATATAGTAATTATTGTTAAAAGTAAATTATTATACGTGAACACAACTCATAAGGAATTGTTTCTAGTGTTTTTTAATTTACCCAAGTAAAGTTTAAACTAATTCACACAAACATTTTTTACTATTATCAGACATACACATGTATAATTTTAATTAATTGTCTAATAAAATAATTTAAATCAACATTAATTTATTCTATATATTTATTGAATATTATATAAAATAAATTTAAATATTTATTGATATATATACTAATATATGTTTAATAAAATTTAAATTAAATAAAATATATTAAAAATTTAAATAATATAAAAAATTAATTCTATAAATAATAAAATATGAATTTAATACATGTATAAGATACGAAAAATTTTATATATATATATATATATATATATATATATATTTGATTTTATGGAATGATGTCACCTAATAATTTGATATTGATTCTCTTCCATTAAGATGGTTATTTTATTCTGAAATATTTAATTGCAGTAATCATTTATGACTAATATATTCTAACTAATTAATGATATAATTATTTTGAAGATAGTTTATTTGAATATTTGCTCTCAATTTGTCTTAATTTTAAGTATCATTTTTAAGGTAGAAATATTATATATATGAAGATTAAAATAATTAAAATGTAGATAATTTGACCATATATTTCAATCAGTTAAGATTAATTATAGTACTAAAATATTATGCGTCAAATATTCATATACAGTATCTTATATGAAATATTTTTTCTATAATAAACATTATAATTACTATATTATTATATTAAATATTAATTAAGAATATCGAAATTATAAAATATTTGTGATAATATTTTAGGAATAAACATGATAATCATATTTTAAATTTCGTCAATTTCCTAATAATTGTAACATTATAGTACACTTAATAATAAATATTAAAATGTAGATATTTCGAGATACAATATCTTAAATACTATAAGATAACTAAAATGTAGATAATTTGACCATATATTTCAATCGGTTAAGATTAATTATAGTACTAAAATATTACGCGTCAAATATTCATATACACTATCTTACATGAAATATTTTTTCTATAATAAACATTATAATTATTATATTATTATATAAATATTAATTAAGAATATCGGAATTATAAAATATCTGAGATAATATTTTAGGAATAAACATGATAATAATATTTTAAAATTTTGTCAATCTTATAATGATTGTAACATTTATATAATATACTTAATAATAAATATATTTATAATTATTAATTCCTATAAATATATTTAATTACATGAATTAAATTAATTAATTAAGATAATTATAAGTGACATGACATTTATGATTTCAACTTTCAAATTATATATAAAGTTTGATTGAAATTAATTTATAATTGATAATTTGAATTACATATATATATATATATATATATATATATGCATGTGGATGACAAATTTTCACCATCAAGTCTTTTTATTTTTCATTTGTGCTAACTATTCTTTCTTCGATACACTTAATTTTTTTCTGATTTTTTTTATTCATAATGGCAGAATTAATACAAGCAAAAAACACTAATGTATGGGTAAGTTCATAGCTCTTTTTTCTTTCTTTATTATGTTTTCATCTTATTATATTCATTTTCATACTTGATATTTTGTTAATTTCTTCCTTTGACATACCTTACAAGTCTAATTATTTTATCCCCCTCACTTTTTAGCCTTTAAGAGGGTGAGTGAAACGTTGAAGACAAATAATAGATGAATTTGTGGGTAAATTTATATTATTTACTAATTTTTAAATTCTATGTTTTTTTTTTCAAAAAATGTGTCATACTATTTTTTTCATACCCTAACTTAGTCTTTTTTTTTTCATTGCTTTTAGTTTGATTTCTACGTTTCTTATTCAATATTTAAAATTGTGAGAGTTCAGTTATGTTAAAAAAACATTAATTATCAAATTTAGATATTATCTAACATTAATGCTTATGTGGTTTAGGATAAAGATGAGTCTCCTGTTAATGTATGATAAAAAAGACAATGCAATAAAATCGAGTATTCAAATAAAATAAAATTTGAAAAAATAAAATAAAAAAACTTTGTAATACCTTTTTTTCATTGTCAAAAGTATTTTTTTTATAAAATATTTTACCTTTTTTCATTTTATTTCATTTTTATTTTTCTTTTGAGGTAAGCTTATAAATATTATTACTATTACCTAAATGTTTTTATTTTTCCAATAAATAACATTTCAGATTTACTTTTTAACATTTTTTTACAATTTATGCTTATACGATAGATTTAAGAAAAGGAATTTCATAAAAGAATAATAGAACATTAGAAATATAATTATATTATAAAAATTATAACCTTAATTTTAGATTTTAAATTGAACGTTACATCCATCTTCATTTTTCTTCCTCTAAAATATATTTATTATTTATTAAAAATGGAGATTTTATTGCTAGGATAATACAATGTACATATAAAATTCATTTAATCAATATTTTTATAATATATATCGTTTATTTTTTATAGCTTTATTATCTTATTTTCTTCCTCTAATGTAATGTTTCATTTTTATTTACGTTTTATAATTTTAATTAATGACAAGAAACAAAAAAATATAAAATATAAATTACCTATTTATACGATATCAATATAAGAATTAATAATTTATAGTCTTTTCAATTATTTTAATGCATGGAGTTAGAATAAAATATTAATACCAAATATAATTGTATTACTAAATACAAATTTTTGTTCTAATTATAGTTTATTAAAAATATATTTAAATATTTATCGGCATATTTCTAATATATATTTATTAAAATTTAAACTAAATAATTATTAATAATTTATAAATTTAAATTAATATAAAAATACTCCTATAAATTATAAAATATGAATTTAATATTTGTGAAACTGTAGAAGACATGAAACATTAAGTTAGTAATATAAAATGAATGGTAGAATTTACAATATGAAAAAGAATATAATAATTAAAACTAAAAAAATATATAATTAATCGTAAATAAAATATTATAGCTGTTCAAAATAAATTAAAAGTATAAATTATCATTACCAAAAATTATGTTAAAATTTATATAAAAACATCACATAAGTATATTAATTTCTATTATTTTATTTTATACTTACCAGCTTATCAAACATTTAAGTTCATCAAATAATTATAACTTAATAAAATGAATTAATAAATTTTAACTTTTCAGTTAACAATCTTAAGGGGGGTGTATTGGATTGGGATTTTGAGAGAATATTTTGACAAAAACAATCTTGAAGATTTTAAAAGATTATGTGGGATTGTATTGATTTTGTGGGATTTTAAAAAAAAAAATTTAAAAGACTTTTTACAATCAAGATTCTTAACCCAAGATTTTAATGGATTTCTAACACAAATTTTTAAGATTTCAAAGTACTTTATGGATTTTTAAGATTTTGAAAGATTAATACATTTTAAACAAAAAAATAACGGAAGTTACAAAAGTGAATGAAAAAGATGATAAATAAATTATAATGTTTGAATAAAGAAAATAAAAAAGATAGAAATTTTAAACCTTTTAATAACAAAGTCATTATTGCCTAAAAAAATAATAACAAAGTGATTCTCACTTCATGTTCGCCTAATTATTAGCATTTCTCCACATATCTGAACCTATATTAGTCCTCCATATATTAGCATTTTCCATAAAAATAATACTCATATATCATAAAAAAGAGTTTTTTATTTTGATTTGCATATACAGTACTAAAAAAAAAGCAATTTGAAATCTTGATGCATATCAATTGCCATTCTTTTGATGCATATTCATTGCCTGGACGTTGAAAACAATATGAATACGAAATCTTGAAGCATATACAACACCCTTTTCTTTTGATTTGCGTAATATACATACAGTATGAACAATATTGACTATCGATTGCCATTAAAAAAATAGGTAAAATTGATTGAAAAGTTATAAGAGAATGAACCTGGTAGTGGTTTGTGTCTTGTTCGGCAGGAGAAGAAAAAGTCTTTGGAAGATTATGAAAAGTCTCAAGGGTTTGGGTGAGATTGTTGGAGGAGTATTTTATGTGTATTTCTAATTAAAAAGTCTCTCAAAATCCATTCCACAAAAGAATCCATCAAAATCTATTTACTTTTGAATACCAAAAGACATTTTAAAAGTGGTAAGAAATCTCAATTGAATACCAACAGATTTTGTTGCCCTGAAAAAAAAATCTTTATTGTCTTAATTGAATACCACAAGATAAGTCATCACTTATCAGTTAATTTTATCATCACGAATCATGATAATCATCTATTTTAAATAGGCTTGTGTGTAATAGAAGGAGAAAGAAGATAAATTAAAAAGAAATAAGATAAATCCTACATCTTTTGTATTCTACATTAATTTAAATATCTTTATCTATTTTGCTTTAAAAAAATATTTTCTAACCAAACACACATGTGGAAGGTTTAGATAGTAATTAACATGTATCAATGTCACCATTATTAAAAAAAAAGTTAATTTTATCATGATAGAAAAATTAAATTAAATTAAAAAAATAGTTGGGGTGTGTTTGGAACTGTGGGCAGCTAGCTCCTAGTAGGGGCCAGAAGGATCTGATTCACTTTACTTTCAACAGATACGACACATTACCATTCATAATAAACCCCAAAACAAAGTTCTTCTCTCTCTCTCTCTCTCTCTCTCGTGAATCATCACTTCGTTTTCCCCGCTTTCAACACCGCTCATCTTCTCTTCTCTTTTCTCTGTAAGCCCCTTCAACATCTCTTTTCTTATTCTTATTCATTATTTATGTATACTATGGATTCATATTTCTTAGACTCTGCAGTTTTTTTTTTTTTATTCACTTATATAAACCCTTCATCAATCTTGATCAGGGTTTTTCTTTTCTCTTACCAACTGCACATATATTACTCTATATCTTTATGATTTATGTATTAAATAACATCTTCATCTATTCATCGTATTCTTACGGGACATGGGTATTGTTTGTTTTTTAAGAGAACCAGAAAAAAAAAAAATCTTTTTTTTGGGTTTTGGTGTGACCAAATATATGGGTGAATACTTATACATGTTTTGCTATGCTCTCTTTTTTCTTTGTGTCTTGCACTGTTGGTTGCTTAGGAATTGGGATTGTTATCTAATCAGGAGGTTTTCAATGCAAAGAAACAAACTTTTTTTTTTCTTTAATTATTTAGTGATGCAGTTGAGTGTTACTTCTAGAGTGTCAGGGTCTGTCTTTAGACTGGTTATGACTTATGAGTGTGTTTATGTTTTATGTGCAACAACTGTATAAGAATATTTATTGGTTTTAAGAGAAAATGAGGCAATTTTATAGGTTGTTTTCGTTGTAAATTGGAGCATCGAGTGAAGAGCAGAGAATTACCATCCTGCTTCTTCTCATACGCCTCCATAAATCAAGAGCCTTTTATATGGCAGGATTGGAATTGGTTCCATTCTCTGTAAATTTTAATGGCATAAATTCATTCAAATGTTATGATATGAAGTTGCTTTTACAGTTTTCTTTAGGATTAAAACTCTTTTACTTACTTACCTGCCTACCTTTGATATAGTTTTGATAGTTCGGTGGTTCCCTTCTCTGGTTCTGTAATATGAAATCAACAACTTTAATATCCTGGCCTAGCAGAGGATAGTTGAATGTGCACTAGTAAAGGGGTCTTGGTCTTAGCATTATGGGTTGAGAAGAACTAAGCATAGAGAAGTATCGATGTCACTTTTCATTCAATCTTTTTGTTTGTGTTGTATGAGTGTTGGGCTACTGCATTGTAATTGAATGACATAATCGAGTGAGACATGAAATAATATGAATCAATTATCAGGTGTTTCTACAAAATGTTGTGTTTGTGTCTTGCAATGTTTTGTCAGTGAATATTGCAAGTGGAATCTAAAAGAGACTATCCTTGTTTCCTACTATTGAAAGACTAAGACTCCTTAAAACTTGAGCTGATAGGTGAAGACTTAAGATTATACGTTCCTTTATATCTCTCATACATGTCATTATTAAGGCGTATTTTTATCAATGCGATGATACAAAATAGAAAAAATGTAAAGATTACTTGTGGATATAAAAGATAGTTTATAGCACATTCATTTTTTGACACTTGCATGATAATTTTATTGTGTGCTTTAATCACTTTAATCAACAACTCTGACCCATGAATATTGGATACTTCAAAATCGATGACATATCTGACTCATACCTGCGCTGGATACCTATAGAACTTAAAGAAACAACAGTGTTAAAATTAAGACTTACTCATACCATACCTGTACCTGTGCAACATAGAATCAGTAATGACATATACTGTGTATGTCATTTATTCTCTAGGTGAAATATCTTTGCTGTATAATCTTAAATTTCATTCTTTTAGTTTCTTCAGAAGGGTATTGTTATTTGATGAATGTATTTGCCAAACAATGTATGTCTTATAGAACTTTAACTGAATCTAATTGTGTTTTAAGTCTTAATTTTTTATTAATTGGTATGTATAACCTATCTTAACTGTGATTGCCCTTTGTGATAGATAACCACTTGCAAAGGGTTGATTTTTTGTAGTGTTGATTTATTTTCAGGCTAATCATGGCAACCTTGTCTACTAATCATTGCACATTACAAACTGCAAGCAAAAATCCATCCATTGTTGCCACCATAGTGAAGTGTCCTTCTTCTTTAAGGTCTGTGAAGAGCGTTTCCAGATCTTTCGGCTTGAAGTCGGCCTCTTCATTTAGAGTCACTGCCATGGCTTCTTACAAGGTTAAGCTGATTGGCCCAGATGGAACAGAGAACGAGTTCGAAGCCACTGACGATACTTACATCTTAGATGCAGCAGAGAGTGCTGGAGTTGAACTTCCTTACTCATGCCGAGCTGGAGCATGCTCCACCTGTGCTGGGAAGATTGTTTCTGGTTCTGTGGACCAGTCCGATGGCTCATTCCTCGATGACAACCAACTGAAGGAAGGCTTTGTTCTTACCTGTGTCTCCTATCCAACTGCAGACTGTGTAATTGAAACTCACAAGGAAGGAGATCTCTACTGAGCAATGCTGGCCTTGAAGTTGGGAACTGGGAATTTAAGGTAGACTTTGCAACTAGTTTACTTGTGCTGCTTTAGAATCAAATTTTCTTTTTTGATTATTAGTGATTTGGTGTATTGAATTTTTGTTTGTGCAGCAAGCACTGTGATCTTAATTAATAAGACGATAAGCACCTTCGGTTGGCTTTTAAATGTGGTAGTTGTTTTTTCTTTCTTTTGCTTCTTTATTCGGTTCTTTTAATGTGTTTCTTTCTCTCTCTTTTTTGTTACATTAACATTGGTTAAGAAAAGAAAATATTTAATATTTATTAAAAAAGAAAGCATTTAATTTTAATGTTTTTTTACATCAAGAGCTTAAAAGCTATATAATGTTTTTTTTTTAAAAAAAAATAGAACTATTTAATAATTTATAGAGTATTAGTTATTTAGTTTAAACTAACGCATTTTAAATCAAAATTAAGAGGAGGGACATTTGAATTAAGAAAGGGAAATTACAAGATGTAAAAATTGTTAGAAGATAATTATTTTTTTCAATCACTTGATTAAATGTTAAAACGAGAATTCTTGAATAATTTAATAAACGTAAGCAAAGTTTCATATTTTAAGTTTCTGTTCCCCTACACAAAAGGGGATGGTCATTGAATTTGTTCTAATCGTTTTCACTTTAAAATATGTTAATCTAAATATAGACTATGAAGCCATTGACATATCATATGAAAGCAATAGGTATTAATATTTTCTTAATGACTTCCACCCTGGTTGTTAAGTACTATTTAGATGTTATTTTTACCATTTATTCTCATGTCAATTTTATTGTTCATGTGTAAGGTTTATTGGTTTTAATCTTAGTGTGCAGGTGCCGTGCATCACAGTGATGCACGTGGGGGTGGTGGGTGGTGGCGTAGTGATGGCTTTGGTGCGGTGTGGAGGTAACGTTGGGTGATTGCGGTGGTAGTGTTTGGGTGCGGCAGTGGTGTTGGGTGGTTGGGTAGAGGTGGGTGCAGGTGGAGGTTTGATGGAGAGGAGGCTAAGATTTTCTTGGGAGAGGAAGGGTAAGGGAAGAGTATTAGGAATTTTGGGGGTGCATCAAGTGATTGCCTATAACATTACTTAAATTAGGGCCCAAGTAAAATGAAACCATAGTTGGACCCCCCAAAAAAGGATTATACCATTGCTCACCGGCTCAGTGCAGCTGATTGAAGTGGAATATACATTGATGAAAAAAATATTATAAATAATATGCACAAATAAAGGAATTATAAATAAACTAAATCACAAGCATCTCTTTTCTCCAACCGATGAAATCATGGCTATCTCTTTTAACTATTCAAATATTGTCTTAGGCTGGTTTCTGTTATTGCTAGGGTCTGATTAGGTGAACCCAATTTGAGATTTTGAAAAGGTGTTTGTTACATTATATAACAGAACTAGGATCTTTTTGGTGGGTTTTTCTCTACCTAGGGTGCATGGTGATTGATGATGATGGTAGTTGTTGCTACCCACCAACCCTTCCTAATGAAAAGAAGGATTTAAATAGAAGGGTTGGTGTGGCCACCAGAGTGTAAATGGGTCACATAACATTGATTTCATGTAGCATTGGAGAGGGAGAGGATCTTACCATTCAATATTCATGCGTGAATGCTTTTTGGTTTTTGCCAAGTTGAAAGCACAAGCTGAGGTGGAATTTTTCGTTATTTTCCAACTTTTTCAAAAGCAAACAAATCATGCGGACGTTGAAAGCCAGTCCAAATCGACTTTTTTTCATTTTTCTTTCCAAGCCATGTCTTATAAACGAATCATATATTAATATTTTGAAAAGTGAAAGGAAAAAAAAAAACTATATACTGACATTATAAAATTCTAATCACAACATGTGATAAATTTATGATTAATTAGTTATTTTCGTCCTCAAATAAGTAGAATATTGACAAATTCATCCTTAAAAGATAAAAATTCAAATTTTAGTTTCAGAAAGGGAAAAAAAATCCGACAAATTCATCTATCTTTTAACTTTCATGAGTTATCATTAATGAAAGAATCTACATACATGGTACAAAGAGATCAAAATGTTACAAAAATGATTGTCAATGATTGTCAATATGATTATTAAATAGATTGGATCAAAGTGTCACGAGGTTTTCATTTAATCAAAATATCATGAAGTTTCCATTAGAGTAATTTGTCAAACTTTAAATTTTGTTCATTTAAGGATAAAATATAATTTAATTTTCATCTCTTCTCTCTTTTTTATCATTGCAAACATAATTACAATAAGGGCTAAAAAGAATAGGGAAGCATGAATAAGTTAGAACAAATATAATAATAAACATAATATTAATTAATAATTATAATTTGTCTGTTGCTTTAAAAATTCTAATGTGTCAGTACCTTATTTAAAATATGATACTCAAATAAAAATACATAATCACTGAGTTAATCCTAAAAAAAAAATGAAATGAAATGATGGGTACATTAATAAGCATATTGATTCGAATCCAATTATTATCCTCACTAATTGTCATCACTCATCATTAGCATTAATTGATAGTGCAATTAAAAAAAGTTCATAAAAGAAAAAACTACTCCAGTTGTTTACGTTTTTGCGTTTTTCTAATAGGTCCAAACGTGGATCGAAAAAAAATCGTTTTTCAGAAAACAGCAAACACGCACGCACGTGCCATCCCGGAGGTATATCAGCCGGCTTTCATGGAGTCGTCGTTGCTCAACACATGGGCTTCACTGAGATCCCAGTAACCATTTTTTTAATATTAAATAAATCATTACCATAATTTCATCATATTAATTAATTATTTTCTGGCCATTTTAATGGCAGATTTACCGTTCAAAAGTTTCATGACTTTACGTCTCATCACAGTTTATGTTTTCACTATAAAAACTTTGATTGATGGAAGTGTTTTCAAATTAACCTCAATTAAAAAAATTAATCCGAGTTTGAGTTAATCATACAGTCATCATCATAATCAAAATCTCCAGTAAGTTAAGCACATTTGAGGTCATATTCTATTATTTGATGCTTTTAAAAAAAAATTATACATGTTACCATCAAATCCTAATATATATATATATATATATATATATATATATATATATATATATATATATATATATATATATATATATATGCAACAGAGTATTAAGATTGTATTGCTATCGACACCTAAGTTAGAGAAAGAATAACTTAAAAAGAGTGTTTAGGTTAGTATTAACATACTTAGAATATTGGATACTACTTCTATATGGAATGAAGAAGACATCACAGTATTCTTCACGACATCGTAATTCATGTTACATCATCATGATTATAACGATATAAGAGACCTTTAATTTTGTATGGCGCAAGTTGTTATTAAAACTAAATAAATATATTTGTATAAAAAAACTACATAAATATATTTGTTATAAAAAAAAAACTCTAGCTATATCAGATCACTTAAGATTTTGGTATATTCAATTATTCTTAATATACAAGCTTTTGCAATTAGTTAAAAGATGTAATACTAGGCTTATTAAGACACTCAAAGATAATAAAAAAAATGCTAATATAGAAATTATTTATAAGCCTATTAATAACTTAAATAATAATAAAATAAATAATTATTGTTTAGATTATTCTTACTGTCTAATTTTCTCTCAGTAAAGGTAACAATTACAGAAAGAAAAAAATGTTTATTCACCAAAACAAAATTGTCAAATCCCTTCTTTTACAGAAAAAACTATAATTAAAATAGTTAATTTATAACTAATTAATTAATTGCTGTATGTGTGGTCCGCACATTTGCAATGAGAGTGACCCACACTTACAATGAGAATTGGGCTTCATCAATAGAGTCTGTGTTTTTCTTTTGTTTTATTTAGCTTGTGTATATCTTATCTTTGTTTATCATACACGAAAGGAAAATCATATTTTTACATTAGTTTTTTAGGTTACTTTTTACATGATTTTTTGCGTCATGCTTGTTTAGGAAGAAAAAAAAGTAAATAAATAGTGTATTAAAATGCATTTTTTTCGTTTTATTATCAATCTTAGTAACAGTAATGTAGGAATGATGTAAATAAAATAACATTGCAATAATACTATAATAGCATTGCTCTTGAAAACAGAGTTGCCCTGATACTCATCTGACAATTGATTAATATATATTTATACACCGAAGCTCACATTATATGAAAAGTATTAGGTGGCCAACATTGCATCCTCTCTCAGTTTCTGTGCCTAGAAGTAGGTGTCTATGGCCATAATGATCAGATCAGTAATGACAGGCTTTTCCTTCTTCATATCAATGCTTTTGTTTCTTCTCACCATTTCAGGTTCGTTATCTGCTTTGTCTACTTCTGCTTGATTCCCTGGAAAGTGAATGAATAAGAAAAGAAAGAAACAATTATGTTAATATAAGATAGTCTTATTCTATTCTATTGGCACTTGCCTTGGAAATGGAACATTCTATTTACCCTTATTGAGTAGTGATCAGAATAGCTTGACAAGAGGAATCAACCACTATTTTAGCTTCCTCATTCTCTCAACTTGTAGTAGTATCTATTCTTCTCATGATATATGTATTGAGTGTTGGTTACCAGGTTCAATGTCTAATCTGACTTAAAGGGCCATCTTGATTCAATGTTTGATCATTTGTGCAAGTAAAGTTGACATTTTTTATTTTCTTAATGTGTTTTCAGATTTGTTTGCGCGAATCCATGGCCTTGGTTTTGGAATCAACTACGGACAGATAGGCAACAATTTGCCTCTTCCCTCTCAAGTGGCTGTTCTTATAAAATCTATGAATGTGAGTAGGATCAAGCTCTATGATGCTGATCCAGATGTTCTACAAGCCTTCTCTCAGTACAATGTGGAATTCATTATAGGACTTGGAAATGAGTACCTAGAGAACATGACAAACCCTTATAAAGCTCAAACTTGGATTCAGCAGCATGTTCAACCTTACCTTTCACAGACTAAAATCACTTGCATCACTGTGGGAAATGAGGTGTTCAATAGCAATGATACTCAGCAAATGTTGAACCTTCTCCCAGCAATGCAAACTGTGCATGATGCCCTTGTTAATCTTGGACTAGACCAACAAGTAACCGTCACAACCGCGCATTCCTTCAACATATTATCCAATTCCTACCCTCCTTCGTCCGGAGCTTTTAGGGAAGATCTTGTGCAATATATCCAAGCCCTTCTTGACTTTCATGCTCAAATCAACTCACCTTTTCTTATCAATGCATACCCTTTCTTTGCATACAAAGACAACCCGGATGAGGTTTCCTTAAACTATGTGCTTTTTCAGCCGAATGAAGGCATGGCTGATCCAAACACCAATTTCCATTATGACAACATGTTGTATGCTCAAATTGATGCTGTCTATGCTGCCATCAAACAAATGGGGCATGATGATGTTCAAGTAAGGATTTCTGAGACCGGTTGGCCTTCTAATGGTGATCCTGAAGAGGTTGGAGCTACACCGCAGAACGCCGCATTGTATAATGGTAACTTGATCAAAAGGATAGAGCAGAAACAAGGCACTCCTGCAAAACCATCGGTTCCAATTGACATATATGTCTTTGCACTTTTTAATGAGAATTTGAAGCCTGGTCCAGCATCAGAGAGAAACTATGGACTTTACTATCCTAATGGTTCTCCAGTTTATAACATTGGATTGAAGGGTTATCTCCCAGAGATGCCTTTGGCAGCTAAATCCAATGTAAGTAGACACATGATGGAAGTTTAACATACTTTAAAATATTCTCATTATTTTTGTATTATTATTTGGCTTGTAGATTGTATATTTTGATCGAGTAGTTTTTAATGCTTCCATCGTTCTTAATCTGCAGACTTTGTCTGTCAATTTTCTTGTATGCATAATTACATGCTTGATATTTGCTTTGGAGCTTTCAAGATGGTGATCAGAAAGGAAGGCTAAAGGGAAACAGAGGAATTCCCATACGTCATTCTTTTGCAATAGATAGTTATTCAAGGTGAGGAAAAATTAAATTTGTCCATGCATTTTTATTTTTAAATCTTAATAATTTTCCTTGTATTTTATTTGCAAGTAATTGGTATTTCCTCCAATTGCTAATACTTAAACTAGAAAGGAGTTAAAATGTCAATATACAAATATAGGGCTGTTGATTTTTTTTATTTCTTATTTTTCAAGTCTTATATAGGTCACATGCTAGATAAGAAGATAATTACTGAACATTTTATGGGTTTATTATACCATGTCATAGAAAATTAGAAATGATTGAGTGTGTGAGAAAGTTCAGTCCGAGGCTCAAAAGGGAAAGCCTTTTGATGCCACCACTTTAATCTTCACTTTCTAATATTAGTGTACAGATTTAGAACAGTTTGAAAATAATTTAATGGGAAATTTTTGGAACATTACTGTAGAAAGGTTCTGCCTTAATATCAATTCGTGCATGCCACAAGTGGACTCTGGTGCCGACCTTAACCACCCCAAGAAAGCCTTCATTACTCTTTTTGAATATTAAAATATGGTAATTAGTCTCCATCTTCCTTATCTCCCACATGCAATCATGCGTATGAATCATCCTGTGAAGGAAATTATTCTTGTCTTCAGCTATACAAAAGTCCAAATCAGTTGCATCAGATTAAAAATAAAAGCCCTCAGAACCTCATCTCAGAAATTCAAACCCCACAAGTTTTGTACATGGTTGTGATTTGTGAGCCTTATTTCACGCATATTTCCTTCTTGTTCCAGTAATTTCTCTTTTTATTTCCATTTTATTTTTTAAGCATACTAGTCATTCTTTAAACATTTCAAACTCACCATGATTGATGCACAATGTTCAAATCAAATTCATTTAATTAACTTAGTGTGGAATAAATAGTTACTGTGCAAGGGTATTATAAAAAAAATGCTTACAGAGTTGAGAATTTCTACTATCTCTACCACTGAGTCATGTTCTTGCCAATGCAATAGGAATTTCTTTGGGTGAATTGTTCGAATGTCTAAATAACGTGTTGGATAATTATGTGCTTGCGTATCATATATGACTTAACAAGTATACCACATAAAATGGAAGAGGTTATGAGCATGAGTGGCTAAAACTTTCAAAGAAGGAAACTGATTTAGAACTATTTGTGGCTTCGTTTTTGTACAAAAACCACGTGGAATATTCTACAACATGAGATGCTAATCGCTTATTGAAATGAACATGGCATGGTTCATACCCTTGAAAATTGTTGTATTCAATATCGGTTATAGGTCCAAATGGGATAAGATAATTGACAGGTAAAAACATCCACTTGAAAATTTCCAGCTCGGACACTGATTCGGTGATTCCTATCGTACCTGAACTTTTGATGCATTAAAAATGTTAATTTTTTTTTTTTGTATGTAGATTTAACAATTGTTAGAGCATTATAATATGAGTTAAAGTTATACACGAATAGGTAAAGTTTTATATTGCCATCATCATAAATCACTATACATGTTAAATTTGTTAACTTATAATATTAGTTGGTTTTTATTTTGACTAAGTATAGCTTCATGAACTCTTGTCAAAAGAAACAAATAGAATGTAGTAAGGTGAAATATTTAACATAAATTCGTGGACACTGGAATGGTGAACCTAACTCCATGGCCATTTAATGCGTATAGATAATGGCAGAGGTTTCGTTTCTCTAATATTCAAGTTCAACAATACAAAGGGTGGCATGTAGTCATGATGTAGAAATATAGTTAAATTTAAATTTAATTTATTAAACAAGGTTTAAGAAGAAGTAATATAAATTGCAGGATAGAGGAGGTTCCTTATCATCTTAACCAAATCATAGCAAATGATGTAGCTTCTGCTTTTTCGTTGCATTAATAAAATCCAGCATTTACACGTAAAAAAAAGTAATATAAATTGTTGGGGTATAATATATAATGTGATTTCTCTCAATTTTGAGACATCTTTCAAACTGTGGTTACGTATATCTCTCTAGGTAATACATGAGTGGGAAAGGTGGAGTCTGCATTTGGTATATGGTCAGTAAATCAAAGCTATTGGATAAAGATCAAACGTTTGAAATTTCGAATTTATGTTTCGAATTCAATTTGCTAAGATTGAAAATTAAGGCCGTTTGATTTTCATATATAATGACTTCAATGTACTGAGTGCACTAAATGCACCATTTTTACTGCATTGATACAAAGCCCTAGGTCCAATATTTATTTGATTGCATGTTATTGGCTTTGATGTATCATTGCAGGGAGAAGGAAACTAAAGCAGCACAACTTTCTTTTCATTTGCCCAAGGAAAATCCTACACTTCGCATGATGTTGGCGGGTTTGTCCATATAAATGGAAGATGTATCATAGTTAAAATCATTCATGCACTTATTGATTTCACCATTTTAGCAATAACCAAAATAAATCTCACAAATTGAAGATGTAAAGAGGAGTATAGTGATTTTTTCCATATGAACATGAGCTTATTTGTTAATTTTCAGAAATTATGAGAACTGCTGTGTATATATGCACAGGAATGGTACAGTTCAAACTTATCAATGATGCTTCTGATAATCTGATCACACAAAACAATTATGTCCGTCCCTATAAAAACCTTTTTAATAAACTAATTCACAATAGTTAATTAATCAAACACTTATTTTAAAATTACTCTTACAATTACGAAGACTTATGCTCTCACTTTTTTACTTATTATTTTACTTACTTATTAGTTTCCGTCTGGGATAATTGTGAGTTTTTAGTTTTAAAATAGAATTTTCAAAACAAAACATACTTGGTAAAAATGGAACTCAAATGATTTTTAATTCAAGGTTTAATGTTACTTTTGATTCATTATGTTTCGTAATTATTTCACTTTGGTAAATAAAATTTTTAAAACTTCATTTTAATCCTTTATATTTTTTAAATGTATTATTTTTGTCCTTTTTCAATTTTATGTTAAAAATGTTAATATTATGTTAACTTTTAAATTTTAAAAAATGTTACTTTCGGTCTATTATGTTGCATAATTGTTTCACTTTTGTACATTATGTTTTAAAAGTTCAATTATGGTTATTTATATTTTCGAAATGTATCATTTTGGTTCTTTTTTCAATATTTTGTTGGAAACGTTAATGTCCGTTAGTGTTTTAAATTTTAAAATAGTTAAGCTAACATAGTGACACTAAAAGTCGTTATTATCTTTTTTATTTAGAAATAAAAAAAAATCACTAGCTAGGTAAATGAAGAAAAGATGGATTTGAAGCCACGAACAACAACATCCTCCACCATCATTATTATTATCCTCGTTCAATTTAATCATTTAATAACAATAAAAATTTCATTTACCAATTATTCTCAATTATAATGGGTAAAGGTCCCTTCTTCTTTCGTCGTTTTGCCTCTTGCTGTCGACCCAAAAGAGTGTAGCACCGCCTCCGCTTTCGTCTTTGCCACAACCTTCCTACACAACCGGAATTGCCACCTCACCTAATGACAACAACCGTCTCATCACCGTCATCGATAACAATGCGTTGATGAAGGTAAAGAAGAAGATCGACAACACTCGATTGTGGATGAGACGGTACTATGTAAAGTTAATTTTTTAAAATGTTTAATGTCACTTTTAGTTTATTTTGTTTCACAGTTATTTTCGCTTTGGTACATTAAATTTTAAAAGTTTCATTCTAGTCCTTTATGTTTTTTTTAAATGTATCATTTTTGTCTTTTTTTCAACAGAAAATTTAAAAAATGACCAAAACAATACATTTCGAAAACCTAAAGGACTAGGATGAAATGTTTAAAACTTAATGTACCAAAGCGAAATAACTCTGAAACATAATGGACCAAAAATGACATTAAGCCTTAATTCAATTTCGAAAAATTTTACGTTCATTTTCAAAATCAAGAAAAAATTATTTGTGGATTTAATTTTTAGTTTTAAAAAACAATTTCACCACCATCATTGTTGTCAGCTTGTCGCTATTGCCACCACTGTCACCACACAATTGTGATCACTATTGTCAACACTAATTTATCGTTACACCACCATCATCATTGTTGTAATATCTCATTTTTCGTAAATAAATTAAAAAATATTTTTATTTATAAATAAATATAGTTTTAGAAAAATGATGAGATTTTTATATTTAAATAAATAAGGAGAAATAACTTTATTAATTAAAATAGAGGTTTAAAGGAAAATAAAAATGATATTTTATTTATTCATTTGATAGAAAATAAAATAGAGTTTCATTTTAAAAAATAATAAAAATAAAGAAAAATAGAGTAAATAATAGACTGAGAGTACCATAGCTATAAATAAAGACATATTAGGTTAGTTTCCAGACTGGCGATACGTCTCTACGCTTCATCTTCCTCTCAAATTCGTTTTCTCTTTTCCTCTCCCAAAACTCTATCTTTTTACTGCATACACTCAAATGTGTCTCAGTAAAATGATAATCCCAAACTCGTCAACCGTTAGATCATCGGGAAATTTGAACATGTGGTTTCAAACTTAATTTCTCACACACCCACCGTTGAGATTTTCTTGATAATATCTATGATGGAAGAAATGTCCCTCGCATTGAGCTTTCACTTTTCCTGCATACACCCAAAACCTGTTTTGGTAAAACTATGATCCCGGACTCGTCAACCGTTAAATCGTCATGAAATTTGGACACCACCTTTGGAAGCCATTTTCACACATTGTCACCATTGGGATTTGTTAAATAATGTTTTGCAAAGAGAAATTAGTCTCGCACGTCGATAGTGAAATGGAGGCTACAATCTCTTCTCCTTCTCTCTAACGCTTGGAAACCCTAAGAGAGAAAATAGAGGAAAAACTTGAGGAATTTTAGGGAATTGTTAGAGACTCTGATATCACTGTCGAACTACACACCTGAGCTCGCTTAGAGGTAAGGGATGAGTTTATCACAATTGGGGTTAGAATGAACATATGTAGGGATCCTTAAGGGATCAAATTGAGGTTTATTTTGGGATATTTATTGTATTGTAATTCTTTATGTATGATTATAATTGCGAGACAGTTATATTGAGATCATAAAATTGTGATTGAAGTTGTGAGTAAGTGATAAATTCAATATGTGATGAATTCTGAAATAACATGTTGCATTGAGATCATAATATTGTTATTGAAATTGAGTATAAGTGTAAAGTTGAACATGTGTTAATTTATGAGATACACATAAACATGTGATGGTAGATTATGACATTATGAGATGTTAAATTGTGGACATGAGATTTGGTTGTGAATAAGTGTGTGGTTAACACTTGATGTGATAGTACTTATGTTGTGAGCTGTGAATTATACAATAACCCGATTGATGTTTACCTTGAGAAAAATGTTTATGCGCAGTGTTAAAGAAAAAGTGTAGGATTCCTATTTAGGAACCTAAAATGTTAAATTGTAGCACAATGTGTTAAGCGCGTTTGAAACACGAGTGTGAGGTCGTGGGTATTGTATAATTCATGAGCAGTGTCTGTGTGCAAAAATTATTTTAGGGGTTGGATCTGAATTAGGAAGGTGAGACCCTAACAGATTCTTCGGAGTCTAAGTCTTGGGGGTAAAGACATTCGGTTTGAGTGCTCTTTTAAGCTTGTGTTGATCCTATATGGTTGAAACATTATCGTAAAACAGAGTGACCCTGACTGGTCACCTTATGATTTTACTTAGTGAGAGTGACCTGACATACCCATTGTATGGTTGTCTTGTTATGTATTCCTAAACGTCCCAATGTGGTTTTTCACTAACATAGTACCACATTACATATAAGCTTGAGTCTTAGTATAATTTTTGCATAATGTTTGCTAATTATTTATTATGAAATCGATGAGTGTTACTACGTCTTGACTCGAGTGTGTGATTCATATGTAATGTGATTGGTGATTGAAAAATAAATTTTAAATGATAAAGTGGTAAAGTGATGTAGATTGTATTAAGTTGAGCTATGTTATAAATATTTCTATAATTTATTTTGATAATGTCTTTGTTTGTTTTTTATTTTTTTTAGAAATGTGATAACTCAATCCTTATGTGTTATTTGTGTTTGTTTGGATCCAGTGACGATCTCGAATCTTGTGTTCGTGAGAGCAAATGACTAGGTGGATGACTTTAAAGAACCTCTTGTTAGAGGACGATGGAACACAATGCTCTCATATGATGTGACATTGGGGATGAATTTTATTTTAATTATATGATGTTATTTTATTTTATTTTTACCTCACTGATTTAACAAAATTTCTTTTATAAACTTTGATAACCTTGTTCTGAGTCGAATATGTTTTTAATAAGTTTTATTTGACAATATTTAAGCGAATGTGAACTTTTATGCCCATGAATTTGTTTATATGTATTTTTATATATTTTATTTATATGTATGTGGGGTAAAGGTGTCACAATTGTCACCACCATTAATTTATAGTAAAGTTAAATATGATAAAAAAAAAATTAGTATTCATGTTATTAATATGTGGAAGCAAAGCTTTCCAAGTTTATTTTGATGATGCCAAAGACTCAAGTCAAGAATCAAGAGTCAAACAAGTTTCAAGAATCAAAGAGTCATTCAATCAAGAATCAAGATTCAAGTGAAGTTTCAAGAGAAGACTCAAGATATGCAAGAACTTCAAGAACCATTAAGATAAGTATAAAAAGATTTTTTTTTTCAAAATATTGAATAATACAATTTTGATCAAGAGAATTTTTCAAAAAGAAAAATCTTTTACTAAAGAGTTTTACTCTTTGGTAATCGATTACCATAAGGCAGTAATCGATTACCAGTAGCCAACATTCTTTTCAAACTGATTTACAAAGCTGTAATCGATTAACATAATCATGTAATCGATTACCAATGTTTAAAAACGTTATATTTCAAATTCCAAAAGTCACAACTTATGATAAAATATTTTCAAATCATTTCAAACTTATGTAATCAATTACACAATACTTGTAATCGATTACAAGAGTTTCTAAACGTTTTGATTTTCAAATTTAAACATAAAGAGTCACATCTGTTGATGTGTAATCGATTACACTATGATGATAATCGATTACCAGTGACTTGTTTTGAAAAAATAAATTACCAAAAGTCACAATTCTTAAAGTGACTTGTTTCTGAAGATTTTTTCAAAAGTCACAACCTTTAAGTGACTAGTTTTCAAAAGAGTCACAACTTTTAAAGTGACTAGTTTTGAAGAAATTGCCAACACTCACAACTTTTAACTTGATTTTTCAAGAGCCATCAAATGGCTATAAATATGTGACCATGACACGAATTTTATAGAGAGAACTTTCAGATTTCTTTCATTCATTCAAAGCATTCTTCTAAGAGTTTTTGTTCAATATTTTTTTTATTCAAGAAAAGTTCATTGACCAAAAACTTGTGCTATTCTTTTTCTTCATTTTTTCTCCCTTTTGACAAAAGATTCAAAGGATTAACCGTTTGAGAATTTTTTTGATTCTTCCTTTTCCCTTTAAACAAAAGATTTCAAAGGACTAACCGTCTGAGATATCTTTTGTTTCCCCTTACAAAGATTCAAGGGACTAACCGCCTAAGAATTTTTTATCTTAACACATTGGAGGGTACATTCTTTGTTGTACAAGTAGAGCGTACATCTACTTGGGTTGTAATACTGAAAACAAGAGAGGGTACATCTCTTGTGGATCAGTTCAAGTGGAGCGTACATCCACTTGGTTGTTCAAAGAGAACAAGGGAGGGTACATCCCTTGTGGATCTTTGCTTGTAAAGGATTTTACAAGGTTATTGGAAATCTCAAGAACCAGTGGTTGCTTGGGGACTGGATGTAGGCACAAGTTGTTGCCGAACCAGTATAAAAACTTGTGTTTGTTTTCTTCTTTCCTACACTCTTTATGGCTGTGTACTTCTTATTTCTGCTTTACTTTTGTTTAAGTTATTGTTTCGATTCTTTACTTTCTCATAACTCAGTAGTAAAACCTAATTGAATTTAGTAATATTAAGAAGGATAAATTTTTAATTAATCAAGACACGTTTATAATTAATTCAACCCCTCCCTTCTTAATTATTCTGAGACCACTTGATCCAACATAATATAGGATAGATTCTTTTCTCTTAATCACATTTTTTATCAACAAGGCTTAAACCTAATATTAAATTTGTATCACTTAGACTAACGTTGTTATAAAAATCAACAATGTTAGTGTGTATAATAGTGCATCATTGTGTAAAAATACTTATACCATAAATACATTCTAATTAAATTCTTATACATTTTCCGGTTGTAAAATGCTGTCACGCACTTTGAAATTGAAAGAAAAGAATAGGGCATTGATAATGGCGGGAAAGGAAATTTAACTATAAAAGCCTAACCCTAAACCCATTCGAATTCCGAATCGGAATCGAAAGAAGAAAATGTCGGAGGCGGAGGAGCTGCCCCGTTCTATCATGCGCCGCGTCGTGAAGTACAAGTTGTCCCGTTGCTCCGAAGACGGAGAAATTTCCGTCAGCAAAGACGGTCTTCTCGCATTCTCCGAAAGCGGTAGGATCTTCATCCACTACCTTTCCGCAACGTAAGCCCTCGAAACCCTTCTATGAATTTCACTCAAAATTTTGGATTTTTATGTTTGAATTCCTTTTCCCCTTATTAGAGAAAAAGTAGGACTCGGATTGTAATTGTATGATTGATTCATAGATCATGAAATTAAACAGTGGAAGAAAGTAAAAGTGGGAACTTTTTGAGATAGAAGAAGCAAGACAATAATGGTGTATTTGTATTGTATTGTAGTGTATGTAAATATGCATGTGATGTGATGTGTTATGCAGGGCTAATGACATATGTAAGGAGTCAAAGAGGCAGATTATCAATGTTGAGAATGTTTTCAAAGCTCTTGAGGAAACTGAGTTCCCTGAGTTTGTTTGCCCTCTAAAAGCTTCCCTTGAAGGTATATGATCCTGGCTTGTTAATTACTTTGTTCTTTGCTATTGTGCTAACTAAACAAGCACGATCAGTTAGTGTAGTGAGTAATATTTAGTTCAAAGCTATAAAGAGGAGCTGTAGGATCTGTTATTTTATTCCTATTGGGTACATATGTATAGTAGGAGACTAGGACAAGATATACTATTTTGAAGCACCCAAGACACTACTTTGTAACATTTGAATTAGTAATATGTCTAATAAGAGTTATGTAATATATTTTATTCATGATGGAAAAAGAAAATATGTTTTTGTTTTGATTTTTCTAACGTTTGCACTTAGCATGGCAGGCAGTTTATTTTGGAAGAATTTATTCACTGTATCTGCATAGTTTCTAGCACACCTTGACACATTTTCTACATTGCATAACAGAGTTTAGGAAGAAGAATGCTAGAAAGAAAGTCGTAGTGTCAAAGGGAAAGGAAGATGAGCCGAAGAAGAAAAGGAAGTTGGAAGGTGAGTCATCTGATAAAGGCGAAGGTTCTGAGAAAGGAGAAGATAATGATAAAGGTGAGGATTCCGATAAAGGTGTGAGTGGTGATGACCAATGATTCAAAGGGATGAAGGCAATTGTATTTGTTATGACTGAGCCAGGGCGTTATAGTGTTATGTTGATAATGTGCATGACTCCTTGTTAATTGGATGCTGCTTGTTACTACTGCCACAAATAGCTTTCTGATTGTTTATCAGTAAAACACATCCCTTACCCCCTAATGTAAGGAGCATTTTTTTTATTGTTCTTAAACTTGCCCTTAGTCCTTATCGAAAGGGTTGACACTTTTTTTATTCCAAAAATATTCTTTCCATGGAATTATGATTTCGTTGAACAAAATACACAAAGGAATCATGAGTTTGTAATACATTAGTTTTTGCCTCCATTTTTACAATGGAATCACAATTTTATTGTATGAGAATACAACGGAAACATGATATGATTGTATATTTTTTCTTACCCCAAATATAACGGAATCATGATTTTGTTGTTGTATTTTTTGGCATCCCCTTAACACAATGGAATCGTTATTGTAAAAAATTATTCTCGATGGAATCATGATTTCGTAGTGATAAAAAATTATCTATAACGGAATTTTGTTGTGGTGTTTTTTTTAAAAAGAAAAAATACGATGTGTTTTTTAAATGTATTTTTTTATTGAATACTACAACAGTGCATTTATTGTCTATTTATTTATTGAGACTACCTTTTTTTAGACATATTGATTGAAAATCACTTTTTCTAAGACGTATTTTGTGAATGTATGTATACATGATTTTGATGATGTCAAAAGAAGAATCAAACAAGGCTCATTTTGCTTCAAGATTAATACAAGATTGTTTCAACAAATAAAGCCTTGATTCAAGATTTCTTCAAGATCAAGCCTTGCCTCACAATGAAAGGTTTCAAGTCATTCAAGGCACATGTAATCGATTACCAATACATGTAATCGATTACCAATGGTTTGAAAGTGTGTAATCAATTACACATCATATGGTAATCGATTACCAAAGACTCTGAACGTTGGGAATTAAAATTTTAAATGAAGAGTCACAACTGTTCAAGAAATATAACTGTGTAATTGATTACACAAACATTGTAATCGATTACCAGTGGAGAGTTTTCAGAAAATCTGCCAACAGTCACATGTTTTCATTGGATTTGTGAATGACCATCAAAGGCCTATAAATAGGTGACTTGGGAACAAATTAAAGAGAGAGTTTTGATTGATCAAAATGTTTTCTCCTCTCAAAAGATTAAGAGAGTTTTGCTTGGCAAAAATGTCTTATCCTCTCAAAAGACAATGAGAGAGATTCCAAAAAGAAATTCTTGACCAAACACTTGCAAAATCTATAAGGATTCTTACATGATCTTCATTGTAATATTCTTCTATTGAAGAGAGAATTCTTCTTCCATTCTTTTTATTCAATGAGATTGGTTAAGAGACTGTGAGTCTCTTGTTGTAAAGCATCTGAACACAAGGGATGGGTTGTCCCTGTGTGGTTCAGACTTTGTAATGGATTTTACAAAGATAGTGAAAAACTCAAGTGAGTTGCTTGAGTATTGGATGTAGGCACAAGGGTGTGGCCGAACCAGTATAAAACTGTGTTTGCATTCTCTCTCCCCTTATCTTATTTATTTTGTTGCAATCAATTGTGTCTTGCATGTTTAAAGAACATTGTTAAATTAATTGTTGTTACTTCTTCTGCATTCTAAGCCTATCCCTTTTAAGATTATTAAGGCCACAAGGTCCAACATATTTGCTAAACGATTGTTTTTCCTAATGCGCATACCAATTGTATTGAATATAAATGTAATCTAAATTATTTACATTGTCGGTGCGATCTCAATTGTTGGTATGATATGACTAATGAGAGAATAATAGATTATCTAATATAAATAATAGTAGGAGTTTGATGCAATTCAACATCTTTGCTTGATATTCATCATATTACTTAAAACATAGAAAATGTATATTTTTTTGTTGCGATGGTGACATGATTCCATCATCCGAAGGGATATTGTTTGAATATCCTTTTGGTTCTCAAGTCATCACAATAAGTGATCACATGTCGCTTGATGCCTTATGGAAAACAATTATTGATGTCATCAAAGGTTGCAAATTTTAATTTATCTTATCGTCAACCAATTTACGTTGGTGATGGTTATGTTGAATACGAGTGTATGGAGCTTAAACACGACAATGATATGGGAAAAATATTTTTCATTTCTTTTGGAATTTTGTAACAAATTTTCGATTGAAATGAATGTAATTTTTAGCCAATCTCCAAATGAAATCTTTGTCCTGTAACGTTTGTTTATTTTATTTTCAAAAAAAAGTTAGTATTATTAGTATTTCTTTAGTTGTTGTTCATCCATATGTTTGTTTTATGAATCAATTGAATAGTTGTTACTACTAGGCGCATGTTGTTTAAACAATTGACAAACACAAAAAATAAACAAATCAAACACATCATTAACTAAAAAAAATGGCAAAGCAACAAAAAGTTGTGCATACTACATGTACAAATAATAATAATGAAATCATAATCCGCCTCGGCCACCCTTGTTGCCCTTGCCACCATCCTTGTCCTTGGCCTTGGCCGTCCTCTTCCTTTGCCTCTCTAAGTTGCACCCAACTTTGAAGCCCTCTTGCAACAATTGCAAAATTTGTTGTATGGTCTGATGATGGCTCATGCTCTTTGACACAACTCTAAGGTCCAATAAGCTTTGCATAGCGCTTGACACCATCCAAAATCTATCCTACAAGCACAATTTCAATTAGTAACATTTTTTAAGTGCCAATTTAGGGAAAAAATTAACAAAATTCAATTTAATTTATCTGGCAAAAGTACTCTTGACTTGGTATATACTCTATCAATGTTGTCTAGGCATTAGTTGTACTTGGATGGGCAGTAAATGTATGGGAGGACATGATAACTCTCTTTTCTCTAGCAAAATGACATACGGGTGAGAAAACTTATAAAACCATGGTAGATAGTCACGGGTGCAAACTCAAGGACCCCTAGGTGGTACAACATCACCTAAAGGAATGACATGTTGCCACTTCAACCATGTCGTATCATAAGCCTGATACGTGAGATGTTGCGATGGAAGGCATGAGATGCTCTGAACATGACCAAACTACCTCCGCACCCTCTCTGAAAGATAAGACCACACATCTATCTCGCATTTGATGAAGTAAGAGAAAAGACCTACTGGGGAAAAAGGCATGACACCCATGTGGCGCTCATAAGGACACTAAACGACAACATCCATCTAGAGGTCATCCAACTTCTCCTTGATTAGAAGGGTATGCCTAATACCTTGTGTTGGCTTCCATTTGTTGGCAATCAAGTCATTCAGATCATCGATCTTAGGCTCGAAATAGCCAACATTGGGCAGATGCGCAAACGCCCATGACTATAAAAAATATTGTAAAAAAATTAATTATAGTAATAAAGAAAATAATACAAGTAATCACAATTAAACAATTATTTGCTTATCATGACTAATGTCATATAACCTCCAACCTACTTGTTGGTGTACTAGCTCGCATAGGAGAGATGGTCATATAGGTATGCCATTGTAGTGACTCCTCAAGCGTACTCATGGCATTCATTCAGGTTGTTGAGGTATAGGAGGTAGGCAACATGGACGTGAGTCGAGGACTTGTCAAAAAATATTGTATTTTTGATCAAGTGCAAAAGATAAGTTGCGGTAGTCAACACGCATGATCCTGACTCGACGTACCGGTGATACAGCTGTCAGCCACGTCAACCTAACCCTAGAACATGTGGTAGTCATTGCTCTAGCCTCCTCCTCTGTAGAAATGCCAAGGCGAGTCATTAGCAGAAGCTTCATGGCCTCTCTACTAAAGATGAATGGGACATAATTAATAGGCTTGCCTACCATAGACAGATGTAGGAGACAAGACACATCATCCAGAGTGATGGTCATCTCTCCGATAGACAGGTGTAAGGATGATGTCTCTTAGTGCCACCTCTCCACAAGGGCACTCATGAAACCCTTGTTTACGCCAGGGTACCGTGTCGTAACTAGGGCTGATAACCTCAATCGTACCACATAAGCCCTCACTGTTGGCTCAATGGGGAGTGGTAAGACCTAGGCACTGAGGTTGACCAGTTTCATCTCTAGTCGCACCTGTTGGATCCATACATGACCAACAGAGTGGTCTCTGTAAGATCGAATCAATGATAAATCAATCAGACCTCCTCCAAATGGAGGTCCAATGATCTTGTCAGCTAGACATGCCTCTGCCTTTGCCTATGGCTCTGGCTCTGTCGGCGGTTGTCGTTGGCTGCATGCTAACACAGTTAGCCTCTGATGCCTCTCTCCAACATCATCCCTTTCATATGAGGGGCTCAGGCCCTCATGAGAGGGGTTGCGTCCAGCCACATATGAAGTCTATTTGGTTCGAGCCATTTGAAATTAAAGAAAAAACAATCAAACTATTGATAAAAGAAATAACAAAAAAGAAAGAAAGACAATAATTATTAAAAATAATAACAAAAAGAAAAAAAATAAACTCTTAATAAAAATAATAAATAAAATAAAAACCCCAAACCCTGATAAAAATAATAAAATTAAAAAACTTTAAGAACCACAACATTTTGTTCTAACATGATTATGTTGTGTGTTTTGACAAAACACTCAACAAAATACGATTCCCTTATGGACTTCAAAATCTAAAAAAAAATAACAAAATTGTAATTCTATTATTCTTTTTTTTAAACAAAAAAAATAATGGAATCACGATTCCATTATAGATTTTTACATCGGAATCATGATTCAATTGCCAACCATAACCCAAAAAAAAAATTTACCTTTGTGTTGCAAGGCGCAAAGAAGTGGAGAAGGGAAGGATTGGATTCACAAAGAATGAGAGAAGGGAAGCGAAGGGTTGGGTTCGCTGGTTGGGTTGGGGAGGAGGAGGAAAACGTGAGAAGGAAGAAGGAGAAGGTTTGGGGGGTGAGAGGAAGCTGAGGACGTGGTAAGGCTAAAGATGGATGAGGCGTGAGGATTTTTGAATTGGGGGGACAAAATGATCAATTCAAGTCTAGGTAGGGACTAATACTTATTTTATTACTTGTAGCCCACCCAAAGATTACACTAACTGTAATCGCCATAGATTGGTCAGTTAAAACAAAAATTCTTGAAATTGACACTAATCACTAAGCTTTGTGCATAATTTTAAATTGTTATAGTTTTGTATTTTTAATCTTATGGGTCCATAAAATTAAAATCCATGGAAAATCAAATGAGTGGGCTGGTAACAGCGATATATGTCCATTATTTTAAATACCAATAGATACCATTGGGTGAGTTCCCTTTACTGTCTCTACGTTACGATACACCCAAATGAAAGGAATGCATAGCTATTTTTTCCCATTGGAAAAAGGGTCCTCAAGTATAAAACTGATTAATTATCAACATAGGAAGAATTCAACTTACAAACGCCCTGACATCATGTATGTAATCAAGACTGATTGTACAACAGTTTTTTGATGAAAAAAATATGTAGCACATTTTGATGAATTAAATGAGCTTGAAAAGCCCTAAATACATTTGAGAGAAGGGGGGGTGCTACTATCTATACCAAGACCAGCTAATATGGCCGGTATCTGCGCCCATGGCCGCCATCATTGTTGTGCCTTCCCTTACTTGAACTTCCGGCATTCCTGTTGCCACTCCCACTGCCACCACCGCCCCTGCCACCTCTATGATGTGAGGGTGGGGCTTGTGGCTGCATTCCTGGTTGTTGCCTGCAGAACAAAATAAATTCTCAGGCTTTGGATTCAGGCAGCTAGGTGTTTCATAAGGCCATTGGAATTTTATAGAAAACATCATGGCAACACCTTCCAATCTACCATATGTCATGATAGCAAGCTATACATTTAGAACAACAGTTTTACTTACAAGACATATCCAATCCGTCCATCAGCCAAAAGCATAGGCATCATGGCCATTCCAGCGGGAGTTTGACCTCCTCCATATAACAAGGGCTGCAAAAGATACAACTCCAGCCATCAGAATCTCATATTAATAGATAGTAAGTGTGATAATGAATCAATAGCACATATATATTGCAGAGATCACCTTGTATCTAAATACACTTCCTGTAGCATATACTGATTAGTCTAATATATGCATGATTCTATAAAAGTCAGTAGCTCTATAATCCCATTATTTAGCATCAAAATAATGATTTCAGTTAAACACAAAATGAAGACCATAAAAGAATATTTTTGGGTCTGGAAACGATCTGAAGATATCTAATGGAAACAGAAATGCAAACATGTCACCTGTGCAAGACACAAAATGAAGACCATAAAAGAATATTTTTGGGTCTGGAAACAATCTAAAGATATCTAATGGAAACAGAAATGCAAAAATGTCACCTGTGCAAGACCTGGAGCAGCATATCCTGCACCAAGTGCACCATAGGCACCCCCAACCAAACCATAGCCAACATGTGGTGGATAGCTAGGAAGCAATCCTGGTCCTGGCTTCTGTGTGTTTGATCCTCCAGACTTTTGATCAGCCTGTGGCTTTGCCAGAGAGCATTCTAAAAGTTGACCTGAAACATAGAAGAAACCTTAAATATGTTGACCAACATTCACATAAGATGATAAAAAAGGCTGGACAATAATATGTTACCTTCTAATTCATATCTTTCAGTGTTTTTAAGTGCTTTCATAGCATTTGACCTCTCTGCAAAATGTACAAAGCCAATTCTGTTCTTTTCCTGACCAGACTTTGCTGGTGGAAGAACCACCTTTGTGATCTTTCCATGGCGTTCAAAAAGCTTCTTCAACTGCTCTTGAGTTACATTCTTTGGCAGGTTCTTCACATAAACCGCCTTCACCTGTTCACGCATGCACAACAATTCAGTACATTCAATGCTTTGTTTACATAGAAATGCATCTAGGATAGGATCCGTTTAAATATAATCCATATTCAACAGCATAGTGGTCTAGATTCAGTAGCAAATAGCGTATGATAGAATATTAATCACTTATAGCGGGGCGGGGGAGTACTCCCCCGCTCCCCATTCCCAAACCTTACCCTGCTCCCCATCCCCGCTCCCGTGGTGGGGGTATTTTTTACCCCGCCCCCGTTCCCCGGCTCCCCGCGGGGACCTTGTTTTACATTAAAAAATGTCAAAAATTATAAAACAAAATACAACAGAAATAAATAAATAAATAAAACAGAGGAAGAAAATACAACAGAGAAAGAACAATTCGAAGTTGTGAAACCCAGAAATGTACAGTGCGACTCGAAGAAGAAAAAGGTGCAACGAAGGCTTCCACCAGTTCACGGCTAAAACGAACGGTGAAGAAGTGAAGAGGGTGAAGACAGTGTGAAACGATGAAATGAACGGTGAAGAAGTGAAGAAGTGAAGAAGGAACGAAGGTGAAGCAGTGAAGAAGGAACAAAGGTGAATAAAGAAGTCAAGGAACGAAGTCTGAATGTTTGATGCGGCGTTTTAGGGTTTGGATAATGTTTGTGTCTTTGTGACTTGTGAGATATTACTTATATATATATGATAATTTTATTTTGTATTTTTTTACTGGTAAAATACTATATTAACCCTTATATTTATGTTATACATATTATAAGTTATGAGGGTATATAAGTAAAATTCTGTATACGCAGAGATACGGGGACCCTGCGGGGTGGGGAGCATAGTCTCTGTCCTCGTCCCTGAATCAGCTGCGGGGGATTTTTCATCCCCATCCTCGCGGGGATCCCCGAGTTGCGGAAAGAATTATCATGCCTACTTATAAGTTATAACAATGACTGTAGTAATGTATTTAATACTTAATAACTGTTAATTAGCTATTGCACTCAATGTACTTATAAGTTGTAATATATATTAGATAGAGCTGCTATAAGCTAAGCACACTGTTTGAACATACATTAGCATAAATAACTGCTATCAAGGTAGCTTCTACTTCCAATAGAAATACAGAATTGCCGACGCAGGATAAGTTATTTTCTATCACATGTTCTAATAATACATTATTGCTCCTTAACTTCTACCCATAATGCCAACACGGCAGTTAATATAAGAATAATCTAACAAATAAAATGAACACTTTTATTGAGTGAATAGGAATATAACAAATTCTCCTCCAAGGGTTTCCCCTTTTACAAAGGATTTTTTCGTTCTTACTATTCTTCCAATTTGGATGAATCCTTCCTCCCTTCCTTCACCTTTTTATATCTAATTTAGCCCCTCTAACTAACAACACTAACTGTTGCAAACTAATTTTTCCCTCCCTCTGCCAAATCCTTGCACAGGCCACCAGAATCCTAGTTTTTCCAGCTACCTGTGGCTGCAATCTCCAGCATGCCCCCCTCCCCCCAACTGCAGTTACAATCCAACCAACATTAGTGAGTGTGTTCCCCTCTGCTGGAGCTGCAATCTTCAGTTCTCCATTATCCTGGTCTTCAGTCATTGTACTGAGCCACCATTGGAATTAGAGGGTTCCTGCTTCAACAAGCCCCAAACCAGCTTCAGAGTCACCGGCGATGAACACTGCCTCAGAATCCTGACTTTTTCTTTGATTGATTTTTTGTGGTGGTTGGATTTGTCGGTGTAGTGAGACTTAGTCCTAATATAGTGGCTGATGGTTCAGTTGGGTGTTGTCTGGTCAGTGTTGCCGGTGAGGGTGGGGGAAGAGGGAGATCAGACAAGACAATAGCAATTGTGGATGGAGAAGATTTCTTTTCAGGAAGATTTCTTTTAGTTTTCTTTGTTTATCCTTCACCATTTACCCCTAATGTACTAGTACACAAAAGGCCAACATGTGTATTGGATAAGCCACCTAAAAAGTTTCTTATCACCATTAACCATAACCATCAATTATCAACTGAGCTAAAAAGAAGGAAGACATATGAGTCAAAACCTGAGATGCAGCAGAGGACTCGGCATTTTTAGGATCAGCCCAGCTCACTGTTGGAGCATTCTCACCTAGCTTAAATGTTGGGCTCATCATCTTTTGCCTTGAATACTCAGCACATGCATGATTATAATAGTCAATAAAAGCAAAGCCACGGTTATTGTTGGTGTTCTTCATATCCTGAAACAAATTATTGAACAAACATAAATATAAGAGCATTTAAATAAGAAAACCACACTGCTGACTCTTGTGTACATGCAGTTGGGGATAATGGAAAAACAATATAAGAATGATTGTAATACATGACTTTTATGATGATTTAGGCATGACTATAACAAAAAATTCCCTTGACACTTTTGATTAAAAGTGGGAACTGAAAGCACAGCACAACAGAAAAATACATACCTTGACTAGTTCCACACCAGTAACTCCAGGTCCAATCTCAGTTACAATCTTCTTCAGATCTTCAACACCCCAGCTTCTAGGAACATTGCCAATAAAAAGACGGTGCTTGGCTTGAGATTTCGAACATTTTATTTTTTTACCCTTGAAGAATTGATAATTAACAGTCAGGAATTACATATACCAAATTATACTAAGAATTTTCGCATAATGCATCTGCAATGTTTGTAATACTATAGTAGCAATGATAAAGCCACCAACTTAAGAGAAGAACCAGTTACAAGTGCATATTGACTGAGATTATCATATTACCATGAATTCTGTATTATTTAGCTCCTCAATGGCTTTAGAAGCCAATTCCACACTTGTAAAAGTCACAAAACCAAAGCCCTTGTTCTCAGAAGAATCCTTTCCCTTCATTATTCGAACCTGTTTTCCTCAAAATTCAAGTTAATGGATGACATTGTAATATAAGCATAAGCACAATAAAATAACAATGGCACAGACTTACCTCTGCAACTTCACCAATACGCTCACATAAAGATTTCAAATCCTCATCTGAGGCATGAGGAATGCCACCAATGTATACTTCAGACCCATGAGGAGGAAGAGAAAGGAGTTCAGCATGTTTTCTCTTCTCATCCTCATCTTCCACCTTTGCTTCATCACTGCTATGATTTTGCATGGCATCATCTTCTTCCACCTCTTCAACCTCCACTTCTTCCTCCTCCTCCTCCTCCTCCTCCTCCTCCTCCTCTTCTTCCACCTCTACCTCCTCCTCTTCTTCCACCTCTTCCACTTCCTCTTCTATCTCTTCCACTTCCTCTTCTTCTTCTACTTCTTCATATTCAATTTCCTCTTCCATTGCTTCCTCTGGATCATTTGCCTCCTCAAAATCAACCTTCTCATCAGATTCAACTGGCTCCTCAGGCTTGGATGACTTAGCAGCTGATGAAGAAATTGCTTTTCCCCAAGGCATCTTATGAAACTAACGAAACAAGCTCGTGAGGCAACTGTGAAGAAGGCACAGAGGCCAGAAGAATTCCTGGGAAGAAGTATACACATATCGAAAGGAGGAAACAAAAAGAAAGGCCAAACAAGGGGTTGCAGCGAATGAATCTCAGTGGAAGCCGTGCAATGAGAGGCTTATACGACCGCAATGCGATAGACTTTTATTAAAGGGACGATGATAACATAATTAACAGCATTGACAGAGAGGCAAGTCAAAAAATCAATAACAAAAGAGATTAACAAAGGCGGCGAAAGGAACCCGAAATCAAACGGCATGTTGGCGAGCACAAGCTCTTATATTACACAAAGCCAAACTTGGGGCAAAGGAAATCAAGATTTTACAGGAACAACAAAAAATGTAAATATGAAAAATTTTCTACTCAAATGATGCAAGGTGATGAACAAACAATTAGGCATCAAAGGAACGAGAAGGCAGAACAAAAAGGAGAATCATGAAGTGTCCAATCTCAGAAAAATAATAGCAGTTTCCAAACAAAACGTACCAATCTGTGCACCTTCCTGCCACAAATTTACAGATACGTACTAAGATAGGGTACATACACACTGCTACCAGCTAAATCACTAATGCAACCTTAACCACAACACATCAAATTTCACAGAAATCCCAAATAAAAAAATAACAATAATATTTACACATTAATAAAATTCCTAACTTGTCTTCGTGCAAAATTTCAAGGGGAGAGAGAAAGGAGCGTACCTTAGGGTGAAAGAGCACAACAACGATGTCGAAATGGATCGAAAATTTCTGGTGCGAAAATGAAAATAGTGCAAAATTCGAAGGAGATCTTTTAAATTGGATACGATTTAACGAACCCTAGAGTGGTGTCTCACACTGATACTGGCAAAACGGTAAATGTGGTGGCGCCGTTAATCGGAGTTTTGGATTTTTCTTGTTTGTCAAAATTACGGTATGCGACAAGCCGTTTCTGATTTTCCGTCCAATGGCTTCAAGAGACGGAGAGACATGTCTGAGTACGACTGTAGGAGGGTATTATAGTAAATGGAAATGGGGATTTTAGATTTTTATAGGTCAACAAAATTAAATACATGTAGTACTCCCCTGGTACTTATTTATTGAAAGGCACTTTGAATATCAATTACACAAATAAAAATAATTGATTGTTGATTTTATTGATTTTTTTAAAAAATATTATTAATATAGTGTCAATTATATTCTTATTAATAATCATTAATTTATTATGGATATTGTGAAAATATTAAAGTTTAATTGTATTATGTATCACGAGAGGACATATTTTATGAGGAAAAAAAATTATAGGAGAGTGAGATGATTAAATACTTTTCTCTTATATGATACTTTCTCTAGTTTTAAATATAAGAAAAAAAATGAATTCACGCTAATTAAGTAAGTTAATTAACCACATTTAATTGCACGAATTTCAATCAAAGTTAAAAAAAAAATCACAACTCACCCTTAATTAAAACTTGATATTAGGAATAAAAAAAAGAATCATTAAAATTAACATATCAATTAAATAAAGGATATTTTATATATAATAGCATTCAAAATGTATTTTTTCTTATATTTTAAACCAGTGATAGTATGTCCTCCATGCATCACTATCAATAAAAATCACAAATACATAGAATATTTAATAAGAACAACTAATGGAAAAAGGAGAAAATGTTTCATTAGAATTCTAAAATGCCTTATAACAAGAACCATTATTTCCTTTTAAATTATGTTTTATAACAATCAAGTAATTGAATACAAGTGATTAATGTGTTAAATATAAAGTTAAAGTACTCAAGTTCAATCCTTGACAAAAAAATTTTTTGTCAAACTTTACTTACTACTCGACTTTATTCAAGTTAGGATTCTTTTACTCCGATGAACTGGATGATTAAGATAAAAAAAACCTATATCTTATAATAAAGACAGGATATAGTATTATTTAACAGTAATTTATATCAATCTTATTAATAAAAAGAATATGCCCTTTTGGTTTTCATAAATTTTAGATAATGATATCATTTTTTCTGTTTTTAAACTCCAACTATTCTCTTCTAATAATTACTTAGTACTTTCATGTTATTAATTTTTTTATTAACCTTATTTTTTATTTTTTAACTTCTAAATCTTTTTTTCCTTTTCTTTTATTTTTATTTAAAATTTATAGAGACACACTCTCCCCCTTGTAATAATAAAAAAATATCTATATTTATTATATCATGATTATATTTATACTTCATTGTCCTATTATAATTATCTTTCAAGATAAAAAAAAAGTAATAAATAAATAAATAATAATTTTATTATATTATTTTTTTATTTATTAAAAAATACTAATTTATTTTTAATTTTTTTATTTATTATTAATATTATAAAAAATATAAATAAAAAAATTTAATAATAATGATAATTATTTCAAGACTTATTTTTTCTTCTTATACAACCATAATTATGGGACGAAAGAAGTATTATTAATTATAATTCTTATTTTCTTCTTTTTTTGGTTGTCATAAAATTTATTGTATAAATAACATTTCTTAACATAAAATGAATGAAAATTAAAAATAAAATACTATATTTTAAACTTACATGTTACAGTTATTATAGATATATATTTATCGCATGCTAGACACGCATAATTCGTAGTCGCAAATGCCTACGCTTTTAGGCCAAGATACAATCTATGATGATGGCCTATGTGGAAAAAAAAATCATCAATGGCATATAAGTTTAAAGCGAAAGACAATTGGCTGTCATCTATCCTCAAAGAACGACTAAAAAGGCAACTTTGTAGAGGATCGAATTCTCAACACATTACTTTATCATCCAAATTCCAACACGGTAGGTCATTAATATAATCCATTTCTCCATTAACGTAAATCTAGAAGATCAGCCAGTGTAAATAAAGATAGTATTATAATGTACATTAACTAGCACTTCAAAAAAAAGGGTATAAATGACATAAAACAGGTACAACAAAGGCAACCAACCAAAAGCTTGACTCCATGGTTGGTTCTGAACGAACTAGAACCCATCCTTACAAAATGGAAGCACCTATAATGTATATAATTCCTGTATCTGTAAGTAGAAATTGTACCCAAAAGGGATCCCTATTTCATGAATTCCAAAACTTTCTGTGTAATATCTTCAAGGAAAGAAACAAAACCCATCACACTGGTAAGACCACTTCCATCAACATCCTGCTCTTCGATCAGAAAGTTCTCAAAAATTGAGGCATCATCATGCCCTCCTCGAATAAAAATGAGCTTGGGAGTGATGCATCTCTCTTGCTTCAATTTGTTGATTGTAGTCCTTAACAAACCTGACAAGGTATTTTGCATAAAGTTTAGGCTGAAAAACGTTGTATTTAATGCATTGAGGACAGAAGGTAAATAAAAGAAGGCTTACAATCATGGGGTGGAGGAAAAGGAAGTGTCGGGTCTGCAGTCGAAGAATAAAACACAATCAGAATTGTGAATGCATCAAGGAAAAATATCGGACTGCCACTGGTAATCAGTGCTGCACGACTCAATGAATGACGAGGATATGCTTGTTTATCTGGAGTAGCATATGATGTCAACACGGGATACACAGCACGATGAAGGGAACTGGGTTCCAACATGCTGAAAAACAAATGAAAATGAACTGCACAATCAATTCTTGAATACATAAATTCAAAGCTAGTACAAAACTACAAACCAGGTTGCTGAAGCTTATTTATTGATTAATTAATTACCCAACAAACATCCCTATTCCCATACCCTTATCTTTCATTTAAGGTACTCAGTTTTGCACAGTCAATTCTTGTGAAAAAGTATTCTATTTTTGCTCATAGTAAGTTCTTAACCTAGACAAGGGAAACAAATTTTACAGCTATATATGTATAGGGCTTGATACATCACAAACAGGGAAAATAACCAAAGATAACTTTTATTTCTATGTCAAATACAGGTTGGCTTGCTTCTAAATCCATGATGAATATGATTTTGTTATACTGTTAGGAACAAAAACTAAGCTACTCTATGCTAAGCTACACTAAACTGATACTTGATAATTCTTCTCTGCCCATTCTATTTCCTTTAGTGCTTATTTATACATGACTTATGGTTGTCTGTTA
This sequence comes from Glycine max, assembly GCF_000004515.6. Classification (NCBI taxonomy): domain Eukaryota; kingdom Viridiplantae; phylum Streptophyta; class Magnoliopsida; order Fabales; family Fabaceae; genus Glycine; species Glycine max. Next base: position 7,346,396 of record NC_038248.2, read on the forward strand.
GTGGAAATCATATAACAATAATATTCTTCTAACAAAATTGTACTACTAACTGCATAACAAAATTGCTATAACAGATTTTGTTATGACCTATGGCTAGATGGTGATGGTGCTGTAATCATTGTTGCTTCATCCTATCATTCCCTAGCCCATAAAAAACACCTTGTCCTCAAGGTGTTGGGTGTAGAAAACAGAACCTGGATCCCAAATGAAAGTGGGTGAAGGAATGAGTAAATGAAGATCGTTGCAGAGGCAGAACCATTTGGCAGTGACGAGAATGTCATAGACGGTGGGGAGGAAGGGGTGGTGGAGATTTGTGTCCCTGACCATGGCGGCAAACACAACGGAAAGGGAGAAGCGGAGGTCGGAGGGAAGGATGCAGCGGCTAGGGGGCTCCACGCGGAACCGGTGACTGGCAGCCCGGAGGGGGTTGGAGGAGGGTGCGTGGTGCTTGGCGTTAACGGGGAGGTGGGAAGCTGCCATGGGAAGGGGAAGGCGGCATGGTTTCTGCTGGTGGTGGTGGCTTTGCAAAGGAAGAAGATGGGAAAAGTTGGCTGGTTACCTTGGGAAGCAGAGGTGGCATGGTTTCGGCTGGGGGTGGTGACTTCGCAGAGGAAGAAGATGGAGAGGATTGTCTAGGTACCATGGTATTCAATTTCAGGAGAATGACATCAAGTTTGGAATCCATGGAAGCTTGGGCTGCGGCGAGTTTGGCCATGGCGGCCTCGAGGCGGTCCACGCAGGCGGCGGAAAGTTCGGCGTCCGCCATTGAAGAGCGGTAGGTCGGACCAATTGTTAGGAACAAAAGACTAAGCTACTCTATGCTAAGCTATACTAAACTGATACTTGATAATTCTTCTCTGCCCATTCTATTTCCTTTAGTGCTTATTTATACATGACTCATGGTTGTCTGTTAGTGGAAATCATATAACAATAATATTCTTCTAACAGAATTGCACTACTAACTGCATAACAGAATTGCTATAACAAATTCTGTTATGACCCATGGCTAGATGGTGATGGTGCTGTAATCATTGTTGCTTCTTCCTATCATATACTTTCAAAGTCAAATGTGCTTTCTTTAACAAATTGTAACCAAACTAACAAATTATATCGAGTAAAAGATTTGTCATACTATTTTTCTTTATTATGCTATACTAGTGTGGGCAATGTTAGCAAAACTCTAAAATATATTACCCATTTTTTATGCGAATATCTTGGACTCAAAGTTCATTCATCTTTATGTTAGTCTGTTTAATTCCTTCCACCAGACACTTAAGGCATGATTTTGCAAACTCCATTGTGCAAATAAACCTGAGAGCAACAATTACCTGAAAAGGCATTGAAGATAGATGCGATAGTCAGGATGAACACCCTCTTCATGAAAGCGGAGAAGAGGATTTCGAAGTAGAGCAAAAATTAGGCGTGGTAGGGGCTGCAATTGAGGACATTGAGAGAATGCAACATCAATCTGAGATCTTACGGAACTTCCATTATTATACTGAATAAGCTTATATGCATCGTTGTACTGAGCTGTGAGGATCACTAGCCATTCTTGAAGCAAAATTCTACCCTCCCTAACTCCTTCCTCCAAAGAGGCTAATATAACCTGCAGAATAGAGTAAATTAATCAAAAAATTAAGTTGGAAGAATGACAAAAGAGAACTCATAAATTATAAAACAAAAAGAAAATGACAAGAGAAAAATATTGTTTGGTAATTTATATCCGTGACAAAAGTAATCAGATTTAAAAAACTAAAACAAAAATACAAGTAAAGCAAGCATACCACATTCAGGATTAAGATTGAAGAGTGGGACCAAAAACAAGCATCAATCCAAATGGCATAGAAGGTTGATTTTATAAATTCACCTTGTGAACAAGCAAAGATAGAACAACTTCGGGATCACAGCTATCATAAAGTTCATGAATGTTCTGAGCAACACCAAATTGCAATGTTCGGATCCTTAGCCGGCGCTGAAGGGAATGCTTGGTTCTGTATCAATAGTCAGCACAACAAACTGAGCCCCAAAATCCTTTACTCCCTAAATTAAGTAATTTTTGGATGGCGGAAGAAAATAATAAATCTAAGCATAATTATCAGGAAAACTAAGGACTCAGAATTATAGCAAAACAAAAACCAACAATGAAATACAATTGATGTTCCAAAAAGCAGTTGTTACAGAATAAAAACCCATACCAAAATTTAGAATGCAAAAACAAGTGTAAATACAAGAAATCTAATGTTTGTTCTCTGCTGATTACCATACCTATTTGTAGAAACCCCTCCTGAATTAGAAATAGAAAGTTCCTGAGGAGGAACTACAACTGAGTACTGAAATGCAATCTGAATTGTAGGAACATCTGATTTAGTTCTGTCAAAAGAAAAAGTTAACAGTAAACCTTAATCAGATTACCAGTACAGGAAATGTATCAGACAAGCACAGCTATCTTGTGATAGAAATTATATCAAATTATAGAAGTTACGTTTTTTAAGATAAAAATTTGTTCAGCTACTCTTAGTTTAAATTTTTTTGTTTTGCATTCAATTCACATGCTAACATGAGTATTTTATTTATATTATCTAAACCCCACAGTTAAAGAGCAAGCATTCTTTTTGCAAATAGAGGAAGTTTATTTTAATATATGAGGAAATTCACCATAGTTCTGGGCAAAATATCTGGAAGTTTAATCTTTACCACCCCTTCTCCTGGCTATTGCATGCTGAGCAAACTCAAGGATTTCCTTGTTCATAAGAAATCCAAAGTAAATCATCATATTAACAGTTTTGTCACTCTGATCTCTGAGATTGTTGGAATTATGGAGTTTTAGGTATAGAGGGAGGAACAGAGATAAAAGAGAATGAAATGCTGAATTGATATTAACTGAGACGTATTACAATGTGTGTTCATAAAACCTAAAGTACTAACCCTTATTTATACTAATCATAATTATAATTAATTAGAGAAACAGATCATAATAAGATAAGAACCAAAAAGTTGTGGGGGCAGACTGATGTCTGTATACTTGCATAGCATGATTTAAGCCAAATGGAAAATTTGAGAAGAGGAAGAAGAGAATGAAAATGAACCAAAAAGTGACAAAAAAAAACTGGAAAAAGTCACCAGTGGCAAAAGGTCTGAACCTGCCACAATGATGATATGGCAGTGGGAGATCAGCCACAGTGGCAGGAGACTATTTAAAACACACTGGAAAAATGCACAATGAAAGAGATTGGAACTCAACAAGAAACACGGGTGTTATGTTATGCAGGAGATGTCAGTGGTAGAACAAACCAATGAAGCAGATGACATAAATAACAAAAACAACAAAAGACTAGCAGAAGAAGAACAAGGCAGCCAAGAAAATGTTTGAAACGAGTCAATAAAATGCAAAGCCGAAGCTAAGATGGAGAAAGACGTGAACGGAATGAAAAATACAGACACATAAAACACTCAGTAATTGATGGAAAAACTAATGAACTTGGAGTTTACTACGTGAATTGCCTCATAATAACAAGTCTAAATAACACAAGGACAAGGCTTAACATGACACTTACAACTTCTTAATTTACCGGATTTAAACATATTAAAGAATGTATGAGCATTAAAGCTTGTAAGACATGATTGTAACCAGTAGCATTTTATACCTTGAAAATCCAACGTTGTTCTCAAACACAAAGTCGTAAGCATATGTAGCATAAGAATCACAACATATGATGTGTTGAACATTTTCATACTGTGGATCTGGAAAGAAGTGACCATACTGCAATAAAATAGCAAGTTATTCTATAGACTATAATAAGTAGACGCAAAATTGTGAATTACAAAGCCATCCCATACAACACACTTACAGAATTGCCAGGTTTAAATTCAGTCGAGGTTCTTAACCGCAGGACACAACCAAAAGCATACGGTCGACTCAGCATCCGATACCTGAAAAGAGGACAGATCACAACATAGTCACCCAAAGTGATATATGTGAAAGTGTGTACACAAATATCATTGATAGGTAAGGTGCTATTGGTAACACTTGTGATTTCAACTACAGTTGAGTTTAGTTACCCAATTAGAGTTCATGATTATCACTTAAAGTAACAGAATAATAAAACAATATGTGGTCAATTCAATTGCACTTGATTATTTTAAGTAATAAATAGCTGAACAAAATAAGAAACATTCATTTTGATATGTTTAACATAAAGATATATTTGTTTAATTTAAATCTAATGTGATTAAGGAGAAAACTGGTCTATAATAATACCACCTCAAGTTCAGATTGTATTGAAGGCACAGTCACACAGCCAATCAGCCAATACCAAACAACTATCTGTAACTGATCTAATATCAAACAATTGAAATGATTTTACCAGTAAAGCAAACCTAGGGATATTAAGTAAACACGAGACTTACATGTCCTGAGGCAATGTTGAATCCTCGGTACTTGTGTATAAAAATAAGGAACCCCCACTTTCAATACTCAGAAATTTTAGGGATGCCAAATCAGTGTACTCATTTGTTACGGCGAATATGTCAACACATACACCTGCTTGAACAGCAACAGCAGCCTGTAATACACATGTCAATTCTTCCACTTCTAGGAAATGGGAGATGGGAGTAACAATAACATAAGTTGAATACCAGATCTTTATAAAAGGGTGTCTGCTCCGGGAGTAAAGCACGATCAGCATCCTCTCCTTTGCTTGCATATTGTTCACCATATCGTCTTGTGTCCAATTGTCCAGCTCCATAATCAGGGGGACCAGACAAGAAGGCAAAGACTCTAGCTGCAGTTCTCAATAGAAATAATATCTGCTTGAAGCTTCTTTAAGTATCGAAGATTGAACATTAAAGAAACACACTAACAAAAGTCATAAACTGTAAGTTTTGTATTTGTTTGTTCAAACCTAAAGCAAAAGTGTTCCCATATTCAGATCCAAGGTAATTGCAGAGAGCTTCCATTGCCATCCCAAAACCACGCCCACCTATCAGAACACCATCCAGCCCTTGACCTGCTGCCGTGGTTCTCTCCCATGAAGTTGTTGGTCTAAGTGTTTCAAGTGCAGATGCAATACGGTCCTTACAAGTTTCCACCTTCAAAAAAAATATGGAAATTAGATCTGATACAGTTTTCCATATAAGGTTATCTTTTCCCTTCAACATACAGGTGCCAGAAACTGTAACAAAGGCATTGCATACAATTAACATACAGGAGCCAGAAACTGTAACAAAGGCATGACATCTTCAAGCTCAATGGGCAAGGTTCCCTCTGCATCAGGAGGGATAAAAACATTTTTCACAACAGGTATTGGACCTTGAACATCATACAATCCTAGTTTGTGGCTGAATGTAGCAAGCCCAAAAAGTGAACCAGGAGCAAGAGCTGCAATAGAACCCAAAAAAATGATAAGAGCAATGCTCAAGAGATGAACCTTATGCAGGAAAGCAATATATACTGTGATCAACATAATACCTTCCAGAGCTGCCAGCAATGCACTTTTAATAAGTTCTAGAAACTCCTCTGAAGCTGCAGTATAACCAAAAACATTTTTCTAAATCACAAAATGACAATTATAAAGATACATCCGCATATTTAGGAAAGTAATCAAGGTTTAAAGAAGACAAGTGAAGGAAAACACAATGCAAGAATTGAATAACAAATGTAGTAAACTAGGCACAATTATCTTCACCTTGATCATTGCATCCTTCTATACATATCAAAGATATGCTTTGCAAATAAGGAATATCTGCAGCTGATTTATTAGGGATTATAATCAGCATTATGGAATATTATGTTTCCTTTTATTGTAACAAGTTTCACTATAAATAAAGGATCATTTGTGTGATACAAACACACATTTATAGAAACCCTATTTTATATGGTATCAGATTTTTTTTAGGGTTCTTTTCTTTTTCCTTTTTCTTTCCCTTTTTCCCTTCCACTGCTAGCACTCCTTTTCGCATGAACAGTGGCATGCACGTTGCAAGCCACCTTGCACTGCCACCGCGCTGCCATCACGCCGGTGTGACCCTCCGAATAGGAACACCCCTCTCCGGCAAACCCAACGCCGCCAATCGAGTCCCTGTCAGCCGTCACACGTGCCGCCCCTCTCTGGCACATGAAGCTCACATGCCAGCACCTTCTTATCGCATGATGTGCCTTTTCCAGCGTGTCCTCTTCTGGTGACCTTGTTTGAGCACTGTTTGGCCACGCTTGGTTGTTTTTGACTGGTGCTTGCCACTTTTCCCATGGCTACCGCATCCGCCTTGAGTTCCATTGTGACTTATACCACTGTTCCATTGATCCTGAGCAAAAAACTCACCGGGAAAGCCAACTATAGCACTTGGGCCACCACTATTTAGTTGTGGTTCCAAGGCCAAGGCTGTGCCGATCACTTGATAACAAAAGTGACGGATGTTCCAATCGACAACCAAGCTCATTGAAAGCAAATTGACGCCTCTTTATGCAGTGTCTTGTGGTTCTCTCTTGCCCCTAACCTCAAAGCACAGTACCAGGCTTTTACAACTTGTTATGATGTGTGGACCAAGGCTAAGAAAGTTTATTCCAACGATGTCCATCACTTCTACAATGTACTCACCAGCCTAATGAACATTAAGTTGGAGAACATGGACATGCAAACATACCTTGGTAATATGGATCGTTTAATTGCGGAATATTCCACTCTTATGCCCTTTACTACTGATGCAGAGACATTTTACAAACAACACGGACAGTTCTTCATGGTAGTTGCTCTTGTCGGACTCACACCGGACCTTGAAGCAGTCCGCAATCAGATTTTATTGAGTCCCACAGTTCCTACATATGACTTAGTTCAGGAGTAGTTATTGCGTCTCTCCATTCCACATACCTTTGGACCTTCTTCCACGTCTACCGGGAATTCCTCTGCCCTTGTATCTCATTCCTCTCATCATGGAGGACTTGGTATTCACTATCACTACTACAATAATTGGGGTCATGCTGAAGCAAAGGTATTCGGTCCACTTGTAATCCATCGCATTATGCAAAGGTATTCGGTCCACTCGTAATCCCAATCCTAAATATGCCAAAATTGTCTGCTATTCTAATGCTGACTGGGCAAGATCACCATCAGATAGGAGGTCCACTTTTGGATATTATGTTCTCAATGGAGGAAACTTGATCTCCTATAGGAGCAAGAAGCAGAAAACAGTTGCTATATCTAGTGTTGAAGTTGAGTACCGTGCTATGGCAGTAGCTACATGTGAGATTACATGGCTTAGACAACTTCTCCAACAGCTAAAATTTGGAGACACTCAAGATACTAAACTGATATGTGACAATCAAGTTGCTATTCACATTGCGTCAAATCCGATCTTTCCATGAACGGACTAAACACATGGATATTGATTGTCACTTTGTGAGAGAAGGTGCTTTTAGGAGAAATCATCACTGACTTTGTCAGCTCTAGTGACCAACTTGCAGACATGTTCATTAAATCCCTCAAGGGCTCTCGTGTTGACAACATTTGTAACAAGCTTGGATCATATGACATATATGCTCCAGCTTGAGGGGGAGTATTAAAGATATGCTTTGTAAATAAGGAATATTATGTTCCCTTTTATTTTAATAAGTTTCACTATAGATAAAGGCTCATTTATGTGATACAAACACACAATTACAGAAACCCTATTTTATAATACAGATTAAAAAAAAAGAAATAGGCAGAAAGGGATAGAAAGATTTGATAGGGGGAAAGGATCAAAATCAAGGCCACTTTTGCAATCACAGCCTCCTCATTCAACAGAAGTTAGTCCAACAAACACAGTCTCCATAAAAGTTTCAAATCCTACATTAGTCTAACTTGCAGCAATCATGGCTTGTACAACTGAAAAGGCATGGCCACATAATCTAACAATCATTGTCGTTTTTTTTTTCTTCTCGTCTTAATAATTCATATCCAGACACAAGATGTCATGTGTATTGAATAATGAGAAACCAGACATATAAAGTTCAAATCACTAAGCAACATATCCTGCAGAATTATAAATGAAATGCCATAAAAAAAATCATTAAAATTTCCTAGTCGTGTTTGGATTGCCGTTTCAAAGCTTCAAAACATCCATTTGCACTTTTCTAGGCACTAAACAGAGAAGGAGCTCCAATGTTGGATTGAAGAGAACGTTGGATGTAACTTTTTTTCCCAAACACACACCTAGTGAACCAAGTCCTAATCAACGAACCAACTAAACAAAAGCAAAACCACGAAATTCCTAACCAATTAACCTCACTGAACCCATCCATTTGCTAAAATCCAGTTCCAATTACTGCAATTAGCATATCAACTAGCTGCCTTGTGACGCAAAATGCAAGGAATCTTACAGGACAAGTCAACAGCAGCAACATAAACCGGACACGCCTGCATTGCCGCTACCTCTGCGGATTCCTCTGCAACAATTGCAATTCAAAAAACAGTCAAATCTGAAAACCATGCACAAGGGCAATTCAATTCCAACCCAATCCAATCCATTAATAATGAGGATAATTACGCGAAGGCAATTCGAGATCTACGAAGGAGGACATCATCTCGGCGCAGGACTGAGGGCGAGAGTAGCGGTCGATGGCGTCGGAGGAGAGTCCATTGAGGTTGCCGCAGAGGGAGCAGGACCAGGACCACTGCTCGAGCTCGCAGTAGGTGTTGAAGTAGGCCCAGCAGTTCTCGCACCGGGGCAAGAGGTCGCCGCCGGAGCCGTACGACGGAGCGCGGGTGTTCTCGTCGGTGGCGGCGAACGGCGTGACGGTGACACCCCAGAGCAGGCCGGAGCCCTCGCGCGCGTCCGTGTCCATCGGGAAACGCGACACTGTGGACCGCACCGCCATGCTTCTTCTTCCTTCTTCCTCAGCCCAAGCGTTGTGCTCGCTCGCTGTGCTGTGAGATCAGTGCGTGGAGACTGAGTTAGACTCGTTCCCTCACTTGACTCACTCGATTGCAAGAGGGTGAATTTTGGTTGGGTTGGATTGATTAGGGTTGAAAATTTGTTGGTCTAATTTCATCTTATGTTACACCACCAAGTCAAGTTGACTCTAATTAAAAGAAAATATTTTTAGTATGTAAAATATTGAAAAATAAATTTGAAATAGTTAATCAAATAGAGTAATATAAGTTCAATTTCTCTAGAGTGGACCTAAATTTCAAGAGTTTATTTATTTTTTATTTTTTTATTACAAGAGTATCATTTATTGAAAGCAATCGTATTTGAGATACAGAAATTGACGCTCAAACTTTTCTTTCAAGAGTTTAGTTTGATTTTAATTGTGAAATTTTCGAGCTAATCTATCAAGTTGGGTTAAATTTGTCATCTTCAATGTTTGCATGCAAATTTAATCACTTAGGTAAGATTATTATATGCAAAATTCAATGGCTGGTATTTTTTTTAGTAATCTAATTTTTACAAAATTTGTAAAAGCTATTAGTTTTTAAAAACATATTACACGTGGAAAAGAAAAATAAAAATAAGGTTGGACCAAGTACGTGATCCCTTTCATTCAACTTTGGTCCCCTTTTCCGATTTGGTTTCCATTTCGTTCTTGTTGTGTTGTGCATGTTCACATAAGAACTTAACGAATTAACCTTATTATACTCTTTTGTCAATCGAACAATCTAGCAAGTAAAATTGTAATGTAAGTTTTGATGAACAGATTTTATCACAACAAACCAAATTTCAAAAAATTTCACCAAGCTAATGATGTGTTGAGTGCAAAGATGGCCTAGTAATGACAGTCCACAATGACCTCGTGTGGCTTCAAATGCAACAAGAAGAAATGAAGAGGAAGGAGAGAGAAGTTTTGTGGTAGACTAGAAAACTAGAAAAGGAGGATATTTTCCATATTTCAGAAAATTTATTAAGGTCGTGATTCTTAAATATATAATTAGTTTGAAATATTTCTCCATAAACTCGTATAAAAGTATAAAATATGAAAGTAAAATGTATTGAGTTTTTTATAAGATAAAATTAACATATACAACTAAGATTTTGAAGAAGTTAAATAAAAAAGTTCTATAAAATAAAGTATATAGAAGTTAACTTTAACTTATACGAGAAACTCAATTCATAGAAGAAAGAGATTCCTAGTCACACTATCATTTACAAAACCTAGTTTTTTTCCAGAAAGCCTGTAGTTGTGGCTTTGGAAAAAAAGTACAAGACCTTTAAAAAAACCAATTCAAACGTTCTAAATCCTTTAAGAGTTTTATCTTCCGTTTAAAAATTAAACTAGCTTCTAAAATACCCTCCCCTGCAAAAAGAAGAAAGAGGTGCCAAAAAAATAATCACAAAACCCCAAAATTTAAACAAACAAACAACAACTACTGTTGAAATGCATGGTAAAGAATAGTAACAAAATTAATGCAAATAAGCTACCCAAATGATGAACTCTCCCTACCTAGTGTAGCTTATCACCTTTGCAAACAAAAATTTTCTTGGGCAACTAAGCTATATGAATGGAATCCAACTCCTCTCCATTTGATAGAATAAATGGACATCTTCAGTCATTCAAAACAATGAGTGACACGTGCTTTAAAAAAACTATCAACGGATGAAATTAAAAGCGGGATGCAACTTTCATTTTCCTTATCAAAATGACTTGTAGTTTGATAAACAATCAAAAACGATAATTTAAAAAAAAATGTACGAAAACATTCTTAGCATTTCCCGCAAAACAAGAATAACCATCTTCTTCATTGTTAGGCTACTAATCTCCATTGTTACAAACAAGTGTTTTCCGTTGCTGTAAAAGTTCCTCTACACAAACAAGTGTTTGAACTCATTTTGATTGAAATCCATTTCTCCTAAGTTTTGCTAAGATTTTCCGATCCACACATGCAGGATGGTATTAAGATTGGTGACATATGGACCATTAATAAAATGGAAATTGCACATGAAACCCATAACATATTCACATCACATTTAAATGCGACAAATTTCATTCATATCATAACTTTTGGCTGTTATCATTAATAAAAAAAGTCACCATGACACCAAGGAACCAAATATTATAAAAATAATTACTGACATGACTTGTTCAATAGAATAGATCAAAATATCAGTTAATTTTCATTGGACCAAAAATTTCAGTAAACTTCCATTGAACAAAAATATTAATAAGTTTTCATTGGATTAATTTGTCAGATCTCAAATTTTATTTCATTTAAGGATAAAATATAATTTAATGTTTATTTTTCCTTTTTTTGTTGTTACTATAATATTACAATAAACACTTAAAAAATAAGAAAACAAACATAATAATAAACATAATATTGATTAATAAGTATAATTTAATCCAATAGAAAACTTATACATTTTGGTTTTATTTATCTATTCAATTTTGCCAATCATTTTTGTCACATATTCGTATATTGTTCACATAGTCTCTTTCATTAACTAGTTAACTTAACTAATGAATAAATTTATTATATTTTTTTTCACTTTTTAGAATTAAAATTTGAACATAATAAATATAAAAGAACAAAATAAAATAAAACTAAAATAAAATTTAATGGATACATTTAAGTCAAATAAAAATGATAAAGTTATTTTTATGGGCCAGCGTGACAGGTGCTACACTATTCTCAAATAGACCAAGTATGGTCAAAAGAGTGATATCAAATTGTAACGGTGACCGCTGCCAGCAAGGATAACGTGGGAACTGGTCACGCGATTCCCGCGTATCAATATCAAAACCTTCTAAAGATGAAACAAATTTACATAAAATAATAAATATGTCCGAAAACTTGAAATAATAGCATTGAACAAATTTAGGGGATAATAACTTCTCTGTCAACCGATCCGCACCACAATTCGCATTCTAATTAACTATTAATCATCATTAATAATATACTTATTTTCATCATGGTTTGACTTTGACATGAAAAATAATAAAAACCCATAAAAAAACTAAACTCCTTCATTGTGTCGTGTATATAGTAGTATTTTATTTATAAGAGCTACCCCTTGGAACATTCAAAACAGATCCTACATTTGGGCAAAAAGGAAGCTCAACCACATCCAATACCTCAGACCACACAACAGTGTAGAAGGGAGATTTGAAAGTGCATGTGAAGAAACGCATTAGAAGAGAAAAAAGATGAGCAAAAAACAGACGGTGAAATTAGACGAGGAGCAAATCGCAGAATTGCGCGAAATCTTTCGGTCCTTCGATCGGAACAATGACGGGAGCCTGACGCAGTTGGAGCTGAGTTCGCTTCTGCGCTCGCTTGGTCTGAAGCCCAGTGCAGACCAACTCGAGGGATTTATTCAGAGGGCGGACACCAACAGCAATGGCCTGGTGGAGTTCTCGGAGTTCGTTGCTCTGGTCGCGCCGGAGCTTCTGCCGGCCAAGTCGCCCTACACGGAAGAGCAGCTGAAGCAGCTGTTCCGAATGTTCGATCGTGACGGGAACGGCCTCATCACTGCGGCGGAGTTGGCTCACTCCATGGCTAGGCTTGGCCATGCCCTCACCGCCGAGGAGCTGACCGGGATGATCAAAGAGGCCGACACCGACGGCGATGGCATGATCAACTATCAGGAGTTCGCTCATGCTATTACTTCCGCTGCTTTTGATAATTGCTGGCCTTAACCACTCTCTTTCTAGGTAATAATGTAAATTCAATTTTTTCGGGAGAAATTACGAGATTAGCGATCCATTTAATAAGGGAGAAACTTTTTATTCTTATTTCAAGAATTTGAGTTTATATTTTGCTATATTTTGATGTACAACGATGATAATAAAGAGCAAATCTAAGTGCTTATACATCTATTCCAACTTCTCCAACCTGACCCTAGTAAGTCTAATAGTATTACTACCTTTTTGTTGTATTATAGTGCTTTTGTTTCTTTCTTCACTTTAGTTTATGCGTATTATACAATATAGGAAACAATATGTTAATGGGGAGAATAATACATACATATGAAATATGGATTCAAATATTACTTTATACGGTATTAAAAACCATTTTGTAAATTTCCTGTAACTTCTTAAGTCAGTGCATGCTGCATATAACTTTTTGTTTTTCCTATTAATAACAACTGATGAATTTAACATTACTAGTTAGCAATAAGTCTCATATTTCACTTTAATGTTATGCAACTACAGTTGTAACTTAAACCGAGATCTATTAAAATCCTACTAATGCTAAAGATGTGTCCACTAATTTGCTCTTCTAGCACAGATTAGACAGCCAAACTTGGATTGATTCAGGACACTGCATGTACCAATAGGGTCCAAGCCTTTCCCTTGAGAGTCATCATTTTTCTGTAGACAAAGATGGTAAACTAGATTTAGATCAATTGAGCCGGTGTTTAAGTTTGAGTTAGAAGATTTTGTATGCTATTCAATATCCTTTTCCTATCAGAACAGGGGAGCTAGTACATCAATTTTCGGACCTTGTGGTGACATAAAAAGTTGATTTTTTTTTATATATATATATAAAGAAGGTACTGCAATTAAGCATTTCCTGATATTATCACTGTAGATGCACAAGAAAACTCCACAATAGATTTGTTTCAAGAATTTCTTCCAAGTTATTAGGGTTGGCAAACAACCGCTACAACCACACCAAAAACAACCAATTTCTCCAAAGCAAATAAATATAATAGCAGAACTGATTTGTATCTTAAAAACAGTTTGGTTAATTAGTCTCAAATTCAACTCGGTTAATTGTATTTACCAGTATGAATTATAACTAATCAAATTGCAAAGTCACGGTCTTGTGGAAGAGGACTAGCACCTTGTCGTTGTTTCCAATGCAACTTCGTTGTAGATCTAATCACAAGAAAATGAAGAAACATTCAAGTAACGTTAGGAACACTGACCACATACATTTAAACTTTTTACTATTTTTTAATTTGGTACATTTGGTTTTTCGGTAGATTAAAATTTTACTATTAAAAATTATTTTTTAATTGTTAAAATATTTTTTATTAGTAATAGTAAATATTAATTATATTTAATATTAATTGAAAATATTGAGCATTGGTTAAAAAAATCAAATAAGATCTTTTGTTCTTTAGAATGGTTTCAATTTTCTGTTTATATGTAGAGTTGTAGACATTCTTTCCTCTTGGTCATTAAAAATAAAAAGAATCTACTTTTTATGAGTCTTGCTAAGAATATTTATTGATTGAGAAAATTAATAAAAATTAAAAACAATGTCGAAATATATTGAGAATTGATTAATTTTTAACCAATGTCTTTAGGAAGTCAGTTAGTATAGGAGTAGTATTTTTTAAAGTCCTACAGTACTGTTGACTATTTATACAACTCTCAAAACTATTCTAATGATATAAGATCCTTCATCAGGCCACACTTTTTTCTTTAAATTTCTATTTCTGACAGTACTGTTAATCATTTGGCGGTCAACTGTATCCTAATCAAACTAATCAATATACGAGACATCAATTTTTGCATCAAAAGTATGGAAAAAGAGTCAAAGGCACAAAAATGAGAGCCAAATTATAGTACTATGTATGGAATTCGAGGCAAAAATCATTCATTAATTGCAATTTGCCACAAGGAACAATGACAAAGTTTTCATATAACGCCTCATGCATTCAATGATTTGTAGTATGCCTAACAAATGCTCATGCCGCGTAATAAAATGTCATTTTGTAAGTACATACCAAATTGTTAACTGAGTAATGGGTAATATTAAGGGTGTACAGATGCTGATTTGGATCGGATTTAATTATTTTTTTATTAAAATATTTCAGTTTAAATTGAGTAAGGTTTAAACATTTTTTTTCAGCCCAAACTGAACCTTATACTCAATAATGGATTGATTTGGGTCGGATGTATCAAATTTAAAAGATAAAAATTGTTTTAAACTTTTTAAAAGATTGTAAATGATAATTAGATAAAAAAATATAAAATATAGAAATAATAATTAAAAAGTAAATGATCACATCAATGAGTTGGGTCATCAAATTCACAAATTTAAAAATAAAAATCATTAATCAAATCACCCAAAGGAGAATAATATGAGTTTAAGCGATTTGAAGGTCTGAGCAACAAATTTCGAATAAAAATATTTGGATTGGGTGGTTGACAAAATAAAATCGGTACTGTTCATGTCATAAGTTGAATTCATTAATTTATAGAATAATATTTTTAAATTTTTAATAAACAATAATAAATTACAAGACATTAATTTAAATAACTTTTTCAGCATATTTTAAATGTATATTACAAAACATTTTTTTTGTTTTTTTCACTTTAGAATTCTTAAAATTTATCTATGCACGAAGTCTAACTTTTAAAAATTTATCCGAATAGTAAGTTGATTTGATTGTTTTGGTTAGAAATATATATTTATTTATTTTTGGGTTGAAAGTAAGTTGATTTGATTTAATATTAATCATGACCAGGTCAAATCCAAACTACCGAAATATTAAAATGATTGAAGCCAGTTGGATTATCATCCTCACCCATTATGTAATTACCCTATAATTGAAACAAAACATCTCAAATCCTTTTTAGTCTACAACTGAAAGTCTTTGTCAGTTATAATACACTGAACTTTACTGCTATACCACTTACTTTTTATATTTTGTGAATTTTAAAAATTTACAAAAGCATTTCCTTTGTAATTTTTGTTAGCTTCATATTTGCACGGAAAAATAGTTTTTATGCTGTAACAATTCAACAGGCCAAGATCTAGTATTTTTCACGACCGTTTTGGATTTCAAAGGAATTATGAAGGACGATTGGACGAATTTTGATTTTCCCTTTTATTGTGTCTTTCATATACTGTTCATTCAACAGCAAAATCAGAACGATAAGAGTATATACAGTATTTGCTTTGTGTAGTTTACTTTAATAACTATATAAAGGTAAATGCTAACCATTATTTTTACAATATTAGTTAAAAAATTTAAAAAAATTCATTGAAATGCACAAAATTTATTATTCATGATTTTTTTTTCTGCTCTTCTATAATCTTTACAAAAAATATTATTTTTTTATTTCTTAGTCAATGTTGACATTAATTAACAGGACCCTAACTATAAAGATATATACAAAATATGTTGGAAAAAAAACTTATATGGGAACTGGTCAACTGGGAAGTATCATAATTCTATTGAAAAGAAAGAGTATAAATTAATGGATAAATTGACAAATGTATCATACAACACCTGTCCATCCTAGCTGTACATACGAAAATAATACGCAAGATCTAAATGCTTAACTAAGGATTGTTCGTTTGCAAATAAAAATTGATTTGGGTCTTATCCATAAAAATGAAGTTCTAATTATTTAATGAAATCGTATCAATTATTTGAGTAGAAATATCATTTTTTTCGACCAAAATAAGTAAAATCTAACAAATAATTTTTTTTTATTAAAGATCCAACTCAAATAATATCTAATAATTTAATCTTAACTTTGATTCATCAAACACTTGTACCCTCATCGTTAGGAAAACCATAATTTTTAAAATTGTATCAAATAGACTTGTTCAATTGTAATAAAAAAATACAAAATAAACTGGTTCAATTCATTGATAATTTGAACTCGAAATTGATTTCATTGTCCGTCCTAACAAATCTAAACAACTAGTGGAGCAAAAGTTGGTTAAAAACTGATATCCCAAAAACAGTACAGCTTGATTTTGTTTTTGATAAAGCAACGATATTTTTTTTAATATTTTAAAATCTTTCTAGTTGGTTTATATATATAATATCTGTATACATATGTTGTTATTATTTAATTATTTATTATGATTTTTTTATCTCATAAAACATGTAATATGATATTTTTATGTTAATTTAAAATTTTATCTAATCCAATTTTCTTATAATTACTAAATTTATTTTTACTTTTTATACTGCTATATTTATTTTAATTAAACAGTCACATTTCCCTTCTCCATACTGCTATATTTGTTATTACTTAATGTATTATATAATATTAAAAATTATATTTTGTTGCTATCTATTTCATTTTTGTTTAATCATAATTAAATTATTCAACCGTATCTGAATGAATGTAACAAACCTTATATCACTGCCTCAAATTTTTAAGTTCTAATAAGTCTTTAATTAAATTTATTTTAGCTGGTTCAAATTAATAACAAAAGTGATGGCACTTTTATGATCATACTTTAAAATTATATTTAACGCAAGTCCAAGTAGTGAAATTGAACTTAAATTTCATACTTTGCACTTATTGCATGGCGACAAGAAAAAGAAAAAAAAAACAATCAAAACTTGTTATTTTCTCCTTTTTATAACATTATTTCGTCTGTGATCCATTTCTCATTCTCTTTTACCTTTTCTCTAATAGGGTGAGTGTTGAATAAAGTTTAATTTCCATCATACATATCCCTAATTAAAATCTAAATGTGACATTTCCAAGATTCACATATGACACATACCTAATTAGAATCCAATTGCAATATCTCCCTCACTCACATCAAAAGAATCTAAGTATATCAAATTAATTATTAAGTTAAAAACACACATTAATGATGAAAAATAAATTGCAGACCAGATTTTACATGTGTGGCTCCAGCTTTGGATTCTTGTGAAATGGAAGTTGGATAAATGACACAACACACACAGAAGCTCTCTCCACCAAACACTATTATTGCTCTTAACTACTGTTGCGCTGTAAAATTTTCACCCTTTTCTCTTCTCTTCTTTCCCACCACTTTTACCCCATGCCATCATCTTCTTCTTCGCATAACAAAAACAAAACATTAAAAAAAAAAAAAAACTCAGTTAATGACTCTCACGTTCCACATTGTTGGGCACCCTTTTTTTAGATCCAACTCCAAAAAAAGAAAAACCACTTTCTTTCTGTTTAGTACCTGAAAGTCTCTTCCTTTTTCTTATTTATATTTTTTTTATATTCCAAGAAAAGGTCTTTTTTTTTTTTTTGGTTTTTCAGTGGCAGCAATGACGGAGGTGCTCCATTTCTCATCCTCTTCGTCGCCAGCCACTTGTTCTTCTGATGGCATTCTCCAAGAAGCACCGCCACCACCACCACCTTCTTCTTCTGTGAGCGCGGTGGTGGACGGGTTTTCTACGGTCACCGACTGTGACGGGTGCGGGGTCACATTCACAGACAGAACGCAGCAGCAGGAGGAGGAGCTCTCTCTTCTGGCAATTCTTGTGACCCTCTTGAGGAAATCGCTTATTGCTTGCAACAAGAGCGAGGAGGGCCATGGCGCCATGGAGATTGGGTGGCCCACTAACGTGCGCCATGTGGCGCATGTCACCTTCGACAGGTTCAATGGCTTCTTGGGCTTGCCTCGTGAGTTCGAGCCCGAAGTCTCCACAAGACCTCCCAGTGCTAGGTACGTGCCCTGCTGCTGACTCATCATCACGTTGCTTATATCTCATCATGTCATAATAATGTTTGTTGATATCGCGGATGCTGTTTCAAGTTCGGTCACAGACAGTTAAAACAGTTAAAACCTTGATGTTGCGGCCCAAATCACCTTAAAACCTTGAATGGTACTATGTTTCTTTGAACGTAAGGGTGCCAGTTTTGTTAATGTGAGTTGGTGAAGTGTATATCATTATTATCTTTGCCATTTTTGAAATTAGCATATATGGATTTTTTTTTGGTTACCATGTTATCACTATGGTACAGAGTATATATCCATCTGCTTTGTTGATGATTAATTTCCTTCGCAGAACTTAACTGGCTACCTTTAGTGGATTCTTCCCTTCAAACCACTTTTTTTTTTCACCCACAAGACTCAACGCGAGTCCAACGACTTGTTGGTTAGCACTTAGCATATTTGGATTTGATCATGTGTTGTAATGTTATTTTACTTTTTGTGGGGGGAGGTTGTACTTGTTTGTATGTGTTTATTAGGCTCTGTTTCGATGATTTTTTTTTTTTCCATGAACACTTATAGGAGAGAGGAGTGGAGAAGGAAACAAGAAAGTAGAATGAGTCGTGTGTATTCCGTATGTGAAAATCAATTTATGGAATTAACTTTATAAAAGTTCTTCCATTTAACTTCTCCAAAAGTTGAGATATAAAAGTTGAAATTAACTTGGGAGAAACTCAATTCATTTTACTTTTTTCATTTATGGAAAACTGGAAAAGTGTTTCCAAATTGGATCTTAATATATTATCATCAGATGTCACTCCTTGGATTAATTATTGGGATATATCATGGTGTTTAAAACAAATTACAGTTAGTTTTATCTTCCTTGTTCTATAACCTTTGCACTTCGGTGGGATATAAGACTTTTGTTGTTGTTTGTTTGTTCTATAACCTTTGCAGTGTAAGCTGTGGTGTATTCTGTTTGGATTAATTGCCATTTTCCTAATGAGGTTGTGTGGTGGTTTTCTCTGTTTGGAATATGGATAACTCGAATAAGATCAAGAGGTGTATATTCTTCTCTAGGGCTTAAAAAAAAGAGGTGGGAGGATGCATTTTAATCATGAATGGATTTAAATTCATTAGGGCAGAGATTGATTGATGCTTCTGAAGATTTTTACTGTCTAAGTCTTGTTGGTTGTTGCTTATACTTCGTGTCTATAAGATCTATGATGACTTCTGCCTATTTTATAATGCTTGAGTCACATTAAAAGCCTTTTAATTTGTAGATTTCCTGTTTTATGATGATTTCTGCCTATATTACTTGCAAATGTTATATGATACAATACAACGTATAAATAGTTTTCTTTGAAAATTTGGAAGTTCTTTCAACCTTAGCTGTAATGTAATTGTTGTGAATAAAGATGCTACTTGTCATTATCATGATTCATGATGGAAATAACTAATCTGATGTTTGATTTTTGGGGTATTTTTTTTGTTTTTATTTTCACGTGTAGTGCAACTGTTTTTGGAGTTTCAACAGAATCCATGCAGTTATCATATGACACGAGAGGGAACAGTGTGCCAACCATACTGCTACTAATGCAAAGGCACTTGTATGCTCTCGGAGGGTTGCAGGTTCATCACCTAGATCTTTCTTTCTCAGCTTTGCATTTTGTCACATTTTCTCATGGTGTTGAATTGAACAACTGAACACAATTTAGAATATGCCAAAAGGCAAAATGGCATTCCTGCTTTATAGATCACCGCTCTATACAAACGTGATAATTACTTCAATTTACATATGACTACTTGTATGCTCCGGCTTGGTTAAACAGTTTAATTTATTCATGCAGGAAGAGGGAATTTTCAGAATTAATGCAGATAATAGTCAAGAGGAGTCTGTTAGGGATCAATTAAATAGGGGATTGGTCCCAGAAGATGTTGATATACATTGTTTGGCAGGACAAATTAAGGTATATTAAATTAACAATGAAAAAAACATAGTACATTACATGAAGAAATACCCTAATTGCTGCTTACTATCTATTTTTTTGTGTGAGTAGAGGTGTATCCACTACATATGATAAATTGATTTTGATATTCTTGTGCTTTTCAAGGCTTGGTTTAGGGAACTGCCTACTGGTGTTCTGGATTCTTTATCACCAGAGCAAGTAATGCAATGCCAGACTGAAGAGGATTGTACTGAACTGGCCGGCCAGCTACCTCACACTGAAGCTTCCCTTTTGGACTGGGCTATTAATCTAATGGCTGATGTTGCCCAAGAGGAAGACTTGAATAAGATGAATGCACGGAACATCGCCATGGTTTTTGCACCAAATATGACTCATGTGAGTTCCAATTATTTTTTAGTGAAGAATTTTATTCTTAGTTTTCTTTGGGTGCAAGTAGACATCTTGGAAATCCAACTAAAATTTTACTGAGTGAAGAATTTTCTGCACTACTTGTTTGAAATTGGTCATGTATATAGGTAAAGCTGTAAAAGATTTAGTGTTTCCTTTTGTGTCTTGACATATTACATGGTCATCATTGTGATTTGTGACAATACTTTTACCTCTAGTGAAGTCCTGATAGTGCCATTTTTGTCCATAGAGTAGTGAAGATGCCAATGTGATACAGTTGATCTATCTTATGGTTGGTTTCAGTTACAGAATTTAGTCTTTTTGGTTGCAGATGGCAGACCCTTTGACTGCATTGATGTATGCAGTTCAAGTGATGAACTTCCTGAAGAATCTTATATTAAGGACCCTGCGAGAAAGAAAGTATTGTGTCGTAGAATCGTCTCCTGGGTTTTGTTTAGAGCCTTCTGATGAGAATGGGGACCACAGTCTTTTGGAGTCCTGTCAGCAAGATGACATTGCCACTGAAAATGAAGAGGCCGGGGAAACCTTTGTTTACGAGAAAACTGAATTAGACTGTTCCCCTGAATCTCTCCAAAGCAAATATTCAACTGAAGGAGAATGTGGCAGTTTGATAGGCTCTCCTGAGAATCTGGTTTGTGAGGAGGACTTGTATTGTGAGTTTCCACCCAAAGGAAACATTGAGAAGAGTAAGAGTGGACAATCAAGTAATTCCAGTGCTAAAAAGGGGTCCAAAAGAACCAGAGGCCTGCTCCAACCTGTGATCCATGCAACAGTGG
This sequence comes from Glycine max, assembly GCF_000004515.6. NCBI lineage: Eukaryota > Viridiplantae > Streptophyta > Magnoliopsida > Fabales > Fabaceae > Glycine > Glycine max. The sequence continues at coordinate 7,367,864 of NC_038248.2, forward strand.
CTGTTGATAAAAAGGGTATTAGCAATCTTAGCCGCATAGATTCAAGATCAGAGCGGATAGAAGCCTGGCGGTGAAAGAAGCATCACTGTGATCGAGTGTAGTTTGATTCTGACATTGTGCATTGTAATTGTAAGTTTGTTTCTAGGACAAGTTTGTGAAGTGGTTCAGATTTTTTTTTTTAATTTCCTCGGTTTGTTTAACTTGTTTGATTTCTAGAATGACATTGTACTGAAATAACATATCCTATGTGTGTTTACTTGTATTCTCAACTTCTCATAATTATTCCTGAATGACAGGCCATTCACCTGTCAATGTTGCAATGGATAAATTAATCACTTCCGGATTCTTACTCTACTTGCTAATGCTTAAGATAATAATATGGTATGCTAGCTAATACCTAAATCACCTCTCATAATATTATATTAATATGGTATCCGTTGACAAAGTCAATAAATCTTTTACACTTATAATATACTATGTTTTTCGTACTCCAAATTTAGGGCCTTCCTGTTTTAATTCCTCAAAATAAAAGTAAGTTGTTTGTTTCAGTCTTTTAAAATAGTAAAATGTTTATTTTAGTTCTTATTTGCTTATGCATTAGTGGAATATAGAATCGCAGTTTGTGGTGGATTTCGATCATCAAAATTTGATTTTTAAAATAAATTTTAAAACACTATTTTTAGCATAGTTAAAAATTGTCACAAATTAAAAAAAAATAATCAAGAATCAGATGCATCTTCTTTCTTCAAAATCAAATCAGATCCATGAGTGAAAAAAAAAACACAAATCATAAACCACAAACAAAAACCAAACCATCCAATACAGTAAATCTTTTGAAAAAAATGCAACCGACCCTGTATTGAATTTGAAGCAGATTATCATGGGGAGGCTAAAAAAAGGATACTTACAAAAAAAAGACTTGGTAAATGAAGTTTAGATAATTTTGAAAGATTTAGAATTATTCAAGATATCAAGTCAAGTGAACCAAGACGTGTTTACTTTCTCTTGCAATTATCTATACTATTAATAAAGAGAATATTTTCTTTTGATGTTTAGATAATTTTATCCTTTTTATATTTAAACTTCTATTACTTTCTTTTAATAACTACATGTTACTCTCATGTTGTTAGTTATTTTTTATTAGTCTTATTTTTTTTTAACTTCTAAATCTTTTTTTTTCTTCTCTTTTATTTTATTTAAAATATGTATAGAGGCGCTCTCTCCCCCTAGTAGTTATAATTGGTCCAGCTGCAAGAGGGTCATCTACAATTTAGAATTTTTGTAGGTTTTTGGTTGCTCTCATAGGTTTGCAATTGGTGTTATCCAATGTTGAAATTAAGCATGCCTTCTGGAGTTTGATCTCAGCAATTACATCTTGGCTGACTAAGGTATTAGTTATAATAGTATGGACTAACACAACTCCATAACCATCCTAGGGTTGTTCATTTTATGTTACTATGCATGATGTAGTGGGTGTTGTTTCTTCTATATCTGTTAGGAGATAGTTTGTAGCTGCAGCGACATGTTCCCCTCCTTTAAACCAAAAGGAAAAAAAGAAAAGAAAAGAAAAACACGCCTTCAAGGTAACTTGCATTACTCATTTTGTTGGAAATACAAAATAATTTTGTAAGGTTAACAAACTTTTTAATCAAATGCATTTTTATTGGTGATTTTTTTGAGAGGATTATTGGTGAATTAAACAAAATATATATATATATATATATATATATATATATATATAATTATTAAGATTAATTATGTTTTTAGTCTCTAAATAAATTTTGATCCGTCTTGATTCTTAAACTTTTATTTCTTTAATATTTTTAATTCCTATCATTAAATGATGATATAGTGATGATTTAATTATTATTTACATTTGGACGACTAAAAACCCCCCAAAAAACACTTGTTAACTTTTCTCATATGCTAAAATGCTTGTTTCCCTTTTTCTCCCTTGATCAACTCAAGTTAATATCATAATCAAGCATAGATCCAAGTTCAAAGTGAATAGAGACACAAGTCCATGTCAAAAACACACACAAATATAGAAAAAAATAGAAGAAAAAAAAGATCTAAAATTCGTTACAACAAACCCAACCCAAAATTTGTTCTTGTTCCTATTATCGGTTGAAACCCACAAACTCAGATATTGTTTCCACTTCTTGCACGAGTCACGTTAATTCCTTTGAAATGACAATCAGGAACAACCAACAACCAAATCCCCATGAAGGGAAGGGGATGGTAACCAGAAGATGCAACAACAATAGATTTTAAAATATAATTTTCATCTTCATTTCACTCAATCCAACACAATAGCAAAACGTCTCTTCTCTCTCTAGACTCTGCTCTCAAACCTTTTGGAACTCTTCACTTCGCCTCTCTGCCTTTGTAACCAAAGGGAGAAAATAATTAACTCCAATTTCACAATGAATTCTTCAGCGTCTAATCAAATTGGATCTCAGGTCAATTTCTCTTCCTCTTTTCCTACCAAAACAAATTAATCAAATCCAATTTTTTATTTTTGGGTTGTCTAATTTTACATATTGATTTTTTTTGGTACACTAACGAATGATTAATAAACAAAAGAAACACAATTAAGAAACAAAGGACAAATCCTTCGTGAAGAATCCTAATGACTAAGCTGGTGGAGTAACAAAAAGTTTAGAACTTTGCAATGCAAATTGACTTTGTTGTAGATTTGAATTTGTTTATTATATCATTTTTATCTATTATTTGTTTTTTTATGCTGGGATTTGATTGAGGCTTGTGCAATGTAACTGTTGATCTTGGAATCTATGGTGTAAAGAATGGAAAGTAGGTTTAATTTGTGGAATCAAAGAAGGGGCATTATATTGAAGGAGAATTATAATTAGATGTATTTGTGGAGATTTTTAATGATTACAAATGATTTAATATCTTTTAAACAATTTAACAAGCATTTTTTTAGTTTTTAGTCCCTACTAAACGTAAATAAAAATAAAATCATGACCACGTCATACGTAATGGTAGTGACTAAAAATATTAATATAACAAAAATTTAGGAACCAAGATCAATCAAAATTTTGTTCAAAGACTAAAAATCAAAGCATGAAAAAGTTCAAGAAATAAAAACATAATTAACCTAAATTATTATTATTAAAATTTATCATATATAAAAAGGTGGTTGTATCTTACAATATATTTATGATTAGTTGATAATAACACTAAGAATGTATAAAAACAAACTCCCAAAAAATAGTATTGAATGGTGGAAAATCACAATGCCTTGCAATTTGCATTGGGATTCAATTCTAAAGGACATATAAGGCGATGAAAATGAGAGAGCAAAGTGAGAATAAAGCATTTTTGAGCGAGCAAGTGTTAAGTAGCTATAAGCAAATATTCCTCGAGCTCCTTTCAACAATGATAAATTGCAAGTGGTAGTAGTGGTTTGTTCGTGACTATCTATGCTTGCATAGGATAGTGAAGGCTATAACTAATTCCAAATTCCTATTGCTAGCTACTTGGTATATAGCAAAGGCGATTCCAAATTTAATCTGCATAAAAGGGGTTTTCTACAATATACAAAAGTGAACTAAGGCAAGAATTAACCAACTATGTACCTAGAAATCACAGCTTATATACAAAGGGGTGCAGAATAGATTCATCCAGTAGAAACTTTACCTTCACTATTTTTTTTTTCTTAATTATCAATTTCGTCATCAACTTATTTTAAATAATTCAATTTAATTTGATCCTCAATTTTTAAAAATAAATCAATTTGGTCATTGAATTTTTAAGAACTTAAAAATCAAATTGAATAATTTAAAATAATTTAAAATCTAAATTAATTTTTTTAAAAAAATTAAAAATTAAATTGAATCTTTTAAAAATTTGAGAACAAGTTGATTCATTTTAAAAATTTATACATCAAACTGAATTTTTTTAAAATTTGAAAATAAAATTAATTCATTTTAAAGAATTTGAAATCAAATTAATAATTAAACCATATTCTTATCGAAAAAAATAACATCCAGAGTTCTAAACAATGAATACATCCCATTGTTATTGATACTATTTTTTTTATATTTCTCTATTTTTATTATATTTTGTGCATATTTGATAATGATAAAAAAAAATGTGCATATTTGATACTTCATTGCGCCAAGTTAAATCCAAGTCTCAAAGAAGTTAGTATTTATTGCTCATGGCTAATTTTGTTCTTTTATGCAGTTTTTTAGATTAATGTATAAGACCGCACGTAAAAGCAAACATGTCATTATCATTTATAATATTTATATTTTTTATTATATCATATTAATTATCTCATATACATATATTATAATATTATAAACATGCTTAGATAAAAGATTAATTATGTTTTTATCCTTTAACTTTTTTGAATTTTCACTTTTAATTTTTAAATAAAAAATTGACCAATTTTAGTCTCTCATCTTTGTCCATCAATACATTTAGTCCTCATCTTTAAATCTTACTCTTAAGTGATAATGTGGTATTACATTTTACTACATTTTATTGTCTGGGACGGTTTTCTTTTGTTATCCGTAAACACATGTAGAATAAGAAAATATGAAAAAAATGAACCTTTCTATAATTAAGCTAATTAGTTTCTTTAAGAAATAATTTTAACTTATAATCTAATGAATAAAGTTTATTTTCTTTTTTTTTTAATTTTCTTCTTTTATAAACTGTTATAGAAAAATTTATATGTCTAAATATATATTATATCACCTATATTTATATTTCTTCTCTTTTCTCTTTTAATTTCAGTAAAGTATCAAATTAGTTCCTCACTTTTGGAGGTACTGTCAATTTGATCGATTTACAAAGTGTAAAAATGATCATCGACATTACATTCCATTCTTAATTTCTTTCACCATTTATCTGCCTGCATATATATAGGATATCTATGAAACATTTTTCCGCCGTACTACAAGTCTAGATAGTGGTTTTTTTTTTTCGGAACAGCAAATTAGTAGTGTAATCTAATTTTTGTCAACGTAAACTTGATGCACCCCTCAAAAGATAATAAAGATTTAAATTAAATTCATAATTATCATTTGCACATAAAAAGATTACACGGTATGATATAACATATAACTATTGACGTCTTTCATTTTTCTTCATATACACGTATAAAAAAAATCATCTATCATGATACAAACAAGGCCCTGACAATGCTGGCGTGGCATTGTCAGGGCTAACGTGTCGCACAGCCAACTATCCAACTTCCCGCTTAAAAACATCACATCATACTTTATTATTATTAATGATTTTATTATTTTATTAATTATTAAAAAAATGAAAACCACTTACCGATACTTTGGTGTTATCCCGGCAGTACCAATAGCAATGCAAGGCCTTTCATTTTCCTCCTCTCCCTATTTCAGTTGCATCCTTTTTATTACGTTTTTTTAATTTATTGCATTGCATTTCTTCTTTTCTCTTTCTGTCATTTGGTACTCCACTGTTTTCTCTCCCCCGTTTGGTATTCCACCATCTTATCGTTCTCTCCCCTTTCTCTCTTCTTTCTCTCCATTTTTTATTTTCATTTTTTCAGAAATCTTCGATTTTTATCTTCAAACTCCATGAATACAGGTTCTTTTCTTGCTTTATCTCAAAAAACTTCAATTTTTATCTCCAAACTCCATGAATACAGGTTCGTTTTCTTGTTTTATCTCAAAAAGTTTTGATTTTTGCCTCTATCCTTGTTGATGTGGTTTTCATGTGCTTTGTTTTCCTGTTGATGTGATATTTGCCTCTATTTGCATTTGTATGCGTTTTTTTTTTGGTTTTTTGTTTTTTTAGCTGCATGTTCATTGTTTCTTCTAAAGATGTCATTTTTATCTCAAAAAACTTTGATTTTTATCTCCAAACTCCATGAACACGGGTTCGTTTTCTTGCTTTATCTCAAAAAGCTTCAATTTTTATCTCCAAACTCCATGAATATAGGTTCGTTTTCTTGCTTTATCTCAAAAAGTTTCGATTTTTGCCTCTATCCCTGTTGATGTAGTTTTCATGTGCTTCGTTTTCACTCCCCATCTTCTTCTATGTTTTCTTTTTTTACCTCTATTTGCATTTGTATGCGTTTTTTTTTTTGGTTTTTTGTTTTTTATTTGCATGTTCATTGTTTCTTCTAAAGTTGTCATTTTTATCTCAAAAAGCTTTGATTGTTATCTCCAAACTTCATGAACACGGGTTCGTTTTCTTGCTTTATCTCAAAAAGCTTCAATTTTTATCTCCAAACTCCATGAATACAGGTTTGTTTTCTTACTTTATCTCAAAAAGTTTCGATTTTTGCCTCTATCCCTGTTGATGTAGTTTTCATGTGCTTCGTTTTCACTCCCAATCTTCTTCTACGTTTTCTTTTTTTACCTCTATTTGCATTTGTATGCGTTTTTTTTCCGGTTTTTTGTTTTTTATCTACATGTTCATTGTTTCTTCTAAAGTTGTCATTTTTATCTCAAAAAGCTTTGATTTTTATCTCCAAACTCTATGAACAGAGGTTTGTTTTCTTGCTTTATCTCAAAAAGCTTTGGTTTTTGCCTCTATCCCTATTGATGTGGTTTTGATGTGCTTCGTTTTTCCTCCCCGTCTTCTTCTGTGTTTTCTTTTTTTACCTCTATTTGCATTTGTATGCATTTTTTTTGTTTCTTTTTCGCTGCATGTTCATTGTTTCTTCTAAAGCTGTCATTTTATCTCAAAAAGCTTTGATTCTTATCTCCAAACTTCATGAACACAAGTTCGTTTTCTTGCTTTCTCTGTCAACGCTTAAATTTTTTTGTGTTCCCGAGCCTTTTCCGACGTTGCTTTCTCTTGGTTTTCTTGCATTTTGGGTTCAGATATGTAGCATTGGGTATTTTTGTGACCGACAGCAACAACGAAGACAACAAATAGTGTCCGACATGAAAAGAACACGTTTGTGATGTATTTCATTTCTCCTTTTGATTCCTGGGTTCTGTCGGTACAAAAGATTGAATTTTTTTGTGTTCTTTAGTCTTATTTGACCGTGGTTGAGTATTCTTCTTCTTTTGCAAGACAAAAGCCACAGATCATAGTATGTTGGATAAATTACAGGTTCGTTTTCCCTCCCCGTCTCCTTCTGCGTTTTCATTTTACCTCTTTTTGCATTTGTATGCGTTTTTTTATTTCAGCTTTTTGTTTTTTCACTGCATGTTCATTGTTAGGTTCGTTTTCCCTCCCCGTCTCCTTCTGCGTTTTCATTTTACCTCTTTTTGCATTTGTATGCGTCTTTTTTATTTCGGTTTTTTGTTTTTTCACTGCATGTTAAAAACTTTGATTTTTGGGTTCTGACAATGGAAAATATTGAATTTTTTTTCTCGGCCTTATTTGACCGTGGTTGAGTATTGTTCTTCCTTTGCATTTCGTGTTTCTTTTGTTCTGCCTTTGTTTTGTTAGTTCTCGCAGTGAAAAAGATTTAATTTTTTGGTGTTCCTGAACCATGTTGATCTTTTTGGTGTTCCTGAACATGCTTCATTTTCTTTGCAGGAGAAAACTTTGTTTTCTTTGCCCGATGCTGACGTGGATGCGTCAGTGCTTACGTGCGGCAATGTCAAGAGCCCTCATTCCCGCTCAAAAACTTCACAGTCAACCTCCATTTATATTAATGATTTTTATTAATTTTAATTTTATTGTGCATTTAATATTTTTTGTCTTTTGCATTGCTTTTGCTTCGGTTAAGATGCATTTATTCATTTATTTCCATTGTAAATGTAAATATGTAATAATTAATTATTTGTATTCTGTTCCCAAGATGTTTATCTTTCCAATGCATTTTTCTGTTCTCGAGACTTGGCTTTTCAATGTGCTTTTCTTTGTCTTTCCAATGCATTTTTCTGTTCCCAAGACTTGCCTTTCTAATGCATTTTTCTGTCATTGTGCTTTTAGTCATTATTATAATAAGATTGTCTATTATTGTTGATTTAATTTTCAAAGTAATAATATGAGCGAAGGGTTTTATTATCATTTTAGTTCTCTCAGAAATATTAATATTGTCTTATACACGTTAACATTTTTTTGTATTTTGATCTATGTTAATATTGTCTTTTACGTTAACATTTTTTTGAATTTTGAACTTAAACGAGTGATAAATTGTTTTTTTAGAAATTTTTTATTATTTTCAAGGAATAACTTGATAATGTCTTTTTTTTTACGAAATTGATTATTTACTCTAAAAAAATTGTCATTAACAAGTCTACGGGATAGACCTTGACCCATGTACGATTGTATTACATCACTTCCACTAAAGCATATTCATATACATGAAAAAAAAATCTTCAAGTGTAGTTAGTTTTTTTTTTATCAAGGATAAGTTTCATACTTGAATCAAAGAGAAGATATTTCAAAATTAATAGGTTCTTAACAATTAATTTTAAATATTATCATATCAATTTTAACATGTTATTAAAAACAGGTTCACTTTTGTAGGAACTTAACATATTATTCCTAATTAGTAGGAACTTAACAATCAATTATATTTAAAAGTTTGTTTTGTGAATTTAAAAATTAAACAAAACGTTAGACAAATTTAAAAGATTTTTCCATTAATAGGTACTTAACAATCAATTTTAAATATTTTGTTAGTATATTAAAATAATAATGATTTTCAAATTACTAAACATATTCTGTTTGGATTGGTAAATAATCATAATTTAGACGTTGAGTTATTCCTAATTAATAGGTTATTAACAATCAATCTAGAATATTACCATATCAATTTTAACATATTATTAAAGTCAGGTTCCCTTTTGTATTTATTTTCATCTTAATCATAGTCAATTTATAAAAATTTAATCATAATATCATTTTACTTAATAATCAATCTTAAATATTACACTATTAATCTTAAAAATTAATTTTGACATTCAGTTATTCCTAATTAGTATAAACTTAACAATCGACTATATTTAAAAGTATATTTTTTGGATTTAAAAATTAAACAAAACGTTAGGCAAATTTAAAATATCTTTCCATTAATAGGTACTTAACAATCAATTTTAAATCTTCTGTTAGTATATGAAAATAATCATGATTTTCAAATTACTAAACATATTCTGTTTAGATACGTAAATAATCATAATTTAAACCTTTCCATTAATGGGTCTTTAACAATTAGTTTTAAACATTCAGTTAGTCTATTAAAATATTCATGATTTTCTAATTAATAAATATAATAATTTAACAGTTAAGTTATTCCTAATTAGTAGGTTCTTACCAATAAATTTTAAATATTATCATATCAATTTTAACCAATTATTAAAACCATGTTCACTTTTGTATTTATTTCTGTCGTAATCATTGTCACTTTATAAAAGTTTGATAAATTTTAATAAGCATGTTCTGTTAGGATATCAAAATAATGATAATTTAGACATTGACTTATTCTTAATTAGTTTGAACTAAACAATCAATTTTAAATATTACACTATCAATTCTAACATTTTATTCAGATCAGCTTCAATTTTGTATTTATTTTTGCCAAAGTCATTTTCAATTTATTAACATTTAATTAATAACTATATTTTATTTTTATTTTGGTTATTTTTCATTTCATTCTGAACTACTTAACAATTTTATTAGGATATCGAAATAAATATAATTTGCACGTTGACTTATTCCTTTTTTATTTTGTTTTATCTTTAGTAATTAATAATAATATAAGACGACTTATAATAACTCATACTGTTCAACCAAACGTATTTCCAGATGAGATCTCAATTCTTTTCTTTGTGTGGTCTTATTTCGGTTACCATATGTTATGTTCTATGAATTTTAATTGTAGATTAAATTTGGACGAAAGATTTATGCTCTGTAATTTTTGTGTGTGTATTACTTTCTTTAATTTATGGTAGAGGAGATTCAATTAAAAAGAAAAAAAAATGCAGTCAACAATTTAAAGGCACGGGCTAACACTACTAATACCTGATTTTAGTCATATGCATCCCAAAGGTCCTCTAATCAAAAAAAGGGAAAAAATACAACCCGCAATTTTAAGGCTCGGGCTAATACTACTAATATCTATTTTTAGTCATGTCCATCCCAAAGATTCTTCAATAAAAAAAAGACAAAAAAATACGGTCAACAATTTTAAAGCATGAGCTAACACTACTAATATCTTATTTTAATTATGTGCATTCCAAAGGTTTCTTCAATAAATAATAAAAAAAAGAAATACACCCAACAATCTGAAGGTACGGGCTAACACTACTAATATCTGATTTTAGTTATGTGCATTCCAAATGTTCTTTCATGTGCCTTTTTCTCATACTTTTATTAATGTTGTAAGTTCAATATCGTTGGGTATCGAACAATTTTTCAATTCCATTTTAATTTTAACTGAACAGTTTATGGTTTATTTTAATTAATTCTGAATTTATTTCGTTGGCTTATATTTTTATCATTTTTTTTTGTCCCTTGATGTTTCATGACTTAGTGTTCTTGATGTTTCATACCTTAATGAGGTACATATTATTCAATCATTTAATCGTTTGGTTCACATATTTTTATTATACATCCTTTCTTTTATTCCAAACAATATCAAACAATATATAATATTTACACATTACCTTAAAATTATGTTTTATTATCTACATGTAACTCAATATTAGTTTCAAATTCATATTTTATTTAATGTATTTTTTTTCTATCAATACTTAAATATTATTATTATCCAAATAAATAAAATTATATAAGTGTATACAGTAATAATTTATATTTATGAAATCTCAAATATTAGTATGAGCCCGTGAATCGACACGGGAGACTCACTAGTATACCCTAAAATTAAAGGATACAGTTGCATTCTGGCGTGGAAAAAATATACACATTCGAATGTAAATCTCTCAACACAAGGGTGGAAGCCTAACAACTAAAAGTCTAAGCACTTCTATAGCCACCCATTCATATGCATGTCCACATCATCGGATAAAAATTAAAAGATACCAAAAATCACACCCTCTTCTCCATGATAGATAGATAACAATAATACTGCAGCATATTCCCCTTGATTTTTTTTTTCTTTCTGTTTTCATGCTATTTTCGTGCCTCATTTCTCTCTCGGTTCTCAACTACCACCAAAACCTCCACAATTATAATATACACATACACTTAATTTCTTTCTATCTTCCTTCTTCTTCTTCTTGTGTGCCATTTTCTCTAGAAAATTAACATCGACCCAATTAACTAAGCCATGTCAGTGTGTGGAAGCCTTCAAAACATCTTTGAAAACTCTTCATTGCCAGAAAACCCTACCCTCCTTGAATCCCTCTCCTTCACTGAGATATTTGGTGAACTCCATTTCAAGGAAAACCACACAGCCCTAACCCTAACCCACAACAACAACAACGAATATGTTTCAAACACCACCCCGACAGCAACAACACCCCACAAAAACATGCATCTGTGCACTGAAGGGCTTGGCTTTGAGAGCTCCGATGATGTCGAAGACTCGAAGAATAACGAGGTGAATGGTAGTAATGAGTGCTGGGAAAATGATGTGAGAGAGAAAGAATGTTATGAAAACAAAAAGTGTTTAGGGTTGGAAGATTGGTGTGAATGGAGGACAAGGTCGTCAATTAGGGTTAGTAATAATAATGGGGTGGAATACCCTCCTCCGATTTCGAGCATAGGGAGGAGTGGGAAGCCTTGTGTTAGCTTCATGTCTTATAGGGATAATGGAAGGTTTGTCCTTAAGGAAGTAAGGACACCCATTCAGGAGTTTCTGCATGCTCACAGGGAAGATGGGAGGTTGAAGCTTCACTTTGTGCAGCCAGAGGATGAAGAAAAAGAAGAAGATGGTGACGACGAGGATTATGATGAGGTAGAAAGTGTAGTGGAAGAAGAACATGTGTGAAAAGAAAATGATGAGAGTGTTATAGATATCAAGTAAATGAAGATGATGATGTCTAAGCCACTTGTGGATGAAATAAATAAAATAATAAGTAACTGGAAATTTTTATATTTGTGTATTTTGTTTTCTTTCTAATAATGATAATGATACATTACAGCATCATAAGCTACGATTTCTGTGAAAACATTTTTGAGTGTTTACAACTAGAAATTAAAAAAGAATATGTAGTTATTTAGATCGGTAAGGTATATATTGATAAAATGTTTATAATTAGTGACTAGTGTGCTTGAGTGTGTTATACATCACAAACAACTATTTCTAGGAAAACATTTAATTTTGAGTGTCTACAATTAGAGAAAAATAAGGTATATATTCATGTGGTTCAATAACTCTTTATATTTTGGTATTATGTCAACAACCATACATCTCATAGTTATTTATATGTTTTTTTTATAAAAATTATACATTGATTTAAATTTATTTAATGAAATATTAAAAAAAAATTAGAAAGAAAAATATAGATTTGATCGATTCAATAACTTTTAATTCAATGATTGAATTGTTATTTATAATATACAAGAGTTATTGAATAGATTAATCCTACCATGATTAAAACAATATTATTATTAAATAAAATTATTTTTAGGAAAACAAATTTTTTACTCCTCATAGGATTATTAGACCCATTCTATATAATATTACTGATATCACTTTCTACTTAATTCTCTGTTACTTTAGTTTTAACTTTTACGTAAAACATGTGTCCTCCAATATTGGGGGAGTGGGAACTGGGGAGAGAATTGGAATCCTGTATCTATTTGTCCCACTTCCACTCTATTGCTATCCACACAAATGACACAGGTTCATCTTGTTTGCTTGCATTGGCTTTGTATTTACAGATTGTATCCAAATTCCAAGTTAGTTTTAATATTTTGCCATTATAAGACTTTTTTGTTTTTGGAATTTAGACTTTCATTTTAACGGGTGTTTGAATTTGCATTAATTTGGTTCCAACAAGATCACATCATTTCACATTTAGCATAGAAGTTTGTAATACTAACTTCTGAGTTTCACATTAGTTACAAATGTTTTTGCTTCTGTATGGGTAAAACCAAACACTATCAATTTAGACTTAGTTAAATTTTCTTTATCTTCTAAATTTGGCTAGTTTTATTACGTTCGGACTTTGTTAGTTAGGTATACAAAACCTGTCATAAGCCTTGAGTATGTAGATTTTATGATTAATTAATATTTGAATTTCTCTATTTAAAAAGTATGAGAAAATAAATTTCTCTATTTAAATGTAGGTTTATCAAGGAATATCTTAGTAAGAAAGTATTCTTGGATTGTTTCCCATTGCTTAACCTCCAAACTCCAAAGCCAGACCAATTGTTTCCATTCTAATCAAAGAACGTCATCACTGAACACTGATACAACAATACATATATTTTTGTGCGACTGCTACAACCAAAACAAAAAATGAGAACATGCAATGCTGAAATGTTCAATCTTCTTCTAGCTTCTTTGCAGTGCCTTTAAGGTATCAAACCAATAACCCAAAAATTGTTATAGCGCCAGCTACAACTGCATAATTCCAGTACTTATCAGTTGAAACTTTGTCAGCTGACGTACTTGTTTTGGCATCAGTTACTGAAGCCCCTGAGCCTGCATTTTGCTTTGCTTCTGTTTGAGGACCCTAAATTAGAGAATATAGTTACCATTAGGTACAAAGCATACATTTATAAATTATAGACAAACAAATGCACAGAGAGAGAGAACAATTAAAATGCAATGGACTTTAAAAAGTATTTTAGCCCAAAGTTTTAGCTGAAAAAAAGCATGGTAAGTGAAACAGCAAGGTCGGTATAAGTCTTTTTTTTTTCACATTTTTCTCTGTTAATTTGTCAATTAGCCTATTTTTTCAAGTTTCCATTTTACCACCCACCAATTGTCAAAGAATATGTCGTTCCTTTCTCCTTGTGTCACTGTCACCTTACCTAGAATCACATTTCATTGATTCATGCAATTTGCATACACAATGCAAGCATACTTTGGCACTGGCAAATAGTAATCAAGTTCCATAACCATAGTAATATTTGTTAGCACTTGTAAGCATGTGTTTCTGAAGATACATACAATAGATTAATTATGGACTCAATTGTAAAAATGTTGCAAGATAGTCAACCAACATTCTTACTATCTTATCTGTTGGGAAATGATCTATACTATCATGGAAAATAAGATGGTGAATGGTACACTTGTTATTTTATACGACTCTACATACATCTATGCTGCTCTGGTGAACCATATCAGGAATCTGTTCACCAGGGATTGGAACTTCAGTATCCAACACATTTACAAAGAGGGTAATTGTTGTGCGGATTTGCTAACTAGAAAAGGTTCTTCATCTGATAAGTTAGTTATTGTGGATCAGTGCCCGCCATTCCTCATTCTGGCTTTACTGTCAGATGCATGCTGCACTCTCCATGTTAGGAGTTAGCTCCTGTTTGTCTTGTTTAACTTTCTGAATAATCAAGAAAGCAATAGAAAAAAAAGACTCAACATATGTTGACTAATAGACTAATTAACTCAATATGTTGACAATATTTCTGTACCGGTGTTTAATGAGCAGCCAAGGATTTCCATAATCTGTGTATACAGTATACTCATCATGCTAAGATATGATAATTTGTGTTGAATCTATTATAGGCAAAATGGAAATTTCCGAATAAAGAGGTGGTGAATTTTCTTTGCTATAACATATTCTCCCCCTGCTTGCTGGTTTCAAAACTAGATAGGTTACTCCTGACAAGCATACCACGAAATAATTGACCAAGCTTTTTATAACATGTGCTAGACCCCATTACAAGTTTCCTCAGGTTAAAGTTATTTATTGTTTTTTCATAATAGCTTATTGTAATTCAGATGTAAAATATTAAATAGGTTGGGCATATACATTGATTGCCTTTAGCATTTTAGAGTTTTTCTTTTTTGTGTAATGATGGCTTTTAAATGGGTAAAACAAGTTAGTTCTAGTCTCCTAGATCATTGAAGTTTGAACAAACCCTACCCATAATGCATCCATCCGTCCATTTGCCACCACATAAAACTGGTAAAAATCCTCTCAGAAAATAAATGCAGAGCAATGATAACCCATCGATTAAGTACTTTCAACTTTCAAGAACTTTCTCACATATTGTACTGAAATCATAAAAGATTAAAAAGAATAATAAGAGGGTAAAATTCAAGGGCATACCTTGCGAGCAAGCTTCTCCAGCTTCTCTTGCCATCATCAAGCACAAACCTCTACTGATGTAGATAAACACTACCAAGAAAGCTAGCATCTCTCTCTACAATAATTGAGAGAATTGGCAAAAAAATATGGATGTATACTTTCTTTTATATTTTTACCAACAGTACATGAAGATGTTGAAGTTGAACAACAATCTATTTTCTAGGCAAGCGAGGCAGACTAAAATTGAAGACTACCAGAGCACAAAAGTGAAAAATAATTGTGTCCATATGTTAGCTGATAGAACCTAAGGCAATCCGTTTGCCCAAATTCATAAGCAACTGTTTCCGTATGTGAACATTATCAATGCATACTATAAGCAATTCTCCACAAGCACTTATTTCAACATAGATTCTAAGCACGTTTCAGAAGCGTATAAGATATTGTATCTGCATAAAAACTTATCATACTAACATTCCCTTCATCTCAAACTATTTTTTCCCTATCAACCTTTCATCATCTCCTTCTCATATTTTGCTCAAGTTACTTGGCTTCTAGTTTTTCTTGTTGGAGTTTTTTTTTTTTTAGATAAACTTCTCTATAAATACTTGTAGAATAAGAAAGATGGAAGATACTCTTCTGTTTTTGTTTATTCCTAGTCTGCTTCATGTTATGCATGAGTATGTCAGTTTTGCTAAAGAAAATGGAAGATACAATGAATTAGTTTCTTTCATAAGCTAAAATTAATTTATTAGCTTAACATTTATAGAAACTATCTCATTTAACTTCTCTAAAAATTGAGATGAGTTAATTTTAGTTCATGTGAGAAGAGCTAATCTCATTTTTCTTTCTTATTTTTTTTTTCTCTTAATAAGTACTTGTGGAGAAATTTATCAGACAGAACTTTAGTCATCAAAATATATGAAAGTTTAATAACACAATACCACCAGTAATGTTGTCTCAATTAAAAATAATAGTATAGAATATAATTCAAAAAAAGAGTAAATAATCAATTCCTAAAACTTTTTCAAGGTTTCATTTAATTTCCTAAAATTAACCACTTTCTTTTTTTCATTTTGGTCCCCTAGTCCAGGGACTTAAGTGATAATAATAACACATGTTTGGAGACTAAGATGAAAAAAATGGTTAATTCAGAGATTTATTTGAATTTTCAATTTTAAAATTAACTCATTTTAAAGTTTAACTTAAGTTTGATAAAAATCCTAATATTCTTTTAGCTACTGGCCTTGAGCAACTCTGAAGTCTAAACTGGCCTAATATTCTTTTCCAGTAAAGGTCCAAATATGCTTCTTACAAACAGACAGTAAGAAATTGAAATTGGAAAAAAGCGATCTCAAGAATTATCTAAAAAAAAAAAAAATGAGAGAAAGGGAGGAGGAGATTTTTTGTTGAAACATTATCTAAAAAAATCGAATTCCATTGCAAAACAAAACAATTTGAATTAGTAACTCCTAGTTCCTAGTGAGTGCTTACATATTTATACACCTCGTTGCTCACTCCCCTACGTCGCTGCGGTGAAGACTTCAAGCTCGGAGGTGTTTTCCTGATCAATGACGTCGAGGAACACGGAATCAACGGTAACATGGCTGTCCACGTGGACCATAAAGTTATGGTTCAACCACATGAGCCTGGCGGTGCCGGCGATGCCAACGGCTGGAATAATGGGTCCTTGGGTTTCGCGGATATTGGGGCTGATGCTGCTCCGATTAATGCTCATCTCCATTTTGACTTCTTGTTCTCCATCGCGATTCACTCAACCAGCTGTGTCTCATCAACGGAGAAAGGATGAGGATAACAACTAAGATGTGGACGGAGTAACGACCTTCTGTTGTAAGAACTAAGAATAACAACACCACGTCCGGTTTACTGCTTCTTGGTCGGTGGTCCATTTTTCCTTTCCAATGAAAATTTAAAAGTTCATTTAAAGCACTTTTTATTTACCGATTGTTTCTTTTTTTTACATAAAGTTTCTTATCCAAGTAAAATTAATTTAAGAGGTTTTTTTATGTAATAATAATAATAATGTCAATAACAATGATAACATACAACAATAACATCAATGATGAATGATAATAATAATAACCATACAGGTGACAGTGATAATGAATATAACAAGGTCAATGATAATCATAATTACAACCATGGTTATAACAATACTTATGATGAGGGAGGGTGGGAGAATAGGAAAAAGGACAATCGTCAAATGAAAGGAGTTTGTGATTTTGTAAAACTAAATTATATTTACAAAACTTTTCTTTTTTCGAAATGAATGTAAAAATATTTTAAAAATTGCATTTGAAAACAAAAACCTAAAACTTGAAACCACCCCAAAGACGACCTTAACTTTGCCCGCTTTTCAACTGTCAATTGGTCATTCACCAGCAGGCAGCAGCCATTTACATCTCCCTTCGTTAAATCATTATAAATGTCTATTTTATTATTTAATGTTTTCAATTTATTGGTACTACAGCCATGGTCGTATCAACGCCTCCATGCTAAGGCTTACATAAGAAACATTGATTTTTATCCATATCCCTACCAAACGGCACAGTTTACTTGAGAGTTGAGACTGAAACGAGATAACCATGACGGGGTCAAGATATGGTCTATTCCAAATATATCCTTCTCTCTTGACATTTCATTCATAGGCTAATTCCAGTTCCGGCAACATACAATCTCACTTCTTTTCATCACCATCTCACCCTGCTAATGATGGGCAAATGCAAGTAATCATCACATGCATTTGATTCATTTGAACGACTAGTGACTACTGAAAACAAATTTTGATGTTCGTCATGCTAAATAGCATCGAGAATATATAGGGTAATATGTAAATCATGAAACATTAAAGGAGTAATTCATGATGATAGTCAGATGGAATGAAAAGAGTTAGTAGTTTGGTCATTTATTTTTGTGCAATTGCTGCAACCAATAACAAAATGAGAACATGCACAGCTGAAATGTTCAATCCTGCACTTCTGGCTTCTTTGCAGTGCCTTTAAGGTACCACCCCAAAGCCCCAAGAATTGTTACAGTACCAGCTACAACTGCATAATTCCGGTACTTGTCAGTTGAAACTCTGTCGGCTGTTGTTCCAGCATGTCCTGAGCTACTAGGTTTGGCATCAGTTACTGAACCCCCCGAGCCTGCTTCGGGTTGAGGACCCTAAATTAGAGTATATAGTTACCATTAAGTTCAAAGCCGATACTGATAGACAGGCAAAATTCATACACAATGGGAGAACAATTTCTAGCAAACAAGTTACAGAAACAGAAAGCTACACACGCGGGAAAGTGACAGGAAATCAAGTAAAATCAATATCGTAGAGTCATCGTCCTTTAGTTAGAAACATGAGTGGGATAAGAATGCAATGGACTTTCATTTTAACCTTACAAAGTATCTAAACCAAAAGTTAGTCGAAAAAAAAGGTAAGTGAAACACGAGATCAATAGTAAAGCAGAAGGGTTATGTAAATAAATAATGATAATCCTTAATAGGAACTGACCTCACCTAGAGGATAAGACTTTGTTGTTGTTAATACTTAAAGAGAGGAAATGAATCAAGTTTTTAGTTCAATTTTTTTCCTGTTAATAACTATTTGTCAACTAGCCCAGTTTTTCATGTTTCCTTTTTTGCCAAGCACCAATTGCTGAAAAATGTCTTTTCTCTCTCCTTAGGTCACCTTACCTAGAATCACATTTCATTGATTCATGCAATCTGCATGCTATATGAAAGCAATCCTTGGCACAGACAAATAGTAATCAAGTTTCATAACCATAGCAGGATGTGTTAGGATCTGTAAGCATGTGTTTCTGAAGAAACACTGATACAGACCGTGGATTAATTACGGACTTGATTCTAAAATGTTGCAAGATAGTCCACCAACATTCTTACTATCTTATCTTTTGGGAAATGATCTATCATGTAAAAATAAGAAGCTAGACGGTAATCTTTATGGGTGTTTAATGTGTAGCCAAGGATATTGTAATCAGTGTACCATTAAAGGGGTGGTGAACTTTTCTTTTTTATAGAAAATGTGTTTTAGACCCAATTACAAGTTTCCTTATACCAAATAACAGCTTAACATTTGAATTTAAAATAAAATAATAAATAGGTGTTGGGCATATGCGTTGATGGCCTTTAATATTTTAGAGTTTTTTTGTTGTGTGCGTAATGGCTTTTAAATGGATAAACAATTCAGTCTTAGATCATTAAACAAACTAAACCCAGAATGTATCTATTCCATCTGTTTGCCACCACATAAAACTGGTAAGAATCCTCAATCAGAAAATAAATACAGAACAATGGTCTGATGATCCAATGATTAAGTACTTTCAAGAAGTTAATCAAATATTGTAATGAAATCATAAAAGATTGAAAAGAATAAGAAGAGGGTATTGTTCAAGAACATACCTTGCGAGCAAGCTTCTCCAACTTCTCTTGCTCAGCTTTCTACAATACAGAAAATTAGTAAACAACATAGGTATTGTCAAGCACAAACCTAAAGGTTGACAAACACTAAAAACAAGAGGTAGCACCTTTCTCTACACTCTACAGTAATTGAGTGGATGGGAAAAAGATATGGATTTATACCTTTACATTTGGACCAACATGAACACAAAGATTTTGAACAGTGATCTATTTTCCAGGCAAGTGATAGACTAAAATCGAAGATTAACAGAGCACAAACGTGAGTAAATAATTGTTTCCTTCTGCTGGAACTTAAAAGTTAAAACCTAAGGCAATAGGAATGCCCTAACACACTGGATAAAACTATCCATAAAATTCCAATAGATTAGTCAAGGCCAAAACAAAACAAAATCAGTTAAAAATTTCAATGCACTTTCAAAAATACTAATTTAATGTTCCTCAACATGTGCAGAGGATGCAAAAAAGTTGTCTTTACTAACATCACATTTCTTTATTCACCAACACATGTTAGAAGCAAATTTTCCCAAGCACTGGTTTCAACATAGATTCTAAGCATATTGTGTATGCAACAAAAACTCATTATACTAGCTAAGTTGCTATGCAGCAACTATCGCAAAAGCTTAAGTTGTTGAGTGAAAACACATAAATACTAAATAGTTTCCAATTACATATCCCCTCACACAAAAGCCCTTTAGGCCTGAAGCATAGACAATGCACAGGTCCACCT
Source organism: Glycine max (assembly GCF_000004515.6). NCBI lineage: Eukaryota > Viridiplantae > Streptophyta > Magnoliopsida > Fabales > Fabaceae > Glycine > Glycine max. The sequence goes on from NC_038248.2 coordinate 7,388,144, forward strand.
AACCTTGTGCTGAGATTTAACCACTTAGTCACAAAGGCTCTGATTCCATATGGTGAACCAATTATTCCAAAATGTTAAAGTCGTTGGGCAAAATCACAGAAATGATTTTATATCTAACAATACCAAAGCTAATATAACCCAATTCATACTTCATATAGAACTTCTTAACCCCTCGAACACCAAAGCAAATCCGAATTATACAATACTCATATCCCTAAACATAAATAAATATCTCAAACCTAACAAGCACGAACAACTGCACCACAGGCAAGAAAAATGCTAACGAAATTACGATGGAAAAACTTCTGAACACACAAACTTGCTCCAATAGCAATACATTACACTAAAACTAAAACTTTCAATCCAAAGCACAATAATACCAAGCTTTCGAGGTTACCTTAAAGTAAGCATTTTCTGCAGCCTTTTCCTCCTCGCTCAGTATTTTTCCAGAACCACTGCTAAATAGCCTTCTAGATCCGTACCTTGCAGCCACACGTGCAGCCATTGCAGTTAGTTAAATGTTTTCCTCTTCTGTAAATAACATAACGAATCGCAAGGTTAATTTTACATTAATTAAGAACAAAGGTAGGCTAAAATCAGAGCTCAATTCCACATATTCCGAACACTTCACCAAAACCTCAACAATTTCAGATTGTGCATACAAATCACATCGAGTTTTCCAACAAATGGCGCTATATTAATTAAAGACGAGAAATGAAAATCTGTCGTTTTCGCAGCGATGCGAATAGCTTTAAGCATTGCATTTTTATTTTATTTTTTACAAAGTTCTTAGACACAGATTCGAGAGAGCTACAAAATCCGATCCAAATATTATTTGAAAAAGTTTCTATCGAAAATAATAAGAATAGGAATAAATTACCAGACTCAGTTCAGTGGAGAGCCCAGAGAGGGTTAGCAGAAGCAATGTGTGAGTCGTGTTTGTTCTTGAGGCGCTTAAGAGTTAAGACCTTCCCTTGAGGTTGAGGGTGCAAATACGGCACCGTTTCGAATTGCTCCCGATAACTATGATTAATGAAAAATACTTTCATGCCCGATAACTATTATCATTGTGATTACGAGAATCATGAATTCTAAAGAATCATAATTTTTAGGAATGATAAAATTTATTTGTTTGATTATTAAAAAAAATTAAGATAGGTTTTTTAAAAATTAAAGTAATATATATTTTTATCATTATTTTAATGATTTATGACGTTATATAATTTCATAAAAAATAACATCATAATTTTATGATAGTGAAAGAAAAATTAAACTTGGAAAAAAACATTTTCATTTCTTTCATGAATTTTTTTTCTTGAAAAACAAATTAAATTTTTTTTCAAGAAACATCCTTTATGAGGATTGATATTTATTTAAAGGTTAAATTACTTATTTGATCTTATAGTTCCACAATTCAAATATTTTTAGTTCCTATAATTTAAAAGTAATATTTTTAGTTATTATAATTTGAAAGTAATCTTTTTAGTTTATATAATTTGTATTTAATTATCTTTTACTCCTTGTTATAAAAATATATATAAAAATAATTAGTTATAAATTAGTTATAAATTATCAACTATTTTTTTATTATAAATTATCTTGCGATAAATTAGTTACAAATTATTTGATAATATTTTTGTAGTTAATTATACTCATATTTTATGATAAAGACTAAGAGAATTATAATATAAAATATAGGGATTAAAAATATCATTTTCAAATTACAGGGGTTAAAAGAAAATTAAAATGTAAACTATAAAGACTAAAATATACTAATCCTGAAACTATAGGGACCAAATGAGTAATTAAACCTTGTTTAGAATACATACCAAACATGAGAACTAAGTTTTCTCACATATAATTCCTTGAAAATAAAAAACTTTTCTCTTACCAAGGCATCAAAATGTTGTATCTCTTGAGATTCAATAAGTGTTTGTATTCCTTGAGATTTGAGAAGATGTGCTTTTTAGAATTAAAATAAAAATAAATAGAGTTTAATATGATAATATAAATCAGTTTTACGTTGTTATTCAATAAAAAATTATCGTTCAAATTACTTTAAAATAATTATTTTCTCGTAAATAAATACTAATGTTCTCACTTTTTTTTATTTTGTTCAAACTATATTTTTCTAGAAATTTTACTTCAAAACAAATGTTTAAATGAATGAATCATTTTACTTCAATCTAAACAAATGTTTGGGAAATATAATTCTCCAAAAATTAATCATTTTCAAAAAAATAAAATATAAAAGTAATTATATGTTTAAATGAATTAATTTAAATATACACTTGATTTTTTTAAGAGTGTTGTTAAGATCAAGATAAATTTAACATGAAATTGAACTTATATTTGATAGGATATATTTTTTTAGGAAGAAAAGTATTCATCCCTTTTTTATGAATAGGTACAGTAAACTTGATTTGGTCCTAATTGATCCTTAAAATTTATCTTTTTTTCAATGGATACCACAAATTTTAATTTCAATTAATCCTTAAATTTTATCTCTTTTTACACATAGATAACTAAATTTCAATTTTATCTAATCTCTGTTGATTAATAAAATTTACCCTTTTATGAATTGGGATTAAATTTTTTTTATAAAATACTTTTCCAAACATTAAAAAATAATAAAATTTAGAATTAAAAATCAAATAAAAACTCTTTTGATTAATTTTATTAGTTCCCATTTTTATATCTCTCTTCTAAATTCATATTTTTGTTATATTTTAAATATGGAAAATGATTAATAACCAAAAAATGATAATGAATAATTAACATTTAAGATAGATAACTTTATAAAAAAAAACAAATTTTAAAGATCAATTAGATTGAAATTAAAATTCAAAGTATCTATTTAAAAAAAATAAATAAATTAAAGATCAATCATAATAAATTTAAAGTTTAGGTATCTATTTGCAAAAGGAGATAAATTTTAAGTATTACTCAAGACAAAATTAAAATTAAGATGTCTATTTGTAAAAAAAAAAAAAAAGTAAAGTTTAGGAGTAACTAATATTCTTTGACCATTTTTTATTTCAACAAGAGAAATTTTTTTGTCATTCGTAATGCTCTTGATCAATTCGAACAAGAATGTCTTCCATATCATAGAGTAATACAAATAAAATTAAGAATAAAATGTTAATAGTAACTAATTAAAATAACAATTAAAAATGTGATTAAGAATATGTAGAAATGTATACTAAATTACTAAAATGTTAAAGCTATTGTTATTTATTTTTAATTAATAATTTCTTTTTATCTTCACCTTTTATAATGTAAGAGGAGTTTAATATTATTATTATTATTATTATTAATATTAAGATCAATTTATTTATAACTCACTTAATGCCTCTAAAAGTATATTAACTTGAGCTATAAATAAATTGATCTTAACATCACTTAGAGTGTGTTTAAATAGAGAATTTTAATTAAGGAAAGTAATTTATCAAAGAATTTAAATTTTTGTATTATAAAATTCATTATTTAGATTTTTTTTAAGAAAAAGTTGAATTTTTGGAATTTTAAAATAAAATTTTAAACAACTAAAAATGTGAAATTTCAATTTTCTTCTAAAGTGTGAGAAATTGAATTCTCTTCTTGATAGAAGAATCTTTTAAAATGTTTGCGTATTTCTTTAATAACATTTATCATCTCTTCCACATGAAAGTTTCCGAAATCTCATTCTTAAACTTGCAACTCTTCCCTCACACCGATAATCCTTTTCTTCAAGAATCTGAGCTTGTGGAACATCGATCGAGTGTGGGCGTAGGGGATACACGTAAAATTGCACCCGCCAGTCAGGGGAGCAGACGTCGCTATCCATTACGCGACAGAGGTACTCATCGACGCGGATGGTCTGAGTCATGCCTTGCATCGTTGACTGAATGCTATGGTCGGGGTGTGATGACGTACGCCGTCATGTCCCGATTCTTTTTGGAAGCACAACAATCATATCTTCTCTTCTCTTTATATTCATTTTCTTTCATTCTCACAATTTTAATTTTTTTATCTAAACACAAAATTTTAAAAATAAAAGAATTTCAATTGAAGAATTTAAAATTCTTAAAAAATGAATTAGGTAGTGTTTCTTGTTTGTAATAATTACTGCATTGAAATTGAATGAAAAGAATGAGAAAAATGTTGGCAATTAACTATTAGCTACTTTTAGAAGAAGAAAACTATGAAAAATGAAAAAAAAAACCATGTATATATAAGTATTAATAGATCGATGAATTGATAATACGACCTTTTATTTCATGAAATTAAAACTAAGCAAGATTTTTTAATTTGAATTTGATAAAATTGTTAATTTGGATATATGTTAAAAAGTAATGAATAATGGAATGTGCTATAAGAAGCACATAATATTTAAGGAAATACTTAATTAAGGTCGTAGTTTAGAATAACAGAGTAACTGACATTGATTTTTTGGGTTGGATGCCAAGTCTCGAACCTGAGTTGCCAGGGACAGGCAAGTTAAACAGACCGTTAGAACAGGTTTGAGATCGACTAACTGATATTGATTTGTTAATACATATATAGTAATCACTTAGTATTTAAATCACATGTTGGAAGCCAATGCATGCACTGATAAACTTGCTAAGAAGGGAGCATCCTCCAGTGAATTGATAGTTACGCTACATCAATGCCCTTTCTGATGTTTTGCCTTGTCTTTCTACAGATGCCATTGGCAATGTTTTCATTCGTTCGTAGTTTCTGCTTTATTTTCTTCATTAACAAAAAAAAGTAATAGTATTTAAGTTACTGACAATTGTTTTTTTTTTTAAAGAGAAGTTAGTGTTATTCGTTACGATAATATTACACTGAGTTACTATAAAATTCTAATTATCATAATTATAAAATCAAGATTCATTTAAGATTTAATGATTTAAATTGTAATGTTGTCATTTTTGATAATATTACACTGAGTTACTATAAAATTCTTAGAAATGCGAAGATAGGAATATGTTTTTTTCATGTTTATTAGAAGATAATAAAAAATATTTCCAGACATAATTTATTCTCTAGAATTCTTATTGTACATGTTTTTTCATTTTTATATTCTCATGTAAAGGGATGAGAATTTTACATTCTTATGGGAATATTTGAAATAATTTCTCAATTTCTTATTATTCAACCTCATCTATTTATTTAATTAATACTTTTATTTTTCAATTAAATTAATTCTCATGAATTAGAAGTATTTATCAAACATCTATGATGAGAATAACATTTTGAGTAATAGCATTCCTAGGAATATTATACCCAGGAATATAATCAAATCCGTAAAACAAACGCTCACTTTTCTCAATTTATTTTCAATTTTTTACATAATTGATAATATCTTTTTTATAAATAAAAAAATTGGGAGAGTTTGGTTGTTGGGGAACAAATCAAGAAACGACGGGAAATATTCTTTTACAAAACTTGCACTGGGATATTTTCAAGTCCACATTCCCAAATATCTTGCTCAATACCTTGAACCTCCATATAGTTTTTTACTTAATTCTAAACATTTATTATTTTTTGTTTAAAGATATAAAATACTTTACTAAAAATTAAAATAAACTATGTAATATTAAATGCAAAGATAAGTTAACAATATTTTTTTAATCAGCTGATGTTTTCCAATCTACTGGTTGTGATTCTTGGTGTATGACCATCATTGACCTAAAAACATATATTTAACACAAATAAAAATCGAACACAATTTTTTTCATTAAATAATTTTTTTTTCCACATATGAATATACAATAAGGTTTACATTATTACATCAATCTTTTGTTTAGTCAAAAAGTTATTACAACTTAAGTTAAATTTAAAAATAATAATTAACCATACTCATTCTAAACTTGTGAGATAAGTTAATTTATTAAATATCTTTATTTTAATCAAATAAAGTTATAAATTAATCAAGTAAACTATATAGATTAACTAAATAAACACACATTTTCTTTCTTTCTTTTCTTTTTTTCTTGAAGATCGAGAGCACACTTTTTCAAGTATCAATTTATCATATTATACTGTTAACAACTGTGCAGAACCAATAAAGCTAGCGGCTCTGCTTAGTTACATAAGAGAAATTCCGATAGCAATAGAAAGAAACAAGAGAGGAAAATGGTAAAAGCATAGTGTGCCATTATTACTACCACCATGGTGGTGATGAGTCGTGCCTGCAGCAGTGCCACCACCTCCACGTCTAAAGACACCACGTCCACCACCTCCACTGCCACCGCGACCTCCACCACCACCACGCCTATTAACTGATACTACTTCAATTTCTGTTAAACTTGTTATAGCCACTGTCCTTGCTAATATCAAGTTAGCATATAATAGTAATTTTCATACATCATCCTTTAATTATATATCAACACATTGCTACATGAATTTGATTTTTAAGTAATTATATTATAATCAAAATCTTTTTAATAATATATATAACATTACATTGAATCATAAATAATTATAAATATATTTTATCCTTTTTTTTTCTCCTTATCTTCTTATATATTTATCTTCTATCCTCACATTACTTATTACATTTTTTTTATTAAATACATTAAAATGTGAGAACAAACTGTTAGCTAATCACCCTAGAATGAAAGGGATGATTTCGTACTTCTTGATATGTGAAGATACATTGTTAGGTATTTCATTTTTTTTCATTGAAACCAAACCTAAACCTATGATTGAGAGATAATTGTCCATATACTGATAAGGCATGTATGAATTCTGAAGAAGAGAGGAGTTGTGGTAGTCCCCCCGGATCGCCTGGATCCCACGAGTGAAAAGAAAGTTGGATCTACATTGGATCTCACCTGAATTGTTCCATCTATCCTTCCTGAGGATAAGTTTGGTTTCAAACCCCGATTCAAACATGAGAAGTACGCCATGCTAATGTGCCTTGGATTACCTCTGTTATGTAAAATTTGATTAAGTTATGAAAATTAAATTTCGATATAATTGCTTGAAGATGAATAGAGGAAGAAGCCCTTCAAAAACAAGTAAAATAGGAAAAAAATTGAGAAACTTGATTACAGTCTAAGGAACTTATTTTTATTAAAATTGTTCATTTTGATAATTTCGTTCACACATGCGAGATTGAAAAACACTCGAGTAAATTATTTTTGGACAAATCGAAGTACCAATTAGCGCGATTATGGAGAAGTTATGCAAAGACAATTTACCAATATTAGATCATTGTATATACGAATACCTTTGTACACGTTTTGAAATCATGTAATTCAATTGTTAGTATTGTAAATTTATACACCGTTGACTGCCAATTTCGGGGGATTGATACACAATCACTTAATTCCTCAAAACACCAACATGTCTACCATCGAAATTGACAAATGTTCAACAGGTCATCATGTATGTATTCAATTCCTCAAAACATTAGTCAAAACAAGTTGAAGAAAATAAGGGATCCTTGTTATTACATTGTTCAAGTATGGGCTCACTTGTCTCAACAACTAGCATGGGAGCAGAGGTATCAATAACAGCTTCGATCCTAACTTGTTCTTCTACAGTTAGAGGGTTATGTTCAGTTTCAATGTTCAGAAGATCATCAAGTGTAGAATCCACCTCAATGGCATTCTTTTCGATTATGGGCTCTGGAATTGATGTTGCCTTGAGGGAGAAGAAGCATTATGGCTTTGAACATCTTGATCTTCTAGATCTTCAGCTTCTCTAGCATTATGAGCATCCATCGTCAAAACTGGTATATCTAAATACATGTATTAATTCTAATTACTTGACATTTAAATCGAAATAGTGAAAATGATTCAAGCTCGAAATGCTTACCAATTGTTTCTTTATTTACACTCTTGGCACTCGAACTGACAGCAGAGGTATCTTGATTTTCTTTTTCCAGTCGAAAGATAAAGAGTTTAGTCTTATAAGTTCAATCCTATAACTGTCAAGAAATTACAATGAGAAAGAAATTATGAACGCTTAGAAATTTACCCCGTTATCATCGCTTTGAGAGGGATCCTGAGATGATGAAAGATCCACTATTTTGTCAACCTGCAAAGTAGAAAGTCAGGATCTATCCCTCAGTATTTCATTCGAAAGATATGTCTCAAGAAACTCTCTAGCTCAAGATATGGTGAAATAAATTTTCTTCAAAGTTTCTTGGAATACCTTTTGCTTTGGGGTAGCAGCAGAAGTAGCTTTGAAAGAGGAACTAACAGGCACATCCTTATCAAAATCATCCAATCCCTTTGAGATATCAATCTTCAATGGTTTGGAGGTGGTAGACTAAAAAGACAAGGAAAATTGGTTAAATTATGAAGATCATAGAAATAAGTTAAACATAAAGTTTCAAACCTTGGATGGTTGTTGTAATTTTGGTGGTTTTGGTGGAAGCCTAATTGATCATCAATCTTGGTTTTACTGGTCTTTTTCGATCCCTACAAGAGAATCGATCATGTTTAGGAAAAGTCAGAAAGCAAAGTCAAGAGTGTTAAAGAATTCGAATACCTGTTGTCTTGTGCTGCTCTAAGAGGAAGTTTTTCACTTTCGAGAGGTCTTCTTCGAAGACCCCTGATCATCATCGTCCCAGTCTTCATTTTCCCCTTGATGAGAAATCTTGATGGGAACAACTGAAAATTGAAACTGAAACATTAAAATATTCAGTAAAGATGGATTCAAGTACCTTGATATGATTAAATACAAAATTTACCGTTTAATTGTTTAGTTTCGATTTCTACACATCGTAGTGGTAAAATGCCTTTTAGGTAATGAAGGTAATCTCCAAGATAAATTTTAGCAAATGCAACTTTTTGAGAAGGAGGAGTATTTTTGAGTTTATACATGGATAAGAAAGGCAATAGTTCTCAAACCCAAGGAGGATTTCGAAGACTCTTACTTAGACCAAAACAAGCTTTTGGAAAGAGAGGAAGGTGTTTTGGGCAATATCGAGAAAATTTGGTGTTTCCTTTCTTGTTAATAACTCTACTAATGGCTCTATTTTTTCTCTATTTTTCCCCTAAGGGCAAAAACAACTTCTCGATAAGTTTGTATGGGACAATTTGGATGATAACAAATACAATAGAAATTTTCGAAGCGAGTAATTTCGACAGATAATTTGTGTTTACCTTTACTCTGCTTGCTGGTGTCTTGCACAGAACTACGAGATTTAATTAGTTTATCTAAGCAAATCACAATCGAAATATGTCTTTTAGAATAATAAGTTGTCCACCAAGAGTGGAAATCTTGCATGCTTAGATAACAATTCTCGAATGACGATGGTTGAAAGTGAAACTTCACTTTTGGGATTCCATTTCGAATGAATTTTAGGATTAATGACTCTTCTCCCGAGAGTTGATTAGGCCTAATCCTTTTCTTGTATAGTGGCACCGGAGGGAGTTGGCACAAACCAAATTGTCTTGCAAAGAGTTCCAGTTGGTAAGGGTAAAATCTAAGATCTTTCGATGTAGTTCCTGTAAAAACGATGTCCCAAGTGAGAAAATTTTGACTAATTCAACTTGTTGACCAGGGGTGTCATAAGGGAATCTTAAGTTTAACCACTTGGGGCCTACCAGATTTGCATTCGAAAACACGACCAAAGTCTTATTAAACTGATCAAAATTCAAGAAAGCTTTGATGTACTTGTTGATAAATATTTGTGTTTTAATTTAAAATTTATAAATATATATTAATTCTATTTTATAAAATAAAATATTTATATTAGATTTTCTTAAGATTTTGTTTTAATGAGTCAACTAGTTTGTTATGTTTGTTGTGACAACTGTAGGTTGGTTTTCCAACGGTCATATTTCTAACGGTCATATTTTGTTGTTGCAAAATGCCTATATATATCTCTCTCCTCTTTTCTAGAAATGATAGACTGAGAGCTCTGGTTTCTTTCTGCCAACAATTTATCTCTTTCTTTTCCTATACAAAACTTAATTTTTGTGAGAGCAAGAGCATTGGTGTTCATAAGGTTCGGGGATCCTTTCGCTGCACACGATCGGAACCAACGGGTTGTCGTATCTTGGGAGAGGAGCGCAATCAGAATTTCTTACCCGTGCAGTGGGGGCGTTTTCTCTCTAAGGATAGCGTTTACGCGCTTCAACCCAGGCTATTTAATTCTTTCCCTTAATTTAATTTTCCCTTGTACTTATTGTATGCTATAATGTATTATTCATGTGTTGTCAATTAAATTTATTTTGCTACTGCTATTTTGTTATTTAATTCAAGACTGTGCATCTTCTTCATATTTATTTTCCTTCATTTTTATTTTATTTTCCAACAGTACTTAGTATAACACTCATAGGTGTAGAACTCTTTGCTTAAAGTCAAATTAGTCAACCAAGCTCCTTCGATCTTCAGTTTAAAATGAGAGGGGATATCTCTTTCAGGAGTAATATGATTGACTAAAATTGAATTTAGCGACACATAATCCACAAAGGTCCAGCTATTGGCTTCATTTTGCCTGGGGTGTCCAGAATTTCGACAGCTTCTTCCATGAATTTGTAGATTGAAGCTAGAAAAAACTTCCTAAGACAAATATTGTCTCCAAAATGAAGAGCTTGGGCTAAATTATAACTATACATGGGAATTTGGAGAGAACGAGTGCAACTGAGGTGTGAAGATACCCAATACATAAAAAAAGCTATATACTCCACATTAGAAATCTGTTTAGTATTCCTCACATTCTTTTCGATGAAATCCCCACAGGACTTATCACTAAAGTCTATGTCAATTTCAGCTCTTTCGATCTGGTCCTTGAATAAACCTAAAGCATAAGTTTTGCCTAAGGGTTTAAGGCCAATAATAGCAACTATGTCTAATAGAGTTAAGCTAACTGGACCATAAGGAAGTTCCAGCGCATGTAAACTTCGATTGCAGAAAAGGAATAAGGCCATCAACATAGGCATATCTAGACTCACAATGTCGTATTTGCTTAACTAGATTAAGTCATAGATACCTATGTTTTTCCAGTGTTGGGATTTTTTCGCTTCTACCCTAGCAAGCCAATTGAAGAAAGTCTCCATATCCTTTGGAGGCGAGGCCCTAAAAATCCCACTTTTTTGCTTCAAAAAATCACTCCTAACGGCTTCCTTATGAACTAGAGGGTACTCTTCCTCTTAAGTGGGGAACCAAGACCCAATGGCCTCGTAATTCATCTCAGGGTTGTACGAACCTACAAATCAAATATCTTTAGAGTTCAGAAAAGCTGGAAGTAGTACCTGGGTCTCCCATACTTTCTTGCATTCCTTTGCATGCCCAAGAACGGAGAGTAGCTCAAGGCCTTGATTTATCCTCGTTGAGGACACGATTGGTGTTGGTAGTGGTGTGCTTCTTCCAGTGTTAGCAGAAGCATCTTGCTCTGAGGGGTTGGTGTGTTAAGAAGAGGCAGTCATTGTTGAAGAAAGGGAAGAGGACGAAGAAAAGAGTAGTCGCAAGAAGTAGTGGAATACTACGGACATATAGTTCAGTATATAAAGTTTAAAAGATTGAAATTTTCAAAATATGAATAATTTAAATATCTTTTAAGACTAATGATATGATCTTACGACATATTAATAAAGTAGGTTGTTACAATCGTAAAATAGGCAATCATCTCCTATCGGCTAGCATGAAAATAGCAACCATGATTAAATGATGTTTCCCATGCATTAAATATTGATTAGACAAGATATTAAAGTAATATCTGAATATTTGTTACAAAATTATTTCATTCTCAAAAGATATTAAAGTAATATCTGAATATTTGTTACAAAATTATTTCATTCTCAAAAGATATTATTTGAATATATTATTTTTGGGAGCATATGTTTCTTTTATTATGTAAATTTTGATTAAGTTGTAGAAATCAAAATTTTGATATAATTGTTTGAAGACGAATGGAAGAAACACTTCAAAAACAATTAAAATAGGAAAAAATTTGAGAAACTTGATTTTGCAATGGAAGGAACTTATTTTGATTGGAATTGTTCGTTTTGATCATTTCGTTCATGTAGTGAGATTGGAAAGCGTTGAAGAGCAAATTATTTTTCAACAGATCAAAGTATCAGTTAATGTGTGCACATATCAAAATTATATAATTCAATTGTTATTATTGTAATACACATTTCTAAATCTTTTATTTTTTTCAATCTTCATTTCTTCTTAAAACTTTACTTTTTCAATCCCTATTTCTTATTACTATCAAATTTTTTTAGAAACTAATCATTAAATCAAAAACATTTTTATCAAAAGTTATTCTATTATCTTATGAATTACAATCTTATTATAACTAAAATGAATATGTTTATCAAAATTATTATCATAATTTGCATTAAATATTAAATAATTCTCTATTAAGTTAAAAATTATAAACTTATTTGTTTAACAAAAAAAAATCATAATCAAAAATAAATTTGATCTCATTTTTAAATATTTATTTGTTAACACAATCATTCAGTAAAAATTCCTTTACTATCTTAAAAATATTTGCTTTTCAAAAAATAGATACAATTTTCACTATTAACACAAACACACACATAATCCTTGCGTGTGGTAGTGGTAGAATTTCTTTTTATTTAAAACATAAAAATGGTTGCTTGTTTTAAGTTGAAGATATATAATATGTGTCATCCACACACAAGAAAAATTTGAAAATTGAACCGGAAACACAAGAAAAAGTTAAGAATTATATGCTACTTGCTGATGAGTTACCCTTCTGAACTCGCTCATAATTAATTGCATCGATGGAAACAGAAACCAATTATTGGCAGATCTAAAGAGTCGTTTAAATTAATTAAAGTACTTTCTTTTTCGTGAATTTGCTCTATCTTTCCTTTCTCTTCCGTTTGATACTCGTCAAATTTTCGACTATTAATTTGATAAATACTGAATTATATACTATTTCTTTCTCGTATCTTTTAATATTTGAATTTTTTAAATTCTTTTCAAAACATTTAATGTTTTAGAATTTCAAAATCTAATTAATACATTTTTCTCAAATACACCGTTATTTAATATTAAATTACAAATATCAAATATTAAAGTATTAAATAAGATCATTTTAGTCCAAATATAATAATTTTTAATTTTCATTAAATATTTCTTAATCTATATGTAATAACCTTAAACATAAAAAATTACGAAAATGAAGTAGTATTTTATAATAAATAAAATATATATGCAGTACTTACTGGAGTTTAGGCAATCGCAAGTTCACAAGAATCACAACTATATGAAAAGAATGGGAAAGAAATACCTGTATGAGAGGAGTTTCGTTGGTGTTCTGAATTAGCCGGAAGAAGAAGCAGCAGCAGCACATGCAATGTAGAAAAAACATGCTTCCTGATGTGTGCCATTACAACTTACAAGCGAGCTCCTTTCAATTCAAGGGGTTAATTTCGATATCAAATCTCAGAGTCACATGCACTAGCATCTTTTTAATTGTATACTTGAAATGGACTAAAACAAAAATCAGTTCTATTCACTAAAATGGTAATGAGTTCTTCTAAAAATGTAGTATCATTTTTTTTAATGAGTAAATGTAGTATATATCACTAAAAATGCAAAAGATGGTATCATACATTAAATTTAATTTGAGTAAAAAATAAAACAATGAGTAATGTATGTGTAAAGCTTTTACAAAAGCACAAAAAATAATGTTTGTATAAAACCTAGAAAGTTTTTTTACGTGGCATAAACAGGCCCAAAGTTGAAGGGGAAAAAAACTGGTAGAAATAAAGACTTGTGGCTGCATACCATTAAAGCCTATGACTTTGTTTTTAGAGGATTAAAGTCTATAATTTAATTGCTACTATATCATCTACTCCTACTCGTCATTTTGCAGTAAAAAAAAATATACTCATCGTTTTAAAGTCACAGATTTCAAAAACAAAAAGTCACGTCTTGAAAATAACGACAAAACATCTCATAATTCATTTTGGGTTCAATTACTTTATATATAGCATGGTTATATCTCATTCATCAAAGACTTTTTTTTTCTTCATTTAATTTAGTCAATACCAGTCATCGTCGCGATTTTATTTACATGACAGTTTAGGGATCGTTTCACATGTTTTCTTAGATCTAAGCATACGATGACTTGAACATGATAACATGACATTTCCCCGTCATCAAGTATGGACTCGATATAAAATAAATTTATGAAATTTTTTAAATAAACATTAATTAGCTAGGTTAAATTTCCAATATGAATATATGATGAATGACTCAACTAGTAAACTATGATTCCAAATGTATTACAAAATTAAACTAGTGTCAAGTTCATTGTATATATGTCTGATTTTGTCCAATTAAGAAAATTCTTCCTCTCAACATATATATAGTCTTTGTTGATGTCAATTGCCAACGAATCTCTCTCTCTTTTCTTCATGATCATATCATAGTATTTCATGTTATCCTTTGATTACATGATGGTCACTGTCTTTGTATAAATGATTATGTAAGATTAATTTAAATGCACCACGGACTTCATTAATTGGTCTTTACATATACATCATCCTTGCACCTTCCATATATACCTGCTCATTGTTCCAAAAAACTATAAAATATATATAACCTTCCCCTATACGAATTATTATTACTATACAAACTCACAAATAACCCTCCAAAAATGAAATTGGTGGTCCTGTTAACGTGATAAGCTTCTCATGGGCATATTGCATGCAACTTCTTTCCCATGGGCATATTGCAACTTTTGCTGCTTCTCTCCACCTATCTACTACTTCACCTTACCACTTACCACTTGATTCTTAAAATCCTATCTTTAATTTACTTTTCCTCCTTGTTCTCTTCTAAACTCTTACGTCTATGACCATTGACCAAGAATTTGTGATAGGTAATTAAACTCTCCTTTGATACGACTTTGCATAGATCGATTCAAATTCTTTTATCTGATTTTGTTAATCATGAGAAAAGAATTAATTTGAGAACATATCACCCAACTTTTGCAGGAAATTCAATGTACCTTATTCTCGATTTAATTTAATTTTGCCAATGTACCGACGAAGTAACTACTTAATTTCTCATAGGCATGTAAAATCGATAATTCTCCTCCTAATTATAGATACCATACCTCTATAAAATGAGATCAATTTAGAATGTGGAGTCTTCCATCGAAGTCAGCATAAGAAATAGGCTTAGCATGCATATTTTACAGGTTAACGGACTAGCTCATAGACTATTAATTGTATTTTTTTTAAAATAGAAATTATATTTAATAATTATTTATTTTATTTATGTTTTTAATATTTGATTGATGTGTTTGAGATATTTGGAAATGCTAATTATTGGTAAATGGTAATGTGTTATTCTCCTTCTTTGTTTGTTGACTCATTTAAATTATCTGGATATTCTATTATTATTTGGTTTGTGCTTTATTAATATATTTATCATATTATTAAATTTTATCAATTGTTGGCAAGTAATATAACATAAAAGGAAGATATAAAAAATTCTAATTTAGACTTTAGTTTTAGTTTAATTACATTTTCTTTAAATTATTTTTTCATCCTTGAACTTGCCCGTTTTAACTGATGGAGGATGAACATCTGTAAAAAAAAAACAAAAAAAAAAACTGATGTATGTGCGCACAAACCAAAAAAATACAGTCCATTTATTTTGCAGAGACTACCAACCTAACCAGTTAAAAATATATCATTACGAAGGGAAATTAAAAGGTAAAAAAAAAAATTCTTTAGTTTAGTCAAATGAATTTATAGATTAATTAAGTAAAATATAAATGAACTAAAACAAATACACTTTTCATGTATCAGTTTTTTTTTTTTTAAGGTTTTTCATGTGAACATCGTATAACACTATACTGTGAACATCGTATACAAAAGTTGTTAAATTGGATAACTGCAGAATATCGACATAAATTAAGCGACAGAATATATGTGCTTAGGTACATAGAGAAATTCCCATGGAAATAGAAAGAAACAAAAGAAGGAAATGATAAAAGCACACGTAAATTAATGTGGCATTACTTTTATTACCATGGTGATTATTATTATTGTTTCTCTGATGAGCAGAGCCTCCAACAGCAGCTCCATATAAAGGGATTGTGCTACCATGCATTCCCATGCTGCTTGCGTGACCACCACCACGACTATTAAACATTCCCATGCTTCTTGCGTGGCCACCTCCAAAACCCCCACGACCTCCACTACCACCGGCATGGCCGCCGCCACCACCACCCCGCCTATTAACTGCTACTATAATTTTTGTTGAACTTGTTATAGCCGTTGTTCTTGCCTTGTCTGCAAGTTATTATAATATATATGAAGTTAATTTTCTTTCATGGTTTAGTATAAGTTTCCATGCATTATCAATTACTTATATATTAACACATCCTTTCATGAATTTGATTTTTCAAGTAATTATATTATAATCAAAATCTTTAATAATATAGCATAACATAATTGAATAGTGGATAATTATAAACAGGGATGTATCCAGAATTTTTTTTACAAGTGGGAACATAAAATAGTCTAATATTTTGTCAAACAAAAATTATATAAGTTTTATTAAAAATGATAATAAAAAAAATTAAAAACAGTAAAATTTAAAAGGATAAAGTGAGTAAATTTAATATCAATTTATTTTTTCTTTTATCTTTTATAACTATTTATATTTATCTTATTGGAACATAATTTATTTTTTATTGAAATAAAAAAATATTTATTTAATATATTCAAATAAAAAAAATTATTTTGTGGGGTAACATTGTTCCCACACTCCAATGAGTGGATATGCCACTAATTATAAACAAGAGAATTTCTACGGTGCCCATGTTAATTTGGAGTATTGATTTTTTAACCAATAGGAGTCAAACTGTATTATTATATTATTATTTTAAAATTTAATGATAATTAAAAAAAATTAATTTTTAAAAAATATTAATTTAAAGAGAAAAATTAAAAATGTGACCATTAACATAATAACAACTAACACGATATGGCAATAAATTCTGAAAGTGATAAAAAATTCACAAATTTTAAAATTTTGAATTCCATTTTCTTTTTTCTCAAAAGAAATAAAAATTCTCTTTTTTTCTCAAAATAAAAATATAATAATGAAATTCATAATTTTAAAATTTGTGGATTTTCTTTAATACTTAATTTGTTGATTGTTATTATGCTATTTGTCATATCCTTATTTTCTTTATTCTTATCTTTTCTTAGGTCTTTGTATTTTAAAAATTTTAGATATAAGAGAAGAGATCAAATTATATCACTATAATTTTGATAATTATTATATTATTTTTATAACTTGATATATAATAATAATATATGTGATGGTTCTAATTATACATGTGATATATGTGCTTTTGTTTCATCACATTATTTTTTATAAAAAAAAAATTATTATTTTCTTTCACATATATTATTGTATACATGTGATATATGTAAAAGAAACTTTCAATTTAACAATAAATTATTTCTAAAAAATATTATTCAGTTGAAAGTGATATAAAATAATATAATAGTTATCATAGATATACTGGTATAATTTAATCTTTTTTTTTTTATATATAATTCTCTTGAGTTGTATATGCCATTTTGTGTTTTTGTCAATTTTTATATACAAAAATATATATAATTCTCTTTAGGTATTTTATAAAAGTTTTTGTTATCCATTAGTGCTTTGACAATTTTTTTACATAATTTTAACATTTTAATTACGTAAGAAATATAAAACAAATTAAGAATTAAACTCTCAATATAATTTTTTAAAGAGAATTATATAAAATACCTAAAATTTGTAATTTGTTGTCATATCGTATTGCTTGTTATTATGCTAATTGGCACATATTTACTTTTTTTTTTGCTTTAAATTAATCTTTTATTAACATTTTAAAAAAATAAAGTTTCTTTTCTCAAATTTTCATTAATTTATTAAATAATAATATAATAATACTGTTTGATTCCTATTTAATTTGTTGAAAAATCAATCATACCAATACTCCAAATTAACGGGCTTACGGTAAAAAATATAACATAATTGAATCGTGGATAATATAAACACGACAAATTCTCTTATAAACATACATATGTACACACAACTTTCTAGTTGTTCTTCCTTTCACTCAGAATTTAAAATAATTTGTCATGAAACCAACAACTATAGTAAAATTAAATGACTATTTAAATTTTTTTTAAATTAAACAAGGGTTTCGAGAAAAAAATTAAACCATAAAATTATTATATTAATAAAGTTAATTAAAAAGTTAAAGAAATTTTAAAAAATTTACACTTGAAGCTCAGCTAGCTCCACCACCCTATAAGAAGATCGAAGAATACACCCCTAGAAATAGCTAGCTATCAAATGATCAGCATATGGCAAAGGCAAACAATGATATATATATATATATATATATATATATATATATATATATATATATATATATATATATATATATATATATATAATTTCTTTTTATTAAAAACATAAAAATGGTTGCTTTGTTTTTAAGTTGAGAATAATATATGTGTGTCATCCACATTTAAAGAAAAAACTTTAAAGTTATATGTTGCTTGCATAGAAAAAGGGAATGTCTGCTATGGCAGTAATGCATATATGCCAAACTCTTTCACATTTTCTTTTCTTCTCTTCTATATATCAAACACAAAAGCGCTAAAAATATCCATGATAATTTTTTAAGGAAATTAAAATAAAGTTGAGTTTCTTTGGCTTCTGATCATGATCACAAGTTTGCATACCTTCAGAATCCTCACACAATTAATTGCATGATCCATGGAAACAGAAACCAAATTAGCCGATCTAATTAAAAATAAAACTTTTTCTTTCTTCATAAATTTGTTTTCTCTTTCCCTTCTCTTACGATTGATACAGGTCAAATTTTCAACTATTATCATTATACATGATTAATTAATTATGATATAGAGTTTGATAAATTCCGAGTTATATATATACGTACTTAATTTATAAATAACTACAATAAGCAGTACCTAGCCTACGCAGTTTAGACAAAATCACAACTAAATGAATAAAATGAGCAATACCTGTATGAGAGGAGTTTCTTTGGTGTTCTGCAGTGACCGGAAGAAGATGATGATGAAACAGCAGCACAATGCAGACTAGCATCACATGCTTCCATATGTGTTCCATTACAAGCGAGTTCCTTTCAATTCAACGGGTTTCAACTTTCAATATATATGTCAAAAAAAATAAACTTTCAATATATATAAACCTCGCACGAACTTCTATTTATATACTTCACAGCGCGTGTACAGCTTCCACTCCCTACTAATTCTTTTCTTTTAACTGAAGCAACTTAGGGGGCTGTATTGGATTAAGATTTCAAAGGATTTTAAAAGACTTTTTTATGATTAAAAAGTCTCGTGGTATTCAATTAAGACTTTTATAAAATATAAACAAATCTTGTGGTATTCAACAATAAATATTTTTTTTTCAGGACAACAAAATCTGTTGGTATTCAATTGAGATTTCTTACCACTTTTAAAATGTCTTTTGGTATTCAAAAATAAATAGATTTTGATGGATTCTTTTGTGGAATGGATTTTGAGAGACTTTTTAGTTAGAAATACACATAAAATACTCCTCCAACAATCTCACCCAAACCCTTGAGACTTTTCATAATCTTCCAAAGACTTTTTCTTCTCCTGCCGAACAAGACACAAACCACTAACAGGTTCATTCTCTTACAACTTTTCAATCAATTTTACCTATTTTTTTAATGGCAATCGATAGTCAATATTGTTCATACTATATGTATATTACGCAAATCAAAAGAAAAGGGTGCTGTATATGCTTCAAGATTTCGTATTCATATTGTTTTCAACGTCCAGGCAATGAATATGCATCAAAAGAATGACAATTGATATGCATCAAGATTTCATATTGCTTTTTTTTTAGTACTGTATATGCAAATCAAAATAAAAAACTCTTTTTTTTTCTGTTTCTTCAACTTGTTTTTTTACAACGTCCATTATTATTATTATTATTTTCTTGTGTTATTATTAAAATGTTAATTATTAATGTGTTATTATTATTTTTTTGACAGCGTGTTATTATTTTTATTATTGTGTTAATAATTTTTTAATTGTTATTGTGTTATTAATCTTCGGCATGCATCCTTAAGGAATGTGATTGAGAGGATATTTGGTATTTTTAAATCGCGGTTCACAATTTTTAAGTCAGCACCTCCATTTCTATTTAAAACACAAGCAGAGCTTGTGTTGGCATGTGCAGCACTTCATAATTTTCTTCGCAAAGAATGTCGTTCTGATGAATTTCCAGTGGAACCTACTGACGAGTCTTCATCTTCATCTTCAGTGTTACCAAATTACGAAGACAATGATCATGAACCCATTGTTCAAACACAAGAGCAGGAACGAGAAGATGCTAATATATGGAGGACTAATATAGGTTCAGATATGTGGAGAAATGCTAATAATTAGGCGAACATGAAGTGAGAATCACTTTATTATTATTTTTTTAGGCAATAATGACTTTGTTATTAAAAGGTTTAAAATTTCTATCGTTTTTATTTTCTTTATTCAAACATTATAATTTATTTATCATCTTTTTCATTCACTTTTGTAACTTCCGTTATTTTTTTGTTTAAAATGTATTAATCTTTCAAAATCTTAAAAATCCATAAAGTACTTTGAAATCTTAAAAATCTGTGTTAAAAATCCATTAAAATCTTGGGTTAAGAATCCTGATTGTAAAAAGTCTTTTAAAAAAAATCTTTTAAAATCCCACAAAATCAATACAATCCCACATAATCTTTTAAAATATTCAAGATTGTTTTTGTCAAAATATTCTCTCAAAATCCCAATCCAATACACCCCCCTTAATTATAACACTTCTAGAAAAAACTATAAAATCCTTTCTTTTTCCTGAACTTTTTTTAAGACAAAAACTATAAAATACGTCTTCACGCATTATCAATTTTGTATCTCTAACCACATTTTTTATTTATTTAAGCTAGTTTAATTCATATTTGAAAGTTGGAACATTGTGTAAATTAATATTCCTTTCTCACTTCTGGACATGAGAACCTGTATGTATATATATAGAGAGAACAAGACTGAAGAAAAAGTCTAACAATTTGTAACTCACTGCTGTGTTTGGATTGTTGGTGGTACCATCCGTTTGCACCCAAGCTCACTTTGGAGGAAAACCTCATCTTCCTTGCTTCCACCATAGATCCAAACATGTATTAAATCAGAGAACAACTTTTTATTCCATGACTAATAATCAAGAAAATCAAAATTATCCCTCCTTTTCTCCTTTCTCTTCCACACGTTCCTACACTGCCACAACCGGTTGAGGAACGAACGCTGCAATTCATCACGATCGAACAGGGCAGGGGAATGAGAATTTTATTCCGCAATGAAGTTCGATAGGTTTTGGCATGTGCTACACCTTGCTACAATATGTTGATATATATATTTGAAGCTATGGCATTTAAATGGGCTGTCCAAGTTTCCTTGCAAATATTCTTAGCAAGAGCTACACTTGTCGAATCAAGCAATGGTATTCTCAACAACAAACTACTTGTAACAATTGGGTATGTGCCCATTTCATATTAAAGTGAATAATATAAACTATAAAAAAAGAAAGAAAGAAAGAAGAAGACAGATGAAGAGGTCAAGAGAAGAACGAAGATGCGTAATCCAATCCAAAAGAAGGAACAACACCAGGTCGTTTAAAGAGGGTATTTCAGTAAATTCCGTGTTATTTTGTCATTGTCCATCAAATTACACATAACAAAAAGTTGTCATGTAATTTGCTTATTTGTGTTGTACTGTACTCCTCCTTCTCTTAATTCTATGTTATTTCTTAATCTAAATTCTTTTTTTTTCTACCATAAATCTCACATACCAGAATTTTTAATTAGTTAAATTGTAAAGTTTTTCACACTAATATTACATAAATAAATAAAAAATTGACATGTATATTTCTTAACGTGAGATTAAATAACATTTAATAAATGTATAAGATATTATTATATTTACACTAAAATACCCTTTTTAATATCTCATTATTTATGATAAATTATAATAGTATTAAACCCAAATTTCATCCTTGATGAAAGTAATTTTTGATCAAATTTTAAATTTTAAATTACTCAAAGTTTCTTTCTTGATAAACAAAAAGATTAAGACATAAAAAACTATTGTGCCAAATATTAATAAGGACTTAAATAAAAATATAATTAATAATATTTAAATTTGTAAAACATTAATAGTTTTGAAATACAAACAAAATACTAAAACATCAATAAATATAGAATAAAAGGTCATAATATTATAGAGTTTAATTTTTATAAATTGTAAATATAAACTTATTTTATATTATTAGCTAATTAGAAATCATCCTATGATTTTTAAATAATTATTACAAAGACATTAATTTTTGCAAAAGTAATTTAATCTATGAATAATACCTGTGTTTTATATAAAAAAAGACAAATTATAATTAGACAATAACATGACAAATGTTTATATTTTCAGTGCATTTTCTTTAAATTATATTTTTATATATAATTTGCCGGAAAGTATCATTGCAGTATATTCCCATGTTAATATGTGATTAAATATTAATTAATTAACCTTATCAAAACATTGTACTAGGAATAAGGCTGGACACTATATTCCCATGGTGTCTTGCATGTACTTTGTAATCTCCAATAATCTTGGGTATCGTCCGAATGGCCTGCAGGTAGATAGATAGAAATTAGAAATCACCTCTTCCCTTCTAAAAAATTCCCAACCAGATATTAACCCTATATATAGAGGCACACACATCATCCCTAATATCCAGTATTTCAAGGTGTTCAACATTACTACCTCTTTAATTTGCTATTAACTGTGTGTAATACATAAAGCAAAGGATGTCTAATTCCACCACCTTGAAAGTTGTCTCAGTTGTCATATCAGCTTTTGCCATCGTGCAAATGGCACTTGCGGGTGACCCAGACATTCTGAGTGACTTCATAGGCCCAATAAATGGCATGATACCAGATGGGAACTTTTTCACCTACACAGGCTTCCGTGTCCTGGTAGGTCAAAACTCACCACCCTCAACTTTCAAAGTATTGAAAGCAACCATGGCAGAGTTTCCAGCACTGAACGGACAAAGTGTGTCTTATGCTGTTCTTCAGTTCCCAGCAAATACCATCAACCCACCCCACACTCACCCTCGTTCTGCAGAGCTTCTTTTTGTTGCACAAGGTTCTCTTCAAGTAGGGTTTGTGGACACCACCAACAAGCTCTTCACGCAGAGCCTTCAAGCTGGGGACATGTTTGTCTTCCCAAAGGGTCTTGTTCACTTCCAACACAACGCCGATGCTAGTAAGCCTGCTCTTGCTATTTCGTCCTTTGCTAGTGCCAACTCCGGCACGGTTTCTCTTCCCAACACGCTCTTCAACACCTCCATTGATGACACTGTCTTAGCTTTGTCCTTCAAGACTAACGTTGCCACCATTCAGACTTTGAAGAAAGGCTTTGCTCCTTAAACCTGATATCATGTTCATGGAGGCCTGCTTAATTTGTTTCGCTCCTTAGTTTTTAACCTGCTGTTTTTTTTCTTCTTCTTTATTTGATTGTTCAATGAGTGCTTAATTGTGCAATTGTTTGATCTTGTTATTGTTTTATGAATAAGGATATGAAATAACAGCATCATTAACATTAGTGCTTTTCACGTCTCACCTTTCTTATTCGATGGCTCATGACTTCAATCTTCTTGACATTGCTTTAAAATATTTATTAAGGGGGATCGATAAGCCAATCTCTTCATAATGCCTATTTCACTTTCACATATCACATTTGTTTTTATTTTTAAAGACATTTTGTTACGAAGAAGACAACACAGCAAGAACCATTATATATGTAATATCATGGCAATGAAGAAATAAAACAATTATTTTCTCACCTTTTCTGGAGGAACCTAGACCTTGAATATTAAGAAATCACTAAGTTTTTTTTTGTATTTCATAACAATTTGGTGTTTTCATTGAGCATCAATGATTGCCTTCGTTTCTTCCACGTCCATTATGGACCGCATCGAAGCCACCATCGCGAAACTCACCTCCGATCAACTCCACTTCATCGCTACTCAAAACTTCATGTCCACCAAACTGGACAAAATTCTTTAGAGGTTGACCCTTCTTGAAATTCACTATCAGTTTTCAATGTGCTCAAGCCTTCTTCGACCTCTTCATCCAAGAAACCCACCACTGGCATGATTCCTCGGTCAAACACTGAAGATGGAGGTGTTGCCGACAAGAAAGTCCCTTGTGACGTCACAGATGAATTTGTCTTTTTTGTGTACAACGGAGCTGCTTGTAGGTACCCCAGCCAAGCCTCAAGTTGTACCTAACCCACCAAACACTCTCCTTGATACCAAGTGGTCAATTGGTAAGTGCTTTGATGATGCTCAAACACAAAAGGAGATGAAAATGGTTCCATTCAGGATTGTTAAGGCTCCAAATGGCGATGCGTGGGTGGAAGCTAATGGGCAACAATATTTCCCTGGCCACATTGGTGCCTTTGTTCTCACCAAGATGAAGGAAATTGTAGAAGCATATCTAGGGAAGGTTGTTGAACCAGGTGAGCTTAGCTGGAACAGCCTTTGGGATCCTAAAGGACTTGGGTAGAAATGGGGTTTGATTGGATTATACTATCCTCTGGTACATGAACGACTGCAGTGCCCTCATTCCACGACGTCGTCACTTGTAGCCGCTGTCGAGTCGGAATCAATGTCAACATATACAATCATTGTGTGTCTTCCACCACTCTGCCTACCACTGTTGTTTCCTTTCACAACGTGCGGACACCTTGAAGTCGAAAACAACACCACCACCGTTTCCACACAAGGGTCTCGAACCCCTTTCTCATATGCGTGACCCTTGTGTTCCTACAAAACTCCACATTTTTTTCCTTTTTCTTTTCTACACCTACCCCACAGTAAGCCCAAATCACCATGGCCCAACTCCACACATGTGCTATTTTTTCTAAAGCCACCCCTGTTTTTCAACAATTTTTTTGTTTTTGAATTGTGTCACCAAGTTGTTTTGAGGTCTGGATTTGAGGTCCCAACACCTTGAAGACAAGGTGTTTTTTGATGGGCCAGGGAATGTTATGAAGAAGGCAACACAACAACAACCATTAGACATATTCGATTAAGAAATGCTAAGGTGGTAGGACTTAATTGGCTAACGAAGCATATCATGTGTGTCATTTATCCTTTTGTTAACTCATTTGCAAGTGTACTAAATTGTCACTAGTAATAAAGTAAACGGAAGTCGGAGTGTCGAGCCCACAAGGACTTTGTACTTAGATTGGTGCAAACTCAATTTTCAAGCAATTGATAGAGTAGAAAAGATAAGGAATTGTAAGTGAAAAATTAAAGGGAAAAAGTAAAAGATAAGAAGACCAGAAAAATAAATAATAATTTGAATGCGAAAGATGATTCAAAATGCAAATGTGTTGGGGCCTAGCATACCAAAATTACTTGTGAAGCAATGTTAATAATTTTTCTCTATCTAATATTATCTCAATTTTTACCCGCGTCTACCATGATACTCTAACTTTGATTCCTCGCATGAAATGACCTAATTTATCTATTTTTTCTCCCAAATTCCTTTGCAAAGACAAAACATTAAATCACATTAAGAACAAAGATGCATGAAATAGGCTAAACAAACATCACTCTATTCCTAGACATGATTTCATTTAGATGTCATTTTCCAATTTTTTAAAAAATAATCATTTTCCAACGTATTACTTCCTAAACAGAATGCATGAGACCACAATCAATAACAATAAAGTACAGAAAAGAACAATAAAAACTAGAATTACATTAAATAGGTAATATGAAAAAATTAGATTACAAGAGTTGACCTCTAGGCTCCCAACAATGGGAGGTTTAACCTCTCATTGCTATGAGAGACTTTACACTTTAGGGATTGACAGGGATGAAAGAATAAGAGAGATGGATAGAAGAAGAGAAGGAGAGAATGACTATAGAAAGAGAGTTTCCCCTATTAGAGTTGTTCAGACTTTGGATGTATTCAATAGAGAGCTTTGAGTTTTAGTGTGTCATTTTCCTTTGCTTCCTACTCCTTTTATAGATCTAAGGTAGCTTAAAATTCACGCGACCTTGCGTGCTTAGCGCGCCCTTCTGAGCTTAGCGGGTATGGCAGTGATCACGTACTTAGTGCAGGATTTACACTAAGCACACATTTGACCTTCTTTGGGGGTCTTCTTCACGTTAAGCTTAGGTAGGCCCCTGAGCGAGGTGACGCGTTGGGCCTGTCTTATACATTAAGTGAACTGTCACAATCTTTAACTTTTTCTTCGAGACTTTTTCTTTAAATTTTTACATCAATTTTCTTTCAAAGCACTTATAATTTTTTTTTTTAATTCTACCAGTTAAGAATTAGAATGATATTAAAATCCTCATTATTCCATTAAAAATAACAATAAAGTAGAGAAATTTTAATCATTCTTAATCAAATTTGACTACTAATTAAATCCAAATTTTGCCGTTATCACCTTTTTTTCATTTGTTTTATCCTTTTTTGTTATTGGCTAGATTCCTGTTACTAATTTGTTAGAATTTGATTAACAGCTTTTTCGAATTAACAAGCCTCAATGATTGATATATATATATATATATATATATATATATATAAAGAAAATGACATTAATTTTGACTCTTTCGACAAATTCGTAGAACTTGTCTTCAATTTGTTTTCTGTTTGTACCATCTCCTTTAGGCTCATTCTCCGGAGAATAAAAATCTTTTCTAAGAGTTTCCTTATCAATGCTAAAATTGTCGGATAACATCATAAGGTTCCATAGAAGAGTATGTTGGGAATTGTATATATATATATATATGAATCATGTAATATCATGGCAATGAAGAAATAAAATAACTGTTTTTTGACCTTTTCTGAAAGAACCTAAACCTCGAATACTAGAAAATCACTAAGCTGTTTTTGCAGCTAGTAACACATTTAAAAATAATAATCTCTAAGTACTCTCGATGTAAACTAATTGATTAAGAAATTATATAATATTTATGATCGGTAAAGCAATTATTTATTATAAAATACAATAAATTTATCATACCTAATAAATTTGATTGGATGATATATAATTGTTTTTGGATATGGCCTATGCTTGGTATTGCTGCGAGGACACAACCCATCCAAGTCACGAAGCATAAAAAAAGGTTTTAGAGAATATACTAGGGGATATTGATGATTATTGAATCAAATTCAAGGATGACCATTTTTCCTTACTTGATTTCCTTTTAAGAGAATTATCAACTTCCTCCACAATAGTCTGAACCAACTATACTCAACAATCTACTTCGATGGTAACCCTTTCAACTTCGGTCATAAGCATTTTCTCCATCACTACTTTGAAATTGAACATGCAAAGTGGGATACAGAGAGTAATTTGAAGCCATTGCTAATATAATTGAGAAATTACCGACGAACAAAACAAGGGTGTCAACTAATTCATTGCTTTATATAACAAAGTAAGTGAATATTTGTAAAGAGAAGGCTACAATTGAAGAGAAAATGAAGAAAATTGAAGCTAAAAAATGACTTTTGAGATATTGCAATACTCGAAATACAGAGTTTGACACTTATGGGGAAATTATAAAAAAAATGATTTTTTAATTAGATTAGATCAGATTTTATATTTGATATTAAAAACTGATCCAATCCAATTTATTTTTAAAGACATTTAAAGAAAGGCTTTGCTTCCTAGCTGCCTGATCATGTTCGTGGGGTTCAACGTTTGTGCCTGCTCTCCTTCGTTCCTTAGTTTTTAATTTTTTTTCCCCTTCATTTGACTGTTCAATAAGTGCTTATGTTCAGTTATTTATTTATTTATTTATTTGTCTATTGCTTTATTAATAACGATATGAAATAAAATCATCGATAACATTTCCTCATTCACTGTTTTTTGGTGGATGCGTTTTTTTTTTCTTGTTTTAAAAGGATTTGTCTGACCAATTCAAATCAAACTTATACATATGCATTTATTTATTTTTTATAAATTTATTATATCACTTATGTTTATTTTTTTATATTCATTATAACCTCTTACTTATTTATAGAAATTAAATATATTTAATTAAATATTATTTTTTAGTAACAATTTGAATAAAGATATATACATACATATATATATATATATATATATATATATATATATATATATATATATATATATATAAACAAATAAAAGTATAATTATCATGTTATGTGTAAATTTATTTTTAATAGTCTATATATGTTTGAAGTGTTATATGGTTATTAGCATCAAATACTTTAATATTTTCACTAGTAAAACTAAATAAAAATTCTAAATATCAAAAAATTTAAATTTGTTTTGCATAATATGATTTTTCAATAGGTCCAGTAGAGTACTATGATTTTCTTATAATCCCAATAGAGTATTATGATTTAATTTCTATGGTTTTAACAATTGAGTTTTCTTTGGCATAGTAATAAAAAGTATTGTATTGTAATATATATGTTGTTTGGCATAATATAACTATGCAATTAAAAAAAAAAATCCAAACTGTAAGTTATTTTAATCATTGAATCAAATACCTTTTAGCTCAAAATTGATCCACACGTGAACACCCACTACTGATAAGTTCGTCTCGATTCGAACCCTTGCTTCAAGATGCTTCATTTGAAACTTAGCTACTCTAAGAATTTCCATTTCTAATTTCTTCAATCTCAACCTTCGTTCGACCTTTGACTCGAATTATAACCATTTTGCCAATATTCTTTGAATTAATTTCAACCTTCCATTTGGAATACGGTTTTTGAAAAGTCGAAATTAACCTATCAAACATGTTTTTCAACACTTGATTTTTTTTTTTTACATATTAACACTAACAATACTATTAGTGTATTTTAGTTAAATTCTTTTTTTACATGTAATTTACTTAGAGGTATATTTGCAATACATTCCCATGTTAATCCTTGGTCAGATGTGAATCAGATATAGAAGTTATTAACTGACCTAATCAAAGATTCAAAGTATATATAATTCGCCAAAGTTTCGATGAAAGCCTAACTTACAGCATTGTTAATTATTGGTGCATGTCTTCTATATGCTAAATAGCTCAATCAAACTACAACCATGCACTGAACCAAGTCTACATTGTAATCTCCATTAATAATTGTGGATTGTGTCGCCCGCATGGCCTGCAGATAATAGATGGAAATTACAAAGGCTCTCTACTCTCCTCCCTTCCTGACAAACCCTATATATAGAAACACACATATCATCCCTAATATCCCAAAAGCACGTATTTGAACCTTATTTCTTATCCTAGCTTCACACACTTCAAGCCTCGTAACATATATATTAACTCTAAAAAACCATGTCTAAATATTCCTCTACCTTGAAACTTCTCTATTTGGTTATCCTATCAGCTTTTGCCATCGTGCAAGTAACAATGGCCAGCGACCCAGACATTCTCATTGACTACAAACTAAGGGAATGGGTGATAATTCTCTCCTCTTTCATTCTTTTAGATGGTATTTATAAGGAGTACAACTAATGATTACTGCTGCCAATCATTAGCTAGCTGTGTAAAATTCACTAAAAACAGAGAATAACAGAATAGAAGAAAATAGAATCCTAGTTTGTTGTCCTTATCCTAAACTTGATTCACATGAAATCATTAAGGTGGGTGGGCCTCCTTGTTGTCCTCTTGGGCCTGGTGGGAATTGCAGTATTGTTGTCATCAACTGCAGTATTGCTATCAGAATACAACAACCCAGATAGGAAATTCTTCACCTTCACGGGCTTTCATGTCCTCGTTGGTCAAAACCCTTCACCCTCAACCTTTAAGGTGTCGAAAGCGAGCATGGTAGAGTTTCCTGCTCTGAATGGACAAAGTGTGTCTTATGCTGTCCTTCAGTTCCCAGGTGGGAATGTCAACCCACCCCACACTCACCCTCGTTCTTCTGAAGTAGGGTTTGTCGACACAACCACCAACAAGCTCTGCACGCAGAGCCTTCAAATCGGGGATGTGTTAGTTTTCCCCAGTGGTCTTGCCCACTTCCAACACAATGTCGATGCAAAGAATCCTGCTCTTGCTATTTCGGCCTTTGGTAGTGCTAATGCTGGCACGGTTTCTCTTCCTAACACGTTTTTTAACACGTCTATTGATGACACTGTCTTGGCTTTGGCCTTCAAGACCGATGTTGCCACCATTCGAAATTTGAAGAAAGGTTTGGCTTCCTAGGCCTGATCATGCATGCATGCGGTTCAACACTTGCAATTAAGTTTTGTGTTGTTTCATGTGATTTTCTGGTTTGAAATTTCCTTGATTTCTTTCTTATTTGAGTGTTCAGTAAGTGCTAATTATGTGTGCAATTATTCCTTCTGTCTATTATTGCTTTATTAAATAATGGTATGAAATAAAAGTATCGAGATTTGTGTTTTCTCCATCTCCCTTTTGATTGCTGGTGGTTTCAATCTTCTTGAAAATCCACTAAAAATAAGTAGGATGTGGAAATATTTTAAGGGGAGTAGGCTACTCTTAATCAAATATGTACTGCTCCATATCAGACCTCACAATTGTTTTGTTTTGGGATATTTTCTAATTAAGATGGCGTTCAATAACGAATTTTAGTTAATTAGTTAGAATACTTTTAAGAGTGCTAAGAGTGCAACAGCGTGTTTGGGTTTGTCATCCCACAAGTAAAGAAAAATGTTTAGTGGACACTCATTGTCCTCTAATACACCTAGACAGAAAAAAATATATATAAATATAATATAATTTATGATATAATAGAAAGACAGATATTAAAGATATAAATATTTAAAATCAAAAGATATTTATGTATCATTGCTTCATAGGTAAAAATTGTCCACCATCTTAAAATTAGAAAAAGTTATGATATTTAGATATCTCAATATTAATAATATTTCATTAATATTTGATACCTCTATTTTTAATTTTATTTATTTTTTCTTAATATCAATTATTTATCTCTTTTTCTTCTTTTTTAATCTTTCTCAAAGTGCCTATACGTCAAAGGATGTCTAAATATAATTTTCTAATTAAAAAAGAAAAATATTTTCTAGACATCTCATATAAATGTAATAGGTATAATATGTATTTGATGTGACAAGAAAATAATGCTAAATTAATAAGGTGTCTAAAATCATTGGAATGTGAAAATATATATCAGTACTCATTAGAAAATATAATATCACTACTCATTAGAAAATATAGTATCTTAATAGTGTATTTAATTGTTATTTACTAGCAAAGTTACGATAAAAAAATTGAGAAAATAAAAAATATATTGTTTTAATTTTTAATGTGGAATTGGGATTGATTATGGAAAATTTAATCTGATTCAAACACATTATTAAAGTTTATGCATATGAAACGACATGATTTTGGATCCAAATTAACACTCATTAATAGTTATCATCTGATGAAAAAAAACTATGTAGCATAAAATTATTAATTTTTTAAGAATGATTTTAAGAATGTAAAAGTTTGAGGTGATTTAGGTTTGAGTTTTGAAATTTTAAAAAATAAAAATTAGTTTTTAGTTTTAGTTTAAAAAAATTTAAAATACAATTAGTTTTAAAATAAATTCATTTTTAAAGTTTTATACTACATTAAAGTTATTTATTTTTTAAGAGTGTTTTTGTGGGGGTGACGATAATGATAACAGTGATGGTGTCATCATCGATGATAATAGAGATACTAGTAGTGATTGCAGTGCAATAAAGGTGATAGTAGCAATATTGGTGTCTGCAATTATGTTAGTAGTGACATCCAATAGTGACGACTGAGATGGTGATAATAATACTGGTGATGGTGGTGATAGTAATGACTGTGGTGACGGTAGTGATAATAGTGATGTTGATGTTGACAAGCAATGGTGGTGGTCATAAAGGTGGTATTGGTGATGGGGACGACAATGATAACGACGATAATAACAAAAACTGTGATGATCAAATATGTGTTTTTTTTTTAAAAAAAATCTTGATTTTCAAAATAAATGTAAAAGTATTTTAAAAATGATTTAAAAACTATTTTAACTCAACTTTATCAAACGTGTTTTATTTTAATAATTGTATTTAAAAACCAAAATCTCATGATCACCTCAAATGAGTCCTTAGAGTTTTATATACTATTTTTTTTTTGGAAAAAAATTATAAATTGTAAGTATAAAATAATTATATTATCGATCAATGAGTTAAATATAAGTTTTAAAATGTTTATTATAAAAAAAATGATAAACTAATCATCAATAAGCAATGAAAAAGACTAATTAGTGTAAAGGGTACTTTTTAGCATATCCTAGTACTGTTTTTAACATGTCATGACAATATTATAATAAAAAAAATGTCATGGCTCATGACAAAAAGTGTTTTGAATAGTGTGTTTGATGTTCGTTTTACGCACGTTTTAGGTCAATTTATGTGTACCGAATACAATTATTGAGGATAACTCCCCTTTTCTATATTAAAAAATTTTAACCGTCCATTTCAGTTACCAAATTTTTTTAACACATCATACAATTATTATTTTTTTATATTAAAGACGGTAAGAAAAAGCCTGGCGATTAGCCTCTTCAGTCTCGTCACCGTTCACCACTCACTGCTCTGCAACCTATTTCCGTTACTCTCACCTTTCCGAACCTAACCGACATGGATTCATTCGGTCCGAACCGGCTCCCGAACCGAAAACTCTCCGCCTCGGAACGCTTCCTCTGCGTTCCGTCTCACGCGCCGCCGCACTTCTCAAACTCCGTGGCCTCCAACGACGAGCTCCACGAGGACGACGTCGTTTTCTTCAGCAGCGACTATGGCGCCGAACACAACCACCACAGCGCCTCCACTTCTTCCTTCTCCTCCTCCTCCTCGTCATCTTCCTCCGCCACTCCGAACCACCACCACCACCACAACCACCACCATCCCCACGGCATCCTCGCCGCGCTCCCCGAGAACGGAACCTCCCGCAACTTCCGGAACGTTTCGCAGCACTTCCACAAGGCCTCAATCTCTTCAATCTCCTCCGCCTCCTCCTCCTCCTCCTCTTCGCGCGTCATTCCCTCCATCCCGCGACCTCCGCCGCCGGCGCAATCGTCCGTCATGTTCCACCAGTCCGCGCCGGTGAACGTCCCGATCCTGTCGATGAAGGCGCGGCGGAGACACTGCGACTTCGATGACAATGACGAGGACGAAGACGGCGAGGAGGACGAGGACGAGGAGATGGTGCCTCCGCACGAATTCGTTGCGAGAAACTCAGATCAATCGCCGATGCTCGCTTATTCGGTTCTGGAAGGGATAGGGAGAACGCTGAAAGGGAGAGATATGCGTCAGGTTCGAAATGCCGTTTGGCGCCAAACAGGTTTCCTCGGTTGATTCATTCAATTCAAATTCTTCAATTAGGGCTTAATTTTAACTCATTGATTGAACTCTATTATATTGAGTCTGAATTTGTCCTGAACTCGTGGATTGCCCTATCTAACGTAATTCATAACATAGGCTTCCCTCACTTTCTCTTTTGATTTTCTTTCTTTGCCTGAGAAAATAATGTGAAATATGCACTTGCGTAAATAAATAGTTAACAATGGAGAGAAAATGAATTTTTGTTTTTTTCGGAACTAGAGTGTCAAACTCTAAACCATTTGCTTATAGAAAGCTCTGGGATCTAACAATTTCATAAGTTAAGTAATTAAAGTGAAGATTAGTGAATGATTTTATATTAACACCTATTTTCTAGAATGTGTTATGTAAATTGGGCTTTAAGATGTTGTGGAATGCTGATGAATATGAAGGTTATATAAGGGTCTGTTTGGATTATCCAGAAGTACTCTGCGGGAAAGAAAAAAAGAAAGATGAAATGAACTTCTCTATAAACATTTCTACTTCTAGGATGATTTAATGCATCCATCTTCTTGAGGTTGAGGGTGTTTGTTTCTCCTACTGGATCCTAAATCTAATGAATGTTGTTGGTACGTTTTAAGCTGTCATGCTCAGTTTTGGTCTAGTTAGGCGTTAGCTCCTTTTCTTTGGGTGTATGATAAAAGAATAATTACTCCTTCAACCCGTAGTCTTACACAGTTTGGTCAGGGCCTTGATTACTTGCTGTAGTTTTGCCCCACAACGAATAGTGAAGGTACCTATCTAGTATCTAGTAAATTTGGGATATGGTGGTTCTGTTGGTTTTGATTATTTCTCTGTTAATGATACTGATTTTTTTTTGGGTCTATAATTTGAAAGAAGTAGATGTGGAGCTATTGTTACTCTGATTGTGTAGGTTAGCAACTAGCAACAACAACAAAAACTAAGTTGTGCTTAGGAATGAAAGAGTGGAATGGAAATAGGGATGGCCATCAGACACAAATTTATTGGGTATTTTAGAAGTTACTTGCAAGGGGTAGGGTTTATACCAATCAAATGGATCTTGATCAGTATAGATATTTACCTAAAATTTTGCAGTTATGGGTACAATAGAGGTATTATAGTGCGTAATCTTACCCATACTTTCATAATGTATTTTTCATATTTTATAGTTGAAATTTGAAAGATTTTTTAAAAAATATTATTACATTAAATACTTTTGTTTGGAATATCTTATAATTAGGAATTGAATATTTTTTAATTAAGGTACATAGTTCAATTGAGAGTGAGCCCCGGCGCAGTGATAAAATTGCGCCTTGAGGTAAGACTGTATACAATGTTTCTCCTCTGTACCTTCGTATGGCAAGGAGCCTTCAAGCGTTGGGGTACGTTAGTTTTTAAGGTATATACTAAAATCAATGCTTTCTTTTTTTAATTTTTCATAATTAATATTATAATAACATTTGTGCTTTACTTGTTTGTCAAACACATGCATTATGTCATTACTCATTAGTATAATGTTAATAATGGTTTCGGATCAGAGTATATAAATAGGCAAGATTACAGATGTAAAAGTTGTTAGCCATGAGAGTAAGGAGACATGCATTGAAGTACTATTTATTGTCTTCCCTAAATAAAGGGTGAGTAAAAATGATCAATGGTCTAGAGCCATTGAGCGTACATTTTAACTTGCATCTTTGGTTTCTCTCTTCCTATTTCACTTTGTTCCACCTAAACGTAACAGAAAGATGGCCTGGAGTCAGTCTACTGTGTGAAGAGTCTTGTTTGCTATGGCTTTTATTATGAAGTTGTGTATGAAGATATTCTCGGATGTATCCCATCTTTCTGTCTTCTTTCGTATGCTTCAGTTTTCTCTAAATTCTTTGTTGTGTTATATTGCTAATAGATTGATAGTCTGTTCTTTGTAATCTTGCAAGTTTTTCCTCTACATTCTCCTTCCAATCTACATATATATTTTGTGTGGATAATTTGGAAAGAAAAGAAGTTAGTTTTTCTCAGCTTATGATGGTACTCTTACAGTTTCTATGGTTCCTCGAGGAGGTGATGACTGATGAGTAATCAAGTGCAGATACTTATATCTTCTGGTCCATTTCCCCCTTTTATTTTTATTTTTTTCATAATGCTTGCAGCTTATTACAGACTGAAAGGTTTGGCTTTGCCCAAGATATAACCCAATTAGATGTTAGTATGGAGATACAAGGTTGACCCGATGGGTTAGGTAAGGATGAAGGGAGAGGGAGAGAAGTCGTGGTTTTGAATGATATTTCTAACAAAACTAATAAACTATCATTTGCCCAAAAAAAGAAGTATGGGTAGTTTGATAAAATGTTTTCTATTTCAATTTTTTTAAAGACTTTTACTAGAATTGATGAAAACATTTTTTTGTCATCACCAAGAAGGTTCAGCAAGTTAGTCGATGGATGAGTTCCTTATGCTAACATAGGTTCGATTCCTTGGTTTTGTATATGGAAAAGACTTTGTTGGGTTTGTTGGGAAAGATAAAACTTATTTCAATGATCTTTACCTCCCAAGGATTAGTAGTATAACTTTTGGCTTTGGGGGATACCTTGTTTCTAGCAAAAAAAATCATTTTGTTCTAAAAAAAATTAAATCAAATCAAATTAACATTTTTGTAATTATTTATGAAAGTAAGAAATGAATTCTGAAAATATATATATTTTCAAACAAATAATAAGTCTTAAGAATTTTGCTTTTGTTGGGTATCAGTAATTTTCGTATTTGACACAGCCTCTGCATACGGCGAATCTTCCCAATAGTGGTGGCATCCAATTAGAAAAAGACAACCATATACTTCGAGTAATTAGCAAGACAGTGCTTTGATTTACGTTCTATCTCTTCTACTCTGCAAAAATTATTTAAGGGGTATTCGACCGTTGTTCAGTTTTGAAGTATCTGAGTCCAGTGTGCGTGGGCTTGTGCTGGGTATAAACATTACTAGATTAGCCATTGTTGTGAGTTAAGTGTGGTAAAGGGAGAAACAGAAAGATTTGCCATTTGCCACAGCCTTATCAAAATATTATTTGCCTTATAAATCCTCTCAATATAAAACTTAAAATATCTTAATAAAAATTATTCTTACACAAAAAATATTTTTATTTTTGTTGTTGTTTTGTTTCTCTTAATCTATCATTTTTATCTTTATTTCTAAATTCAAATTTTATTTTTTTGAATTAAATTTTAATATATTTAAAAGAAAATACCAATAATTAAAAATAATATTGGATTATAATATAAATTATTTATCATAAACTTATGATATAATTTATATGTTCAAAATATTTATAAGAGGGTTCGTTATTGGTTCTTACAATTCCTCAAAATTTTAAAATTATGGAATCATGATTTTGCAATAAGAGGGTTCGTTGTGCACAATTGTTGCACCCCCTATTATGCAACGAAATCACAATCCGTAATGCATCTTGGCATGGGAAAAAATACGTAATAGAATTATGATTTTATTGTGAAAAAAAGGGGTTAAAAGATGACGGTACGACAGAAGTGTGATTCTGTTATATAATGTGTAATTGAATCATATTTTCGTTTTATATTTTTTTAGAATAAAAATATACATTATACAATGAAATCACACTTCCATTTAACAAATTTTCTTTAAAAAAATATACAACGAAAGTGTGATTCCGTTATACATTGTGTATAATGGAATCATATTTCTGTTGTATATTTTTTTTTCTTCAGAATTTTAAAATGTCGACAAAAATGACATGTATTGTGTATAATTTCATAGAAATGTCAACTACATATTAAAAACAAATGCACAATACAATGGGGTCATGAGTCTATTGTGTAATATTTTTTACAATACAATGAAATTATGTTTCTATTGTGTTGCCCAAAGTATTATAAAATGTAATCACGATTCCATTGTGCAATAGATTTTGTTACTCAAAGGAATCAATTTTGTTGTGTAATAACAGTGCAACACATCAAAATCATGATTTTATTGTGTTGCATAATATTCTTTATAAGAAAAA
This sequence comes from Glycine max, assembly GCF_000004515.6. NCBI lineage: Eukaryota > Viridiplantae > Streptophyta > Magnoliopsida > Fabales > Fabaceae > Glycine > Glycine max. The sequence goes on from NC_038248.2 coordinate 7,425,576, forward strand.
AAATTGATTCCATTATGTAATAAGACATGTTGCACAATGAAATCGTAATTCTATTGAGCAACAATAATATAAATTAAAATAAACAAAATCATGAAAATTGCACAATGAAATAGTGATTTCATTTTGACTATGAAAATGAAAAAAAAAATGGATAGTGTGTGAGTGTCCAAGTCTAAGTTTCCTACACCTCAACCTTCCTCCCTTCATCTCTCCCTTCTTCGTCATGACACCCCACCATCTTCCTCCCATTTTTTTCATCTCTTTTCGTTAGATGCATTTGAGACTTGATAAGAATTTTTAAATTTTTTTTACCCAATGGAACCATAATTCCATTTTTTTATTTTAGAAATTCTTAATGGAATCATGATTTTGTTATTGTTTGGGTTTCGACATACAACAAAATTATTTTCATTGTAATAAAAGTTGTTTCAAAAATACAAAATCGAAATACATTTTTTGCATACAAAATATGCACTGAAAACATATTTTCATTATAGAACGTGGAATGCGTACAAAATCCAAAATGAAAATATGTTTTCATTTCATTTTGTACATGGAAACATACTTTCATTTTGTATTTTTTATGCATTCCTTGTTCTATAACGGAAATATGTTTCCGCATATAAAATTATAATGAGAACATGTTTCCATTGTAGTCTAGGGAGTGTGTACAAAATCCAAAATCAAAAAATATTTTTATGTATAAAATATATTATTTTCATTTTAAATTCTTTATGCACACTACATACTATAATTATTGTATATTTTGTACAATGGAAATGTATTTCCGTGAGAAAGACATTTTTGAAAAAAAAATATTTTCAGCCCATGTGGATAGTGTCAATAGTAATAATATTGCTAGTGCCAATAGTTGTTCCCAACAGGAAAAGGAAATGGTGGGGAAAAGGGAGGATGCCATCTTTTTACCAACTTTTGTGTGAATAATAGTGTTTTCATGTAAGAATTGGTTACATGAATGATGTATTCATATAAGAGTTGTTCTTTGGTCTCATACTTTTCCGAAAAAGAGACCAAGAAACAAGAGAAAGTGCTGTTTGATTATTTTTTTCTTAGGTTTTAATATTGGTTAGACTTTAGAGTAATTTATAGTTCAGGAAAATATTTGAGATTTATTGTAAAATTTTTTTTTTAAAGTTACTCTTAAAGACTATTTTATGGAGGTTAAATATAAAGGTCATAGTGTTATTCTCCCACTAAACTATTCTCATTATTAGTGAAGGAGAGATTTGATCATATATCCTTATATAGCAAATAAAAAAAACTATTGATTAAATTAACTATATAAAATTAACCAGAACTTAGGGCTAATTTCTCTCAATGTGACTAATTAAAATTTAAATTTTCATCAGGAGATTTTTTATATTTAATATCTGATTGTGTCTTGAATATGATTGTCTTTATAAGATATTTGAAAAAATGTAAGATCCTGTTGTTCCTTAAACATGACATGATCTATCTTTTAAATCATGACATATTTTTTACTAAGATGATTCATCGGCTGGGTTAACTTTTGTTGATAATCCATGACAAAAAGTCATATATAAATTGAACGCACAAAAACTAACATCAAAATAACTTGACTAAGTTACATGAATTGAATAGATAAAATTCATATCAATATTATCAACCATTCACAAAAGAAAAAGACGTGGTTAATAGAAATTTTGAATTTGGAAAAATCCAAGTGAATGATCTTGTTGGGAAAGGAAGAAGATTTTAGACCTCGATCAAGCTTTAAATTAAATTTATGTTTGGTTGGAGGAAAGAAAATGAATGAAAATGTGTGAGGGAAGAAAAAAGGAATGCAAAGAAGTGAAAGAGGATGAAAAATAAGCTTGTTTGGTTGAAGGGAAATATGGTGAAAAAGATGTATTTTTAATGCTCATTAAACTTTCATGACATTGGATGTGCTAAATGCTTCCTTAGCATATCAAAATTCGAAAAATAATTCCTTCATTGAGGCATGCATGACACACAACCTCGTCCTTGAGGCTTGGACACTTGCAAGTTGCAGCCTAACCTCATCACAACTACTTGTCCCACACAATCCTCACTTGTCACACTTCACTTGAAGAAACATTGCCTTTTTTAGCGGGTATAGCCATATATCGACCAATTATATGGTCCCTCTTTCGTTCGTTAAGGCTTCGATATGTTGAATCATCATTCGGCTACAACAAGAAAAGAATGCCTTCCTTTATTGCAACCCTATATATAAAATCATTCAATATTTAATAATAATGTCGCGGTGGAATGAGTAACGGTGATATTTTTGTATGATAGATTTCCTTTATTCTGTCGCATGTGGAGGTTACTCGTTTGCTGGATACTGTGTCAAGAAAGCCTAGGAATGAACCAACTTGCATAGGGGCCTAAAGAGGTTATTATTATTTCTGTACTGAGACAATCATCCAAAAGCCTATGTAAGTTAAGTCTGCTATATATCCATTCGGTGTATGTTCTTTACAAATTACAACCGTTAGTTAATGTGAATTTGCGTTCTGTAGTGCCGCAGTATCACTTCATTTCTATGAAAACTTTGGAAAAGAACTAGAACCCTAGAAATATAAGAAAATTCAAGCTCACGTGTACTCAACTACTCATTGTTGAAACTTTACTAGAGGAAAGAAAGGATAGATAAATACGGTTGGCACCCAAAATGTTATTCTATGCCGAAGAGGAAAAAATATATAAATATAATAAGTAATATATGCAATGTTATAGAAAGAAAAAAATGGAGATAAATGAGAAGTGTTAATAGGGTGCTTGACAATGACTATTTTAAATTATAAAAATTTGATTAAACATTATTTTAAAAGTATAAACCTTAATTTCCTCACCGATATTAATACAGAATCGTAATTCTACTTTTCTTGAATGTAGTAGTCATTCTAATTTATATTTAATCATTTTTTTTTAACTAAAATGATTGTAATTTTAGATTCTTAAAAAATATTTTAATTAATCAAAGAACTAATTTTAAAAAAATTCTTTAATTAGTGAGAAGACAAATGATGACAATTTTATCTGTTAAAAAAATAACAATACCAAAACCCACACAATTTTTTGTAGCATCATAGAAACTCTCCTCAATTAACTGACAGATTTTTAAAAAAATAGTTAATTTAGTTAATCATATTAAATTTATCAATAATTTATATTATTCTTTTAAAATTATCTTTCATTTTTCTCTCCAGTTAATTATTTTTACATAATTAATTAATATAATTTCTTCTATTCTCCGATATTAATAAGAGAGATAGTGTAATTAATTAAAGATATTATAAAAAATAAATAATTAGTACACCAAATAATTAAAATTTGATCTTATAAAAAGAGACCAACAATAAAATAAAAATAACAATCTTATATATAGATTATATATAGAAATAGAGATAGTATACAATAATCTGTTGTAAATAACTTACTTATTTATAATAATTTCATTAATTTTTATGGTAATAATTTTCTTAAAAGTTGTAATAATAATCATCTGTAATTAATCAACAGTATAAATTTTAAACAGACGGTGCATAATCATTCAACTCAAATATAAATGGTGCTCGCAATAAATTTTGCTGCTTATTCATTGGGCAATAGCACAGAAGATTTCTTTGACGGCATGCTTCAACAAATTTCTGCGATGTGTGTGACCTTCCCATGCATTCACTAGTACGTTTCCATTGAGTTGAAGATTCAAGCACATCCACAGATGTAAAGTCGCATTAAAGTGAATTGAATGGTATGTCAGAAGTAGGAGTAAAACTGAACACCAATAAACAGCCTGCATGGTCATGGTCCAGTTGAATGTTTTCATCCACCACATGACCTCACTTAAGAAAAGTTTTCTTTTTCTTCTCATAAAGGGATAAGATTATTACGACTTGTTTGTTTACTAATTCTCTTTTTTGGAAAACAGTTTTATGATTTCTAAACTTTGTTTTTTGTGCACATTCTCTTTTTCTTTTTATCCAAGTTGAAAATGTATAAATAACATCAAAATTTATATATTTTTATTTTGTTTTATTTATTTATTATTTTCTTAATATATTCAATGAATGAATTTAGTTGAGAATACACCTCCTTGAAAAGAGATGAAAGAAAAGAAGCCTTAAGTGTGGTTAGACTCCAAATTAAAGATTAGTCTTATAATTAATTTAAAGAACTCAAAATTATAGAAAATAAAATACATCATAGTTTCATTAAAGAGTTAAATATTCTAATTATGACAAATAAATCATTTTCCTAAGATAATGATGAGCAGTAAAATTGTATTTCCTCTAGTCTCGAACATATATAACAAAAATCTCTTTTTTTTATCTTAAATATAAGCAAATCGCAATTACCTATGTCTTATTTAATGAGTTTCTCAAAATATTTCTCATTTAATAAGTTCAAAGATATTTTTATGTTTGATATCAAGTTCTAATAAAGGATAATTTAAGAAAAATATTTAATTTTTAATTGAAAGTAACATAATTTAAGGTTAAATTAGTTTGTAGGTCCTATATTATTACAAAATTTTTAATTAGGTCTCTATACTTTATTTTTTAAAATTGAGTTCCTATATTAATTTTAAATTTGTAATATGATCCCTATGTTAATTTACTTTGAGGAATTTGTGAGACTTAATAGAATATTTTATCATACACACACATAGATGTCAAATGTTATTTCATATCAGTCTAAATGGTTACACATAAAATTATTTATTTTTTTAATTTTTGTATCTAACTCGTCTCAACACTCCTTGTTTTTCATTTCCAATCCATCTATTATCTCCCAAATCATAACTCAAATCCTAAAATGTGGATTTTGTATCCCTCATACCATAACTCCTTGATATTAATTCCTAATTTATTTGAATGTTGTTTGCACCTCCTTAATCACCTTTGTAGTAGTTTGTAATTTAGGATTCACACCTCTATAATTAGCTTAAGTGTATTGGTTTAGGGTTTATAATTAAGTGTGTGTATGTTAAAATATTTCATTAAATCTAATATATTTCTTACAATAAATTAACATAAGAACCTGATTATAAATTTAAAATTAATATAAGAATCCAATTAAAAAATTTAAACTATAAGAATCTAATTTAAAAAATTTGTAATAATACGAGGATCTACAAATTAATTTAACTAATTCATTGAAGTTAACTAATTTTATTGATAAATGTAAAGTATGTTTTTTTTTTTGTTTATAGTTAAGACGGGAGAAAGTATTATTTTGTAAGTAAAAAATTAAGCATTCACATTTAATTTGAACAATCTTTGTCATTAGTTGGAGTTTCAAATTGTCACTGGGGGGGAGTGGGGCATGACCTACCACTTACGGTTCTTTAATATTCGTATCTAATTGATGTCAGCTGTTGTCCACGGTCACACATCACACACCAAAAATTCAAACGAACATTGAAAACCGTTTCTGACTTCGATGTTGAAATTGTTTGTAACTGGTTCATCTGAATTTCTTCCACCATACGAATGCTTTGTTAAGCAATGAAATTTCTCCTACTTAATTAACGAGCTTAATGAAAGAGCAAGAATCAGTCATGTTCCTAATTTCCCTCTGTTAATTGTGACTTTTTTTCTAGCCTTATGTCACAGACAGTTGACAAAATTTTGTATCCTAGAAAAATCTACACTAGTATGAAATTTTCAACGGAACTAATCTGAAGTGATTGCTTGGCTAGAGCTAGCTGTTTAAAACTATCATACTCCTGTTTAGACTTGATTCATGCCACTTATGCACGTTACGATGGAACAAAAAGTATGAGGGGGAAAGTAATTTTCAACACGAAACTTTTTGGTGAAAAAATTGTTTGTATTTTTATTATAGTTGTTAATATTTAATTTTTAATTTCACTTTTTTATTTATTGCATAAATGATCAACGTGATTATTGTCATCAATAATAAGTTTAAACAGATCAAATTTTAAGAGAATTATGACAAAAAAAAAACTTCAATATTTAAAATTAAAATGTAGTAAGCGTTAGTATATGGTTATACTGAAATTGACTATGGACATGTTAAATTTAACATGACTGCTAACTGAGTATATTTTACTAAAAAAATTTAACATGGTCTTGCATGGTTGCACGTTCATGCAAATTAGCATAGATTAATGTAATAAATATTCGGCATGGGTTGTGCAACTTAAATAATGCGTCCGTGCACCTTATTTGATGCGAGCTAGGTTTAGATTTCCCACTTCACTTATAAACACCCCTCTTTAAGGGTTTTAAAGAGCTTTATTCCCCATCTTTAGACTGATCCCAAAATCTCATTCTTGATGTATTGTTAGTTGATTGATTGTCACACTACAATTGATTAATGAAACTATAGGATAAATTAGGTTTGGAGGTTTTGAAAGATCAATCATAATTCTTTTTCTTCAATTAATTATTGAATTAACAAATCTATTAGCTAGAATTTCATACTTCTCTTAATTGTTTCGTTACATGATCATTGAAGGCAACAACTTAGGAAAAATAATATTGGTATTATATGATCATTTGGTGCTCATAAATTTAGAATGCGTTATTAGTTTACGAGATTGATTTACAAACTTACTCTTTTTATACAAAACGTGATTTGAGTTGGTTTTTACATGGTGTTTGGGTCAATTCAAAATGGAATTTTGGTATATTAGAATAGCTTACAAAATTATCTAACAATATTAATGTGAGTAAACTTGCAAACTCCCGATATACATACATTTAACCCATTAGGCAAATCAACCCATGTAAACTCATAATTAAATAGGCCTAAACTGTAACTAATCCAACCTGCACGGGCTAAATTAATGTGAACCGATTTGTGTTCCGTGACTCGCAAACCCACCTTTATGTTTGATCTTAACCCATCAAATCAAAATTTAATGGATGATACACGCTTGTTTGCTCACTTTAGATAAGTAATCCCCATAAAGAGATTTCCTAATGGGTGAGTATTCAATTTTTTTTACCTAAAAGAGGGTGTCTTCAATTTTCAAAACATGTCAACTACGATACAAGAAATAGTACTAAATAAATGTTCACTAGTATATTTAGAACATTGATTAAAAATTAAAAAAAAATTATTAGAATATACAAAATTGTATTATTTATTATTTTTTTATGATTTTCATAATAAATATTTTTTTTATATTGATATGTTAACCAATACTCTAAATACAGTAATAAATACACTAGTTAGTGAGATCCCTAGTATTAGACTATTACACAGCATCAACATAGATATATACGTGGATTCCAGACTATACTTTCTTGTATTAATGCTGATAAGCTCTACGAAAGGTATTAACTCCATCTGTTGACGCCAACTACTAATGTCAGCCAAGGACCCTTTACATTTAATGTGCTCACTCTATTGCTTCTTGTATTTATAAGCTTCAAACTTACCACCTTCTCTTCAATTTATCTTTGCCTTTGATGTTTGTCAGCTTTTTCTTGCTTCCATAGTTCATGGCGTGTGTTCAAGTCATCACAGTTCTTCTCTTTGCATTGGCTCTTGCAAAAATTGACCCCTCAACATGCCAAATGGTGCAGGGCAGAGTCTTCTGCGTTGACTGCACTCACAACTATGACTTATCTGGTTTGTGCCAACTCTAATGCATTATATATCTACTAGCTTTAATTAAATTTAAATAAATGTTCATTCTATCCATTACTCTATTTGTTAGCCAACTACCATCTGTGTGTAATTTTTGTTGTGTACTAGTAACGAAGTTTGATAAACCTAGTACTTCATATGTAAACTATTTAAATCTCTCACCACTAAGCAGACTCTGATAAGTTAATCTGTGTGTATATGTATTCTAGGCAGACGGACGGATCTATTTGAGAGAGAGTGGGAGCAACTGCCCCACTAAATTTTTTATTTTTCTTTACATGATATATATGTGTGGTTATAAATTATTTTAAAAATTTAAAATATAGTTAAAAAATTAAGTTATAATATTAGTTTTGTCCCACTAATTTATATTTGTAAGTATTGTCCCACAACTACCAAATTCTGGATCCGTCACTGGTTCTAGGGATCATATATGAACCTTGGTTCTATATACTTCTTTCATATTTTCAGATATTAAGGTTTCAGTGAGGTGTGATGGTGTGAAAAAACTGGCTTTGGCAACTACAGAAAATGATGGCTCCTTCAAGGTTGATCTTCCCTTAGACCACACAAAACCTTCTTCTGTGAAGAATTGCTTAGCAAAACTTCTTGGCGGGCCAGTTCAGCTTTATGTCTCAAGGGAAAACCAGGTATCCCAAATTATTAAGGGCAAAGAGCAAAACAGCTACACCATCTCCACTCCCCTTAGTTTCAGGACATCATGCCCCCTAAACACAAAATGCAAGGCTGGGAAAAAGGTTGGTTCATCCAAAACTGTGGATCTCCCTCTGCCTCCAGAGTGGGGATTGGCACCAAGTAGCTATTATGTTCCTTTCTTCCCCATCATTGGAATACCTTGATCATGTGCTCAAGACTTCACAAGTGATTTGTAATCACTTGAGTAATAATACTTGTGGGGGGAAATAGACTGTTATATGGTCTTGTATGTTACATATGATTATAGATGTGTCATGTGTAGTAGTGTGAAAGAATGCCACTTATAGTTGTGGAATGTACTGTATGATAGTATGTGAAAAGCAGATAAATACTCTACTGGTTTGTCAACTTATGTTGCCTTGTTATATAGTATGATATTTTGCTAATCTCAGTTATACGTAAAAGATATTTAACTCAAAAAATCCAAATTTCAGTCAAATTTAATATCGAAGTGAAATGGATCATGTAAGGTCGAATCCTAATTAAATTTGGTTTACCCTACTTATATTTCTACAATCAAACCTATGCTTATTACCCGTTACGAGCTTCTTTTTTTTTTTTTTCCTAATTCTGACATTTATATAAGTTTAGCCTAGTCCGCTAGCCATCTTTCATGTTAAGAAGTATAAAAAAAAATTATATAATAGTAAAATTATTGTGTGTTGAAGTATTAGATTGTGAAACAACTACTGACATACTATTTCTATGTTATCCAAAACTGGATGCATTTAATTCTTATTTACTTAATTTTTTTATTTAACAAGTCAAAGATTTTCATTAAAAACAATAAGATGATTTTAAACCATAAAATATGGTTAAAACTTGCCTGCAAATATTATATGTAATAGGCATTAAAGTCTTTTAAGTCCTGAAAAAACAAAAAATGAATTTCTATTATTGCTACTCATTTATGTGTATACGAATTAACCTATTTCAAACATTAAAATATTCAAATCATTAAGTCACTAAAATAATTTTGTAATTTCATTAAAATAATTACAATATTATATTAATAATAATATTTTTGTTAAAATTATAGTGTTACTAATTAGGCAGTCCATGAAGATTAATATATTTTTAAGCCTAAGCTTAACCCATTTAATCGAAAAGGTTTCTTTTAAAGAAATTCAACATCATCTTTTTGTTAAAGTAGCAATAATAGGTCTTCGACAGATAGTTGGACCTATTTTTATCCCTAATTCAAGACATTAAAAATTTTAAATCAAACTTGTATTTAGGAGACTTTAAATATAGTAAAATTTTCTAATATAAGTATTTTTAGGAAATTTTTTATATATTTATAATAAGAATAAAAATATATTGAAGCATTTTTGTTTCCACAAGGAAAAAAGTTACGGAGAAAGTGGGTCAAATCATAAAGTTCAATGTCTGGTTTTTGAGAAACATTTCAGTCAAACAACTCAAATTTTAGTCAAAGTTAATAGTTGATGCAACAAAAATTTTAAATCAAACTTATACTGTAGAGACCTAAAATATAGTCAAATTTTAATATATTTATAAGTAATAAAAATGCTTTGAAGCATTTGTTTTTCTAGAAGGACAAATAATCAAAGAAAAATAAGGCCAAAATATAAAGTGTAATGTCTGACATTTCAGTCAAAATAATCTAAATTCTATTCAAAGTTAATAGCGCATGCATTGAATTTTTTAAATCAAACTTATACTATAGCGACCTAAAATATAGTCAAATTTTAATATATTCATAAGTAATAAAACTGTTTTGAAGAATTTTTTTACAAGGACAGGAAATTAAAGAAAAATAGGCCAAAATATAAAATCCAATGTCTATTAATGTGTTCGACATAGCCTACAAGGCCAAATTATGAGATAAAAATAGAACTTCTCAATGTAAATGGAATTCCATATAAAAAAAATGTAGATGGAATTGGATGAGATATGAAATAATTCACTGGAGTTAATTTTGTGGTGGAGAGTTGGAGTAGTATGTATAAGGTCTTCAATTCTATTTTTATTATTACCTTTATATTAAAAATGAGATGCAAGCATGGGACTACATGCCTTGTCAGGACCCTGAATAAGGGCAATAATTTAGTAAAAAAAAAATTAATAATTATTATGATAAAAGAAAAAAATAAGGATGAATTTAAATATATTTGTTTCATCTCAAAATAAATGTCGCATCTGAAGGAAAATTTTGTCTCAAAATAAGTATCCTATTTAGTTTTTCAATGAAACATTTTAGCCTTTTTTATCAATATCCTTAATAAATGTCACTTTAGTTTTTGAATCCAATATTAATATTATTTTCATATATATTTAATAAAATTAATTTTGTAAAATTATTATCTTTTATTTATTTATTAACTTTTTTTAGTTTGTGTAAAACAATCTAGGACAATATCTATTTTGGGATGGAAGAAGTATAAAATTAGGGAGGGACAAAATATACACATTTAAGATTTTTTTTAAAAAGTGAAATCATTATTATAAGAGTTAAAAATAACTTGATATATCATTTAATTTTATTAATATTGTACTCTATCTAGACTCATATATAAACAAAAATAACTAATTTTATATTGATTACGAAAGTTATAAAATCATTTAATTTTACTAATCTTAAGTAAAAAAAAATAAGAATATATATAAAATTTATTTCATTAAAACTTGATATCATGAATTAAAGAACTTGTATTTGGCATGGATATGGAAGCTTGCAGAGAAAGCTAAAGGAAAAAGAGTAAAGGGAAGGCTAGATAATCATTGAATGAATTAGCTTACAATAGATAGTTATTACAGATTATTATATAATTAGTTACAAGATTAACCAATTTGCAACTAACTAACTCCAACTCTGGTTACATGATGATCAAGCTAAACTAACCAACTAAGCTAACTCTAACTCTGGTTACATGATAATCTAGGCTAAGAGCCCCCCTCAAACTAGGAATGGATGTTAGACATTCCTAGCCTGAAATACAGAAACTGAAAAGCATCGGGCATCAGAGCTTTAGTGTAGATATCTGCAAGCTAATTTGCAAAGGAAATGATGAGTAATTTCACAAGCCTAGTCATCACCTTCTCTTGAACTATGTAACAATTAATTTCAATGTGTTTTGTTCTCTCATGAAACACGAGATTGACAACTATGTGGAGAGCAAATTTGTTGTTACAATACAAAGTAGCAGGGTGTTGGAAATGAACCTTGAACTCTTCCAGTAAAAAAGTAAGTCATTGTAGCTCACAAGTAGCACTTGTCAATGCTCTATACTCAGTCTCTCATGAACTTCTTGAAACAGTTGTTTGTTTCTTAGACTTCCATGAGATCAACGAATTACAAATGTATATGGCATAACCAGTAATAGATCTTTTGGTGTCAAGGCAATCAACTCAATATGAATCACTAAAACCTTTTAGATGAATATTATTGTTAGTAGACAAAAAAATTCCTACACCTAGAGATCCTTTGATGTATCTAAGGATTATTGAGGCAGCTTGTTGATGAGCTGAAATAGGTTCAACAACAAATTGATTCAGATGTTGTACAACATATGTAATATCAGGCTTGGTATTAGTCAAGTAAATCAATCTTCCAATTAACCTTCTGTAAGAAGAAGTGTTCTCGGTTGAAAGAGGAGATCCTAAATGTTTGTGCAATCTAGTGGTGTAATAAGAAGGAGTGAACACTAACTTGGAACTAAGCATCACACTGTCATTAAGGATGTTCAAAGCATACTTTCTTTTGACAAAGATTAATACCAACAAGTGTTCTGACTACTTCAAAGCACAAAAAAATAACCTAAAATCACCTAAATCTTTTATTCTAAAGGCATTGTCCAATAGATGATTAATGCTTTGAGTCTCAACTAAGTCATTGCCAGACAAAACAATGTCATCTACATAGACTAGTAAAGCAATATTTGTCTTGGATCCATGCTTGATGAACAAGGAATAATCAGAGACACACTACTTGTACACATGTGAAGTCAAAAAGGAAGATAACCTAGCATACAACTGTCTACTGACTTATTTTAGGTCATATAAAGACCTTTGAAGCCTACAAACCTGTCTTCTCTGCCTGCAATCCTTCAGGAAGAACCATGTACACTTCCTCATTTAAGTCACCATATAAGAAGACAAGATGTCATTAAGCTAGTTCTAACTCTAATTACATGATAATCTAGACTAAAAATGAATGAAATAGAGTTCTTAAAAATAGAATTATAATTAAATGAATAATATTTTTAGAATAATATCATTAAATAAAAATAAAATTAAAATTAAATATATTTATATTTAAGTCTAATATATATAATATAATTTTTTGCTTATGCATGACTGAGTTCGATTCGGAGAGACAATATTTTTATAAAGTTAATATGTCTATCATCGGATTTATTTCTATCCCTAGTTAGCGGAATATCACGAAAGACATCTAAAACTTAATGATCCAAGCTTTGACATTTGTTTATACAAATAATCACTCTTTTCAAAGCCTTAAAATATTTTTCATTTTCATATAAGTACTTGTGTCATTTTCCAACGTGACATCATTACCAAGTCATAGAGATACATGATTACGTAAGGTATCAACTCTTAGAGGGTGGGCCCAAAGTACCTCCCTAAACGCGTAAAGAACAGTACGAGAGGGCAGTGGCGATGAGTGATTAACCCTAAAGTCCGTGTGTATTGAGATTGCGATTTGATTGTTTTGTTCAAAGAAAAACAGCACACACATGTACACCAACACACCCAAAAGCGATAATTATATATCCAAAAATATTTATTTATATAATAAATTTTATTTCTAGTATAATTTATATATTTCAATTACAGATTTTACACTGAAACATCTGCACTATGTGATGAACTAATTCTAGGATAATTATATATATATATATATATATATATATATATATATTCTCGCACTACTACAAAAATTGCTTTTTATGACATCATTTTTACGACAGTTATAAGGAAACCGCTCTAGAAAGTGGTGCGGTGGTAATTTTGTAATTATTGCCCAGAAAACTGCAATTGACGACGCACATTCTAAGGCGGTTATTGAAAACCGCCAATAAAATTTAAGCCGGTTTCTATTAAAAAACCGTCGTAAATCAAAATAAAAAAAGAAAATAAAATTTTAGAGCCTAATTACCTTCTCGCTGCAGCTTTCGCATTTGAGCCCCTACCCTCTTCACTGAACCCTAACCTTCTCGTTGTAGCTCTCAATCATTCCTCCTTTTCACTCTCTGGGGTCAGGGCCAATCATTGCCACGCTCTTGCTCTGCACCCTTCTCTCCGTCTCTGTAAAGATTTCCCATTTTTCTGCTTCCATCACAAACACCGCATCAACACACACATACACACTCTTGTTTTCTTCACTGTTTTTTTTTTAATTTACTATTGCAACACGTTTCTCTCCAATTTGTTGCATAACCCATTTGGTTTTAGGTGCCAAAAAAGACCAAGTTGTTGTGTCTTGAAGCCAGAAGCCCTCCTCTCTCTCTTAGGGTTTTCTCACCGTTTTTCAGGTATTTCATGGGTTTTCATATGATTCACTATTTTTGGGTTTTCATTTGACATTAATATGAAGTTGACACTTTTATTATAAATAAATGGTAAAACTTTAAGAATGGCGTTGAAAATAACTAAGTCTGAGGGAAAGGAAAATATTTAGAGTTGCTTCCACTTAGCTAGAGCTCTCTCACACTTATTGATAATAGGTTCCCACAAAAAGAAGATTGTATTCCTCAACTTGATGTTTGATTACAAGGCAGCGGTATAGGCAGGGAATTAGGTAAACAACTTTAGGCCTGGAAACTGAGGGTATAATCTCCTCTTAAATGTTGGCGGACTAATTATAGAAAGATTGAGTGGGAGATCTCTCAAATTAATAAAAGAATTTGTTCCTAGCTGTAAAAAGAAAACAGAATCAGAGGATTCGGTCTATTGCTGCAAATCAAGAACCAATCACCTTAAAAATCAGGAACTGATCACCAAAATTTTTGTGAAATAAGTTCATCTAAACTTTTTTAACTCATGCTATGGTATATTGTTCCAACCAGCTCATAGGTTGCAAATTCTATATTGCTTGTTAATCTGGTCATTTTCTTGTAAAGCCATTCGTTTTGTCTGTGCCTAATAAAAAAATTGGCAAGTCTTGTCTCACTAGGTGCTATTGGTTAAATGCATCATTTGACCCTATATATGTCTTTGCATGACAATTAGTTGTGAATCTTGTGATGTAGGTTTGACATTTATATTTCTAGGCTTTCTTGTATATATAGTGCCTGTGTCTCTATTCCTTGTCATCATTTGTGTTATGTTCATTGAAGCCCTGTTCAGTGGGAAGACATTGAGCTGACAATCAATTTGTTTTTTGTATGACAGGCTCTTGAGTTGCATAATACATAATTATTGAGACGTCCCATGGGAGTTGATTTGGCTGAAGAAAAAGGTGAATATACCTACAGTAGAAGGTAATCTACATATCTGGACCTTCTTATAACATATATAGCCATTTTGAACAGGAGAACATTTTTGTTTTTCGTGTGCATTTGCATGGTTTACCGTGTCTTGTAATGTATATGCTCCTTTTATATAAGGTTTATGGGAGAAACTTAACAGTAAAGAAAAGCACTTTCATGATATAGTTTTCTTTTCAGTTTTTTTTCCAGTTAAACTCTACTCCAGCTTTTTTTCCTAACTAGTTATCTTGTGAAAAAAAACTAAACACTAAAAAAGTTTTCTTGTTAGATATTTGTTTTTTGTTTCTTTTATCAACATAAATGCTTTTAAAAATGCTTTAGTCTGTTGTATTGGAACATTTTTGTATCTTGCGATAATAATTTGGCATGCACCCAGTGTGAAATGACTATAGGCATCTCATCACTATCCTTAGAAAAAGATCCTGGAAATGTAAAGAAATCTTATCTCTAATTTGCACTTCATCATCTATCCACTTCCCTTGAATATCTCTAAGCATAAGAATCTTGTTTCTTTTTTTCCTATTTATAGCTTTGAGATGGTAATACTTGGTACGGTCTCCATCTTGAATCCATTTAGTTCTAGATTTCTGGAACCACACTATTTCTTCTTGCCTAAGTACCAAATCCATATCATGCATGATTCATCTCCTTCTCCAACCTATCTAGGAATTTATTAGAACACCCTTGTTGCTGCTTCTTTTAGATAAACGTACGTCGAGTTGGACAAAGAAACTAATTAAGCTGCCACTTTGGTTTGACACAAATGATCAAGAGTTTAGAGTTATTTTTCAGTAATCTTTTTTTCAATAATAAAAACAAAAATATCAAAAGCTAGTCGGGCTTTCAATTTTTCTTATTAATCTAGCTAACTTTTTATGTTTTTATTTGTTTTAAGAACCACGAAAACCAAAATCAATCTTTGTCCAAAGGCAGTGGTTTAGAAGCTTAGAAACACGTAAAAATATAATCCTGAACCAAGGTCAACATGTACTAAATGCTAAAATCTGTCATTGTTTGAAGAAATTTGCATACTAGTTGCCTCCACCCCAAGATAAATTAGTTTATTGTTTTGTGATCTTATCAGTTTGACGTGAATTTCTAAACAGAAAGAATGATTGATGTGCGGCATAGCCTTCTAGAGCTATTTTACTTTATTGTCTTTCTTTAGCTTCCTGCTTCTATTTCATGTCTAATTGCTGAATACATATCTGCATGCTTAATGCTTGACCAAAAGACTAACTTATCTCTGGTGCAGCACTTAAAGGAAGATATGAAGTTAAGTTACCTGGCTTAGGAACTGGTATCAACTGATCGCTTAGCTCCTCAATCTTGGTAGGCTTATTATATTGAACTTCTTTTTTATTATTCAATGTACTGATTTTTATGTTTTCTATTTTAAAATTGTTTCCCTTAAAAGTCATTTCTACTTGCTATTGTCCATAATTACTTTATCAGAGTGGTTCAAACTGCATGGCTTTCTGCAGGCATGTATGCATATGTGTGAGCCAAAACTGTGTTGTATGTTTGCAAGTGCATTTGTTGTTGGCTGATGCCACATTCCAGACATCTATATGATAACATTTGTGTCTATATTCTTAACTACTTCCATTTGAGATACAAAGTCTTCCATATCTGGCCCATTTGTGTATATCACTATTTTTCCTTACATGAGCTATCTTTTTTCAAAAACTTTTCATGAAGTATATTTATATCATTAACATTACCTGCTGTAAAATCATCTTTTATTTATAGGCAGCTTCCCAACAGCTATAAAATCATAATTAACAGTAGCCGACTAACTAACCAACTTACATTTTTTCCTATTTATATTTACATTTACATAACAATACCCCTCCCCCAAAAGAGGACCTTGCCCTTAAGGTTTTTGAACTTCAAACTGAATGGTAGGAGGAAGATAATTTCATTTCAATCCCCAAAGTTTTCAAGAAATTCTTCTAAATATTACTCACAAAATCAGGATCCCCATTACTAATTATCCATTGGGGCTTCATATAATCTGTAAATCTGCTACATGAAGTGCTGAGCAAGTTCAAACTGAATGGTAGGAGGAAGATAATTTCAGTTCAAAGACCGTCTTTGAATGTTGCCAGACACTACATTCAAATACGGTTATTACATAATAACCGTCTTTGAATGTTGAACCAGACACTGCATTCAAAGACGGTTATTACATAATAACCGTCTTTGAATTGTTCTAACTTTCAAAGACAGTTATTTTAATAACCGTCGTAAAAAGCAGTTGCGTTTCAACAACGTTATATACAGTGACGGTTTACAACCGTCGTTAAAAGCACTTAATAACCGTCGTAAAAAACTATTTTTTTAGTAGTGTCGATCTTTTCCATCTTATTTTTACTCTATTTTTTCTTAATGGCACATTTATCACCTTAATATAATCCATTTACAAATTTTACTATCTAAACTTTTAATTTTTACACATTTTATCACTCAAGTTTTTTTTTCACATATTTTATCATCATATTAATAACAAAAATAATATCATTTAGTAAAATTTGGCAACAAAACAAGGTAATTTGGTTTTTTAACTATTTTTTAGTGACACATTAACATCTATCAAATGTGTAAAAATTGAGTGATAAAATATGTAATTGTACTTTTTTTCTTTCTCTTTTTCTCTTATCTTTGCATCATATGTCATTTCTGTCAATTTTTTCTATTTTTTTTCTCTCCATCACTTATTTCTACCCCCAATTCACCCAAAATAGAATGGATGAATATCACTTTTTTAGCTGGTATTTGACCGGAGAGAAAATTTTAGTTTATTGAGAATTTTATATTGAAAATTTTGGTTTCTCATATTTGATATATATTTTTAAAAATAACATTTCCAAAGAATGTTTTTGAGAATATTTTTAAACTAATTTTCCAACAAATTTAAACTTTTTTCTAGGGGGAACTTTAATTTTTTTTAAAAAAAAAATAAATATCAAACATAAAAAATCGAAGTTCTAAACCAACGCCACCTTAATTCTATTTATACCAAAAAAAAAGGTCCTTGAAATTATTTGAAGAATTGGTCTAGGGTACCTATTGACGTTGTTGGAAGTACGTGTAGGCTTGCATCGCCTTACGTGAGCACGCAATTATTCGTGACCTTGGCTTCAAGTCTCTATTTTTTGGGGAAGGCAATAAGAGACTAAAACCACACTATTTTAACTTAAATGTAACAAATAAATTAAAGTGAAACTAATTTTAAAGAGTCTTAAAATAATTCTACTATTAGTAAGTTATGCTCAATATGACATACTTATATCACATGACACGTTATAACTCTACCAAAAGTAAATTACATGAAAAGTAAATGGCTAAAAATTTTAAGCTAATATTTATATCCATAGTGTAAAAAACCCATGGGTAGTAATATTAGTTCATATTCATTCTATTTACTAGATTCAAATAAGAGAAAAATTTGAATCAACAACTTCACATAAGTTGATAAGTTAGATGCATATTTTCTTACACAATTAATTTTAGGCACGCATTTTTGTGTTTATGCTTTTATTGATTAAGTTGCATGTATATAGACTTTATGTCTCGTGAAAATAATGTCCATTGTTTTTGGAAGGTTATACCGATAGAATTCGAATCTAATTCATTATATTATCCTATGACAATTATCATATGAACTACGAAGACAAATAATAATATCTATTATGCAGATAACTTATAGGATAAAAATTATCCGTCTACTTATATATTCTATTTTAATATTATCTTTAATTAATATGAGACTTTGATTTTTCTAATATAAACCATCAAAATTATATTTTATTACATAAATTTAAAATGAAATTAAATTATTATTATTTTGTGGTGAAGAGCACACACATAACATATCTGACTTGTTCCACTTGTTCGCCTTCCCTGGTTGATCAGCCAAAGGAAAGCTCGATTGGCATGTTGACAAATATCCCTGGAAAAACTAGGGTTCAGCAGAAGTGATTAGGTTTGGTTACACAAAAGTAGCTGACTTAACATTAAATGATTGCAATACCAACAACAGAGAGAGAGAGAGAGAAAGCTAAGGTTTTTTTTTTTTCTTTTCTTTTCTTTATCTTATAATGGTTTGGCATAGGGGAGGACTGATTCAAAATGATATTTTATTGGTTAATTTAAGCATGTAGCCATCATAAGGTGCCTAACATGGATTGCATAGACGTTTTCTCGCTCTCATAACCGCGTGAAATGTTTCCATCCAAAATTGCGCAATTTTTTTCTAAATTTACACGGCGAATCTCTGACTTGCCCTTAATATATGCATCCATAACATGCATGTGTATATATATATATATATCTTAATTCAGCTCATTCGAATTATGCAAAAAGTAAAAAAGAACATAAATAGTATATACGAGTCCTAGTTTCATATAATAGTTCCATATAACAAACATTATGGAAGAAGATTATCCACCCGGGTTTCGTTTCTTCCCAACAGAAGAAGAGCTTGTTGGCTTCTACCTACACAACAAGCTAGAAGGCCAAAGAAATGCCATAGCCATAGCCATAGACAGAGTTATCCCAGTTATTGACATCAATGGAGTTGAGCCTTGGAACCTTCCAAGTACTAGAAATAAAATTAACTCTTACATACATTCCCACTTCATTTTTGTTGTTGTTTAATTTTTGGTAAAATGGTTTCTTTTGTTGTTTTTTAGCACTTGCTGGGGAGCTTTGTCGTGGGGACACGGAGCAATGGTTTTTCTTTTCGCCCGGTCAAGAGAGGGAAACCAGGGGAGGCAGACCCAGCAGAACCACAGCTTGTGGGTATTGGAAGGCTACAGGTTCTCCTTGCTATGTTTACTCTTCTCACAACAAAGTCATTGGGGTGAAGAAATCCATGGTCTTCTACAAAGGAAAAGCACCTATGGGAACAAAAACCAAATGGAAGATGAATGAATACAGAGCCATCCATGTCCCTTCCCAATCCACCCCTGCCACCCTTCATGTATGTTATACCTTAGTACTTCCACAACAAACGTTGAATTTATGAAAGAAAAAAAAAACATAAGTTTGATTTTGTTAATAAAAAATATTTTTGTGGTGTCTATAAAAAAAACAAACTAGTATTCACTTGTCTATGATTCCGTACAATTTTCAAGTGACATGTTATTGAGTTTTATTTATTAACTCTTTCTCATATCATCAGAATCATAGACACCAAGTGATTCCAGACTAGATAATAATTTTTGTATTAATACCACTATTTTGTTACTCTTAATTGGAAATTCGTCATGTCATGCTAATTTTTAATTTCACATAACTTTTTATACGGATGATTATCATAATATTTAATTTTGTGTATAGTTGACATGTGAATTCAGCTTGTGTCGGGTATATGTCATATCGGGGAGCTTTCGAGCATTTGATCGACGACCATTAGAGAAAGAAGGAGCAGAGTCGCGGGTTCATAGAATTGAGAATAATTTTGGTGGGGCACGTGCTCACCAAACTTGCCCTCACTCTCAGATGCTAGAAGCTGGAGAATCAAGTATCACAAAGTGGGATGTGAATAATAATAATAATAATAATAATGGGTTCCAACTTCAAGAACCGGTGTGGGAATTGGAATGGGAACATTTTAATTGGCTCTAACTCAAAGCCACATGCTGAGACCTTAAGAAAGACTCCTCAGGGAAATGACTCATTAAAATATGACATCAACCAAGTCTTATATATACATACATAGTCATTGATACGATATTTGTTTAGAATTGGATTAAGGAAAGTTAGCATAGAAAATCATGTCATATTAAGAAGGATTTTTGTTATTTAACCCCAATTAGTTTGCAGATAGCTTGTATGTAGACGATACTTCCATGTATTTCCTTTTCACCCACACCAACCTTGTAAATTATGTCAATTAAACTGACAATAAATTATGTCAACTCATCTGTCCATATATGTTCGGACTTTTCCTTTTAACATGTATTCACAGAATCACAGCCTACGATTTAACAACTTTATCATCAAATCAGGCCTTAAGTTAATTCGATGATGTATTTTTGCATTTGGGACGATTCTTCTCGTGAGATTCAAATTTTTTTAAATTTCTCGACAAAAAATGAATTTGAAAGTTTACTAATGGTTGTGCCCAAGCAGCTGAATTCCTAACCAGGAAATGAAAAATTACAGCGCCAAAGTTTATACTACTTTTCATCAAGATTTTTTTAAAAAAAAAAAATTATACTCATCTTTCCATAACCTCTTATTATTACGGCATATTTTATTCGTAAAAATTATTATTCTATAACGCTTTCTGTACAATTTTAAAAGAGAACTCAACATATTTAATATAAAAATAAATTTACTTAAATTTTATATAATAATAAAATACTAAAATATATTATGAAGGATAGTACTAATTTTTTAAAAGAGTAAAATTAGAAGTAGTTTATCAAAGAATTGAGGTAGATCCGTAGATATTTAATTATTTCTGAATTAAATAAAAAAAAATTATGCATTCATACTTATCCTCTGAAATACTGAAAATGACACTGCCCCCAACCAGGTAGTAACACGTGCGTTGGAATACTCTCACTGTTACTCTATTATTTCACTTACAACAAAATTCATCAAATTTAAAGTATGGTCACAACAAAACAAACCACCGTGGACTCACCGGTACGTGGCCCACTCATGGAATCGCGAACCACCGTATTCAATTCAAATTTTAACCTCACCCAGTAAAAACCAAAATAATAGTTTTAATTATAATAATTAAGTATAATTAAATAATTTTAGGTACGAATTTCCATTGTCAAGTTCTCCATCTTTTGATTTGATAACAACAATCTCGTTGTGGTTTTCCAATGCTGCGAAGTCGAAGATCTAGCTAGAGGCAGAGAACGTTCTCCCTAATCTTCTGCCGATGGCGATCTTCTACGCTTTGGTGGCCAGAGGCACGGTCGTCCTGGCGGAGTTCAGCGCCGTCACCGGCAACACCGGCGCCGTCTCCCGCCGCATCCTCGAGAAGCTTCCGGCGGAGTCCGACTCCAGGCTCTGCTTCTCTCAGGATCGCTACATCTTCCACATACTCCGATCGGATGGCATCACCTACGTCTGTATGGCCAACGACACCTTCGGAAGTGAGTTCTTCTTCTTCTTCTTCTCCTCCTCCTTCGTAATCGTAATCTTAATTTCATATTTATACAATCCGATTTACTTTTAGTTAAGACGTAGATGCTAGTATGAACCTCTAGTGAGTGACATGCGTAGCTTGGAGGAAAATTTCTGCATGACCTCTTTTTTTCGTTTAACGAAAACATAACCGATATTGAGAACGTGTGTTCTGTAAATTCAAAAGTGAGGAGGAGAAAATTAAAAACCCTAGGGTTTGACTAGATATAAGATAGGCAGGGCTGGCCTTGATATCTTTAATTACAGATAATTGTTGGAGTGTTTGAGTTTGATTGGTTTTTTGTACCCAAAGATTGTGAAAAAGTTAAAACTAATCAGCATTTAGCAAAGCTATGACTGAAGTCTGCAAGCATGTATCTGTATCAGTTCTTCGTCGACTTGGAAATTCAACTGCTGTGCAGAGTGCTGTAATTGAGAGTTGTTTGTTTGTAGCTTCTACTGAATGTTGGGGACTGACATGCTCTTAGTATGAGTTGAGAGTTCCCCTATTGGTTAAGCTTTACTGTTATTGACATGGCATTGAGATGACGAGTTGAGAAATATTAGTGTGTTTTGGAACCTCTTTGCATCAGGAAGCAACATTTTGTGTCATTCACATTCTATGACCATTTCCATATGTTCAACTGGCAACCAAACACATGTTAACACAGTTAATGCCCGTGAAAGATGCTTTTCCATGAAGAAATCATCAGAAGTCTATAAAGTATTAATTGCCAGTAACTATAGGAATGTGAATTTTGAAATGTGATCCAAAGCATACTACCCTTACTTTGAGTAAATTTCATGAATCATGATGCACAATGACTAAACTGCTGAGCTCTTAAATGTGTGAGATTGCATTACTTAAACTTCATAAATTAGAGGAAGTCCTCTTAATGGATAGTCATATACAGTTACACACTAATAATGAACCCAAAAAAGGCTTCCAGATTCAGCAGGAGAACAAGTGCCATCTCCCACATGCAAGTCTTTTACTGCATCAAATGAGCTTTTTGAAAAAGGGCTACCCTTTGTGTTGGGTTTCACAGTTTGTCTTTTTCTCCTGCTTGAAGTTTCCTAATTTGTATGTACTAATGCCCGCCTAGATCACTATAAGAAAATTATGGTTTTAATTATTGTGTTACTTTGGTAATCCTGGTAGGGTCTGTTTTGCAAGTGTAAATAATTGGATATCATCTGCAATGCTTAATCCTATGTTTTATGACAGTTGAAACTAACCATTAGTCTTTCTGCATGGATGTCCTTCCTGTTGATGCCTAAAAGATACAGAATTAATGTTCTCTCATAGAGGAAGAGGGGAAAGGACAAGGCAAAATTAGGACCATTTTAACTACATATAACATTCTTCTATAGTGCTATATTAACTCTTAACCTAGAAAGACATTCTCGACTATTCTCTCTATCAGCTAGGTCAGAATCATCAGATTTATTCCAAGGAATCGGCCAATCTATCAGCAAATAGTAATCATATGCAGATATGCTTATAATTGATAGAAAGACATATGCTTATGATCTAATGCTTTTAAATGCATTTTTGTTAATTGGTCATAGATTATTTTTTGGAAGATAGTCACTTATTTTTCAAAAGCTCTGTCATGAAGCTGACAAAAATAAGTAATTATTCCTCCAAAATAAACTGAACCAACCACACACTTAAACCTTTTTACACCTACAGTTGATAAATCTACACCTCTATTTCAGGATCCAAATATCTAGAAACTTCTTCTGGAGAAAATAGATTTTGCTAGTGTTTTTTCAATATTCATTACAGACATAGTTCCTATATTTAATCTTTACTGGTCCAAACTGTTGTTGATTTCTTTTTCTTGTCAAAACCATTAAATGTAAAGCCAGAGAAAATAGATTTTTCTAGTGATTCCACGATAGTCTGATTTAGAGAATTAGTATATTATCTCTCCCATCAACAATAACTAGCATTCATTAACAAAATTGTAGTCCAAGTACTACTATGTTGTTTTAATCTTCTTTTCTGTTTTGAAGTGCTTACTATTGGATCCATTTTCTCTTTATCCAGGGAGAATTCCTTTCTCGTACTTGGAAGATATCCAAATGAGGTTTATGAAAAACTACAGTAGAGTTGCCAATTATGCACCAGCTTATGCAATGAATGATGAATTTTCAAGGGTTTTGCATCAGCAGATGGAATTTTTTT
Source organism: Glycine max (assembly GCF_000004515.6). Taxonomy (NCBI): domain Eukaryota; kingdom Viridiplantae; phylum Streptophyta; class Magnoliopsida; order Fabales; family Fabaceae; genus Glycine; species Glycine max. Next base: position 7,449,753 of record NC_038248.2, read on the forward strand.
CTAGTAATACGAGTGCCGATACCCTCAATCGTGTGAGGGGAGAAGTTGGTGAGGTAAGTACATTTCAAAGAAAACTTTATCTCTCCCTATTTTTGTATTTCTCCTTTATCCTCTCCATTTCATTTATCTAGCCCAAACTGAGAAGTGAGAAATCGAGTTTTAGAATATGATAGGTGAAGTTGTGCTCTGGTTTTTATGCAACCATATTTTTTTGTCGATAAATTTCCCTTTTTCCTAGATATGGAATGTAAGTGACATAATTTTATTTTACATGTAATCTGCTTATGTGTAAGTTAATACAACAACCAATCTGGTTATGGGACCAAAGAAAAACACAAATATGATATATATTTGTTTTTTTTCCCAGTTTATACCTTCAACAAAAATGAATTCCATTATGAGTTATAATTATATATGGGATTTATCTATATAGAAAGTTGGTAAGCTAAGCAGAGGTGGTATACCCTTGACTTGGACTGTTCTAGTGCCTTTATAAGGTGCTTGGTTCATCCCAAGGAGTGATAGGCAAGAATGCTTTGCAGACATGTTTCTGAAGAGCATTCTATTGGATTTCGGGTTGTATAGATGCTGTAATGTTATTTACTCTATCTATTGATGTTTCACATCATGTGTCTTTGTCTATTTAAGTCCCTTCACTTAGTTTCACACGATGATATTGGAACTTTCATTTCTATCATACAGATACGCACTATCATGGTGGACAATATTGAGAAAATATTGGAGAGAGGTGACCGGATTGAGCTTCTTGTTGATAAAACAGCAACAATGCAAGACAGTGCATTTCACTTTAGGAAACAGTCAAAGCGCCTTCGAAGAGCTCTTTGGATGAAAAATTTTAAACTCCTGTGAGTAAAATTTCGTTCATATGCTTAATATAAAGAAAATACATTTTGGAAAGTATACATTTTAGATCTGGGATATATACCAAACAGTGTTTGGATTTAAAGGTCATAGGACTGAGATGTTTGCCCTTTTCTTCTATCCTTGCCTTGACTCTATGTCTTTTGGTCTTTGACAGGGCCTTATTGACATGCTTGATTGTTGTTGTTCTTTATTTAATAATCGCTGCTTGTTGTGGAGGCATCTCTCTACCGTCCTGCAGATCCTAATTGTCACTCTTGCCAGTTTATTTGTTTTCTGAGCTCTGCAACTATCAAGATCGTACGATAAGCATTGGACGACACTTAAGTATTCCAGATTCAAATTTATGAGCTGAGTGGATAAATTTGATAAAGGATTCAGAAACTGTTACATGTATTTGCTTGTTTATGTCGTTTTTGGTTCTGTATTATAGAAGTTCGCGCTGCAGTCTGATAAGATACTATTCTATGATTATGGGCCATCCTTCTGTAAATGTGGATTTTTATTTTTCATAATCAAAGTTAAAATTGTTTTTTAAGCATTAGAGATGAGAATATTATTTCCCTGTACGTTTTGTTGTGGTCTTGTGGACGGTTCTACATTACAATGCCGATTTAATATGATAAGTTGATAATACATTGCCTAGGAGATATATATTAATTGGCTTATTGGTGACTAATGATGATGGAAGAAACTAAAGATACTAGAAAGTACTTTCTCTCTCGTAAAATGACTGATGTTTAAAATTTTTCACACAGATTAAGATTAAGAAAACAATTGTTTCAAAATAATTAATATTTATTAGGGAATAATTTTATTAAAATATTTTTATTTTTATTAATTTTAATAAATTTATTATTAAGTATTTGAAGATAATACTATTTATTATACGACAAAATTAGAACAGATTTTAATATTTTATTGAAAATTGAGAATATCAAGTCAAATTGATTTTTTTTTAAAAGATTAAAATTGTAATCATTTTTAGACGAAGATGTAATAAATCAATATAGTTAAAAGAAGCTTCAAGTTTTAAAATTGGCGACAAACAGTATGGCCAGATTATCAAGAGAATATCCGTTAAATCCGGTATGTACAATGTGCTAAATTTTGACTAGCCTCTGGACAGGAAGGAACTGCAGCAACAGAGATGTGATTGATGGTGTGGCAAATTGAGTTAAATTTTTACAAAGGCTAAGCTGTGGCAAATCGAGCATCAGGTGTTCGTGTCTTTAATTCTGGGCGATGATTGGGATTTGGGATGAGTTGAAAGGATGTGTAATTTTTTGTGCCAATGGGTTTGTCAGTACTTTATAAGTACTATAAGCCAAGAAACCATGACCGTGAGAAGTTGTTCATGGTACGTTGCCTCACCCTTTTGATTTGGACAAGACAGTTTTCATGGATTGGAGGCACTCCCATCTGGGAATTAAGCCTTCCTTGCCTAGTTGGTAATTCAAGTTTCCTACTTCTCATTCAATTCCAACTAATATTTCTGAAAGAAATTTTGTTAGCCGTTGATATTTATCTTTTGCATGGAGTTAAATAGAAAGAAGGATGACTTCAAAGAAGTTTGCTTAGTTACGCATTTCACTCTTTGGACATGCCACGAATCTTTCCAGGTTTGATTTTGTCAATATGTACCGTAACATTAGCTAGAATGATGAACAATCTTGCTTTGGAATCTGTTGGATGATGGCTAGATGGAAGGTTGTGAAAATACATCTATGACTGCAAAAAAAATTTAACAGCTGAAATTGCATGATTAGTGGGAATACTATAATTTGTCAACAGTAATGGTTTTAGAAATTATTTCAGTTGAATGTGAAATACTATCTCTTTGTTTTAACAAAAAAAATTAATTTAATTAATGATATTAAATTGATCAATTATTTATATTATTATCATTTCAAAATTATTTTTATCTCTTTATTTATTTAATTATTTTTTATTGATATTTGGAGAAAATAATTAAATAAGAAAAAAACTAGAAATTAAAAAATAATATTATAAAGAAAAATAAATAAATTTCTAAAAAAGAGATGAAAGAAATAACACCAATTCTAGTACAAATAATATAGCCTGATTCTATCTGTTGCCACTCGGGCTATAGATGTATGTTTTACATTATGACTCAGTTTTCTCTTTTTAGTTGCGACAGGAATTATTTAGTGTAAACATGGTCATGGGTACCGCTGTACCGGTGGTGGAGCACAATATGGGCACCCCCTACACCTTAAAAAAACACTTGTTCCACACTTACGTACTCAGCTACATCAGAAATCTTAATTACTGCACTATTTGTCTATATCTCTTGTATCTATGCATCCATATATATACATTTTGTTTAATCTTTAAAATAGTATTCTACGACAATTTTGGAACAACAGAAAGCCACAAACCGAAGAAGAGGCATATCACAAATATAAAATATCAAGCATGTCATGTGGTGCAAGTGTCAATCAAACACCAGTTCTGCAGATGCAATGACAATACAATATGAACAATTATTATTTCCATATATTAGAGAATGGCCTCATGGGGTTGCCTGGAGACAATCAAGACATTGTATAGAATAACAGAACAATTCCGAGGGTGGTTTGTGTGCGTAAGCTGCAGAAATTCAATAGTTAATTTGAGCGAATCCTACATATTATGCAAGACCTTTAGTTGATGGGGTCTATAAATGAGAGGCTTTAACAATAGCAATGCAAAAGAATTGATTGGTATCCGCAAGAAGAGTGCTAGCAACATATTCTTTAATTAGAACACCCTCCTTCTCGGCCGCAAACTAGAAGGGGGTGGTAACTCAGTATAGACATGCAGAAGGTGAAGATAGGTTTCATAGGTGGGTGGTGAAAATGTCGAGGATATTAATGCTTTGGTGGTAGCGTATGAGCTGGTCAGGTTGGTAAAAGACAAGGTAGTGTCGGAGGGGCCTTATGCAGTGGCGGATTCTGGTGAGTGACTGGCGGAGCTGGTGCTGGTGGGTCCTTCGAAGCTCCACGAACTGGTGGTGAAGTTGAAGAACATGCTCCTGCTGGTTGTTGTGGTTGGGAGTTCGAGGAGGACGAGGACGGTGACTCAGCGTGGTAGGGAGGAGCCTGTGGCGGGTAATATAATCTTGGAGCTGATCAATGTGGCGAAAGAGCCGGTCCACCTGGTGGCGGCTTTGGGGATGTGGGTGGTATCGACGGAGGTGGGTCAGCCAGGTTGACTGACGAAGATGGCGGAGCACCACCGTGATGCGGTGGAGCGGATAAAACGGTGGGCACCCCGACGCCATGACATTGGTGGACATGCTAGTGCTACATATAAATGAGAAGCCGGAGATGATGGGTACTCAAATTCAGCATTTAGCTAGTAGTATAAATGCAACCAAAGTAGGAAAAATATCAAGACCAATTAGTCTTTGATTCGAATAAAATTAGGTTTGAATAATTTAACTAATAATTCATTCTAAATTTTATGAGATTAATTATTAATAAATATTTTTCATCAATAACCTAAAAAAGTAGAAAGAATAGAGTTTGCAATATATGAGAGAGGTGTGATGCCAGCCAGCTTAAGTTGCGGCAAGGTGGGTGGAATTGATATCTCTAATTTGGTGGCGGATTCATGTATTGGCGGCTACAACATGTGTCAAAGCTAAGTCTCTAGCATGTGTCACTCACAGCATCTATTCATCATGTCTAGGTCATAGGCTGTATATGGCGACATTCTCGGACGTTAATAATGGAATGCTAGATTTTTCTTGCTTTAACATCCAATTTGTACAACATCTATTGTACTGTTGAAAGATCATTTAAAATGGGAGGTAGGAAATAGGAATAACTCGTAACTAAAATGATGCACATTTAATTACTCACGTAGGTAATATTCGAACTCATTTGTGAATTTTATTAAAGAAGATTCCCTCTCCAAGTAGTCCATCTCATCTCTTATATAAGCAACAAAATAATTTTTTATGTTGAATTTAAATATAAACAAATTTTTAAAAAAATTATTTTATTTACTTCTAAAAATCTTTCATTTAATTTTAATTATGTTTTTATTGACTCTTTTTTATTCATGATAATAAGTTTTAATGAAGAGTATTTTAAAAATAATCTTATTTTTTACTTGAAATTAATAAAATTAAATCATGTGAATTAATTTTCTTAATCAGTATAAAATTGATTATTTTTACGATGAAGTATATGTGAAACTAAAAATTAATGCATGATCTGGTGTTAAAATTTAAGATAATAAGATTGTGATAAATTTTTTATATGTCTCTTTTTTAATAAATAGATTTCATCTATTTAATATTTATGAAAGAGAAAAAACATAAAAGTTGAAACGTTATATGTTAAGCATTGGAGAGGATCCATTTTCGTGTGTTAGACGTCAAACATTTTTTTTCTTTTTCTTTTTTACCACCATGTTCTTTTTATTTGTTTATTTTTACTTTTACTTATTTTTAAACATTTATAAGCTTAAATTTTTCTAATACTAATAGTTAAATTAATTTATAACTACTTGTAACTTTATAAAAAAGTAAGGTCCCGGGTGATTTTCTGTTTTTAGTTTTAATATTTTAAAAAATTAAAATCAGTTTTTTATTTTGAGTTTATAGTTTCATTTTTGTTTTGATGTTAGTGTTAAAAAAGCTGTTGCAAATTGAAAATAAATAAAATGAGTCAATCATTTTTTTATCTTGTTTCAATATGAAATAATGGTGACGACAATAATGATAGTGATGATGGAATGATGGCAATAATAACGGTGGCGACGACAACGAGGATGACGATGTGGTGGTGACAATGATAGTGAAATGGTAGTATTGGTGATGATGGTGTGACAGTTTTAGTGGTGGAGAAGACGAAGAGATTGTAGTGGCAACAATGACAATGTGTAGATGGTGATGGTGGCGACAACAACTATGTGATGTTGGTGGTGGCGGAAACATTGATAATAAAAATTAAATTTATAAATCTTCTTTTCTTTTGTTTTGAAAATGAATGTAAGGTTGTTTCCAAATTGACTAAAAAAATCATTTCAACTCCAATTTTATTAAATTACATTTGAAAAAAAAAATCAAAATTCAGAACTGCAAAAATGGGACCGAAAAAAATCTATTTAATTTAGAAGTTCTTAGTTCAAGAATCCAATCCTTAAGATTTACTTTAAAAAATCATGGATAATTTATACTTGATTAGTATTATAAAAACTTTTATACTGAAGATTGATACGAAGTAATTTTTTTTAAGAAACTTCCTTAATTGATGTAAGGGATATGTTAGGTGCACCCAGCAATATTGCTGGTGCACCCAGCAATTCAATGAAAGGTCAATTTTGCCCTTCATTTAAAAAAATAAAAAGCATTTTTTCCCTCTTTCGGAAGCATTCTCTCTTTTTCACTGAGTCTCTTTCGCAAAAGCTTCTTCTCTTCTCTCTTCCCCGACAAGCTTCTTCTCCGCGAGCTTCTCCAACAGCCCTTGGACCCATTTGCTTTCGAGGTAGGTGGCCTTCTTCTTAGCTTTGGTTTTGTTATGCACTACATTAGGGTAGGTTAGTGTAACGTTAGGTTAGTGGAACCTTAGGGTAGAAGACGGAACCTTAGGGTAGAAGACGAAACCTAGGGTAGAAGACGAGAGGGGAGAAGACGAGAGTACGCCGGAAAAAATGGCGGAAAAGGCTGACGGAGAAGTCTTCCGGAAGACCCGTTAGGGGTTCTTCCGGAAGACCCGTTAGGGGTTCTTCCGGAAGTTCCGAAAGAACATTTTCCGGAAAGTTTCCGGAAGTAACCAAACGTCTTCCGGAAGAACCCTTCTTCCGGAAGACTCCCGAAAAACCTCTTTCGGGAACTTTCCGGAAGAAGTGGTTCATCCGGAAGAATTCCGGAAGACGCACTCTTCCGGAAGATCTTTCAAATTTCCGGAAGAACCCCTTCTTCCGGAATGTTTCCGGAAGAACCACTTCTTCCGGAAGTGGTTTTTTTGTTTTTTTTTGTGTTTTTTTTATAAAAATTTTTAAACAGAAATTGTTTTTTTTTTTTAAAATGAATTATTTTATTTATTTTGGTTATTTTGTTTTTTAGATTTTATGTAAAATGAAGTTTAGGTTTTTGATGTCATATTTTTTTTATAATTTAAATTGTGTATTTTTACTAAATATTAATTTGTAAATTAATTTTTTTTATAAAAGTAGTTGTGTTTGTTTTTGTTTATTATTTATTTTTTAAATTAGTGTTTTTTCTTTAAAAATGAAGTTGTCTATTTTTATAATTAAAGTTGTGTGTTTTGGAAGTTTTATAAAAATACTGATTTTTTATAATTAATTAGTTTATTTTATTATAAATGAAGTATTTTATTTACTAAAAAAATTGTGGATGTTTACTAAATAATTTTTTTTACATTAGTTGTTTAATTTTTTTTTAAAATTAAGTTGTGGATGTTTAGTAATGAATTATTTTTATATTAGTTGTGTTTTGTTTTTATAAATGAAGTTGTTTATTTTTTAAAAAAAAAATTAACTTGTGGATGTTTACTAAGTAATTTAGTTGTGTTTTTTTTAGAAATGAAGTTTCTTATTTTTTTTTTAAATTAAGAGTTGGATGTTTACTAATTAATTTTTTTTACATTAGTTGTGTTTTTTTTTATAAATGAAAATATACAACAATTAAATACCATTTAATATTAATCGTTACTAACAAATAAAAGCAGTTGTTAATACCTGTTTGTTGTTGTGTTGCCTAGGTGCATGACCTTATTCGTCCATGCTGTAATAAATTTTTCCTTGTGGGGGATAATCCATGTGTCGTTAACATAGTCAACGAACATCGGCCAAGGCGAACAACCAACTTGAAACTTCTGATATGACTCATGGAACTCGTATTCGGACGGACAATCAACCAAAGTACCCCAGCTATCCATTACATAGTCCCACGCATTTTTTTCCCCGATTAAAGATTTGCACTTCGCCTTCACATTCTTATCGATATGAAACCTGCACAACAAATTAGTAGACTCGGGAAACACAGTTTTCACTGCATTCATCAGTGCTAGGTCTCTGTCAGTGACAATAACAAGAGGGAGGCAATCGTGTCTTAAAAATAGGCCTCGAAATCGTTCCAAAGCTCATACAATATTATTAACACGCTCAGCCTCTAGATATGCAAACCCAGCAGAGAATGTCATCGCCGTTGGTGTCACTCCAACAAAGTCAAGTAGTGGGAGTCTGTACCTGTTTGTTTTGTAGGTACTGTCTATAAAAAATACCAGATGACATGCATTGCATAACTTTACTGCATCTGGGTGACACCAAAACAGATCACGCACCACAACTTCATCCTTCAATCTATGCCAATGAATGTATTGATCACGTTCGAGAAGCTTCATCAGATGCTGCATTTCGGTATCAGCTCCTCTTATTGAAGAACGATATGCACTTCTTGCATTGTAAATTTGCTTTATCGTGATGTAACTGTCGGCATTGTGTTCCTTCAACGTTAGCAAGATGTTTTTCGGTTTCACCATCGACTTTGTCATATCAGCAATAATTTTCTTTTCTTCCTTAGTCAATCGCCCGGCGTATGGATGTCCAACTAAGGACTTCGCCAATTCATGATTATGAATCCCACAGATCAACTTCACCATCCAACCTTCCCCTCCACGCACTGGTTTCCCACGAAGCCTGAAGGGACAACCACATTTTCTACTCCCGGTGTCTTTTCTAACGAATTCTTTATTTCTACACTTGTACGTACCACTCCTTTCACACCCAATTAACACAAATGAACTTCTTCCTCTGCTACCGGTCTCTGTGTCAGATCTCATAATCACTGCAACAAATCCATTTTCATGGGCAACTGTTCGAGCCCATTGCAAAACATCATCTCGAGTAGCGAATACCTACAACGCAACCCTAACACATTAATTTTCATACAAACCATCAATTCAACCAATGACTCAAATTACCTATGATTACCTGAGATGTATTAAAAGCATTTGAACAATCGACATGTGGTTCATTCACTCCACATTCTTCTTGATTATCATAATCATAATCCATATGAACTTCTTGTGACATCGCAAAGTCATACCTCCATTGATCTTCGTCCATCTTAAGGACATATGCATCATACACAAGTACATTCAAATTATCATATAACCATATCCAAAAATTTACTACACCTTAAATAACAAACATATTAATAGGACATATGCATCATACACGACTATATTAAAATTATCACTATATTCTAAATTTATAACTACATTATTTACTTAAACTAAACTTATCACTATAATAAACAACTAATAAAACATTTTTGTACCATTATACATTTAAGTTACCTAAATCATTTAATATTATACCATTATACCTAATTAAATCAATAATCCACAACATATATAAAACAGAAATAAAAAAAATTATAAAACAGAAATATATATATATATATACCATTATAAAACAAAAAAATTATAATTCACAATATATATCATTATACCTAATTAAACCAATAATTCATTATTAACTAACAGAAATATATATATATATATATATATATATATATATATATATATATATAAATTATAAAACAGAAATTAAAAAAAATTACTAACAGAAATATATATATATATATATATATATATAAATTATAAAACAGAAATTAAAAAAAATTACTAATAATTTAACATTCCGGAAGAACTTCTTCCGGAAGTTACGAATGCAAATTCCGGAAGAAGGTCTTCCGGAAGTAGTTTCCGGAAGCACTTCTTCCGGAATTGGCCTTCGTAACTTCCGGAAGACCTTCTTCCGGAAGTGGTCATTCCGGACCTTCCTCCTTCTGTGCCTAAAATTTCTTCCGGATACACTTTTTACTGTTTTTCTTCTCTAAAAACTAACCGGAAAACGAAATAAACGCGTACCTCCGACAAAATAGGAACAACAGCCACTAATAAAACTTCAAATACGGAACACGGGACCACCAAATCTTCAAATACTTCACTTCACGGGACCACCAACAGACTGCTGAAGGGACCACCACCGAAACAACAGCAAACGGAAGAAACAAACAAAGCAAACGGAAGAAGAAACAAAGCAAACGGAAGAAGAAACAAAGAAAGCGCAGTAAAACACAGCCTCAACATGTTAATTTAAAGAAATTTACACAAGGGCAAAATCGTCATTACATACGCATTAAATATTATTTTATTTTTACTTATTATTATAAAATGAAAATTCTTTTTTCTTCATTTTGTTATAAAACAATAATCACGTTTAGGAATTAATTAATTTTTATGGTTTAAATTAATATTTGACATGCGCGTAAAAAACAAATTATAAATATTAGTCATAATTACGTTCACTAATTATTTAATTATTTATGCATAATAATATTAATTATTTTATTATTTAATTATTTATGCATAATAGTATTAATTATTTTATAAATTAGTTTATGCAATTAAAAGTAAATTATTACAAAATAAAATATTTGTTAAAAAAAAAAACTAACTTCCGGAAGAAGCTTCTTCCGGAAGACAATGGAAATCTTCCGGAAGAAGCTTTTTCCGGGAACAATCCGGATGACGTTCTTCCGGAAGTTGTCTGTGAGTACTTCCGGAAGACACAAATTATTCTTCCGGAAGAAGGTTCTTCCGGAAAAGTTCCGGAAATAATTTTTCCGGAAAGTTTCCGGAAGAATCTTCTTCCGAAAGAATAATTGCTGAAGGGCAGTTTCGCCATTTCACTGTTTGCTGGGTGCCCCAGCAATAATGCTGGGTGCACGTAGCAACTCCCTTGATGTAAACACAAGAAAGATACTGGGCCTTCAGCCCATGGGCCTTCACCGTCCAGTTTCATTTTTTTGCCGGGAATTTGTTTTTAGGCAAAACTTGCAAAGTTCCCAGTTACTAGAATCTGTCAGTGCAGGAATCAAAGTGTTTGTTCCAGTTCCTCGAGAAATTTCATGCTCTATATTCTTGAACTGAAGCTGGTTTTCCTATTTTGCGTTACGCGTTCGATATCGAGTCCATGAGACGAATTCAGCTTCCGGAGCCGCCGAGCCCCACCGGCCGGAGTGGCACTCCGGACATCTTCGAATCCGGAGTTCACACGTTTGTGCGGCGCGCCGTCGTAATCGGCAACGGTTTCGCCGCATCGGAGAATCAGAGCGTCGGATTGGTCCGCGCCCTTGGCCTCTCCGATAAGCACGTCTTATATGTAAGAATATATAACAATTTTTTTTCAACTAGTTCTTCGTTCTCCTAACATAGCAACTAAGTGAAATTACTAGTTTAGTTTTGAACTTTGCATTTGACATGAGTGAGAAATGACATGTCTGTGGATAATGTTGTTATGATTTTTAGAAGAGTAAGTTTAGTAGCGGAATTATTGGCTGAAAAATGTTGCATTAGTTTTATTGATCCCTCGATGATGAAATTACCGCTTTAGTCCCTGACATATGCATCGCAGTTGTTGAGATTAGTGTTGAGTTAATGGTGTTAGAGACTAATTTGACAGAGGGAGGACTCAATTGAAGGTTTAGTTTACTCTTCTTAAAATTTCTTATGGTAAGGTTGGACATAGGTAAAGTGGAAATGGAATGTGAAATCAGAGGAGGGGGGGGGGGGGGGGGAATTTGATGTACAAACCATTCAAGCATAAACTATATAGAGTGGTGTTGTTAGAAGTTGAGTTGTGAAAGAAGTTTGTACAATGTAGAAATATAAAACGTGCAGTTAAGAATGTAGTTACTTGGCCCTCTTAGTGCATGTTTGGATTAAAGTTTGCAAATTTAAGTTTGGGTCAAACTTAAGTTTGCAAAAATATCTCAAGTCTTGCTTCTTCAAGACTGAGTTTCCAAGCAAAATTTTATTCTCAAACATACTTTTGGGGGGAACCAAACATGATCCCAAACTAATTTTACTCTCAAACATACTTCTGGACCCTCCCACCAGAAATCCAAAACCCTAGGTATTGCATACTGAATTCACTGTATCACATGCCGCGTAACATGTTGCTTCTAAAGAAAGCCTGTATCCATTCTGCATGCTTGGTATCTATGTTTAAAAGAGCAAGTAAATAATTGAAGGGAAAGCAACATCTATATATGGATTTCTCCAAGTGATATTGGGTAATAGGTCTAGTTTAGAAACATAATTTTAAATTGAGAATGGATATTTTTTTTTGGGTCATGTTAGTTCCTACCAAATGAAGATTTCCTAGGGTGAGAGACAATGAGATTTCCACCAGTTTTATTATAGAAAGTTCAAAGTTGTATAGTTGTATACCTTGATTGGTGTAGCATCTGATTCTGATTCCTATTGTATCCTTACTTGCCTTGTATTACTGTTGGGTGTTTTTCCATTTAGGTTATGTTTGGAGGAAATAGAAAGAAGGTTTTAAGTTTTTCATTTTAAGTAAATGTTCTCTTATTTGAGAATTTTAAAAAACGAAAGGAATAGAATAAGATATTGTCATTGCAACAAGCATTACTTAAAGAGTCATGCTGATGTGATTGTGTTGTCATATGACATTATCTGCAACCAACACATGCTATGTGGGCTACGTGCTTAATGCTAAGGCTATCCCTTAATAAGTTTTAGGGATCTAATTTGCCTTCTTTATAAAGCATAATATTTGTTGATTTTGAAATTGAAAGCACCTCTTAACAGCTGAATGAGTTCACTCATCATTTTATGACTGACTTTTTGCAGCGTGTTACCAGGCCAAAAGCGGGGATTAATGAGTGGCTTCAATGGCTTCCAATCTCTCTCCATAAAAAAATAGATTATATAGTAAGAATGATTCGCGGTTATTCTCAGCTTATGTTGAAATCTCAGGAAAAGAAGCTTATGCCTTCACCTTCAGAAAATGGTGTCAGTGCAGGCTTGTTAGCTGTCTTAGAAGCTGATGTAAAGGAGATAGTTAGTTTTGCTCATGAAACTTATGAGAAGTAAATCCTATTCCTATTCTTTTCCCTGCAAAATGATGTCATTGATGTCTATAGCTTGTCTAAGTAACTTTCTTGTTCATTTCTTGTTGGAGACTGATTCAAATGTCTAAGTGGCCTTACTATTAATAATCTTACTGGTTCAGAACAGTGAACATCCTTTGAACATTAGCAGTATATCTAATATGAGCCTTGATATAAATTATTTGACGATTTATTTCTTGTAAATTTTAATGATTATTTTGTACAACTAAGACATCTACTGGAATTTACAAGATTTCTGGTGCATTAATGTTAAGACATGCTTGTGTGTGCCTGTTGTGATGCTCTGGCCTAAAACTTAATCTTGTGACTTGTTAATTGATATACTGTACAAATCCAATCAGTATTCTGATTCCCATATCAATGTAATATTAGTCTCTCAATTCAGTTTTTTGTACTTTCTTCCTACATTCTTTAGCCTCTTTCTTGTATCTTTATCTGCAAGTCTGCAACTGATTCTTCAGCCACTTACAAAGAATGATATGATTGATATTTTATCCAGGGAGGGACCGTTGTTGGTTGTCGCATGTGGAAGAGATACCATTTCTACTGCAAGTTCCATAAAACGTTTAGCATCTGAGAATGTTTTTGTTGTTCAGGTTTGCAGACTTCATGCATATTATTCTTTTATTTAATTTTGCTATGATATCTTGTAAATTATGCAATTTTGGAGTGTGTACTTAAAAATTTGGAACAATCTACTATCATCAAAATGTTTTCAAGAAAAATGTATATGCTCGATCATAACAAATGCTAGCATCTATGATCTGGTCAAAATTTCATTGTTTTATGGTGCTGTGTTATTGTATTTTGCTCTGATGTTCATTACTATATAAAAATGTCTACTCTTATTTCTTATCTTGATCTCTTTGATTGTTTGTCTCATGACCAGATACAACATCCAAGATTGCATTTGAAAGGATTTGACATGGTGATTACACCTAAGCATGATTATTATCCTTTAACTCCAGAAGGACAGGAACAGGTTCCTCGGTTTCTTCAAAGTTGGATAACTCCACGTGATCCTCCAGATTGTCATGTGGTATGTATAATGTGCATATGACACGACAGTAAATGACTTTTTGCTTTGTGGGAGAAACTGTGATTTTAATACGACAGTAAATGGCTTTTTGCTTTGCTGGAGAAAGTGTGATTTTACTTTGATGTTGGCTACTGTCAATTGCTGAGGACTATTATGTGAAATTCTATATTCAGGTCCTCACCATGGGGGCGCTACATCAAATAGATTTCAGTTCAATACGTAGTGTTGCTGCTTCTTGGCATGATGAGTTTGCACATGTTCCCAGGCCCTTGCTTGTGGTCAACATCGGAGGACCAACGAGTAATTTCTATTGTGAATTTAATTATTTGAAATGTCATTAAAGCCTATAGAAAAGGATTTACATTTAATATTTTCAATGGCCAAAAAAGTTGGGTAACTTGACTGTTGTCCATAATTGATTTAGGAAACTGTCGATATGGTGTAGACCTTGCCAAGGAGTTAGCAGCTTCTTTGCTCAATGTTCTTGCTAGTTGTGGGAGTGTTAGGATATCCTTTTCGGTGAGGACTCCACAGAAGGTATAGCCATTCATTCCTTGAAGTTTCTTAAAATAATATCACTGAACAACTTGTCCATCTCTTAACAATTTTTCTTCTCTGTTTGGTGTTTTAACAGGTGTCCAATATTATAGTGAAAGAACTTGGGAGTAATCCAAAAGTTTATATTTGGGATGGGCAAGGTAAAAATTTGTTCCAGTTTTGATTCAGATATTTAAAATTTGGTTCAACAGATAAACTTGATAGTAATGCAACTTTCAGGACCTAACCTGCACATGGGCCATTTAGCTTGGGCCGATGCATTTGTTGTCACAGCCGATTCAGTTAGCATGATAAGTGAGGCATGCAGCACTGGGTATGGTTGTATAGAAGTATTTCTATTATTAGAATGATTTTATTTAATTGCTCTTGATACAAGTATCTAATATTATGTTATCAAATTATCTTGTTCTACCCCCAGGAAGCCTGTTTATGTTCTGGGAGCTGAGCGTTGCAGATGGAAGTTCACTGAGTTCCACAAATCATTGAGAGAGCAGGGAGTTGTTCGGCCTTTTACAGGTTCTGAGGATGTAAGTTATAAAACAATGATTTTTGTACCAAACATGAGGATTGAAGATTATTGTGGAAGCTTAGAAGGGTTTCTATTCTGGAATTATCATATTGTCAAATATATATTTTTTGTAATGGGTATATGTTTTACTTAAATTTTCAGATATCAGAAAGTTGGAGTTATCCACCCCTTACGGATACTGCTGATGCTGCTAAAAAGGTTCATGAAGCACTTGCTGCCCGAGGGTGGAAACTGAAGGTATAGAATGCAATTTGAAGTTGACAATATACTTTTTACAAAATTATTTGTTTGTCTAAATGGGTAACCATTTGTTTGATCGGAAGACATTGCAATACATAATATTTTATTCATACCACAAATAGGAAATATAGATGGTATGCATGCAATCATTTTCAGCATAGCAATTTTGAATGTGTAATGTAAAGTAAAGCATATTTTTTGGCATTTTCAAGAATGAGGCAAATAAAAAAAATATATTGAAAATTTTCCCTCTATTATCTTTGACAATGAAATGCCGCCTATATGTTATTTAAGGCAATAATGCTGTTTAAGCTGAAGATAATTTGAGGCTTGGTTCACTCTAAAGTGCGAACTGGGAAATAACTTAATTATACAATGCTACTAGCTTGAAAACACCAAGTTGTTGATAGAATAATGTGATTATGTTTGAATTAAATTGCCAGTAGCTTAGCTTTGGTTTCCTTGTTCATGTATGTTCATGTCTACTCCTATACTTCTGCAAACATGAAAATGACCTAAAATTATGATAATTTGAGAATCGAATTCGCCCTACAGACAAAATTATCCTAAAACAAACTAATGTACAAGGGGGTAATTGTTGTCTGGTCAATCCCTACTACTTAGTATGGGAATTTAATGCTAGCGACACTTTCTGTCATTGTCTTTGTGATTAACTGAAATTTTTTTAAAATACCAATTTTGATGCATCTCATCTAAGTCAAGAGAAATAATCATTAAATGATAAGTGAGATACACCAAAATTAGTAATTTTTAACTAATTTTGATCAATCATTGGAAGAGTATTGAAAAGAGTGTAAGAAAGAATGTCATTAGCATTTTTCTTCCTTCTAATACCAATGGTGTTAAAACCCACGAGAGTGAAGTTTTAACAGCATTGGTGAACCAACAGAACTTTTGATTCAAGTTTAATTGATTCAACCAGTCATTTGGTTGATAATACTCTATATACGTAACGAAAAGTAAACGAGAGATGGTTTCCTTCTCCGATTTCAAGCTCACCAATTTTATTTTAGATATATGTTGTGTTAGTTAGCACCGAAAATATGAAGGCTCGTGTGTTAGCCAAGGGACAGAGAGTATCATAAAACCTAAAATGTTCTATCTTTATTTGAATCTATTTAATTAAACTTTCGTGGACATTATACGAACATGAAGTCGTTAACAAAAACATTAGCAGACATTGAGCAGGAAATCGAGGGAGGATCAAAGACTTTTTATTTGATTTTATTATCGTGCAAGGTGGAGCAAGTGAGTTCTTGCCAACAATTCTTCACTTGCCAACTACTTTATTTTTCTATATAAAAGTTTAGAAATATAATTACAAAAAATTTAAAATATAAAAAATTATTAAAAAATAATCAAATGAAAGAGATTTTTCAAATAATTAGACCTAATTAAACAAGTTTGACTGTATATTGCTTTTAAAATTTTAATACACAGTAAAAAAAATTATTACCTGTAAGAATTATGCAAAAATTATTTTTGTAGGTTGGGTTAAAAAAATTAAGAATTTTCTTTTGGTTTGGATGAGTTTTAGGTATTGGCAGTGTCTTGTTGCAAACCTGAGACACAATAATGGTAAAAAAAAAAAAAAGATGAATTATACTAGTATAATTTGGTACGTAAAAAAATATTTTGTTTGCATTTAATTATTTCTAAAAACTTATCAGTTAAAAAATAGTTTTTGAATTCTTATAAAGTGATTTTTTTTTTATTGTAGTTCTATGAACATGTGCAAAGACGTTTCATTTACCAAGGAGTCTAGCCTCTAGCTCATTTTGTTGAGCATTAAATGCTTTAAATTTATTCTAAAAAAATGTTGTATTAATTTTGTGTATTCGATATAAAAATATTTTTTATATAAAAAACTTTTACTATTTTCTATTTTTTGTCCGTGGATGCACAATAAAAAGTTCCTATAAACATTACTTGGCATCATATATGATGTGAAAATGTTAAATATATACATTTTGTACTTTAAATTATTAAATATGGTAAGTATTAAATGACTTCTATATTTTTTACATGTAATATTTTTAATATATATATATATATATATATATATATATATATATATATATATTCTTATTTTCCATGTTACAAAACCTATTAGTCTCTAAAATTCTTGTTAAATATATGACTTGATCACAATAAATAGGAAAATATCTCGGTTGATAATTAAGGATTATACTCATTATTAGTCATTATGTTTTCTTGTATTCAACACTTGATTCATTATAAATTAGAATAACATGTTTGACACACAACATTATAGTTAAAACATTGTTACATGGTATCAGAACTCAGGTTATTTTTTACGGACAATAATGGAAATCATGCTCCACTATTGTACTCGATGGACTTTTCTGCCTGTTACTTGTCTTCCAACACCCCTTCCTCCTTTTCCAATGACTTTTCTAGCGACCATCGCCACCATCATGTGTCAAACAATTTAGATTTTTTTTCTTTTTTTCCTTTCTGTCGCAATGTTCCTTTCACATAAACAATAATGCCCCACATTGCGAGCACACTTACACTATGATCATGTTGCTATCTTGCCGGTGTGACCCTCCGATTAGGAGTGTCCCTCTCCAACGAACCCAATGTTAGAGTTAGTTTCTAATTGATTTGTTAAGCTGTGAATCAGTCAATAACTAATTCTGTTACAGTTAGTTATTGGCTTTGTGTTAGTTGTTGTATGTCTATAAAGCCTATATAAAAGGTTCATTAATGAAAATGACGGACAAGAGAGATTTCAAGCTAAACGTGTGTTTCTAGCCTCCTAAATAGTTTACTAGATACCTAACAGCTGGTATCAGAGCTCCACAAGGGGCCTGATACAAGAAACTGCAGTTTCTTGAAAGAGTGAGAAAGAAGAAAATTGAGTTGAGAAAGTCATGGTTGATGGAAACTATGTTCAACCCGCGATTCCTAGGTTCGATGGTCATTATGATCATTGGACAATGTTAATGGAAAATCTCCTTCGATCGAAGGAATACTGGAGCTTGGTGGAAAATGGGATCACAACAGCACCAACAGGAGCAACCCAAGAACAACTGAAAAGTGAAGAGGATAGCAAATTGAAGGACTTAAAGGCGAAAAACTATTTATTTCAAGCTATAGATAGAAGTATTATGGAGACAATATTAAACAAGAATACTGCCAAGGAGATTTGGGACTCCATGAAGCATAAGTACCAGGGTTTTACAAAGGTGAAAAGAGCACAATTACAAGCTCTTAGGAGGGAATTTGAAATTCTTGGAATGAAAGAAGGAGAATCTGTAGATGAATATTTTGCAAGAACTTTGCCATTGTGAACAAGATGAAATCACATGGTGAAAAGGTGGAGCAGCTTACAATAGTTGAAAAGATACTAAGGTCCATGACTGCCAGATTCGATTATGTGGTGTGCTCAATTGAGGAATCTAACAATGTGATTACTATGACTATTGATCAACTTCAAAGTAGTCTCATGGTTCATGAACAAAGAATGAAAGGGCATAAAGAAGAGGAGCAGGTGCTGAAGATCACTAATGCTGGGAGAACAGGAGGTAGAGGAAGGGGTCGTGGTAGAGGTGGAAGAGGTCGAGGGAGACAGTTCTTTAACAGAGAACACGTGGAATGCTTCAAATGTCATAAATTGGGGCATTTCCAGTATGAATGTCCTATGTGGGAGAAGAATGCCAACTATGCAGAGTTTGATGATGAGGAAGAAATGTTGCTTATGTCCTTCACGGAAACAAAATCCATTGATAAAAAATGAGTGTGGTTCCTTGATTCAGTGTGCAGCAACCATATGTGTGGAATTAAAGATTGGTTCCTTGATTTTGATGATAAATTCAAAGAATTAGTGAAACTGGGTGACAATTCGAGGATGGCAGTTAAGCGGAAGGGCAATATCAAATTGAAAATTGAAGGGATAACTCAGGTAATTATAAATGTGTTTTACATCCCAGAATTGAAAAACAATCTTCTTAGCATTGGTCAACTTCAGCAATGGAATCTCACTATTGTTTTTAAGCAAGACATGTGTAAGGTCTTTCACAACGAAAGAGGTCTTATTATGTCTAGCAAAATGTCTGCAAATAGAATGTTTGTCATAGCTGCTTAAGTGATTGTCCCTTCCTGCTTGCAAATGGAGAGTGAGGGAAGTACACATCTATGGCATTGTAGATATGGTCATCTCAGCATCAAGGGACTGAAGATTCTTGCACAGAAAGAAATGGTTAGAGGCCTACCAAAACTTCAGGAGTCTTGCCAAGTGTGTATAGACTGTATGGTTGGCAAACAACACAAAGAAGCGATTCCAAAGGAGAGTTCTTGGAGAGCCTCACAAAGATTGGAGCTTATTCATTCTGATATCTGTGGACCCATCAATCTAGAATCCAACAGCAATAAAAGGTATTTCATTACCTTTATTGATGACTACAGTAGGAAATCTTGGGTTTATTTTATGTCAGAAAAATCTACTACACTTGATATCTTTAAGAAGTTCAAGATTATGGTTGAAAAGGACTCTGGAAACTCTATTTGTTGCTTAAGAACTGACAGAGGTGGAGAATTTAATTCCTGTGAGTTTAACAGCTTCTGCAGGAACAATGGTATTAAAAGGAAACTTATTGCAACATACACATCACAACAAAATGGTGTTGCCAAGAGGAAAAATAGAACTATCATGAACATGGTAAGAAGTATGTTGTCTGAAAAAAGAGTTCCTAAACAGTTCTGGCCAGAAGCTGTGAAATGGACAATTTATGTGCTCAATAGAAGTCATACTCTAGCTGTGAAAAATGTTACTCCTGAGGAGGCATGGAATGACACCAAACCATTAGTCAAATACTTTAGAGTCTTTGGTTGTATTGCCTATGCTCATGTTCCAGATGCTCAAAGGAAGAAGTTAGATGACAAAAGCATCAAGTGTGTGCACTTGGGAGTGAGTGAGGAGTCCAAGGCTTACAAGCTTTATGATCCTATTACAAAGAAAGTCATTGTTAGTAGGGATGTGATAATTGCCGAGAAAGAAAAATGGAAATGAAACAAGGAAGAAATAGGAGAAAAGAAGAATTTAGCAGAATGCAAAGATGATAATGAAAGTTCAGAAGGGGAAAATGTAGAGATTGAAGCTACACAGAACACTGATAATGAAAATGCAAAATCAAAAGATCAGAATCCTCAAGCGACAGATTCACCAAATCCTGCTCAAGGGAGGAATAGGAGACAACCGGCTTGGACAGAAGACTATGTGACAATTGATGACCTGCAGAACCTTGCTATATTCAGCATTGCAGAAGATCCAAAAACGTATGAGGAAGCATTGCAAAACAATGTGTGGAGGAAAGCTATGGATGTTGAAATTGACGCAATTGAAAGGAATAATACCTGGGAACTGACTAATCTTCTTTCTGGAGTTAATACAATAGGAGTGAAATGGATCTACAAAACTAAATGTAATGAAGATGGAAAGGTTGAAAAGTATAAAGCTAGGCTTGTAGCAAAGGATTACACACAACAACATGGAATCGATTATAAAGATGTCTTTGCTCCAGTAGCTAGATGGGATACAATTAGAATTATTCTAGCTCTTGCTGCAGTCAAAGGTTGGAATGTGTTCCAACTTGATGTGAAGAGTGCATTTCTGCATGGAGAACTGAGTGAAACTATGTATGTTGATCAACTTTTGGGGTACCAGAAAATGGGTGAAGAAGATAAGGTCTATAAGTTGAAAAATGCACTATATGGTCTCAAGCAAGCCCTTCGGGCATGGTATAGCAAGATTGAATCCTACTTTAGCAAACAGGGATTTGTCAAGTGTTCTCATGAACACACCTTGTTTGTTAAGACAAGAAATGAAGGCACGTTGCTTATTGTGAGTCTATATGTGGATGACTTAATTTTTACTGGGAATGATGAAGAGATGTTTGATGTATTCAAGCAGTTAATGAAGGAAGAGTTTGATAGATAGATCTTAGCAAGATGAAGTATTTCCTGGGCATAGAAGTAACTCAAAATGTAGAGGGGATTTTCATCTGTCAAAAGAAATATGGTAGAGAGGTGCTGGAACAATTTGGCATGGAGAAAAGTAACCATGTGACAAATCCAATGGTACCAAGATGCAAACTTTTGAAGGATGAAGATGGGAAGGCAATAGATGCATCTTTCTACAAGCAAATGTA
This sequence comes from Glycine max, assembly GCF_000004515.6. Classification (NCBI taxonomy): domain Eukaryota; kingdom Viridiplantae; phylum Streptophyta; class Magnoliopsida; order Fabales; family Fabaceae; genus Glycine; species Glycine max. Next base: position 7,471,184 of record NC_038248.2, read on the forward strand.
GGAAGTTTGATGTACCTCACCGCAACCAGACCAGACTTGATGTTTGCAGTATGCTTGGTCAGCAGATATGTGGAGAGACCTACAGGAATGCATCTAGCTGCAGTAAAAAGGATTTTCAGGTACTTGAGAGGTATAATTGATTTTGGGATCATATATAGAAGAGGAAATGAGGCTACTCTGATAGCTTACTTGGATAGTGACTATGCAGGAGATGTAAATGACAGGAGAAGTACCTTAGGGTATGTCTTTGTGCTTGGATCAGGTGCAGTATCCTGGTCTTCTAAGAAGCAACCGGTGGTGACTTTGTCAACCACAGAAGCTGAGTTTATAGCAGCAGCTTCCTATGCTTGTTAAAGTGTCTGGCTTAGGAGAATTTTGGAACAACTTGACCATCCTCAACTGAAGCCTACAACTGTATATTGTGATAACAACTCAACCATTAAATTGTCCAAAAACCCCGTGTTGCATGGTAGGAGCAAACACATTGATGTGAGATTTCATTTTCTCAGAGACCTCAGTAAAGATGAAGTTATCAAATTAGTTCAGTGCAGTTCCCAAGAGCATATCTCTGATATTATGACAAAGCCTCTGAAGTTAGAATCATTCTCTAACTTTAGAAGCAGATTGGGGATGATAAAGTTGTATGATTAAACTGAATTACTTGTTGAAAATTCAGTTTAAGGGAGGATATGTTAGAGTTAGTTTCTAATTGATTTGTTAAGCTGTGAATCAGTCAATAACTAATTCTGTTATGGTTAGTTATTGGCTTTGTGTTAGTTGTTGTATGTCTATAAAGCCTATATAAAGGCTCATTAATGAAAATGATGGATAAGAGAGATTTCCAGCTAAACGTGTGTTTCCAGCCTCTTAAACAATTTACTAGATACCTAACACCCAATACACCCTAAACAAAGCGGGATATGGCTTTCACCCAACCAACAACATGCAGGTCATGATTGCCCCTAACCCATTTTTGGTGGGCTAAGATAGGATAGGTTGGCCTGCTTTGCTACCTTTATTCATGTTCATATAAGAAACAAATGAGAGTATTTTTCTTCTAATTATAAGAAATATGCATTTCTTTGAAATGTATTAATTGTTAATTTTCTTTATGCCTTTAATTTATTGTGAAGTCTATTACTGATACATTTGTTCATCTCCTACAAAAGTGAATGCATTTATTGAGTATTAATAATATCAGTCATACTAATTGGTTGAAAATTATTTCTTAAATTACAAATAGTTTCATTAATTATAACTATCACTTAAATCATTTAATTCAATGGTCTTTTTGCAATAAATTTAAATCTATGTCATTATTAATTAAGATTAATTAATTTGATTATTTTTATTGATTTTGATGAATTAAATATTTATTTTTTATGTATAGAACTAGATAAAGTATTAAATATTTAGGTAAATGCTAAGAGTACTAATTAAGGAATAAAAATTAAAAAAAATCATTAAAAATGATATTAATGCACATCTACTATGATTTTCAGTATACACTCAATGTAAATTTCAATAATAAAAAATTTCTATTTTAAAATTTTAAAATCCTTTCCTCACTCTTCTAAATCTCCTAGGTGTTTGTTTTAGGATAAATTTTTTAGTTCCAAGAATATAGAAGAAAATTTATCCCGTGTTTATTACATAGTAATAAAATAATTAATTATGGGAATACTTTGTTTATGGGTAAATCATAATTTCACCTTCAAGTAATATTTAATCCCAATAGAAGGATATAAAATATTTATTTTTGTGGGAGAAAAATCACTCTTGGTGAGTAAAAATACGCATATACTTTCCTTACTAACTATTTCACTATTCTCTTAATGTTTTCCTTCCTTCTTGTACGTTTTTTCTGAATAAAATATAATCATGGGATTGTGATGGTTTGTAGTGACATTTTTTTGGCATTGTTATTTTGGGACTTTTGAGTGGATTGTTATATTTGTACATACTTTGAACACAATTGTATATTTTTTTAACAAACTCTATTAATAAGAATATTTTAGTAATTATTGCATAAAAAAATTCCTAATCATTTTTAATAGATAACCAAACACATTTTTATAATATATCCAAGAATAATATTCATGTTTATTTCAAGTACTAAAAAAATATTCGTGAAACAAATGTTGCTTAATATCGAAGAGGAAAAAAAATAGATGAGAGAAATTTTGTATTCCTCCATTATGTCTCATCTCCTCCCAATTTAACCGAATAGCATAAGTTTAAAAAATAAAATATTTTCCTCTCTCCTATCTCTTTCCAACTAAATACTCTATTTTTTTAGGTTAAACTAAAGGTGTTGGCTATGGTGGGAAAGTAAATTTTCTTGTCTATAGTGCACAAAAAATAACGACCTTTAGATTGATCTCATCCATAGTATTATGGTGCATCCTCCACACCTTATGACCACCTCTCTTCATTTACCCTGTAGTTGACCACCATCATCCCCTCCTCCAGCCATGAGTACCACCTACCTCCTATGCGTGCTACCACCTCTACCACAACACAAATCTTACTGTCAACCTAGATGCCACCAAAATTGTGCTACGATGTCACCTCTGACCCCGACAATGTCATGTGACCCAACTAGGCCCATGCACCCATGATCATCTCTGACCTTGTACCATCGCGCGCCATGTGCGCGCTCCAACACCACCGTATGCTACACTGCCAAACACAACTCGACTAGCAACAACTCCTCTTATCGCCCTCTTCTCTGGCTGTTAATGTAATATCCCTAATTGTCGACTTCTCGATGGCTCACACACTATGACACTTCACTCAACATCCTTGTTGGTCATAACTCTCTACTGGTCAAAATCTTCAGTAGGTAGTCCTTTTCAAGACCTCAAAAATTAGTTTTACCTACTTCTATGATCAATGACTATTCCCACAAACTAACATGAAACTTTTTAACGTACTTTGTCCTCACTCACACACTTTTTGAGAAATTTTCCAGAAGGTCACCCATCCCATAACTACTCCAAGCCAAACATGCTTAACTGTGAAGTTCTTATGTAATAAGCTACCAAAAAGTAGATGCGTATTGTTAATATAGGTAGTACCAATTAATTCCTTTAGGTCATCCTCAACTGTACAATCTAATACCTGCACAACCTCTAGATCCCTCTCTTCCCGATGTGATTCGTCGGAGTGTTACAGTTAACGACATCCACATAAGCACCAAACTTTGTTGTTCAAATCTGGAAACCCAAAAAAACAAATATGGAACCCACTTGTTACTTTTTGTTGTTGTTCTCGTCTATAAATGAGCACACCAAGTGTAGGGGCTATGTTGTTGATTATGTGTTTTGAGAGGTGTTAGGTGGTGTGGTGCTTCGCGTTAGGTGTGGATGATATTGGAGAAGCTTGATTCAATGTTCTCGAGGATCATGATGGTGGCACAAACAAAGTCTAGTGTGCATAGACCGTGGCTAATGACAGAGTAGTTGAGAAGAAGAAAATTGATAATAAAGTGTGAAAAATGCATTATTGTGAAACAAGATCAATCTAAAGATCAATATTTTTTGTGCACCACACAAAAAAAAATACTTTTCCACCGTAGTTTTTGCCTAAACTAATTACTATGTTTTTTTTAGGTTAAACTAAATACTATGTTAAAGACACTCGTTGAATAAAAAAAGAAATAAAAAAAAGACTAGTTTGTAAGAAGCGATATCTGTCACAGTCACATACGATAGGAGTCATTTCTTTGATAATATTCTATTTTATTTTATCTCTTACTATTATTTATCTTAGCCTACAAAAACTGAATTTTTTTTACACACGTGAATTCCATTCGGACAAGGGTAGCATAAAGTGGCACGTGCGATCAAGTGTGTCTGGGTTGCCAGGTGTAAGGTGGCGAAGGAGGGGCCGTTGGTGTTGAAACAAACTCACTCACCGTTAAAAAGTTTCCACACTTTTCTCCTTTCTCTATTCTTCTCTTCTCTTCGCTTCCAAAACCCTAATCAATCCTTCTTTTCAGGTCAGTCACTCAACCACTCCATTCCTCAATCTTCTTCTTCATTCCATTTTTCTTTTCTTTCTCAATTTTCAAATTCATAATAATCATAATTATAATTATAATCACAATTACAATTTTCCGTTGTTTTCTTTGATCCCTTCGATCCGCACTCGAAAATTTTGATTTGGATGCGTGCGTGCGTGCAGGTTTGGGTTCGCGAAGGGTTTTGATTTTTCGGCGGCGGAAAATCTTGGTAAAATTCGTCTTCTTAACCAAAAAAAAGAAAGGTTTTCTTCTTTAAAGTTGGAGGGTTGGGTCTGATGAGAATTGTTAGGGGAATGCAGAGATCGCTTTGCGAGGAATACTACTGCTGCTGCAACAAAGATTTGTTCTTCCAAGGGATTGGCATCACTGCGCCCAAAGCCAGAACCCGCGACAAACTAATGGTCCAAACCCTCTGAAAATTCATCCAAAATTAGGGTTTGCGTTGCGTTACGGTGCGAATTGAAATGACTCGCGTTTTGGTTCAGAGGGGTTCTTCCGGTGGTGGTTCTTCGTCGAACCCGAACCGCAGTGGTGGTGGTGGTGGGTCTTCTTCTAATTCCTCGGTGCGAGCGGAGCCGCAGGTTCCGGTTTTGCCGGAGAATAGTGACGAGGTTGTTGTTGTGTCGGATGAGGTTTTGGAGAGTGGTGATAAGGGGAAGAGTGAGGAGGGTGTTCATTTTGAGCAGGGTGATGGGTCGTGTGAAGATGACGTGGCTGCTGTTGTTGTTGAGAGTGATGTTAGGGAGGAGATTGTGAAGGGGTTGAGTGGGCTTAGAGTTGGTGAAAGAGTTGTTTCGGAGAGTGAGGGTTCGAGTGGGGATTCTTCTTCCCTCCTTGTTGGTGGTGGTTCGTGTCCCCCTCCACCTCCGGTGCCGCCTCCCAAGCCTTCCGTGACGGGGAACTTGAATTCGAGGAGGAGTGTGGCCGGGAGTTTGAATTCCGGCAGCGTCGGATCGTCGAGGAGGGCAGTTACGTGGCCGATTGTTTCGGCTAGGACTTCACCTGCTGGGTCTAGGCCGTCTTCTCCCAGGTCACATAATGAAAGTGAGGGGTACAACAGTGCTGATGAACAGAAGCCTTGCCTGGTTTCATCTTATGATGATTTTGTAAGTTGATCACGTGTCTTGATAAGTACATAAATGTTGCCTGTGTTTTGGATTTTTTTGTTGCTATGAGTCTTGGTATATGATTCTGTTTTTGGCAGTAATGTGTGAGTTGGTTCTAAGGAGAGATTACTAAGGAGTAAGGACTAAGAAATGTGTTAGATAATTTGGCCAATTCTTTGATGTTATAAGAGAATAACCATGTTAACTAAGAGACTATTTAAGTATCCCTTTAGCATTATTTTCCTTGTTATGGATACAGAGTAATTGAAATATCATGATGGCATATTTGTCAACTAGGTATATATCTTTTTAGAATATTGATATAGTAGTATTTCGTCCTAGTTATTGATACAAAGTAATTGAAATATCATGATGGCATATTTGTCAACTAGGTTTTTATCTTTTTAGAATATAGACATGCTACTGTCTCACAATTGGCTGATTATGTCACACAGGGATTGGGGGGATGTGTCTAATTTGTATAAAACACTTTTCATTATTGATCATTCATACTTTACATTTCTTATGCTGGAAACCCTATGTTGTGTTGTATCTTGATGCTTGCTTGTTCTTGTGCAATCTTGTATGTTAAGTTTCTCCATGTGAAGTCAAAGGTCCACCTTGATAATGCTATTCTGTTGCTTGACAGCCTACTGAGATTCCTTATGTCATGTATATATATAAAATATTAAAAATTCAAACTGATATTGACATCTATCGCAGGAAAGGGAGCGACAGTTCGAAATTGATATCAGAAGGGCAAAAGGTTATGAAGTCAAAAAAATGATGGAGGATGGAAATTGTCTATTCCGAGCTGTTGCAGATCAGGTGTATGGGGATTCTGAAGTGTATGATTTGATCAGACAGATGTGCATAGATTATATGGTATGATAATGTTGTATTAGTATTTATTTGTGTCAAATATCCATACTGTATCTGCTTACCGTAGAAGGTAAATCTCTGATTATTCTTTTTATCAGAAGCTGATGTAATTTCTATCGGTTTCACTGATCTTAACAAACAAATAGTGTTGATTTTTTGAAGGATTTAGTTCTCTTTAGCATTTGTATCTCTTGAAGAATTATTCATTTTTAACATATTAGGAAAGGGCCTACCATATATTTTTAAGGCTTTCAAAGTTTTAGAATATTGGATTTTAGGTTTCTTGTTTTAGGATGTATGTACTAATGGTTGGTTAATGGATTCAAGAAAGTCGTGCGACTTTTTTTCTTTATTTTTTTTTTCATTTTCCAGTGGCTAACACATGTATATTTGCACATACTGGTAGAATTTCCTTCAATTATCCTTTAACGTCCTGTTTTGTTGCTTTTAGATTTTATTTTTCTTGCTTTGTTTTTCATAAATATGTTGACTCTAATTCAATTGACAAATTGTTGGCTATTTGAATTAACTTTTTAATATAGTATGACATTTGTTATTTGTAAATCTTTTGGTGGTTCATCAGTATTTTGTGACTCTGCCTGGTGTTTTAAGTATGTACATTTAGCTGAATGTCGATACTTCCTTGATGTTTCTCATGCACATACATTGGTGCAGTTTTATTGAACTTCAGAGGATTAATGGTTTTACATTTCAGGAGCGAGAGAGAGATCACTTTTCTCAGTTTATAACTGAAGGCTTCACATCTTACTGCAAGAGAAAGAGAAGAGACAAGGTATGTGACAGTATAGTTGGCAGAAGTTATTTTTGTTGTTTCAAGGAAAAACTTGCAGTTATTGGGATTTTAGGTTTGTGTTTGGATATGATTACTTTATTTCTCTCCCTTTTCATTTGCTATTGATTGTGTGGAACTTTGTGGTGGAACTGGTCAGTTTTTATTTTTAATATATTTTTGGCAAATTATTTCTTAAACTGTTTAGAATTTTATACCATAACCATCAAAGCTGCATGCTTGTCAATAATGTGGATGTGGATTTGCCTTATAGAGGAATTGGAAAAAAAAAATCTTGCTCTTCCAGACAATATTTTCATAATTAAAGGAATTCTTATTATCCTTATCCTAATCCTTATTTAGTCAATTGAATTAGTGCCATAGTAGTGGGTTCTGAACATGTCTTTAGTGTTCAATTTATGAGCTTAACAGCTTGTAATTTTCTGCACTTATTCCTAGAAAGTAAGCTTGTCCATTATAGAATTATATATGAATGTACTTAGAAAAAAGGTCAAGTGTATTAATAGTTTGGTTATATTGTTTTAGTAGTATTTTCATTTGAAATAGTTCTTTTGACAAGTCCCTTCAGTCTCTTGGTGTTTTGGTATTTCTGTTTCTCATTTTGCAGATTAAATTATATATACTTATCTTTTTTTAACCTAGAAATTGTAGTTTCACATAAACTTGTACTTGTTGGGTTTATGACGTCGACAATCATAAAAGATGCTTAGAAATTGTTGCATTGGCTATTTTTTGTTGGATGGATGTATTAAAGGATGCTTGTAAATAGCCTCCGTCACGTTCTTGAAACATGGTTTGTTGTATTGAGTTGTCTCAAAGACTAGCAGTAGTCTCTCAAGTGTAGAGCTCAATCAGTTCATAGCATTGGCAATTGTGGAATTTATTGTTGTATGGATGTGTTAAAGGATGCATGGAAATAGCCTTTGTTGTGCTAGGCACCTGAAATATAGTTTTAGCTATGTTATATGGGGTTGTCTCAAAGACTGGAAGCCTATGTGCTCTGCCCAAATTTTAAGCCACCCTAAGCACTTAAGGAAAGGTAGTTGAAACATTAGTTATATCTTTTGTAAGTTGAAACATGGGAAGATGAAATTGCATTTATTGTTTATTCACTGTATGTGTAGCCTTCCTTTTTAACATTATTAGAAAATGCAGTTTGTCTGTTAGAATGTGTTTATAGCTGTTTTAAATTTCCAATTTAAGCAAAACTCGTGTTCATCCTTCTTGGCAGGTCTATGGAAATAATGTTGAGATCCAAGCCATGTGTGAAATGTATAATCGTCCAATTCACATATACTCCTACACCACAGGTGAGCCTCTGAAATTTTGATGGCTGTGAATCTGTGATTGTTTATGTGCTATTCAATAACATCAACTATGGATGCAGAACCTATCAATATCTTTCATGGAAGCTACAACACTGACATGCCACCAATACGATTGAGTTATCATCATGGGAATCATTACAACTCCCTTGTTGATCCACGGCGCTTGACAATTGGTGCTGGGCTTGGGTTCAGCAGTCTTCGTGGAGTAAGTACAATGCCTATTATTACTTAATTTGTTGTCATTCTCCTCCTGTGGTATGATTTTAACATTCTATACTCTAATGAAACATCAAGAGTTTAGGTTTATCTGCCAAACTTAAGATTGTACTCTGCAATTAACATTTATAGGAAACCTCAACAATTTTAGGGCTCAGAACTATGGAAGTTGTCACGTTAACTAATTGGTTTGCTAATAGTTGATGGCCCATTTGTGATTTATGATGCAGACAAATGTTGACAAAGATCAAGTCAAGGCTGCTATTAAAGCTCAACAAGACAAACAGATCAATAATGTAAGTATTTTAAATTGTTAGTGAGAATGACAGATTTTTAACTTCTTGATGATAACAATAATTTTTATCTTTTTGCTTTCAACAGGCACTGTTAGCCGAGGGTCGGTTTTACTCTGATCTCGAGCTCACAGAAAAGGAAATTGAACGCATGGTGATTGAAGTTTCTCGAGCTGAGTACCTTGCAGATAGTACATTTAAGCAACAGCTTGGAGACAGAGAGTCCTCTACCTCAAACGCAGAACCATCATCTTCTGGAGCAAGTGAGTCTTTTACTTTGACACCTTTATACAAGTTCTATTTCCCTAAAAACAGTTTGTTACACCCCCAAGGTTTAAGCAAGTGTTTTAGACCTGAACGTGTGAAATTAAGTAAAACTTTGTTCTCATTACTTTTTTATTTTGAGATATAGCTAACTATTTATGTGTTGATGAGAGCAGCCGGTTCATCTGGCACTGATCGCAAGACGGAACATGGGAAAGAGCATGGTTCTGATCTTAGTAGCGGTATGCAGATGTTACTATCAATGGGATTCAGTTACATGCAAGCGATTGAGGCTTACAGCATATTTGGGGACGATGTTGATTCCATGGTTTGTTACCTGTTAGAAACTGGCAGTAGCAGCAGACGTAAAGGCAAGGCCACTGAATGACATGCCATCAAGTCAAATAAATATCTAGTTTTTGAATTGCAACCAAATCAGTTAAATAAATGTATCAAGCTACTTACTCTGTAGTTCAATTTGGTATCTGGCATATTCATGACGGCTATAGAAAGAAAGAACTGAGCCACGATTCAACCTTATTTGGCTAATGAGCAGGTCGTTTTCTATTCAATCCATTTTTTTTTCCTGATGTTTTTAATCCAAGGCTGACCGTGAATGGATATTTAGAAAAATTAATTCTCTTTAAAATTAAGTTCCCATATGTTATTCATCTTTAAAACTGGATTTGTGTGTGCCCTGTTTCTTTAAAAATGAACTTTGTTAATGCCCGAAAGGGTTTTTCAATGAAACATTTTTCTTAATTTAAAGAGGGGGGGCTATTTATGGGACAAATTATACTGATATTTTTATCTTTATTTTCACTACAACTTGCTTCTTAATTTAAAAAGGACCGGAAGGAAGTAGTAACTAATGTTTGTGCTACTTGATAACGAGGATTTTCTTTTAGCTGCATTGATTACAAATTCGACTCATTTCGTCATTATTTATTTCTTTATTTTCATTTTGTATTCGTTTTTGTCTTTCATTACAAATATGTTTTTGTCTTTATCCGTTATTAAATTCTGCTTGTATCATGTGACATTTACATTAATTTATTGATTTTAGATATTAAATCTAGAAACTTGTGATAAGATATTTCTTATTTTTACTTTCAACTTATATTCCTCTTACTGAAATTGCAATATATATACTGTCTTACTTCTCCTTAAGCAATAACTCCTCGTGTCGAAATTGTATATCCAAAGTTTATGTTTAAAGTAAACTACTTCCCTTGAGTCTTCAATTAGAACTACATCATCCAAAAACTATGAAATTATGGATTATTTATATCTTCTTGGTAAGCGAGTCCAAGATTAGATTCAACAAAGACTTGATGGTGATGCATTCCTATCTCTACAAGGAAGTCCTTATTCTTGTTTCTTGAAGTTTTCACATTAGTAGTTATGCTTTTATAATGTATTGTATAGTCTGAATATAAGTCAAATAAACACCTTTCTTCTCTAAAGTCTTCAGAATTACTTCTCTTGATACTTGATTATAAGTTTATCCCAAGTCAATGAAAATCATATGTAGGTGTCTTTTTATTTTAACACCTTTCCATCAATATCTCTAAAAAATAAAAGACTTTTGTTGTAGACCTTCCTGACAAAAAAACTGAACTGATTGTTTACAATTCTTGTTTATTCTCTTAATTTATGCTCAATCACCTTTTCCCAAGATTTCATTGTGACTCAAGTTCTACATTCTAAATATAGGAACCACAGGATTCTTCCTCCATTCCTTTGACATTTTCTAAGATCTCAAAATTTCACTGAAAAACTTGATGAGCCAAATGAATCATTGTTCTCCAACAAGTTACCAAACTTATATAAGATATAGACCAAAAGACGGATTAAGGACTAAAAAAATAATTATTATTATATAAATGAAAATAAAGACAAAAATCATAAAATTTTAATTTATCTAATAAAAAAAATTACATAAGAGGGTGCATTTGCACATCCTCGAGTATACAAAAGTTCACCATTTTGTATATCATGTAAATAAAAATTCAAAAGCAAATGCAATGTAAATCAAATCTAATGCAAATGCAAATTTTGTTTGTCATAAAACCTATTTGACAAATTAGCAAGGAATGAAGCCAAGTTAGGGTGCATTTGCACACCCTTGGGACTATACATAGGTTTGTCACTACTGAACCAATAATTTTACTTCATTCGTTTTTTTAAGGGTCTCTTTTACCTTTTCTATCCGAATTCTACGGTAATAACCCAAAATTTGTTCGTTCTTTTGAATTTCTATTCCTTCTATATTAGTATCCTATCTCTGTACATCATTAAAAAGCTTATAAAAGTAATTCCTCCATCACTCTTTTGATATTGTATTTGTGACCAGAACTTTCCCTTCTGTATCCTTCATGCATGTTGATCCAAATTTCTTGTCTTATTTTCTCTATTGCCAAGCTTATATATCTTGGTTCTCCATTTTTTAAACAATATTAGTTGTTTATTTATTTATTTTTGTTAACAGGAAGATTCAAACTAATAACCTCTTTTGCCCTCCTTACTTTATTTATCACCAAATCAATCTTACATCTTCATTTTGTCGCAAACTCTTGAATAAAAATAGAATGTAAAAAGTGTGAATTCTACTAAAAAAAAAATTACAAAATTTCTTTCCAATATTATTTCTATCTTTACTTCCAAATACACTATTAAAATACACTATTAAGATACATGTTGTCTCAGCCCTAAACCTTTATAAAATTATCTGTATTCTATATATAAACAAGTTTTGCGTACCATCATCCTTAACCCCGAGCGTTATGGAAAATAGGGTAGTTTCATACCCAATTCAGCTCCCATAAAATTGTATAAAGTCCCCTAATCCAATCACTTTTGAGTTTGGGATTTTGATAACAATTATAGATTAAACTTTTGAATTTAATACCTATACACTAACATTGAAAAACAATTTTACATTATCATTCAATCACAAATTCATCGTATATAACAAATTATGATTAAATAATGATATAAAACTTTTTATGCTCAATCCTTTTTCTTTAAACTTTTTAAATTAAAAAAAAATGATGTAACAGTTGACACGACTGGACAAATGAATTTTATTACAATAGGTCTTTCGATTGCAATCTTATGCGGTGTCGGTTTATTAAGCACGCAGCAAACATATATTTGACAAATCAACCAAACGGATCCTTTATTGAGCCGAAACTAACATGTAAACAAGCCTTGCCTATAACAACCCGGGTAACCCTGTGTTCAAAAGGCATGAATTAGTAAGCATTTTTTTTACCACAACAAAAATGCGCCAAATGAAACGGGCAAAAAATATCAAAACTTTGGCGTCGTTAATTTCACACGGCCAAAAATAAATATCTTGCTGTTTTTAACCACTAAAGCAACCAACTTCAGCAAAGGGCGAAAAAAATCCGCTACAAAACTTTTTCATTAGAAACCTCCATCCTAAGAAACTATTTAGAACTTCAGAACTATGTTGGCAAAATCCTGCTAGCCACTATGCAGTTTTCACTTTTCGAGAGGGAGGCCGCCGAAATAGACTGATTAGATCATCAAGACCCTGTCAAACAGCATCCATTAAGATTGAGTGCATACAAATTGGATACCTAAAGTTTTGAAAATGACGTTAGATGATAAAAAGATACCCTAGTGGTGATGACCAAGAAACTGAAGAGCACAATCAAATACGATCCCAGCACTAGAAGCAACAGCAAGTCAAATGTGACACTGGCAACCTGTAAAACCCATAAAACAATTACTTCCAAGGTGTTAAGATCACATATTATTCTGTTATTTATGATTATATAGTAATTAGTGATTTAATCCTTATTACTCATTATTAAATTGATCCTATTTGCTCATTATAAATAAAGGCTTAGTGTGATCATCTATTCACAACAGTACACAGTAAACCCTGTTATATGGTATCAGAGCTAGTTATTGTTGGTTGAGGTATCACAAAAATCATGTCTCACCGGGGACCCACTGTCCCTAGTTGGACCTCCGCTCGTCATCTCTTTCCAGCAACATGTTTAAGCTTTTTCGGTGAACTTTCCTGCCAACAACCTGTGGATCTGAACCACCTTCTACCAATCTACATCACACCATTGACGGTGTCTTGAAACAACCACCAACATGCTCTCACACACATCCTTTTTCTGTGCCAAACAGTCCCTGTTCCTGACATGTATGACCACCGATCCGATTCTCGTTTACAGAGCCAAGCTCGCCAAACTGAGGCGCACAAAGCCCAGTCCTTGCAGCCCTTCTTCAAAGTGAAAAGTACCACACGACTGCCCTAGTTTTGCAGCCTTTTCGACAACCCTGACTCTAATTGCGTCACCGTCTGCCACCACATGTGCCCCCACACGTGGGCATCTCACACTCTTACCCGTGCTCTTGTCACGGATGAACAATACCCATTGCAACTGCAGACCTCCGTTGGCTGCTACCAAGCCATCATTTATCTGGCATGACCGCATGGCTAGAATCGCTTTTTGTTTTTTTTCCCTCTTTTCTTTAGCCCCAACCCCCCTTTTCGTGTGAACAGTACTACGACCGCTGCAAGCACCATTACACCACCACCATGTTGCCTTTTCGCCGGTGTGCCTAAAAGACCGAAAGCATCTCCCTCCGGTGAACCCAACGCCACCAACTCGTCAAAGACCGCCACATCATCCATGTTTGCAGCCAACTCAAAAAACCACCACACGCAGGACTCTGGCGCATTAAGTCGCACACAACGCGTGATGCATCTTCGGCCAGCATTACACTGGTCTTCTCTCCCTCTGCCTCAAGAGGTCCTTGGTAGGCCTTTCTGTTTTTCACAGGTGAAGAGTGCCCATCATCATCGCCAAAGACCGCCACATCGTTCATGTGCGCAACCAACTCAAAATATGGGTGCATGCGGCCCCACGCAGGGCCTTGGCACGTGAAGTTCACGCACACGACATGTGACGCGTCTCCAACGAACCACCTTTAATTTCTATCGGGTTGACCACATTTGTAACAAGCTCGATTCATAGGAGGGGGAGTGTTAAGATTACATATTATTTTGTTATTTATGATTAGATAGTAATTTGCGATTTGGTCCTTATTACTCATTAGATTGATCCTATGTAATCAACACTTATCCTATTTGCTCATTATAAATAAAGGCTTAGTGTGGTCATCTTGGATACACAACATTACACAGTAAATCCTGTTATACAAGGCAACATTTAATTATGAAGACAAAAGTAAAATACTCAAAGCATGTTTGGATTAACGTTTTGGGGCCTTAAATAACCTTTTTGTACACCTTAAGAGATTTTGAATATTTTTTTTCTTCTAAGAATAGCTCAACCAAACATGAATTTATTTAAAAAATAATACAGATTTTGTTTGTCCTGAAAATTCCCTCCTTTTTAACCAGGAAAAGATGTCCTTTAAAAAAGACAAGGGAAAAAAGGTCAGTCAAATAACCAAAAAAATGTTGCGCCCATTTACAAACATGGTCAGGACTTAGGAACGAAGATTGTCTAATAAGCAAGACTCCATCAATGATCCACTAAGTTGATTCAGCCACTAATAATGGCTAACCTTTGTATACAGAACAAGGTACAAAGCAAATAACTTCAAATACCTGATATATGTTCAGCTTTGCCCTGGTTGAATCATAGAAAGTGAACATCCCATCAAGCACATCTCTATGTAGATTTACCTCATCAGTATGGTCTTCTAATTCCTACATACATGTAAGACACTTGGGTAAGTACAGGAGTGAAACTCCAGGTATCGAGAATTGAGAAGTGAGCACCCTCAACTTAACTCTAATCCAGTTGCATTATAATTTTCTATTAAAATGGGACAAGAAGTGAATTCTTGGCCTTTTCTTTTCCAGAAACGTTACACAATATTAGCACATATAATCTCCCTTATCAACAAAAAAATAAAAAACTGTACAAATTTTAATATTGCTACAAATTAAGATGCACATACACTTCTATATAGTAGCTATGTCGTGTTGAGTTGTAACTGTGTATACGTCTTCAAGTAGGACACTGCATGGACACTTGGAATAAATTTAGTTGTATTTTTATAATTTTTTAGTTTAACTTTTATATCAATACAAATTGAAATACCATAATAATTAGATAAATATTGGCATTTTATTATGTTTACAATGGCTCATACTTCTAGAACATGAATTCTTTGTTGTGATTGAAGGTTTTTTTATTTTATTTTACTTATTTGTGTTCTATTATAGTCATGCCGTGTCTTCATGATTTATAAATTTGCCATATATCATATAGTATGTGTCTCTTGTATTTGTGCTCCCTAAAGCTACAAAGATTCCCAATGCTGATCCACAACCAAAACCATCATATTGTGGGTAATCCTTTAACTTGAAACAACAGCAAAATCCATGATAAAACTATACACATTGCAGCAATACTTTTAAGAAATAAAAAGCAAAAATAATGCAATAATACCTTTTTCAGTGCCATTACAAAAGGATCACCTTTTGACAAAAATGGAGCTACTCGAGGCGTTTGGGACAAAACATCTAACCATGATTGAACATAAGAAGGATTGACAGCCAAGTTACTGTTGTCTGCAAAGATCTGAATGTTCTTTCCTTGATGTCCATAGATATGCCTCTGCAGAAAGTAGATCAGAAGAACATTTAAAACAATGAAGTTGGCTTCTCATAAAAAATATATGAAGCTGATGACACATGTCACATCAAAAGATACTGGAAATCCAATATATATCTCTAACATAATTTTTAATTTCCAGGCAATTCTTTAAAAAAGGATGATAAATAATCACCTGAGTTCATGAACATCTACTCAATTTATACTACAGCCTCACTAATTAAGCCAGTTTGCAATAATCAATAAAGGTTGTGCTTGACCCTTTTTTTCAGCTTTTTTCTTAAAAGGAAAAGTAGGCCAAACATTTTCTGAAAATCTCTTAAAAGATTAAGCAACTTAATTTTTATAAATGGTAGCTTTTTAAAAAAGGATAGGTAAAGGAGCATTTTAAAAAAATTACTCCTCATTCTCTTGTCTCTCTCCCCACTCTCTCTATGCTTTTTACTTAAAAGATGGATAATGGAAAGATGAGGAGGAACACATGAATCCATGATGGAAAGAGAGAGGAAGTAAAATCTGTGCCACGAGTAACCCACTGTTTAAGTTAGAATGAATCAAACTACAGAATGGAAACTTTGCATATTCAAGGAATCATGTTAGTGAAATCTCATCAACAACCCTTAACACAATGCTATTATATATAATGAAGAGCATGTCATTTATGAATCAGTATCATCCATATGCACAGTGCTACACAGGCATTAATAATTAGCTAAAATTTAGCTCCATTCACGGGTGTTTGTTGGATAAGACAAAGTAGCATCAAAAGATGCAAACCACCTGGTGCATATATCAAAAAGTATCTACCAAACAAACTCACATTAAATATTATACACAATCACAAAAGAGACAAGTTTTGACATTATTAGAAATACATACTACAAGAAAATATGGTAAATAAATACTAGATTTTCCAAGCATAATTAAGAATCAGTGCCCAGGACAAACAAACAACAAAACACTCCGCATAACTCTTAACGCCAAATTATTAGAAGGAAAAAATTACAAACACCAAAAGGTTACATTCCTAATCTTTTGGGGTTTTCTTGTGTGTGTGCATTGACTTCTACTTTTTGAGGTAAAATTAATCTTACCGCAAGACTCTCAGCAATTAATTTCACACTTCTGACAATAGCCGCTTCATTGACAAAATGCCTGCAGAATGAAGCTCAGTCAGCAAAAATGTACAGAAATAATAAAATTCTGGCATTTAGGTCCAGAGATGAACCTGCCATCAACCAAACCACCAGTCTTCCCTAGCAATTCAGGTGCTGTAGAGAGTTCAGAAAGGGTGGCCGCAGTAACTCTCAGCCTTGAAAACTGTTCATGCTCCCAAGCTACCTACAGCAGATGACCATCTTTAATAACTATTAGAGGTAGCATTTGGACAAAATGCTGGAAGCATGTGCTTGCTATCGGGAAATATTTCAATAAAACATGAAGCACAAGCTGATATGACTGAGAACAGGAAGTGAAAGGCAGCTGTAGAAAATTAGAAGACAAGATACATTGCAGTTTCCAAACCTTTTTTTATAAAATGTGTAAACCATATATAAGGTGTTTGTACATGGTAATATTGTAATAAAATAATGGGACAATGGCAATTGTCTGAAAATACAACCACATTGAGATTGAGCAAAAGCTAAGTATAACTATAAATTACTAAAGAGCTAGGCAGGTGAAACAGAACATTGAGAATATATCACTTACTCGAGGATTGGAAATGTTAATTTTCTTATGCTTCAGATTCACTTTAAAGCCTAATTCTGCTGCAACCCTTGAAAAATCCTACAATATTTTCCATTAAGTCATGAAGATAAAACTGTAAGAAACTCCATTTAGTAAAGCCTGCACCACTTTGACTACTCACTTACTTCATGAATTTTCTTAATAAAGGCATTTTCCGGAGGCTTAGACACATGAATCCACAATTCATTTTCCCAAGAGCCAATACTATCCAAGCAAATAGCATAGTCAATGCTCTCACGCAGACGTTGATCAAAGCTCCTAAGCCACTGAAAAATGCAGAATTGTATGTAACAAAAAGCATAACAAAAGGGAAGGTTGACTACGTGTTAAAGTTCTATCAGCAAATAAATGAACTTCCAAACAGGAAATCTTACCTTATGGGTTCCATTGTAGTTATAAGGCCCACCAGAAGTTAGCCCAAACAGCAGATTGTATTGACCTCTTGTCTTTGGATTAGAATATAAGAGAGAAAACAACCTAGCTACTTCAAGAAGAGCCACAATGCCACTTCCATTACTATCGCTTCCCACTGATAATGCCTGCAATTACAGATGTTTTAACATAATCATGCATTTCAAACGGTTTGGTTTTATAGGTAGAATTCATAAATAACATACAGGAGCAGCCCCAAAGGTGTCATATGATGCAACTATTGCAATGGTGGGTAATTGATGAGCATCATCATCTGTCTTCAGTCCTGCCAACCATCCCTGCAACCATATAAAAGATACATCCAACATCCATACAAGTTCTATTCAAAGAACACCAATTTTAAAAGACTTATGAGATTGAAGATAGATTGTAAATGTTTTCTGTGTAATACAGAAGCATATGTAGGAGCATAATCATTTGCACATAAATATCACAAGTTGTGATTACCATGATGAGTGTGAAACATGTCTTCAACTGTTTTATTTTATCAAGAAGAAGCTGTATTTTTCCATGCTTAAATATAAATCACAAGTTCAAATTTCAATATCTATAATTAATCTGCAGCTTGCACAAACTTTAGAAAATGATTATTCAAGCAATTAAAAAAAAGTAGCCCTATAATGAAGAAAGTGTTCTAGGAAAAAAGAAATGATCAAGAGGAAGAAAATAATAAAGTTGAAAAATAGAGTCGTGCAAGATAAATTAATCCATCAGGAAGTAACTGAGGAGTTCATAATCATATAATTGATTATTTAAACAGGTTACTATAAGTTTACAAAATGCTATCAAACACTTAAGTGGTAATTAAAATGCATGGAGAAAATTAAATTCACCATCCTGGAAAAAGAATAATACAAGAAGCAGATTATATTCATACAACATTAGTTTTATTTAGCATTTCAACCACATTGAATTTTTCTAAAAAGAAGGTTGAACAAACACCTGAATATTTGTAATGGGAGGAGATACAACTTTCTTTGGTTCTGGGGCTGAAACAACAAATTTGTATCTGCAACATCTCAAAAAAGAAAAAGGAAAGAAATCATTGAAAATGTCACTCCCAAAAGAAACATAAACTTGGTAATACAATAACTCAACATACATGCAAATTAACTTACTACAGAAAGAAACTCCAAGAAAGAGAATTAAAAATATAAGAAAAGCAGCAACTACGAAACGAATAGATAATTGGAACATAATCCAAACAAATAGAAGAGAAGGTATTCAATAACACAAGATCTAATACCCAGAAGTTGGAAATATACAAGGTAATCCCATATGTAAGATCCAATGGGTCAAGCCATAAAGTTCCACATCACTTGCTTTGATCATCTAGAGAATTTTGCAAAATTTAATTAAAGCAGTGAAAGCTTTATTCACTGATTTGAACTCACCCGCCAGTTGTTGCCGTAGCAGGCTGACCAGTGACATCATTCTTCTTGATATCAGTTAACACAGCATCAATGTTATCATCCTCAAATGCAAAATAAACAGGATACTGCAACAAGATGCAGCACCTAAGTTAAATTTCTCTCAAAATAACAAAAATAAAATGATACATGATAATGTAATTGGGGAGGGGGGGGACATGCTTCCTCACATACACAGAAAAGGATGTCATGTCACACTTTTTCCCTTAGATAAATGGAAAAAACATTAATTTATGGAAGAACAATTAAATTCAAAGAAGTGTGCACAGCACACTGATATAGGTCTTCTAGATAATTGAGTAACCAATTTCAGTAGTTCATTAACTATGTTGTGCATTGACTACAAGACATACTTTAGGAATCACTAGAAGTTCATGCTGTAAACTAGAAAAATGGTGCTAGAGCAGAAGCTAGGTGGAAAATAGAAGTTAAGAAAATTTTAAAGTTTTGCAACTAATTCTCAGTACTAACTGATCAGTCAAGGACCTAATATGCAAGCAAGCACATAAGGCCAACTAGAGAAGCATAGCCATATGATAGTAGGTTTATAAATCATTTACCGCAAGTCCACAACTAAAATATAAATAAATAATAATTTAATTAAAATAATGAGACAGTGTAAAGGTTTTTTATACTGTCATCCAATCATAGTTGCTATGTATGGTAAGATTGTTTACTTTTGTAATAATTACTTTAAAAGTTATATCTATGGTGATTTCTAATTGGTATTTACACTATCAGTGTACAAAGATTAAACTCGATAAATAAATCATCTGCTGCAAGTGAATGTGCAAGGTCTGTGGACCACCACTACATGCACACAATGACATTTGAAACTCAAACAAGTTTGACATGCACATTATGAGGCTATCCAAAGTCTTCAATCATCATCAGATTGTTGGGACACTTACAAGGCCAATTTCCCTTAATCAAACGAATCAAGAACAATAGAAAGTAATAAATTTGTTTATAAAATCATTTAGGAGATTGGAGGAGAATACAGCTTAGTTGGTCAATCACTGCACAAACTACTTTAAAGATATATAACTTGAGAACATAGTAGTTGGAAAAAAAAATCACCACAATTATTCTAATGTAAAGGAACTCATAATTCATGAACAAATCAATCAAAGATTGCTTTCTCATTTCCAGAAGGCAAAATTTTTATTTTATATGAAATTCCAAAAGAAAAAGAATGAAAACAAAGGAGTTGTTGTTTGAAATTTACTCACAGGTACGTTGGCGTGTATAAGTATTTGTTCAAGTTCATCCAATGCATTCTTCAGCAATTCTTTACTCTCATCTTGATGATTACTTCCCATACCATCTTTGTTTTCAAAACTGAACATCCGGGGAAGCAAAAATATTAAACCCCCAAGAGGCTTGCTTTCAGCAATATATTCTGCCATATTGCAGTCACAAGATTTCGATCTTGTTAAATAATAAGTGAGACAAAATGACATTCTTCAAATAATGATCAACATAAATGACAGGGACAAGAAATTTTAAGCATTCAACTAGAACAATATAGAACACAGTTCAAACTTTGAATAAAATGGATAATATTAGGTTGGGGCAAAACACAGCAACCAACTTGTCAATTTTATAAACACAATAACAATATAACTTTTCCTGCTTGCCTACTGAACAAGAGCCTCTTCAAACTTAATACCTACAGCATATAACCTAATGAGGGTGAATTTGGAAGAATAACATAAGTACTTGTACAAGTGTTTAGAAGAGTTTATGAAAATAGCTTAAAATACGTTCAAAAGTGGTTTTCAACTTATTTCCATAAGCTCTCTCTAAGATAGTTTATAACATATACGGAAAGAGTTTAACCCTATTTTCTCTTCGATTATAGAAGCAACTTATACACAAGTGTTTACATGATAAACACTTATTCAATAAGTGCTTAATTAATTAGTTTAGCTAAACGTCCTGTAGCCTCCTAAGCCATTTTTACAGGTATACAAAGTAAAGTACTTCCCATAGACTATTATGGGTAAAATCTTAACCAATTTAATATTTGTTATTTCTGGTACTGCCAGTAGCACCACTTCCTTCCTCCTCTATATACTTCTCAGACAAGTATATATAAATCGTTTTAAATATTGAATGTTGATTTCTTCCAAGAATTATGCAACTTCATCTTTTCCATACGCAAGAGGTAAACGATAAAATCAAAATCAATAATTACAAAAGAAAAAGTATTGAAGCAAAGAAATCATCAGTGACACTGCAACAACAAATCTGCAGTTTCGCAAAAACCGTCCCTAACTAGCGTAGTTCTGAATTATGTTACCCATCAACATCACACACAACAATTAAGTATGTATCTGAAGAGTGTTCACAAAATTGATTTTGCAAAATCGATTTTAAAGTGATGTAGTATATGTTTGAATTTTTTTTATTTTTGCTGATTGTTTGAATGTTTTTATTATAAATGCAAGTTAGTAAAACTTAATATAAAACATTTTATCTAACGTAAAAGCTATTGCCTAAACTTAAAATCAATTCGGAACTAACAATCAATTTCTCCACACGGAACCAAACATATGAAAAATTACTTAAAATCAACTTCTCAAAATCTGACGTGAAACCAAACACACACTTAGTCTCAGCACAATCAACCAAAAAATAAATAACAACAATAAATAATAAAACCTAAAATTAAAATTTTAAAACAAAAAGCAGAAAGTAGAAGAAGAACCTTTGACAAAAGACATGTTGAGTTCGCGAAGTGGTATGAGGAGGACGGTGCGAGAGAGATCGGCGTGTGGAGAGAAGTGGAGCGAGGCGGCGTGGTGGTTGAGGCTGGCGAGTCGAGATCCGAAGGGGACTCCGGACATGTCGTACTGGATGAGGCGGTAGACGTCGACGACGGTGGCGCCGTCGCAGAGGTCGACGCAGGCGACGAAGATGAAGATGAGCGCGATAACGGACTCGAGCAGCATTTCACGCTCGCGAGGTTTCCTTGGCGCCATAACCACGAACGAACGTGAGATCAGATCTGCTGCTGCTGCTAGCTAGCTAGCTAGGGTTTCCGAATTTGCGATTGACAAGTGGATACAGCACCACGATGCCGATCTACGCTTAAATATGTCAGCCTGTTTCTATCGATCAATATAATAATATTAATTATATTTAATTTTCCATTTCAGCAGAACGTAGGTACAAAATGAAGCTAGAGAGAAAGTGAGTGACGCTGATTCAAGAGGGAGAAGATGAGGGAAACCAGGTATAGTAGCATAGCATGTTACACTTTAGTGAGTAGTACTAGTAGTAGTGGATTTTCTTCCTTTTTTTATCTTTTTTTTTCATTTTGATAAAAAAAATATTTTTAATATTTTTCTTTTCTTTCTCTTTCTGGTAAATCTCGTGGAAACTTAAGAAAAATTACAACCACAATAACATTTAAAGAAAAAATTTATGTGCACAACTAATTTTTCCACCAATGACAAAAAAGAGAAAAACATATATATAGAATGTGGTAGAGAAAATAAGAAAAATTTATTATATTAATTGTTATATGAATAACCCAACTGTTTTTTTTTTTAATGCTCATATGTTTGGTTGGTTGAATGGTTCGGGAAGTTCGAATTAAATTTCATTAAATTTTATATTTCTGAAACTCTCAAGTTGTGTTTCAAACTACTAATTTTGAGTTTTAAATCCATGATGAAGAACTTGAATAATTTTGACCTCCACTTTACAAGAAAATAAGTCTTAGTAAAAAAAAGGTTAAATTAGTTTTTGTCTTTTAATTTATTTTTAATATTTGATTTGATTTTTTTATTCAATTTGATTTTCTAATTTTTAATATTGGTTTGATTTAATCTTTTAATTTTTTTTTTCAATTTAGTCGTCTAATTTTTAGATTCAATTCAATTTGGTCATATCTCATCTTACTCAAGATCATAAGATATCCCACGAGAAGATGTTATGTTCTTGCATAGGGAGGCTGTGAGGCAATTATGGAATTCGCCTTTCCTAATTCTAATGATGTTGAGTCGTGATTGGTACTCAAAGGAATTGACGATCTTAGCTTATATAGCTTTGCTCATGGGGAACATCATTTATCGATAGTAAGGTATCCAAAGTTTCATGAGCAAACCATTATAAACATTCACTGAAAAGATCTAAGTATAAGAAAAATAACTCTCAGAATATCGTCTAAATGTGTGTTTTGTGACGATTTAAAATCGTCACTAAGTGATTTTAAGCAGTCACACAGTGCAGTTTCTTAATACCGTTGGTCCAATTTAGATGACAGATCAAATTGAATTGATTTTAAATATTTAGTTCTTCAATTTTTAAAATCAATTCAATTTGGCCATATCTCATCTTAGACAAATCATAAGATATCCCATGAGAAGATGTTCTCGAATAGGTAGATTGTGAGCCAACTATGGAATCCACCTTCCCTGATTTTGATGTTGTTGAGTTGCGATTGGTAGTGAAAGGAATTGACGATCTTGGCTTTGCTCCTAGGGAACATTATTTATAGATAGTCAACGTATATGAAGTTTCATGAGTAGACTATTATAAACATTTGTTGGAAAAGATCTAAGTATAAGGAAAAAAATCTAAAAATATCATCTAAATGTGTGTTTTGTAGCGAGTTAAAACCGTCACTAAGTGGTTTTAAACTGCCACGGAGTGGGATTTCTTAATACCATTGGTCCAATTTAGATGACATGGCAAATTAAATCGATTTTAAAAATTAAAGGATCAAAGTGAATCTAAATAAAATTAGAGGATCAAATCAAACCTAAAAAATAAATTATATGACTAATAAACTAATTTAACTTTAAAAATGTAATAAATATGCTGATGAAAGAGAAATAAATATATTAGAGCGATCCGTTTAAAAAAATTTTAAAATGAATTTTAATTAAAAATATGTAAATATAATTTTATGGTAATTATATAGTTTTAAAGGGAAAAAACAATTTTAATATTTTTTAAAAAAATATAAAAATACTCCTACACGACATTTTTACACTGATGGAGGATACAAATATGGTAAGGTAACTTTCAAGATCAACTAACATGCATGGGCCGGACACAAAAATTAAAGAGAAAACTTGATTCAGCTTGAACATTTATGATTAAGTGTGCTGGGTAGGGGTGGGAATAGGCTAGGTCGGCCTACAGGGGCCTATGACCTGGCATACATAAAGTTTAGCCTGACCTGACCTATTTAATTAAAAGGTTAGGCTCAGACTTTTTTAAAAGCCTATTAAATTAAATAGATCAGGCTTAGGCTTATTAAAAAGCTTTATAAGTCTGATAGGCCGGCCTATATATATATATATATATATACTTATATTATTTTTTGGGTACAATTAATATTATTTTTTAAAAAACTAGCAAATTTCATCCCTATAGTTAAGTAAAATTTTAATTACAAGGTGTGAGTCACGTGTTCCTTTATATTTCTCATTATTTTTATTAGTTTTCCTATTTCTGTTAACAGTTCCTTTTTCTATTCCTATTAGGTTTCATTCTTCTTTTATTACGTTTCTGTATTCTAGAGCAAATAAAAATCATATTTTATCATATCCTATTACGTTTCTATACAAAAATCATATCCTATTATATCCTATTGCGTTCCTATACAAAAATCATATCCTTTTTCTATCAGGTTTCCTTTTTTTTTTTAACTTCCCTTTCCTAACCAAACAAAAATCATATCCTATCATATCATATTACGTTCATATACAAAAATCATATCCTATCATATCTTATTAAGTTCCTATACAAAAATCATATCCTTTTTCTATCAGGTTTCCTTTTTTTTTATTAACTTTCCTATTACGTTCCTAACCAAACAAAAATCATATCCTTTTCACTTCAAGCTTTTTGATAGAGGTAATTAACATTCTGTGTTTAGCCTATTATAGAAGGTGTGTTATTTTTTTTTTTTTGGTAAAAACAACTAGGAATATTAAAGATTTAATGTGAAGAAGACTTTTAAATAGGTTACCAAGCCTGGCTAGACTTTTAAAAAGGCCAGGCCGAGCCAAAATAAAAGCCTTTGATAGGCTATAGGTCAGGCTCATGTCTCAAAAATTAATCGTAGGTTAGGCTCAGGCCTTTTAAAGTCTGGTCTGGCCTGGCCTATTCCCACCCCTAGTGCTGGGGTTCAATTCGGAGAAGAATATTTATAGCAAGAGAAACGATTTCCCCAAAGATGAGTATGACATTCCCTTTACGTGCCTGGATGAGGTTTAAAGGTTAACGTTACCATTGGATGTGTGAGGCTAATTAAGATTTTTGGATTTTGGCCATGAATCATCATTTGCACGGTAAATAACTAAATACTTAATTAACCTTGTAATAAATGCTTTATTAGTAGAGCTAATTCCATGAAAATAACATCTGATGCCAGTTGCACATAATAATAACATACAGTCACATTAAGTTGTATTAAGTGAAATAAATCATTGATTTTGAAAAAGAAAAAGAAAAGATTAGTTTTTTTTTTAAATCAGATGTATCCTTCACTCAAAATAATTTTATTTGAGTACTATGAGTAACAAAAGGACTAGTGTGATCCATAACAGTGATGACATGGAAATATGTGAGGAAAATATTAATAAATACTCCTATCATTTTGATGATTAATTTGATAGAATTTTTGGATGGTCTACGTTCTGTTTCAACTATTTTTTTTTTGTTTTTTCCCGTTGCAATTTTTCGGGAATTTATTTTCTAAATCTGATCTATTTTTCTTGCACGTTCAACCTTTATCTCTGCAACGTTCAGTAACAAACTCACATCCCTATCCTCAAGCCCACGTCCTGATCATGAATTGGTTGAGTTCTGTGATTGACAAACTCTATAAATAGGATGGGGTGTTCTCAATTTTGTATCACCAAACCTACTTCTATATTCAGAAAAATACACCATTTATTTCAGAGTGAGTAAGGATCTGGAAAAATAAAGTTGTCTTCGGGTTCGTGTTTGCGCCGCTTCGCGCGTTCAAGCTGCAATTGATGGAGGTACGCTTGTGCTTCTTTTGCTTCCGCTGTTTGATCTAAATATGACATTTAAATTGATTTACATGTTTAGATCAGTATGTGTATACTTTTACATTTGGTATCAGAGCTTGTTTGTTGCCTCTGTCTTGCTTCTGTTTTGGAATTATATGGAGTAAAGAAGAAAGATGAACAATGTAATGGTGCTTTAGAATAAGGTACAATACAGCACAAAGTGTAAAATGAAAAATGAAAGTTTGAAAGCGTAAACTTTTATATATTAAAAAAAAAGATTTTGGATCCTCTCATTCTTGAAAGTTGAGTTTAATATTCTAAATATTAAAAGCCTAAACCTTTTGAAAGCGTACACTTCTCATTCTTGAAAGTTGAGTTTAATATTCTAAATATTAAAAGCATAAACCTTTTGAAAGCATAAACTTACATATTAGTGTGTTCGAATTATTTATTAAGATTAATTGTATGTTTATTTTGGTATTTAAGCATGTAATATTAAGCTAAATAATTTATGCACATTAAATTTAATGGTTAAGAGCTTATATGTTTTAAATATTGGATAATCATATGCATATATTATTTATTTACTTTTGAAGTTTTGTGTGTATGATTTTATGATTTTATACATGCGAAATTATCTTGAATATTTTTATGCAATGTTATTCAATTTGTTTACATTATTTAGAATATTATGTAAATATTTAGCTCTTATTAAGAATTAATGTTAAGTGATTAATATGATTTAATTAATTAAAGAATAGTCACAACATCTTTAATTGATTAGGTTTATATATTAAGTATAAAAAATCACATTTAAAAACATTGGTTGTTATTAATCATATTTAATGTGATAAAATATACCCCCAGAAATTTTGTTATGTTTGCATGATTAATTAGAATAAAATATCAGGTTATATTTCTTAATTTACCCACAAGAATTGAGAAAAATGAGCATAATTTGATAGTTTTATCATAAGTATGAATCTAATTGAGTAAGACTTTGACCCACAGGTAAGTTGTATGTCACTAGGTTCATGAACTAATACATATTTTACATTGGTAAAACATGACAATTTATTGAGTCTCAAATTATGAATAATGAGAATGTATTCTTGAACTTTATAGTTAATCAATTTGCAAACATTTCTGATATTAAGTGTGATATTCCCGAACTGAATAGGAACAATTATAAGGTTTGGAGGGAGAGAATTCTCCTTCATTTAGGTTGGATGGATATTGACTATGCTATTAGGAAAGACGAGCCGCTAGGCATTACTGAAACTAGCACTCCAGATGTTGTCGATCTTTATGAAAAGTGGGAGAAATCTAATCGTCTGTCCGTAATGTTCATAAAGACTAATATATCTGCTAGTATTTGTAGTTCCGTCGATCAGCATGAAAAAGTCAAGGATCTTTTGAAGGCCATTAATGATCAGTTTATTACATCTGATAAGGCCCTTGCCAGTACCCTTATAATGTAGTTCTCATCCTTAAAGCTCCAAGGGATAAGGGGTGTATGTGATCACATCATACGCATGAGGGATATAGTGGCTCAACTAAAAGCCTTGGAGGTTACCATGTCTGATTCTTTCCTAGTACACTATATTTTGTGTACTATGCCCTTGCAATATGCTCCCTTCAAAATCTCTAATAACACACATAAAGACAAATGGTCAATTAATGAGTTGATGACCATGTGTGTTCAAGAGGAAAAGTTAATTATGGAAGAGGGCAAAAGGGTGAACTTAACTGTTCATGGAAAGAAGAAAGGGAATCAACCCAAAAACAAGGGCAAGATTCCTGCTCAACTAGTCATAAAGAAAGAGTCCAAGTGTTTCTTTTGCAAGAAGAAAGGACACATGAAGAAAGAATGCTTAAAGTTTAAGAGCTGGATGGACAAGAAAGGTACTTCATTTGCTTTGTTTGTTATGAATCTAATATGGTTAGTATTAATCATAACACATGGTGGGTTGATTCTGGTTCTACAATCCATGTTTCTAATACCTTGCAGGATATGGAAAACCTAAGGAGGCCAGTGGGAAGTGAGCAACACATCTATTCAGTAGGCAAGATGAGCTCACATGTGGAATCCATTGGGACGTGCAATTTGGTTTTAAGCAGCGGTTTCATTTTACATTTAGAAAAGACTTTTTATGTTCCAAGTTTTTCTAAGAATTTGATTTCTTAATCAAGACTTGCGCCATTGAGTTTTTCTTTTAATTTTTCGGATTCTGGTTTTACTTTAATTAATAAATCTAGAATTATTGGTTCTGGTGCATTACTCGATGGTCTTTACTATATTGAATTGCAAAATGATGTTGCTTATAATTCTATGCATATTACCGTCGGGGTTAAACGATGTGTTGTGAATGAGGAATCCTCTATGTTGTGGCACCGTAGATTAGGACACATCTCTATTGAGAGAATTAAGAGATTGGTAAATGAATGAGTACTTAGTACATTGGATTTTGTTGATTTCGAGACTTGCATGAATTGCATTAAGGGTAAGCAAACTAACAAGTCTAAAAAGGGTACAAAAAGGAGCTTAAACCTATTAGAAATCATACATACATATATTTGTTGTCCAGATATGGGTGCAAGTAGTCCAAAATACTTTATCACCTTTATAGACAATTATTAATGATATATGTATCTCTACTTACTTCGTACTAAGGATGAAGCTTTGGATGCCTTTAAAAATTTTAAGGCTGAAATCGAGAAACAATGTGGAAAGCAAATTAAGATCGTGAGATATGATCGAGGTAGAGAGTACTATGGTAGATACACGGAGAATGGACAAGCACCTAGTCTGTTTGCGAAGTTTCTTCAAGAACATGGGATTGTTGCCCAGTACACTATGTCTGGTTCTTCGGATCAGAATGGTGTGGCAGAAAGAAGAAATCGAACTTTAATGGACATGCTAAGAAGTATGAGAAGTAATAGAAAACTTCCTCAATTCTTGTGGATTGAAACATTAAAGACGGCTATGTATATATTAAACCGAGTTCCAACCAAGGTTGTCTTAAAGACACCTTTCGAGTTATTCAAAGGTTGGAAACCGAGTTTGCGACATATACGCGTTTGGGGATGCCCATCTGAAGTGAGAGTTTATAACCTACAAGAAAAGAAACTAGACCCAAGGACTATTAGTGGGTATTTCATTGGATATGCTGAAAAGTCAAAAGGGTATAGATTCTATTGTCCATCACATAACACTAGGATTGTGGAATCAAGAAACGCAAAATTTCTTAAGAATGACTTGATTAGTGGGAGTGATTAATTTCAGGACATTGTTGTTGAAAAGGATCATTATGAAGCTCAACCCTCTAGCTCAAGTGACAAATTGATTGTCATTCACACCCCTCAAGTACAAACAAGTGTTAGACAACCAATGATTGAAAATCCACAAATTATTGGAAACAATCATACAAATCAAGTTATTGATGAGGAATATCAAGATAATGTTGAACAACTTATTGAACAACTGGTTGGGCAACAAGTTCCTCAAGAAAGTGATGAGGTAACATTAAGAAGATCTACTAGAGTCAAAAGGTCAGCAATTTCTAGTGATTATGTAGTGTATTTACAAGAATCAGACTACAACATTGGAGCTGCAAATGATCCTGAAACGTTTTCACAGGCCATGAGTTCTAAAGAATCAAACCTGTGGCACAATGCCATGAAAGATGAGATGGATTCTATGGCGTTTAACCAAGTCTGGGATCTCGTACTGTTGCCTAGTGGTGTAAAAGCCATTAGATTTAGATGGGTTTTTAAAACCAAGAAAGACTCACAAGACAACATTGAGAGACATAAGGCAAGACTTGTTGCCAAAGGGTTCACTCAAAGAGAAGGAATTGATTACACAAAGACTTTTTCTCCTGTATCTAAGAAAGATTCTTTCCGAGTAATTATGGCATTAATAGCTCATTTTGACTTTGAGTTACATCAAATGGATGTGAAAACGACATTCCTTAATGGTCATCTGGAGGAAGAGGTTTACATGAAACAACCTGAAGGATTCTCCTCTACTAAAGGTGAGCACTTAGTTTGCAAGCTTAATAAATCAATCTATGGCTTGAAGCAAGCCTCCCGCCAATGGTATCTGAAGTTTCATGATGTTATCACTTCATTTGGCTTTGAAGAGAACATCATGGATCAATGTATATACCAAAAGGTTAGTGGAAGTAAGATTTGCTTTCTTGTGTTATACGTGGATGACATTTTGCTTGTAACTAATGATAAGGGTTTGTTATATGAGGTAAAACAATTTCTCTCAAAGAACTTTGATATGAAGGATATGGGAAAGACATCTTATGTCATTGGCATTAAGATCCATAGGGAAAGATCTTGAGGCATTTTGGGTTTGTCTCAAAAGACTTATATTAACAAAGTTTTAGAGATTTAACATGAAAGATTGTTCACCAAGTATAGCTCCCATTGTGAAGGGTGACAAACTCGCTTTGAGTCAGTGCCCGAAAAATAATTTTGAGCGGGAACACATGAAGAATACTCCATATGCTTTAGCTGTTGGAAGCCTTATTTATGCTCAGATTTGCACCAGACCTGACATTGCATATGCTATTGGAGTTTTGGAAAGATATCAAAGTAATTCAGGTATTGACCATTGGAAAGCTGCAAAGAAAGTGATGAGATATCTTCAAGGGACAAAGGATTACATGCTCATGTATAGACGAACTGATTGTCTGGAAGTGATTGGCTACTCCGACTCAGACTTTGCTGGTTGCATTGATTCACGAAGATCAACGTCTGGTTATATTTTTATGTTAGCCGGTGGAGCTGTATCTTGGAGAAGTGCCAAGCAAATCTTAACTGCTACTTCCACTATGGAGGCTGAGTTCCTTTCTTGTTTTGAGGCTACCTCGCATGGTGTATGGTTGAAAAGTTTCATGTCTGGCCTTAGAGTTGTGGACTCTATTTCCAGGCCATTAAAGTTGTACTGTGACAACTCTACTGCGGTGTTTATGGCTAAAAATAACAAAAGTGGAAGTCGAAGTAAACACTTTGACATCAAGTACTTAGCCATTAGAGAACGTGTTAAAAAGAAGAAAGTGGTCATTGAACACATCAACACTGAGTTGATGATTGCTGATCCTTTAATTAAAGGCATGTCACCAAAGAATTTTAAGGATCATGTAGTACGAATGGAACTTGGTTCCATGATGTAATTTCATTGTACGTATATTTGTTATTTTCAATGAAACTCTTAGATATTTTCTCATATGGTTTTGTGCACATATTTATTTATTTCGAGAAAAATCATTCGATTTAGATCTAGAATAAACATATGATTTATTCATTAAGTTGAGAGCTAGTGTTGAGAGACTTGATATATTGTGATACATGAAAGATAGTACTCATTATCAGAGGACATATTGCTATGACTCATATATTATGTTTCTTGTTACGGTTGATGTTGAGTTAAATGGACCAAGTGGAAGAATGATGGAATTTTTGGATGGCCCAGGTTCTGTTTTAACTATTTTTTTTTGTTTTTTTCCGTTGCAATTTTTCGGGAATTTATTTTTTGAATCTGATCCATTTTCCTTCCACGTTCAACTCTTATCTCTGCAACGTTCAATAACAAACTCACGTCTATGTCCTTAAGCCCACTTTCTGATAACGAATTGGTTGAGCTCTGTGATGGACAAACTTCATAAATAGAATGTGGTGTTCTCAGTTTTGTATCATCAAGTCTACTTCTCTATTCAGAAAAAATACATCATCTATTTTAGAGTGAATAAGGGTCTGGAAAAACAAAGTTGTCTTCGGGTTCGATCTGCAATGACTGGAGATACACTTTTGCTTCCACTATTTGATTTCAATATGACATTTAAATTGATTTACATGTTTAGATGTGTATAATTTTACATAATTAACCTGATTGCTAACACCCATGCATGGTTCGACCATGCATAATGACACGCAAGCAAAACAACTAGATATCAGTGTATATTTACATCTCATAACCAATACAAGATTATAGATTGGGACTACACGGGGAATACTAACAACCACATTTTACCATTTCAAATTGTCTTCCATTCTTTCAACATCAATGTCAATTTTTATGGGTACATAATAAAAGTGGGCAAAATTCAACAAGAAGATGAATGTAGTGAAGGACTGTAACTTGTAATCAGTGCTCAGTTAAGGATGCAGCTCAGCATTTCCAATGTTCGGGGATATAGTGAGTAGTGTACTCTGCTGAGTGCTGAGCGTAGCAAAATAAATATTTTTCAATAGCTTGATCCCTCTTCATTTTCTGGAAATACAAGCCGTAAGCGTTCATTATCTCTATAAGCTTGCACCAGAACAGCAGCCTTGTAGACAAACATTCCGAACATGGCTGGCACAAGCTAGGGTGAACAAGAGACAATATAAATAAATGACCAATGTGTTTGACCAATGTTGAATAGTAAGGCCATCATTGGATAAACTTCTCCATACGTACATATAGGAGAAGAAAATATGAAAATAAAATGAATTGATTTTCTCCTATAAGCTGAAAGTGAGTTTGTTTAAACTTTAAAATAAGTGTTTTTTATATAAGCGTTTTTTTAAGAAACAGAAAGGATTTGCTTCTTAAAATAAGTCAAAATTATTTTTTTAAGCATAAACAATTTAGACAAATACACTAAAAAAATAAAAAGCTGTTTATTTTATTAAAATAAGCACTTATTTTAGCAAATAAGTTTAAACAAACTGCCCTATTATGCACTTTAACTTTTAGAGCAGTTAAATGAGACTGCTTTTATAGAAGTTAGGTGGATGAGTTGATTTTAACTCAAAGGAGATGCTTAATTTATTTTATCTTCTTATTTTCTTCTTCTATAAGTGGAGAAATTTATCCAAACAGGAAATCTTAGCGACTTAAGATAACTTTTTTTGATATACATGCTGCCAAGGATTACCTGGAAATCAAAAATGTCATTGGTAAAATACTGATGAAACAGAATCCAAAGTCCATATATTGTTGCTGGAATAACTAGCCTAGGAGATGAAAGTGATATACCGCTACCCTTGATTGTCCTCTCCAAGAAATCTTCAAGGTCTTCACTTCTTATACCAATTCTGGTTAAGAAATATTGTTTGACCAAAACAAGGGATAAGAAAATGTCAACTACAGAGAATGCTAACTAGCACAATTAGATCAAATTCAAAGCACAAGTTTTCATTTGTACTTCTTTGACTTCTTTTTCTTGAATATTTGAGGAACATCTTCACTGGATAGGTTGTCTGCATGTTGATACAAGAGTTGAAGGTACAAGCAACTGCATTGAAAATGATATACCAGTTAAGTATAATAATAAGCAATCGTAAGAACAGCTACATCTTTTCTTTTCTCTAACCCACAAAGAAACAATGATGAACAATATCAACTAAGGCTCTAACAGTCACACTAGTGGCCCTTAAGCTCATCAATGAATACTTCGGTAAGACAGTATCCACATATAATAAAATCCAATAACAAACCTGAAAAGGACTCCAATCGCATAACTTATAGCAACC
The DNA here is from genome assembly GCF_000004515.6 of Glycine max. Taxonomy (NCBI): domain Eukaryota; kingdom Viridiplantae; phylum Streptophyta; class Magnoliopsida; order Fabales; family Fabaceae; genus Glycine; species Glycine max. The sequence continues at coordinate 7,504,897 of NC_038248.2, forward strand.
TACACATTTAGGAAACAGCCACACATCAGCGAAATTTGAAGTTAAATCATTATGGTAAGACATTGGCATCCATCTAAAGTTAGACTGATCATGAAGAAAGAGAACATAATTGAGTGGTAAGAAGCACAAAAATGATCTGGTTCTGAATTATAATAGCAAATGGATAAGACTTTTTATTTTTATTTTTTGAGACAGAGCATGCAAATGTAAAGTTTACCTGTACGGACAAAATAACCAAGCAATATCCACTACAAGCCAATCCAATACCCACAGATAGAAGCAGTAATTCCCTCTTGAGCTACAATTAAGAATAAAAGTGACAGAATAAGCAGCTTACACAACCTCTGAACAACTGTAATTGATCAAAACCTACATGCCTTGATGTAAGAAATCATTGATGTCACTAAATGTGAGCTAACAAAGAACAATAACGAGGTCAAGTGAGGTATTGTACAGATTCATATTTGAGCATGTTCAGTTTCTTGCGTCTTGCGCTGCTGTCCTGCAACGCCTGTTGATATATGAAGTTAAGTTTCCAACATTATTGGATGCCCAAGTTATTATTTATTACCACAGCGAGAAGGTGAATTTGAAAAACATTTGACAAAAATAAACTATGCATTGCAACACATGAATTTCATATTTCATATCCAATTTCCCTGACAAGATAATAACATACATAAGAAACTGAAAGTTGGGATGTAAAATGAAAACTACTCTAAAGCATACCTTAGCAGTCACCTTCGTGTTTATTGGTGGAGAATTGTCACCTGTTAACCACTCTTGGGTTCTTGTAAGTTTCAAAAAACCAGCATCATTGTCAGTCTCTATGATCTACAAATATTAGAAAAAGCACATGAAGCTAAATTACTAGACCAATGAATCAATATACAAAATTTGCAATGATCAGCACAAGGTAACAAATTGCCAAAACTGACACTTGATAGAATTTATAAAATTGGACCAGAATGGTTTGAAATTAGATACAATGAGTCTGCTGCACCTGCTCAGTTTGTTGAGAAGTGTTGTTGGTGAGCTCGCTAATATCATAATCACCAGAACTTCTGAAATCTCTTCTCCATAGTAAATCGGAAGCTCTTGATATAAAATCCCCATTTAATTCTCTCTCCTTAAAAAATATTTGCAAGACATCCTCGTCTGCATTACTCACTAAAAAATGAGTTTCAACCAATTAGCTTTCAGCAGAAACAAGGACTGAGTGACAATGACAAGAAAAAAGATACTGTGCCAAGGATTAAGTATTACTTAAGTTGGGGCTAAAATGATAGAGCTAACGGTGGCAGAACTAGTAATTCAATAAAAGTAGAAGTTACAAGGGTGAGGTATTTGTCAATGAATAATTAAGCTACAACTGATGAATATTTTTTGAACACTTCACCCATGAAAGAGCCTTTTTTCAGCCAGAAGAGTACACAATGTGAGTACTTGGCTACCTTTTGCTCAAATTCAATTTTTATTTACACCTGCTCATGTAACAGTGCTATTTTTGGCTTCAGGATAGGATTGAACTCTTGCTTATGCTTAGCTAACTTGTGCTGAAATTCAACAGATGACTAGGACTGAACTCTTGCTTACTTCGCCAAAGAGACTCTAATACCCTGTCAATAGCCAGTTCTCCCAAAAAACATAAGCTACTAGGTTACAGCACATGAATAATGGTTTTTATTTCGAACAGTACATCAAAGGAAGAAAGCTCTAGAATAATGAACAAAATTGTGATAAGAATGTCAAACCACACTAGCTTTTAACTGAGAAGAGCTGGGGTGAAATTTTGCAAGTCTATTATAAATCTAGTAATATACTATATAACAAAAAATATGTTAACAGAATTATAGTAGGAATAACAAATAAAGAGAACTAAAAATGAATAACAATAAGAAACAATAAGAAAGGGAAGCCATTAAATCTCCCGACAAATAACAGAAACCTGTTTTTGACAACAGTTGTTTTCATGTACCCTCAAATTGAATATATCAACAAACTACTCATCCAAGAAAACTAACACTTCAAACTCCTCTTCTTTCAAACGGTCCAACCCTATTCTCTTGCAATCCAAACTCCAAAAAGATACATGCACATAAAAGAGATAATGATTTTAGTCAACCTTAAACCTTGTTATCATGTTAATCTTGCAAAAAAAAAATGGATTTTTAAAAATAATCCAAGCACAATATTATATTTTCAAAGTTTTTCAGACAAAATATTCGGTTGAAACAATAATGTGGAGCTAGCCAGCCAGAATTACTTTTTAAAGAAAGTCCAAATTTTCCAAATTGCAAAATTTTAGAGTGTCTTAAATTATTTTTTCCAATGCGTGGTCTGATTTAACAAACTGTAATACAAAGTATCTCCAATTCAAACAGAAGATGGTGTTTCTCCAGCATAGAGAAACATTCTTCAGACTTCAGACAAACTATGTGCATATAATAAGAACTTACAACCATGATAATTATGCCTGTGCATAGTCCCCATTCTGAGCTTGACACAGCAATTTCAATTGTCTATTACCCATTTCCCCAAACCCCTTCCCCTCTCCAAAAATGCTAACTTTCTCACTAAAGGGATTAAAAAAAACTAATGAAACAAGTTCAGTTGGGACCCAAGAAACAGAGTGAGTGGCAAACCTGAAGGACGAGAAGCTCTTACTCTTAGCACTGAAACCTGGTGAGTGGTTTTGGAAAAAGCATTTGGGAAACGAGATAATGCAGAGATTTTTGGTAACTGAAGGCTGTAACAAGTGGGGAGGAATCTAATCCTTGAGAGGGTATCCATGGCATCGATGTAATGAAAGCCCTGCACTAAAAATGGAGCTACCTTACCCACATTTCAGTACCACCTTTGAAAAAAAAAAAAACTAAATATTCATTTTCGTCTTGAATTCGTGACGCTGACAATTAGGTCTTCAAATGTAGAAAATTAAATTTTTTTCTTTAAATTTACAAAAAAGTAGGACAAATTAACCTTACCATTAATTTTTCCTCAGTAAACACAAACCGATGTGGCAACATGTTTGATGATGATAGTGTTGATGGATTATCACATATTTATTATATCTTATCTATGTGATTGTCATGTATCAAAAATTAATTTTTAATTTTTATTTAATTTTTGTATTTAACAACTTGGTGATATTTTATTTAGTAAATTTAATTACTTACTAATACTTTGATCTATAAATTCAACAGATTATTGTCTTCAATTAAATTTTTTGTTGCATGAAATTATTAAGATAGATATTATAACGATAAAGTATAAAAGGACATAACAAATAAAAATGTTAGAATTATTTTCTTATATATCCTTATGTAATTTTTGTATTGTTATTCAATAACTGACTATTAGAAGACATGATTCATTATAAATTAAAAATATATGATCTATAAAATTAAACATGAAATATAATTCACTCATTATATTTTCAATAGAAAAGATAGTTTTCATTTATCATGTTGAAGTGTCTAATATATATGACTTACAAAATTGAATGTAAAATATAATTTACACATTATATTAGTCATGTCGAAATATATTATTGTTTGTCACTGTTATAATATTATTTGATAGAATTTTAACTTAATAAAATATAATAAATAAATTAATAGTGATTTCAAATATAAAATATAATATTTTTTATTTTTATTCAATTTTCATCACCATAAATAATTATTATCAATATTACTATAAACAAATCTTATTTATTATCATTATGTTAACAATATGTAAGGTGACACTTAATTAAAAATTTAAAAACTAGGTTCAGGAATCAAAATAATCAAGTTCAAGGATCAAAATGTCATTAAGCAATTAGGTCCAAGGACTAAAATGACAACAAAATATTAAGTTCAAAGACCAAATAAAAAAGTCTAACTTTTTGACATGTGACAACAATCGTATTTGTCACATTTTTTTCATGTTTGGGGACAAAATTTAAAATTTTTTATCCTTCAGGAATCTAATTATCAACGTCTAACAGATTCAATGACGAAAATAAGTATTTAGCTAAAAAAAAATATTAGAGGATAAATAGTCAAATTCATCCTTGAAAGTGTAATGTGTTAATAAATTGATCCATAAAAGATGAAAAATTCAAAGTTAGTATTTAAATATGCAAAAAGTGTGATAAATAAGTCCTGCAGTTTAATAACAAATTGACCTCTAAACTTTACAACTTAATGTCAAATTGGTTATAAAAATTTATAACTTATTATCAAATTGGTCTTTAAATATTACAACTTAATGTCAAAATGGACTCACAAATTTAACGATAGGAATAATTTGTCACACTTTTTATATATTCAAGGTTGAATTTATATTTTTATCTTTTAAGGATCAATTTATTACAAAATTATAGTTTATTGAAAATAAGTTTGACTATTTATCGCGTATTATAACAAAAGTGTACCAAAATTTAATCATTACTATGATTTTTTATTTTAAATTTTATGCATATTGGACTTTGGTCCCTATTTTTAGTCTTCTAATTGTAGGAATGAAGGATTGGTAGTGATACCCATGTGAGGTGAAATTTGATTATTTTCAATTGTGACATTTTGGTTTGGTAATTTGCACTATTAGACTATTTTTTTTCTTGAAATTTTATGCAATATGTTAGTATGTTATTCTTTAAAAATGTTAATTTTTTGTAAGTTGAATCATGATAATTTTCCTACTTAAATAATTAACTTATAGTTAACATTATTAATTTTATGCCTTTAATTAATATCTATTTTTAATATATTAGTTTACAAATTTCATGTGTTTAATTTAACTTGTTTTAAAACAATTATTTTTTAAAACTTTTTAAGAGAACTTCTTAAGAAAAATCTTTTTTCATGTGTGTGCATTGTATACTATATTTCTTTTTTTCATTTTAAAGGCTTAATTGTAATTTGATTTTTATAATTTAAATTATTTATCATTATAGTTTTTAATTTTTTCAAGTCAATTAAGTTATTCTATTTTAAAAATTAAACAAATTTAACCATGTCATCAATTGTCTTCTACTTTTTATTTAAGACCTTCACAAATTGAACTATTTAAATTATTTTAAACCTTTTTTCTACTTAAAACTTGTCAACGAAAACATCAAATCTCACCTAAATTTTTTAAAAAAATCCCCTTTCTTCATACTTTACTTTCACATCCTACAAATATTATCATGTTGATGGAGATAGAGCTCCAATGTTTCATGACAAGAGCGTCTCATGGTATTGTCTCAACTTGAATTTTATTCATTGATTATTATAAGAGTAGAAGTATGAAATGAAGTTTCATATAAGGTGAAATATAAGTGAGAAAAAACCCTATAAATTTGAGTTTTAAGATTGTGGGTTAAAGTGTAATTTATTTATATGACTGCTCATAATTTATTGGTGTAAATCTTTATTGTATTTATCTCCTTCTGATACACAATAATTGATACCAAAGTTTTCCTAGAGGGTGAGTTCATGCATTTCATTTACTTCAACTAGTAATATCGTGTACTAAATTTGCTGTTAGTGATGTTGATTATAAGGAAAAACCCCATGAGGCCTCGGTATGGTTCTCTTTCAATTTTCATTGACTTACTTGGCAAAGCCACACACAATTGGGATTTATAGATTTCTTATTGAAGGTATGACAAAATGTATTAATTGCCTAGTAGTAACTTGTCACTGTCATTGGAGACTGCATTAGCTATTTCGGATGTTACTAGGAAACGACCAGGCTTAGAACAAAAGGAGTCAAGACTTTTCTTCTGTGCAAGTTGTTTCGAGGAATTGGGTTAGTTGACAGTGACCCATAAATCATTGTTTCAACAATGCCCTCCTTAATAAATTCAGTTGTTGATAGATTGATAAGTAAATTTGTAAAGGACCATTAACCGTATCTAAACCAATAACCATTGATACAATCTAACCACAGTAATAACAGAAAAATGCTATTTAATCTTTGCCTGCAATTCAATTTTTGACACATCGTGATTTTTTTAATCCCATGTATTGTCAGGGCAACACATAATTGGTTCAGTTTAGACCTTGCCAACATATGCTCATATGGAACTATTGTAGTTTAACTGCAAGACTGGAATTTTATCACATGCAACATGCGTCACTAGAGCCACAGCGCTAAAATTAAGCTATTAGGTTACTGTAACAGGGCGTTAATTTACACTAGGTGAAATCTTGTCTTTGCCGAAGAGGTGGAAACTAATATATTTATTTAGAAAATGGTTTTCTCATCTTGCAAATGCATGATAGACATTTTTTTTATAGGCGAACCTTAATTTGGTAGTGTTGTTAGAAATGTCAATTCAAGAGATTTAAATTTGAGATCTCTCTTTCCTTGTTTCTCTCTTCACCCTTTACCAACTACTAGTAGACATAATTTATTATATGTGTCATTTTTTTTAAACTCAATAATAAAAATTTAATTTTGATAACAAATAAGATATGTATTATACTATACTTTATATTAGTTTGCATAGAGACTAATTGTCTTCTTACAGCAACTTTAGTGTCTGAGTAAGAATCTTAAATTTAAGATTTGGCCTTGTGTGATATTCCGTTAAAGGAGAACCAGAGATCTCTATAGTAGAAAATGAATTATTATATAAGAATCCTGAAGATTTTTGTCATACTTGAAAAAAAAAAACAAAAAAAATATTGAGAACAGAAAACCAGAGATCAACCGGAAGGAAAGAAGGTCGTTGAAGAAGAAAATAAGAGAAGAGGAAGAAAAAAATAAACTTACTTCTTGAGGTGGTCACAAACGATCGCGGTGAAGTGCCGCGGAGGGGGGAGGGGGAGGCCATGAACGGATGGGGAGGCAACGTGAAGTGAGAGGGGAGGGAGAGGGAGGAAGGAGAAGGAAAAAGAAGGTGGAGGGGAGGAGGAATGGTTGGGAAGAAAAAGAAGGAAGTGTGAACGTTAGAGTTGGGAAAAAAAAAGAAAATATAATTAAGTATATTTAATTTAATAAATAATTAAATAAAATATTTAAAAGTGAGATTTATGTAAGACTTGCAACAAATTATTTAAGATCTCAAAATGAGATTTATCATTAAAGAAAAAATGGAAGAAATCTTAAAAGATCTTCAATGAATTTCATCAAATGGGTTTCACCAAAAAGTGATGTATTTTAATTTGAAATCTATCACTTGTTCTTATAATTATTTTATTAATAATTTTTTTTGTCTAGTGTATATGAAAATCGTTTAGGATAAAAAACCTATGAGTTAATCTACATCAGATGGGTCAGATTTCTCTAAAAATAGATTATATTATTTTAGGAATTATAATATATATTTTAAAGAAAAAATAACTCAACAAAACACATGTTTTAATTATTCTTAGGAATATTAAAAATATTTTCAACTAATTTTAATAGTTAATCAAACATATTTCTTAATAATGCTTGAGAATAACATTATTATTTTATATTCCCATAACTAAAATAATCATCCGTAAGACAAACGTCACTTGAGATTATTGCTAAAAATATTATTCGTAAATCAAATTCATTTACAACTTTATTATTACTACCTTTGTTCTAATAAATAAGAATGGAGCTAGTATCATTTTTTATTTTTCATTCATTCATTTTATTGTATTTTTATATTTTAATTAATTAAAATATTTTTAGGGTATTTTAAAAAGATATATTCAGATTTAGAATTTAATTAGACTAAAATTATATATATATATATATATATATATATATATATATATATATATATATATATATATATATATAAAATTAACAATTGGATCACAATTACAAAATTTTTAAAATATCAGAATTGAAATCACTAAAGAAATAATAGAAGAATAAAAAATCACCAATAAAAGTTAGAAACTAAAGTTACAATTTAATGAAGAAAAAAATATATCACTAAATATTTTTAGTCCATGTAAATAGGACAATGTTTTTTTTTTCCTTAAAAAATAAAACATCTTATTTTAATTCTTCATTTATGTGTGTAAGATGTACTCTTTGTAAAAAAATGCAGTTTGTCTTTGATATAAAATTATTTATTTTTGGTACTCCTTTATAGAAATTAGGTTAAAATATAAATTTAGTCTTTTATCTATTTTTTTAAAATTAATTTCATCTCTTAAGTTTAACAAAAATTCATTTTAATATCTCAAAATGTTACTTTAAACTAAAATGATTCTTTCATCAATTTTTTTTACCATGGTTAGATGCCATTAAATAGATCAAATTAGTCTTATAAATTGACGGAAAGATCAACTTAATATAACAAATATACTTTGAACTTATAAAACCAAAATTAACAATTGATGAGGAACCAAAATTATATTCTAGTTTACAAATAAATACGTACTATATTTATATTTATATATAAGGCATTTTCATAAATGTAAGACTAAAAAGAAAAATTTATATTTTAAGAACTAAAAACATTTAAGAAAACCCATAAAAACAAGTGAATCAACTATGGTGAGATCATTTCAGTTCATCAAATGTTTAAAATTTAAGCTTTAAGTGTTTAAGTGTAGAATTAAATATTTAAAGGAAAAACTTTATCATCTATAACGAAAGATACTAACATGTGATCTATAAAAAAAGTAAGAAAAGTTATTTATCAAATACTCTCTCTAATCTACTATAATTAAAACACCATGAAGATTGAATCTAATTAAATGCTATCAATCATATTATTTAAGTTTTAAGTGTGAACTACGAGTTGCCATACCTCATTGATGTTTTTGGCTCCATGGATTATCAAGGGATTAATGTAGACCCCACTTTATCTTATAGGCTCCTATGTGGCACAACGTTATTGCATAACGCTTGCATCCATGCAAACGCAATCCAAACCCAATCTAACTCAATGGAGTCCATTTGGTAGAAAACAACAAAAATAATATCAAGAATAGGAACCCAAAAACTACCATAGCCACTACTGATTCAGAAACTCTTAGGCATAGCGAAAATGACAACCACCTTCGCGACCGTCGCAGGACTCGGTGGTGCATCACTGTCATCCACCTCATCTCGTCTCACCTCAGGTATGATATTGATTGATACACATGCCATGCAATGTGTAAAGAATGGGTGTTTACAAAATTAATTTTGAAGTCAGGTAATTTATATTTAAATGTTTTAAATATAAAATTTTAGATTTAATACAAAAGTTATTTAAATTATTGCAATTCAAAATCAATTTTAAAAGCAGAATTGATTCAATGAGAACCCAAATATGAGAATATTTACCCAAATTCAATGTGATTTTGGATAACGTGAAACTATAGGGTAGGATCAAGAATTCAAGATGAGCATGCTGTGTGGCATGTTTTGCAATTTGTTTGCAGGGTTTGTGAAATCGCCAGTGAGTGCTAGGAATCCCTTGAGGAAAGCTGTGGCAATGGGAAATGGGAGGGTTACATGGTAATTTTAGTACAAGATTAATAATTTGTCTGATTTTGAAATTAAAAAAGAAAAAAAAATGAATGCATGAATGATGACATGACATGTGTGTGTGTATATATATATATATGATGGTTGAAGCTTCGAGAGGAATTGGCTGCGGGCAGATTACAGTGTCATTGGGTTTGGATTGATTGGTTGGCTAGCACCCTCAAGCGTACCGGCTATCAACGGTAAAAGTCTGACTGGCCTCTTCTTTGAGAGCATTGGAGCTGAGCTAGCTCACTTCCCCACCCCTCCTGCCCTTACTTCATCCTTTTGGTTAGTCACTTCACCCTTTGTAGTTTTTTTTCTTTCATTCTTTTTATTATTATTATTATTATTATTATTATTATTATTATTATTATTATTATTATTATTCAATGGTTCTTTACTTCATAGCAACAACAATAATCATATTAATATTAATATTAAGAGAAAGAGGAAGAAGATGATGATGAGAGGCATGAAAAGAAAAATGAAATTGAAATGAGCGACTTGGATGAGTTGGACCTTGCCCAAAGAGAAAACCTAGCTAGTGTGTGTTTGGATTGCTGTTTAGAGTTTGTTATACGGATAATCACACTTTCCAACGTTAAAAACAGCAAAGAAAGTCTTTTTTATCTCGTTGAGATGAAAGTTACGTTCAACAAAACTGATATACAAATTGAGAACAGAAAACCAGAGATCAACCGGAAGGAAAGAAGGTCGTTGAAGAAGAAAATAAGAGAAGAGGAAGAAAAAAATAAACTTACTTCTTGAGGTGGTCACAAACGATCGCGGTGAAGTGCCGCGGAGGGGGAGGGGGGAGGCCATGAACGGATGGGGAGGCAACGTGAAGTGAGAGGGGAGGGAGAGGGAGGAAGGAGAAGGAAAAAGAAGGTGGAGGGGAGGAGGAATGGTTGGGAAGAAAAAGAAGGAAGTGTGAACGTTAGAGTTGGGAAAAAAAAAAGAAAATATAATTAAGTATATTTAATTTAATAAATAATTAAATAAAATATTTAAAAGTGAGATTTATGTAAGACTTGCAACAAATTATTTAAGATCTCAAAATGAGATTTATCATTAAAGAAAAAATGGAAGAAATCTTAAAAGATCTTCAATGAATTTCATCAAATGGGTTTCACCAAAAAGTGATGTATTTTAATTTGAAATCTATCACTTGTTCTTATAATTATTTTATTAATAATTTTTTTTGTCTAGTGTATATGAAAATCGTTTAGGATAAAAAACCTATGAGTTAATCTACATCAGATGGGTCAGATTTCTCTAAAAATAGATTATATTATTTTAGGAATTATAATATATATTTTAAAGAAAAAATAACTCAACAAAACACATGTTTTAATTATTCTTAGGAATATTAAAAATATTTTCAACTAATTTTAATAGTTAATCAAACATATTTCTTAATAATGCTTGAGAATAACATTATTATTTTATATTCCCATAACTAAAATAATCATCCGTAAGACAAACGTCACTTGAGATTATTGCTAAAAATATTATTCGTAAATCAAATTCATTTACAACTTTATTATTACTACCTTTGTTCTAATAAATAAGAATGGAGCTAGTATCATTTTTTATTTTTCATTCATTCATTTTATTGTATTTTTATATTTTAATTAATTAAAATATTTTTAGGGTATTTTAAAAAGATATATTCAGATTTAGAATTTAATTAGACTAAAATTATATATATATATATATATATATATATATATATATATATATATATATATATATATATATATAAAATTAACAATTGGATCACAATTACAAAATTTTTAAAATATCAGAATTGAAATCACTAAAGAAATAATAGAAGAATAAAAATCACCAATAAAAGTTAGAAACTAAAGTTACAATTTAATGAAGAAAAAAATATATCACTAAATATTTTTAGTCCATGTAAATAGGACAATGTTTTTTTTTTCCTTAAAAAATAAAACATCTTATTTTAATTCTTCATTTATGTGTGTAAGATGTACTCTTTGTAAAAAAAATGCAGTTTGTCTTTGATATAAAATTATTTATTTTTGGTACTCCTTTATAGAAATTAGGTTAAAATATAAATTTAGTCTTTTATCTATTTTTTTAAAATTAATTTCATCTCTTAAGTTTAACAAAAATTCATTTTAATATCTCAAAATGTTACTTTAAACTAAAATGATTCTTTCATCAATTTTTTTTACCATGGTTAGATGCCATTAAATAGATCAAATTAGTCTTATAAATTGACGGAAAGATCAACTTAATATAACAAATATACTTTGAACTTATAAAACCAAAATTAACAATTGATGAGGAACCAAAATTATATTCTAGTTTACAAATAAATACGTACTATATTTATATTTATATATAAGGCATTTTCATAAATGTAAGACTAAAAAGAAAAATTTATATTTTAAGAACTAAAAACATTTAAGAAAACCCATAAAAACAAGTGAATCAACTATGGTGAGATCATTTCAGTTCATCAAATGTTTAAAATTTAAGCTTTAAGTGTTTAAGTGTAGAATTAAATATTTAAAGGAAAAACTTTATCATCTATAACGAAAGATACTAACATGTGATCTATAAAAAAAGTAAGAAAAGTTATTTATCAAATACTCTCTCTAATCTACTATAATTAAAACACCATGAAGATTGAATCTAATTAAATGCTATCAATCATATTATTTAAGTTTTAAGTGTGAACTACGAGTTGCCATACCTCATTGATGTTTTTGGCTCCATGGATTATCAAGGGATTAATGTAGACCCCACTTTATCTTATAGGCTCCTATGTGGCACAACGTTATTGCATAACGCTTGCATCCATGCAAACGCAATCCAAACCCAATCTAACTCAATGGAGTCCATTTGGTAGAAAACAACAAAAATAATATCAAGAATAGGAACCCAAAAACTACCATAGCCACTACTGATTCAGAAACTCTTAGGCATAGCGAAAATGACAACCACCTTCGCGACCGTCGCAGGACTCGGTGGTGCATCACTGTCATCCACCTCATCTCGTCTCACCTCAGGTATGATATTGATTGATACACATGCCATGCAATGTGTAAAGAATGGGTGTTTACAAAATTAATTTTGAAGTCAGGTAATTTATATTTAAATGTTTTAAATATAAAATTTTAGATTTAATACAAAAGTTATTTAAATTATTGCAATTCAAAATCAATTTTAAAAGCAGAATTGATTCAATGAGAACCCAAATATGAGAATATTTACCCAAATTCAATGTGATTTTGGATAACGTGAAACTATAGGGTAGGATCAAGAATTCAAGATGAGCATGCTGTGTGGCATGTTTTGCAATTTGTTTGCAGGGTTTGTGAAATCGCCAGTGAGTGCTAGGAATCCCTTGAGGAAAGCTGTGGCAATGGGAAATGGGAGGGTTACATGGTAATTTTAGTACAAGATTAATAATTTGTCTGATTTTGAAATTAAAAAAGAAAAAAAAATGAATGCATGAATGATGACATGACATGTGTGTGTGTATATATATATATATGATGGTTGAAGCTTCGAGAGGAATTGGCTGCGGGCAGATTACAGTGTCATTGGGTTTGGATTGATTGGTTGGCTAGCACCCTCAAGCGTACCGGCTATCAACGGTAAAAGTCTGACTGGCCTCTTCTTTGAGAGCATTGGAGCTGAGCTAGCTCACTTCCCCACCCCTCCTGCCCTTACTTCATCCTTTTGGTTAGTCACTTCACCCTTTGTAGTTTTTTTTTCTTTCATTCTTTTTTATTATTATTATTATTATTATTATTATTATTATTATTATTATTATTATTATTATTCAATGGTTCTTTACTTCATAGCAACAACAATAATCATATTAATATTAATATTAAGAGAAAGAGGAAGAAGATGATGATGAGAGGCATGAAAAGAAAAATGAAATTGAAATGAGCGACTTGGATGAGTTGGACCTTGCCCAAAGAGAAAACCTAGCTAGTGTGTGTTTGGATTGCTGTTTAGAGTTTGTTATACGGATAATCACACTTTCCAACGTTAAAAACAGCAAAGAAAGTCTTTTTTATCTCGTTGAGATGAAAGTTACGTTCAACAAAACTGATATACAAACATACCTTAAGCTTAATATGTTTGGATACGGATTATATCCAAGTTGAACGGAAAAATTATATTTTTTAATATAAAAAAGTCAAAGTAATTTTGTTGTAGCTTTATTTGAATGTCCATTTGCTTTGGACTCAGTTGCTTCACAAACATAAATCTAGTAGTTCAGACTTGCTCGATTTAATTAATTGACACTGCTTTCTAATCTTAAACATTTAAGATGGCTGCATAACTGAAAGAGTTCACCAGAAAAATAGTTGATGAAATAGAGTCAGTACACAGTAGCCTCTTTTGCCAACTTACAGAAAGAATTTTTTGAATAAAATAAGTGTTTTTTTTCAAAAATAATTCCAACCAAAGTATTTAGTAGTATATACTTACAGTATAAAAGGCTTTACAATCCTATTCACTAATATTTCAACACATAATTATTTATTTCACTTATATTAATAAATAAGAGAATAAGGTGGCAATAGACAGTATAGTATTGGAATGTGTTAATATAATATTTTTGATAATGAAAATGAATGATAGTTACTTTCTTATATGGCTTTTGAATATTTATAATAGCTTTGCTTTTGCCTAACTTTAACGACAAAATATGAGAAGAGTGCACTTGAGCCCAGAGTGCAAATGCTTCAATGTTGTAAGCCCATTTTTATAGTGGGCCAGAGTGTTAATTATTAGAACATTTCTATGTTTGACCAAAAACAAAAGAACATTTGTGTGTCTCTGATGCTTGTTTGCTCTATTCTTTTACAACCTCAATTCGAGAAGTTTGACGATGACCGTGGTTGACAAATCCCCTTTTTTTTTTACTTGATATTAAAAATATAATTAATCATTAATTATAAAATAGAGATCAAAATTGCATTTTAGCCTAATATTAATAATTAAATTATTATTATTTATGTATCAACAATTGTTTTTTGTTGCATGGACAAATCGATTCTTGTATTTTCGTTAAGTGTTGAAAAGCTGATTTAGCTCATATGAACTCAGGCTACTGGATTTAGAGTCCAATGTCCTGATCACTAAACCATGGGACCAGCTTTGAAATAAAAATTGCAATTTATTAAAGAAGACAATGAAACACAGAAAAATGCAGTTTATTAAACAAGATGAATAAAACACATCTTCTACTGTTTTCTCTTTCTAAGCATTTTCTTCAAGACAATGAAGACATATTGATAATTAACACGAGGCATACGTCATGCGCAGGTTATGGCTGGTTACGTGGCACCTTGGCTTGTTCATCTGCCTCACTTTTGGGCAAATTGGATTCAAGGGAAGGACTGAAGAGTACTTTTGAATTCCAAACTTATGGTATGCTTTTGCTTTCTCTTTTTTTCTTCATTCCCTTTTGTGCCTTGCAATCTATAATGTATAACTCTATGCTACCTTTTTCCTTCTTACTAGGAGAAATCTGTGTAATATCGCCTTCATAATGTTGTATATTATTATTGTTGTACTTGCTCCTCATCAATGTCCCAACTTCTAGTCCTGCAAAATTTCCAAAGTAACCCTGCAGTTTCAGTAACCTATCATTATCATAATTATTGATCAAGAGAAAAAAAATAATCTCTATTCGTCTAATATATATATATATATATATATATATATATATATATATATATATATATATATATATAAGTGTTAGGAATATAATTTTTTTCGAATGGAATATATTATTTAAATAATTTAATATTCGGGATTTTTATGTATAATAATTTGACAAGAGAAAGATGGTGATTATATTGGAATGTGTATGATGATAATTTTTTTAAAATAGACAATTTTTGAAAATGTAAGAAATAATTAATTAGTATTTTTCATATATTTGGTATCAAGTATATGAAAAAAAAATTATTTACGGTAATTAAAAAGTTAGTTGACATGTTTAATTAAATCAATCTCATTAAAATTATTTTTCAAATTATCATTTATTGAAATTGATATCGAGAATTATAAAAGTGACACTAAAAATAAAGTTTGAGATTTACTTATAATTCAGACTGATATATAAGAGATTTTTTTGGCTTATTCAGTCCCCAATTAACACAGATAAATAAAAACTAATAAATGGAGATAAAAAATAATTTTACAAAACTAACCTTAACATTAATATTATATTAAAAAGTTAAACTAACATTTATGAAATGTATTAGTAGAAAAAAAAAGTAATATTACATTAAAAAGCTAATATAACACTTATTTTGGGATATTTTTTAAAATGTGATATTTATTTTGGAATGGAGAAAGTATTTTTTTTTATCTTTTTTAGAAAAAAGCTTATCCAAATGATATTTATTTTTTAGTTATTTATTTCTTTATCTTTTTAGACAATTTTTTAAGTGTTATTTATTTTGTTTTTATAGTCTTTTCTTTCTTTTTTTGTTTAAAGGATGCATAACCATTACTTATTAACAGATTGGGGATAAAGAAACATTTATAAAATTTTATATACATGATTATTGAGTTGATATAAAAATATTCAACGATTAAATTAATAAAAAATGATGTATATAATTTTTTTTTAATGAGACAACTACGCTCAGTTTGGTTATGCAAAGAAAAATATAATAGATGAAATAATAGAGAGACAATTAAAAAAACACACACAAAAAGAGAGCTTTAAATGTGAGGGTTGTTCTTATTTTATCGGAAGGTTTTGAATTAACATCCTCAATCATATTTCGCTTGAGATTAAAGAGAAAATAGACAATTTATTTTTTCAAAACTATAGTCCTACACAAAATAATATTCTTGTGGTAAGTCTTGTTACTGGTCAGAAATATAATGCTTCTTTCCCAATGCAACCTATCGATACTACTAGTAGGTTAGGATTGACCTAACCACACATGTATAGGTATAACCTTTGCTTAATACTATAAATCTAAAGTTCAAGCATATAAGACTGCATTAATCGTGGATACAAGATAAAAGGAATTAATTCTTTTATTTACAAATTTCACCTTTACAAGTGTGGGTTTTTTTCACTTTTTTTTTTTTTTACTGATTTTGATAAAAAAAAAAAGTAGGATCAAATTGCACAATCTCTATGTAACAAGTGAATGTCCTTTTTTTTAATAAGACATTGTCTACAATTGAAAAGGAAGAGTTATTCATATAATCACTTGATCTTCTCTATGTATGTATGATTAAATAAATAACATTGCATTCGGTTTGGTACCCATTGGCATTTCTATTGAGAAAAAGTACTTTGAATTTTTTTCTAAGTTTGCGGGTGACTTGTCTCATAGGAGTGACTTGTCTCATAGGAACAGACACAAGGAAAAAGTTCATTGTTTTTCCTCCGCTGATCTCTGGTATCAGAGCTTAATGGGAAAGTAGGAATACTGTCTCTAAGGACATATATTAACTGATTTCATGGATCTGAACTTTTGCACAGTAATTGTTTTAGAGAATGTATAGTACTTTTAACTTGAACAGTATATGTTTGAACAGTATTTTCTAGAAGCACAACAGTTTGATATTTTAGTTGAATGATATTGTAGCAGTAAGTTCTGTGGATGAGAAAAAGCAATAAAACTAAGGTGTATTGTTCAAATAAAATATTAAGACATAATAAACTGGTGGCTATAGGAGTAGTGTTTAAACTATATTGTCTGTTAAAAAAAAGTTAAAGTTTTTTTTTTTCAAATCCAAGAAATTTAGTGACATATAATTTTATGGAAACATTTCTATGGAATCACATGAAGGCAAAGATACTAGAGGATGTTTTTAGTATGTCGCATCTTTTACGATCTTTTTCTCGTATTTCCTTTAGATCCAATTCGTCATCATCATCCTCAAATACTTCACCAAAAAATATCAATTACCTCAAAGAACAAGAAAACCAGACCCACGAGGTCGCCCCAAAACATAATCTCTTCGATGAGGAGGTCCAATTTGAAGATATAAATGAAAACATGGATGACTGGAACATTCCATAAATCCCTTAGGATACACTGTACGTTCCTGAGACAATTAAAGACAAACATAATTTTGATTATATAATTAAAACTGTAGAAAATAATATTCCTCTAGGACAAGATATAGGGAAAGAATTTCATTTACTTTCAAAAAACTCAATTTATGAACATAGCCGTAAGTACAAATATTTACACATCGGTTGTGTACAAGTAGCCATCAAGCCCTTAATTGATATGGGCATAGATGCAACAATTTTAATGTGCCTTAGAGACATTAGGCATAACAAATTTGAAGATTCCTTGATAGGTACAGTAGAAACAAGCCTAGGACAAGGTTCGGTATACTTCAATTATTATCCAAACAAAACAGTGAGTCTGATGGATAGAAACATTCTTGACTTTCTGTTCCTAAACATCCACTTTCATGGTCTTGACATGAAAGAAGGATCAATCCCAACAACCTTAATCTATAGGATCTAGTATAAGGTCATGAACACTTGTGCGGCAAGAGTCTTATTAAAGCCTTAAAGAGGAGAGACAACTTTGTTTATCATTGATATGACAAAGGCCAATGTTTCTCTTCCGAGAACAATAAAATGGGATGGGGTAACTCTTCCTAAAAAATGGATCATGGATAAGGTCACACCGTCTGTCCCCCGACCTGCTCCAACAATAAAACAAATTAAACAAGACAACTCTGGTAAGGTAGAGATAACCTTCAACAGGAGAAATTCTTTCTCATCAAGGATACAAGCCTCTAGGTCTGAATATGAGTCAGCAAGAAGGTTTTTCTCGGTGAGAACCCGTTCAATTCCAGTAGGATTAACTAGATCTGAGTCACACAACCAGTTCCCTATTGTAAACCTCCAAGGTTTAGATACCACTTCTAGTATACCTAGAATAACGTACAACCAAGAACAAGAGGACGACCAAAAGTCGATCCAATCTCCAACTTATTCCTCTATGCATGAACCTTATGATATTATCTGACAATTTTAGCATTGATAAGGAAACCCTTAGAAAAGACTTTTATTCTCTGGAGAATGAACCTTAAAGGAGATGATTTTTTCAACATTTTAAGGGTTCAAACAAAAAACAAATCCAAGACAAATTCTATGCTTTTGTCAAAAGAGTCAAAATTAATGTCCTTTTCTTTGATTGGTTCCATGCTTATACCATCAAAAAGGGTATAGATTACCCGTGGAAGCAAGACATCATAGGTGATCCAACAACAAATGTGATAACAAATTGGCAAATTAAGGATGGTGAGTTAATCCAATCAGAATTACCTCCCACAATCGAATATCAACTACCAAAGGTCAAAGGCAGTCATGATAAACCTGTCATGGCCAGTCCATTTAAAACAAAAGATGTCAATGAGGAAGTAACCTCTAAAGACATTAAAAGCTTAAAGGAACAAACAAATTACACCAATAAGTATTTGCAAGTTTTAGGAGAATCCATCAAAACCAAAATAATTCCCAAACATAAAACTCCTGAGGAAACTCCATCCAATATTCCCATAGAAAAACCTTTATTCAAACGTACCATTCAAAATTACTGACAAAGCCAAATAAAAAATAAGGGAACTCAGGAAGAACAAATCCCTTATGGAAGGAGTAGGTGATAATAATAGCGAATTATTAAATAAGCTTGATAGTTTGCTTAGAGTCATCCCCGAAACTCCCCAACCCTCAGAAGGAACATCAAAAATGGTAACAAGAAGTACCTCCAAATTAATTAATGTCATTAATGAAGATAGTGACCAAAACTCAGAAAACACAACTGAGATAGGTTCCGTATAAGAAAAAGACATAAATCCAATAAATTCCAAACACTGGAAAACACCTTCCAAATTATACTACCAAAGACCAACTGCCCTTGACCTTCTATTAGAAGAAAGAGGTGAAAATAATTTTAAGAGTTTCAGTGCAAACAACATCTATGAGTGGAATATAGATGCCCAAACGAAGTATAATATCATGAATACACTCCAACATATGACCATGGCAGCCACAGCCTACCAAACATCCTATGAATGTTCGGAAGAAACCATTATTGATATCTTAGTGGCAAGATTTTCCCGGCAGTTAAAAGGTTGGTGGGATAATTATCTCACTAATAAGGAAAAATAAAAAATTTACAGTGCAGCTAAGACGGATCTCAATGGAAAAATCATTACTAATGATGATAATAAGGAGATTCCTGACACTGTTAATACACTTATATTTACAATAACCCAACATTTTATTGGAGACCCGTCTCTTTGGAAAGATAGGCCTATAAAATTACTATCCAATCTTAATTGTAGAACATTAGCAGATTTTAGGTGGTACAGAGATACCTTCCTAACTAGAGTCTACACCAGAGAAGATAGTCAACAACCTTTCTGGAAAGAAAAATTTCTAGCCGGTCTTCCAAGATCATTAGGAGATAAGGTTAGAGACAAAATCCGTAGCCAGTCTGCTAATGGAGACATTCCATATGAGAGCTTAAGTTACGGTCAATTAATCTCTTAGTCTAGAAAGTGGCCTTAAAAATATGTCAGGATGACAAAATTCAAAGGCAATTAGCCAAAGAGAAAACTCAAACAAAGAGAGATCTAGGATTTTTTGCGAACAATTTGGACTATCAGCCTGTCCAAAACAAAAGAAAAAACAAAATCTTAGAAAAGAATCCCATGAAAATAAAACTATCCATAAAAAGAGATTTCCAAGAAGAAGATACTCGCACAAACCCTTAACCAGCAAGGAGATGGAAACTCCTAAACCAAAATTAAAATCCAAAATAACATGTTACAACTGTGGAAAACAAGGTCACATTAGAAAATACTGTAGGTTCAAGAAAAAATTAAGAAACCTTAACCTAGAACCAGCCATTGAAGAGCAGATTAATAATTTGCTCATAGAAACCTCGGAAGAAGAAACAAACACTTCATCCTCCATACTCTCCGATGAAAATCTCAACATAATACAACAAGATGACCAACTATCATCTACGGATGGTGACAATGAAAGACAAATCAACACTCTAACAAGAGAACAAGATCTCTTGTTTGAGGCCATCAATTCCATACCTGACCCCCAGGAAAAGGTTTTCTTGGAAAAATTAAAGAAAACTTTAGAAACCAAACCTAGACAAAAAGATTTTATCACAAATAATAAATTTGATGTTAGTAACATATTCAAAAGGTTAAAAAATACTACGACAAAACCAACCACAATTCAAGATCTCCAAACAAAGATTAATAATTTAAAAAGAGAAGTTAAAGAACTTCGTCAGCAACAAGAAATTCACCAAATCATCCTTTCTCAGCTTGAAGGAAGCAGTGATTCTGAGAATATTGAAAAGGATGAAGAAAATGAAACTGAAAATCTGGAAGATGAAATGTTTATGGGATTAATCAACAAGATTAAAATCCAAAAATTTTACATAAACATTAGAATCATTATTAAGGATTTCGTCTTAGACACAATGGCCCTATTTGATACAGGGGTTGATTCAAACTGCATTTTAGAAGGATTAATTCCTACAAAGTTCTTTGAAAAAACTTCAGAGAAACAAAGTACAGAGAGTGGATCTAAATTAAAGATCAATTACAAGTTATCTAATGCAATCATTGAAAATCAAGGTCTTAGGATTAATACCAACTTCCTTCTGGTAAAAAACCTTAAGAACAAAGTAATCCTAGGTACTCCCTTTATTAGAGCACTTTTTCCTCTTCAGATATCTAAAGAGGGAATAACTACAAACCATTTAGGAAGAAAAATTAAATTAATTTTTTCTACTAAACTAATCTCCAAAAACATAAATTTCATACAAAATAAAATCAACCAAATCAACTTCTTAAAAGAGGAAGTATCCTTTAATAACATTCAAATGCAATTAGAAAAACCCCAAATAAAAGAGAAAATTCAATCGTTATTACATCATATCGAATCAACCATTTGTTCCAACTTGCCACATGCATTTTGGAATAGGAAAAAACACATTGTTGATCTTCCTTATGAAAAGGACTTTAAGGAGAAACAAATTCCCACAAAAGCTAGGCCAATCCAAATGAATGAAGAACTCCTCCAATATTGCCAAAAAGAAATTAAGGATTTGCTTGATAAAGGCTTAATCAGAAAGAGCAAAAGCCCAGGGTCTTGTGTGGTTTTCTATGTCAATAAACAAGCTGAGTTTGAGCGGGGTATGCCTCGCCTAGTCATAAATTACAAACCTTTAAATCAAGTCTTACAATGGATTAGGTATCTTATTCCAAACAAAAGGGACTTGCTTAACAGATTAAATTCTGCAAAAATTTTCTCCAAATTTGATATGAAATCTGGATTTTGGCAAATTCGGATCCAAGAATCAAATAGGTACAAAACAACCTTCATTGTACCTTTTGGGCAATATGAGTGGAATGTAATGCCATTTGGACTGAAGAATGTCCCTTCAGAATTTCAAAAAATTATGAATGATATTTTCAATCCTTATTCAAAATTTGTCATTGTCTATATAGATGATGTTTTAATTTTTTCTCAAAATATTGACCAACATTTCAAACATCTTCAGACCTTCATTCACATCATTAGACAGAATGGTTTAGCGGTCTCTAAATCAAAAATCAATGTAAGTTGACTTTTTTTTTAATTTTGGTCTATGTAAGTTTTTTTTTTTTTTTTGTAATTTTATGTTTTTTAATTTTAGTTCCTTTAATATTTTAATGTTTAATTTATATAGGGACCAAAATTGAAAAAAAAGTAAACTTATAGGAGTAAAAATGAATAAAATATATTACAAGGGATCGAAATTAAAAAATACGAACTTACAAAAATTAAAATTAAAAAAATAAACTTACAGATAACGAAATAAAAAACATTAACTTACTTGGACTAAAAATAAAAAAATGTTAAGTTATACAAGTTATTTAAGCCAATTCTTAATCAAGTGTACCCACTAGCATTGACACACAAATATTGTTGATACTCTTAGACACAACACTAATTTGAAATCCCAATTGGTATATACCCGTTTTCCTTCCTTCCTCCCCCTACAAAAAGCTTTGAGTTTTACGTCCTTGGAAGGCAAATCTGAGTAGACACCATAGATCTTATAGACAATGCAGTAAAGCAAGCGGTAAAAGGTGCTGACTCAATGGACGAAGATTATAACTTGGTATTAATGCGAGTGCCGTGCAAGTTCCCGCATACTTCCATACATAAAGGCCAAATGTCCAAACGAAACCACACTGTATGTTCCCATTCCAAAAGAAAAGAATCATAATAATAGGCAAAATAACCCCTTGGTGGGGGCCTCCCATACAACAAATTCTGTGTGTTTCCTTTACCACCATTATATTTGCTAAAAGCCACGTTGAACCGTTTTCTGGGCCCCAAACTCTTTGATATGATTTTTTATTAAGTATTTATCGATTTTTGTTAATAATTAATTTTTATCAAAAAAATTTGATTGATTGATTTTGATTAGATTTTTCTTTCTAATTATGTATTTTTCATCCATAAAATTTTAATTCAAGATTTTATTTTAAAAAAATCAAATTGAATATCATTCAAATCAAATAACTTATTAATACTTACGGACATAATTGATACAGTTTTATGTCACAGGAGTACTAGGATTACTTATTACACACCCCACCTCAATTATTATTCCGTACTTGTAATTTTTTGGGCTAACTCTACAAGTACAATCCTATTTTTTCTTTTTGATTTATCTTCCTTTCAATTATCTCATACCTTACCTTCTTCTTTTCTCCATAAACGTCAATGGGATTCTGTCTTAATTTGGCTGTAATGGTTATTTCCATCTGCTGATTAATTTTGCTAGCGGTCAAATTAACAAAACAATAAATCAGCCCTATGACCGCTAATGATTTAGCATTCAATGCATCAATATCTTCCACATGCTGAGACGTGACAATAATTAATCTTTCTCCTACCCTTAATCATCTTTCAATCATATCAAGGAAATTATTGGGATTGGTCCAATTAGAATAAGTTTACAACTTCAAGGACTAATGACAAAAGGAAGAGAAAAGTTATTCCTAGACAACAAAATCAATTTATCGAGCTAGCAAAAATATATCCAATCATAAAAAGAGATATGAAAAAAAATACGTATGAAATAAAATATTTGATATGATAAAAAAATATCATTTAAGTAAAGTTAACTAACATTTTGATTCCTTAAAGTGTATAACATTATCACACTAATCTTTGAAACTAACAAGTCTTTTTTTACCATACTGTATTTTTATATCATTGAAACTATAAAGAATTTATTCCTTAAAGTGTATAACATTATAACACAAATCATTGAAACTAACAAGTCTTTTCTGATCATACTGTATTTTTTTTTTATCATTGAAACTGAAGATTTTACATTTTTCACTTATTACTGAAGTTACAAATTTATTTATTTTTAATTAATTTTGAACTAAAGTAATTGACAAATTGCATGTTGAGAAACACATTTAGAATTTTAAAAGTTTTAGACACTAATATAGCTGTTTATACACCATCCAAGACTAAAACAATAATTTATTTTATTAAAATATATTTGATTTGATTAAATAATATAATTCAAGAAGGTGATGCCATGGATACCGTGAAAAGTCTGCAATGGACAGATTTGAAGAACATTCCAGGTGTGATCAGGGTTTAAGTGCTAAACGGACTATATATTATAGAACTACAGAATAAGAAGGTTGATGAAATGAATCAATACAGTACAGAGAATCAAGCCAATAAATCAAGGCAATAAATTAACGATATCAATTAATGTACCAATATTAAATATATACACTCTTGTGGACGTTTCCTTGAACCTTGAAGTTTTTTAAGTAACACAACACATGCACGTCCCTGATTGAACTCACATGCACCTCACGTGTCTGCCAGTTGTCTCTTTCCATCTTTTTAAGTGAGTTTTTTTCCTATTAATCACCGTTTTAAGGAACTAAAAAAAATATTAAGTATACAAGAATATAAAATAATCATAAATAATATTATTTTTTTCTCTCAATAAAAATATTTTAATTTTAAGTTTATTGATATTCTTGTACTTGGTACTCGATTATCATTTATTATAATTTTTTTAATGACATGACCCATAGATATAGACTGTTATTGTGCACCCTTCCCTCTCACAAGATATTCTCTTTCTCTCTCACTTTTTTTTTCTTTCCCTCTCACAACACCACTTCACACCAAAACTCAACTTAAAGCTTCGGTTTATTTCCATCTCTAAAAACGTATCTTTCCATTTTTTTGACATGTTCATACTTTCCCTGGTCCTCGACCACCACCCTCTTTAGCCGTTCAAAAATAATCGTAGAAGAAGAAGAAGAAGCATAAGAAAGAGAAGATCTTTGATGACCCACTTTGCTAAAAAAGAGAAGATGATGATGATGCTGGCCACAACTGGCACACCTTGCTGCTCCTAGGAACTTTGTAACACACCACACCACACTACACTACACTGCACTGCACTTATCCCGTGTCCGAATCCTCATGTGAATCACGAACACCCGGGATTTTCGGGTACCTCAAACTCCTTCACTCAATTTTCTCATCACCATGCCCTCGAGTCATTACACCACCACCAACAACAACCTCAACAACAAGACTAGGAAACGAGGTTGTTCCTCATCTTCCTCTTCCTCTTTGGTCAGAAGATACCGTTTCAAGAGAGCCATTTTGGTTGGGAAGAAAGGAGGGTCAAGTACCCCAGTTCCCATGTGGAAGACTAACACAAGTTCTTCTCCTTCTGTTCCTACTCAACGACAACAACAGCAACAACAACACCACACGAAGCCTTTGTTGCATTCTTCTGGCTCCATGTTACCCTCCAAGGACAAGGAGCTTTCTGTTTCTGCCAGAAAACTCGCTGCTACACTGTGGGAAATCAATGATTTGCCCCCTTCGAGGGTGAAGAAGGAGTTCGAGGTTGATCCAATGAGAGGCTGCAAGGAGAAGGTTAGAAGCAGAGAGAAGAAGGGTGTGGGTTTGTCCAGATCGGGCTTGTTAAGGCCACAGATGTCAGATCCATCTCATAGTCCTGCCTCAGAGGTGAATTTTGTGTTAAAAGTTCTTTTTTTTTTTTTTTTGATTGATTTTGTGTTAAAGTTCTGTTTTTTGTTTGTTTTGGTTCATTGGTGTGGTGTGATTTTTGGTTTGTGCTTTTGTTTGTGCAGAGGATGAAGGGGCTTGAAGGGGGTAGCTGCAAGAGAAGAGTATCGAGGTTTTCTCATCAGCTTCTGTCTGGTGATTACTATTTGGATGCTCTTGATGCTCATAGCAGTGCCAATTTTATTGAGGTAAAGAGTGAATTTGAATTTATCAGACCAATTAGAAATGTGGTAAGCATGCTGATTGGTCATCATTTTCACAAAGTTCTTTTCTTCCAGTTTTTTTTTTTTATCTGGGGGTTTTGTTTATTTAATGGACCTAAAATAAGATAGATAGATTATGTTAGGGTACAACTGGAAGTTATAGTCCCACATTGGAAGAACTGGAAGGTATAGTCCCACATTGGAAGTATGGAATTTTAGTGTGGGGTTTATTAGGCCTTGTGCTTTCCAATAACTAGCTTTTGTTTTGTTGTGTGGTTTTCCAAAGGTTTTTATCAACTGGTATCAAAGTCTTTCACCATGTCTCTCAACTGCAAACTGAGGGTGTGATATGACCATTGTAGTGTTTGCCCATGACTAGTCAAAGTGCAGAAGGGGGTGGGATGTGGGGTTTATAGGGGCTTGAGTTGTCTAACTACAACAAATGGCACTTGATGCATGTTCTGTCCATGAGACCTTTTAAATTGTTTACTAGGACACTTTTTTAAAAATATAAAAAACAATTGTTTTAAATTTAATGTTAACAATCATGACCTTATAGCTTCTTAATTGGAAATCACTAGTTTAAAGATTAGACTGTTATTATTCACTCTGAATTGGTATATTATGTTCTTTACATTGTATGCTGTATCTAGATTAAAATGAAAAAAAGCAACAGCAAGAAAAAATAGATATAGATCTGATCAATTAAATGATTTACAATTTTGTTGCACGTAATGATGGGCTTGTTCTTTTTCCTATGTTTTTTTGGGAGGGAAGAAACTGAACTATGTTGAAAAGTTGAAATGCAGGAGGTAGAAAATCAGCTCAGAAGCAAGAAGAATCGCGGCAAAGGCACAGGTGATGTTAGGAACCGTCTGAAGGAGGCTAGAAGTGGCCTATCTACATCAAAGAAGCTTCTAAAGGTGTTAAGTCAAATGTGCCTTAGAGAGCAGCAAGCATCAAGCATGCCCCTTGTCTTGGCTCTGGGGAGTGAGCTTGATCGAGTGTGCCACCAAATTGATCAACTGATCCACGAACAGTGCTCGAACCAGAACGATATTGAGTATGTGATGAAGCATTTTGCAGAAGAGAAGGCTGCTTGGAAAAGAAAAGAACGAGAAAGGATTCATCATGCCATAAAACATGTGGCGGAGGAGCTTGCAGTGGAGAAGAAGTTGAGGAGGCAAACTGAAAGGTTGAACAAGAAGATTGCCAAAGAAATGGCTAGTGTAAAAGCTTCCCATTTGAAAGCATCCAAAGAGATTGAAAGGGAGAAGCGTGCAAAGGAGATTCTTGAGCAAATTTGTGATGAACTTGCCAAAGGCATTGGGGAAGATAGAGCACAGGTGGAGGAACTGAAAAGGGAATCAGCTAAAGTTCGTGAGGAGGTGGAGAAGGAAAGGGAAATGCTTCAGTTAGCCGATGTTTTGCGCGAGGAGAGAGTCCAGATGAAGCTTTCAGAGGCTAAGTATCAGTTTGAGGAGAAAAATGCTTTCCTCGAAAAGCTGAGAACTGAGCTTGAGGACTTTATGAGGACTAAAGATGGACAAAATGAGGATGTTTCTCCCGAATGTAAAAAGATCAAGGATCTTGAGTCTTATTTCAAAAATGTCTGTTGGGGATTCCAGAATGCAGAGAAGGAGGATGATTCGGATGTTGAAAATGATGTAGGGCATGAAGGAGATGATGATTCAGATGACAGTGATCTCCACTCCATTGAATTAAACATGGATGATGACAGCAAAGGCTACAAGTGGAGTTTTGCTTGTGAAAATGTTGGTCAAGATAAGAGATTTTCAATTGACAAAGAGAGTATTGGGAGGAAGTCTTTCTCTGAGAAAATTCTGTGGGGAAGTATTTGCTTCAACAAGGGAACATCAAGTGGTAGGAAGAGGGATTTTTCTATAAATATTCAGGAGGTTTCCGATCATTTTGATCCTGATAGGTCAATTGAATTTCTTTCACAAGCTACTTTACAAGATGATAAAGATGAAACTCAGAGCAATAGGTCTAATAAGGGGCTCCAAGACACTGTGTCGTGTGCCAATTCTGACAAGAGAAATAATCTATTATTAGCTTTGCAGTGTGCTGGTGGAGAAGCTGGGGAAAATGCTCTTGCCCTGGAAGGTGACAATTTGAAACAAGAAGTTGCAGGAAAAAAATCTGGATGTTAAGAATTTTGATAGTGGTAGTTAGTAACTTATTTTTATCATATAGATAGCTTAAACTATTTCTGTTCTAAACTGTAAATGCTGTCTTTGATGAGTTAAATATGTTCCAAGGCTTAATATTAATATCATTGTTATGTGTGGTAATTGTTAAAGCCATGGGAAGAAACATGTACATATTGAATAGAGTCACATATTGCAGTTTTGTGCTTAGCTACTCCTGGCTTTATTGGCATTTGAAGTTCAAAGTAAATTTTCCTATTTGAATATTCAGCCGACATAACTATTAAAAGAAAAAAATTGTAATTTGAACAAGTTGTTAATAATCCACCAGGACGAAAATTGCTGGCAAACAATGTCATAGCCACACATGGATTTTGATTCTCCTTATAGTTTCAAAAGGAAATAATGGAGGCTTTTCGGCTTGACCTCAAAACAAATGAGATAAGAACAAAGAGAGTCTGCTACTAAAAACTATTCTGGGGACACAATTATATATCTATGGTGATTTAAATGAAACAGTACTGGCCGTGACAGCGTGACGGATAACATTATCATTGGAAACTCAACTCCAACAATTCAAATATTTGAATTCTCTGTACTCTAATGTTGCCTCCGTTTGGAACTTTGAATCAACCATCGTGTGGTGGGGCCATATTTGATATTATTTGACAACAACGGATTTTACTTTTTGCAAAACAAACATTTCCATATATTAATGTTTTCGTAGCACTTTGTACTGTTTATATTAATTGAACTACTATTTCTTGAAATTATACATGTTGAGTTTATCTTCACATAGTAAAATTTATATGGATCAAAGAATCAAATGTACTCAGAGGAATCTGTTTAGTAACATGCTTGTGTTCTAGCACCCTTTGTTTATGGGACGTATAGAAGAAATACGTGCGGTAAAAAATTAATAGAGAAACTGAGAAAGTACTCATTTCTAAACAACATGAAATACCAAGCATATAACTAGTTTGATGTCCAACTCATTTGACATTTTCCCTACATACACGTAATTTTCAGTCATCAAGTTATACATGCTAAAGACTTGGAGTTGAAGGCAAAAAAAATTAATTACTCATATATCTAGGAGCTAAATTCACTTGGCACATGTAAGTTAGAGAACAAACCTATGCTTTGGTGAAAAATAAGCTAAAGGCATTTGCACTTGCTTCAAATCAGTACGTTACAGTATATCCAAGTACTAGAATGCAAAATGAGTTGAGCCATTCACGAATTATTCAAGTTCAACTCATTAAAATTAGGCTGAATTATTATTTAAATGAGTCAAATAAACATTAATAGCTCGTTTATATATACAGATAAAGAAAAGTTTAAATTATGTAAATTTCACTGTCATACCGTATGTTGGAGCACATATTTTCATTTGTAAATGTTTTATTAAATACTAAGTTGTTAAAGATAAAAAATAATTTAAGGAATTTTCTAGAATTTGACTCGGCTTGACTCATTTACATTTCTATCGGACACAATATAGGTTTTTCAATGTCTAGGTAAGTAACTCGGGTTTGCTTTTCCAGTAAAAAATAAAAAGTCGGGTTTGCTTTCAATTTTGAGTAGAACTTGTCAAAGAAACTATATTGTTATAAGTGCCATTTATTAGTAAAAACTCGATAATTAAAACAACCAGTTGATTTGCTTAAGCTTTCGTGCAAGGTTACTTTCATAAGCTTAATTTTTAGCTTATGAAATTATGTGAAAAATAGCAAATATGAGTTCCAATGTCATTTTAATGTGGTGATATAAACCACGACAAAATGCCCAAATAACCTTTCATATATGGACACAAGAGTTAACATACAAGGGGTCAAATAAGGCTATGTGGACAGGTCCAGAACTGGAGGTTTGGAAGTTGCAAGCCATGAAAGGAAGAAACTACTTGGTCTTGTCTTCAATTTTTGTCGATGTTGATGTAAAAGTAACGGGGTTCGTTGGATGGTCCTTTACAGTTAAGCTAAGCACTTCAGGCCTTGAATAGTGTCCAACCACATCAAAATCAAACTTAGCTCTTGCAATTTCTCCAAGATCTATGCAAAATTTTCAAGAATCACAATGTTAATAGACAAATTCTTTTAATACAAATAAAGTGATCCAACAAAGAATTTCTGAGCCAACCAAAAACAACCTCAACGAGTTACATTAGTTTAGTAGACCCATTTACGTATTTGCCTAGCTGCGGAGCAGTAACATGATAGGTCCAGAATTAAGAGTTTACAAGAGGGGGAAAAAAGTGAAATAGTAGGGAAGCTGCAAGAATCAATGAATTATTATTCAAAGTAACCTTGCCAAGGGAAAGTCCTTTCAACAACTGAATTATCAGTTAGTTATAAGTCAATCTCACTGTCCTCCTAATTCCACTATATTTATATATCAGCCGAAAGACACACATGAAGTTACTAGTCGCATCTATAGTAGTTAAAGGGGTAAAATATGTATAAAACAAAATGGGCTATCCTTTTATTACTGTTAGAGTTTTAGACATTGTTATTGCCTAATGCCTAACTATCATGTACAATAGTATGCCTTTCTAACTATTTGGTACATAACTTTAATACCCTTGGTCCCTAACATAACATCATCAAAGAAAATAACAATCCTTATGAGCATTGTTAAGAGAATTGAAGCAGCAAGAGTAAATATGACATACCAAGGTCTGCTGAGATTAGCGCCTCCCCGTCATAATTTGGTCCAGCCAGAACAGCCCCTAATGGTGATATAATGACACTACCTCCGGCGCACACAACAGAATCCGGTGTCAGGTCCACTTCTGTGCCAGCAAAAACATACTCTGGAGGGGGTGGGTAATCCCTTCTCCGACAAAACTGGTTTGCTGACAAAACAAAACATCCACCTTCAAGTGCAATATGGGTCATTGATGCCTGCCACACATCCCTGGCATCAGCTGTTGGAGCACAATATATCTCCACACCTGTTAAACAAATAATTTAATTAGAATAAACGGACATTGTATAGATTTTTTTATACCACCATCCAATTATTGATTGTGATGTAAGTTATTGACTTTTGTTATAGTTATTTTAAAGAGTAAATAGTGAATACATTGAAAGCCTAAGAGATTTTCATACTGTCATTCCATCATAATTGATCATTATAGTGAATTTGTTAATTTTTATAATTACTATTTTAAAAGTCATATTAATAATAATTTATGATTGGTTGGTGATAATTACAAAACTCAGGTATAATTGATACTAAAATCAGATAAAAATTGTTAGATTTCCTCCCCTTTACTACTTGTTTTTATGTGAATAAGAGGGTTTTTAATATTATCTTAATTCTTGACCAGCACGGTTCAAAAGAATGAATTTACAAGTGCTTTGGAGATTATTGTTGCAGAAAAATAAAGTGAAGCCTTGAAGAAGAAGTTGAAGTTAGGGACAAACTTGCTCAGCGCTCAAGACACGTCCAACGCGATGCCTCACTTAGCGGACAACACAAGTTTAGCGCAACGAAGTCTCACGAAGAAACCTGAAGGCACTTAGCGCGAATCCCGCACTAAGCGCGTAATCACTGCTATACTCGCTAAGTGCAGCTATCGCGAGATGTGTAAATTTTAAGCTAAGTACACCTATAAAAAGAGGAGGAAACTAAGGAGAAAGACACATCGAGACTCAGAGTTTTCTATTGAATACCCTAAAAACCTGATATTCTCAAATAAGGGAACTCTCTCTAAGAGTCATCTCTTTCCTCCTTCTCTATCCCTATTCTTCTTCTTCCATCTCTATCAATCCCCTGTAAAACCTCTCATGACAATGAAAGGCTAAACCCCCATTGCTGAAAGCCTAGCAACCAAGCTCTTGTGATGTAACTTTTCTTATTATCTATTTAATATTATTTCAATTTTTATTGCTTCTTTTATATTCCTTTTATCATTGGTTGTGGTCTAATCATTCATACTCATGCATCTGTTTAGGATTTAGGCATTGGAAAATGTTTATTTTCTAAAGAACTAGGAAATGACATCTAAATGAATCATATCAAATGATATTGTTTAGCCTATTCATACATCTCTAATTCCAATGTAATTTGTTTAATTTAATTTCTTAAGGGATTAGGGGAAAAATGAGATAAATTAGGCTCTTTCACTTAAGGGACCAGGGTTAGAGTATCTAAATACATGTAGGTAAAAATTGTGATAATGTTAAATAAAAAAAAATCATTAATATTACATTAAGAGTAGGTTTGATATGCTAAGCCCTAACACATTTGCAGAATTAACCTTCCCATCAAAGTGTTTGTTTTTCTTGTCTTTCCTAATTTTAATTTTTCTTGTCTCTAATTATCTTACTTTACTTCTAATTTCCCTTCTCTTCAATTTTTTGCTTAAAAATTGGATATACACCAATTCAAGTACAAACAAAGTCCATGCAAACTCAACACTTGGACTTCCGTTTTAACTTTATTACTTGTGACAAATTGATGTACTTGCCAATAGTTTAACAGTTGGTAGTGTAAATTTTTTACACCGATAATATATAGAAATTAAATTATTTGAAAAGTCATGTCTAACACGATTTTTAATTAGTTCATAGTGCATACATCTTTAAACTAGTTAAAATCCCCATAAACTTGGCAAAAACAAAATAACACACTACACTAATGTAAACAACCGGCTCCAGTATAAGAAAAAGAACCTTAACTGCCCATGATTTCAACAACAAATATTTTCTTCTTTCTTCTTTTAGTTTCTTAAACAATACTCTAAGGGTATCGATTAGCAAGATCCTAATTAAAATGCTCTTCTTAATGTTTCTCATACAACACAGCGTGTAATTGGAAGAAAAAAATCTAATTATCCAACATAAAAATTTCTAACCTTTGGCATACATTGCTGTCCTTAATAGTGGCATTCTGTTCTCCCAACAAATGGCAGCACCTATTTTTCCAACGGGAGTTTCAAACACTGGAATGGTTGATCCATCCCCAAATCCCCAGATAACCCGCTCCAATGCAGTTGGCATGATTTTCCTGTGCTTTCCTAGGTAATGACCCTGAGAATCAAAGAACAGAACGGTGCAATAAAGTGTGTAGCCGTCCCTCTCTATCACACCCATCACTAAATGTACTTTATACTTCCCTGCCATTGCTGCCAATCTATCAACTTCAGGACCTACAACAATACAACATTTGTTAATAGAAAGTGTGTGCCCACACTAACTTGAATATGTTAGAATCAACAAGTGATAAATCTAGGTGATAAAAATTTAAGGTAGAGAGATTGAAATAAGAGAAAAGAAAAACTGAATATTACTTTGAATAATGTTCAAAATGAGCAAATCAGTTTTTACATGAATACATGGAACCTTATATAACTAAACTTGTAACTAATTTGTAACTAACTAAACTAACTTATAACTAACTAAGCTAATAACTAATTTATAACTAACTAAACTAATCTATATCTCTAATATCCCCCGCAAGCTGAAAGATGTTGAAAACACTTCCAGCTTGAAGAAGATAATACGTTTGCATCAAAGGAAATGAAAATAAAGTCTGAAAAATATATCTAAACATACTAGAAATACATTGGCCAAAACTGTAACTTCTAGAAATCTTCGACCAACTTCGGCTTTCTCAATCTTCTTCCAAGAGTCCAAAGCAAGCATCAAAGCTTAACCATCAAGCGAAATCAACAACAAGCCATTTGGCATAAGCTCAAATCATTAATCCATGAAACTCTCAAAGCTTAACCACCAAATAAAAACTATACCTTAAAGTTTAACCATTTGGTAGAAGCAACAAGGCTTAACCATCAAGAATAGAAGCCAAACAACAATTTAATGCTTAACCATCCATGGCAAAAGCTTAAACAATGCTTAATCACCATGGACAGAAACTTACATCAACAAAATAGAAAAATCACAAAATTTGTCTTCTATGAGGACTTTTCACAAACAATTTGTGAACCAACAATAACCAAGGCTTAACCACCCATGACAGAAGTTAAAATCATCAAAACAGACCTAAAAGGATCTTGGAAAGCCTTTGTGGGAGCATTGCATGTTGGACCTTGTGGCCTCAATAATCTTAAGAGGGATAGGCTTAGAATGCAGAAGAAGCGACAACAATCAATTTAATAATGTTCTATAAACATGCAAGGCAAAATTGATTGCAATAACATAAATGAGATAAGGGAAGAGAGAATGCAAACACAATTTTTTATACTGGTTCGGCCACTTCCCGTGCCTACATCCAGTACTCAAGCAACCCACTTGAGATTTCCACTATCTTTGTAAAATCCATTACAAAGTCTGAAACACACAGGGACAACCCATCCCTTGTGTTCAGGAATCCTTTACAACAAGAGACTCACAGTCTCTTAACCAATCTCATTGAATAAGAAGAATGGAAGAAAAATTCTCTCTTCAAGAGAAGAATATTACAATGAAGATCATGTAAGAATCCTTATAGATTTTGCAAGTGTTTGATCAAGGATTTCTTTTGAGAGAGCATTTGACAATGAAGTTCTTTTGGAATCTCTCTCATTGTCTTTTGAGAGGATAAGACATTTTTGCCAAGCAAAACTCTCTGCATAAAATTCGTGCCCAAGTCACCTATTTATAGGCCTTTGATGGCCATTCACAAATCTAATGAAAAGATGTGATTGTTGGCGATATTTCTTGAAAATCCTCTCTGATAATCGATTACAGAATTAGTGTAATCGATTACATAGTTGTTTTTTTTGAACAGTTGTGACCCTTCATTTAAAATTTGAATTTCCAACGTTCAGAGTCTCTGGTAATCGATTACATATGATGTGTAATCGATTACACACTTTCAAACCATTGGTAATCGATTACATGTATTGGTAATCGATTACATGTGCCTTGAATGACTTGAAACCTTTCATTGTGAGGCAAGGCTTGATCTTGAAGAAATCTTGAATCAAGGCTTTGTTTGTTGAAACAATCTTGTATTAATCTTGAAGCAAAATGAGCCTTGTTTAATTCTTCTTTTGACATCATCAAAATCATGTATACATATATTCACATTGCATGTATCACCGCCTAGACTATTAGTCATAGGTGCAGTGGCAGCAGCAGGAGACCCATTAACTACTGTTTTCATGTTGAATACTTCAAGGACTGAATACAAAATCCACGATTGCCACTCTGAACAGGAGCTGGACATGGAGCATGGTTAACACCAACGAAGCTACCGCGACCACGAGACATTTTTCTTGCCAGATAAAGAAGAAAAAAAAGTGCAGCGGAAAAAAGAATAATTGGGAAGGATTCATTGCTCTGATACCATGATAAAAATTTAAGGTAGAGAGATGAAAATAAGAGAAAAGAAAAATTAAATATTATTTTGGATAATGCTCAAAATAAGCAAATCAGTTTTTGAATATATGGAACCTTATAAAATTAAACTTATAAATAATTTGTAACTAACTGAATTAATAACTAATTTCTAACTAACTAAATTAATTTGTATCTCTAATACTAGGGAAGATTTTTTTACTAGAAAAACTCATGCCCAGATTATCCACCTCCAATTCTAATGTAACACACCAAATTGATTCTCAAGTCAGTTCGGTATAAGACAAAAATAAAGGTAAAAATAAATTAGTAGATAAGTTTTATTAAGAGAATTATATTAAAAATTTATTAGTAAATTTTTCACCTCTATTTTTGCATCACACCATACAGACCTTGGTCAAAATTCTCAGGCCGAATAAAATAATTTCAGCAGACAGCAGATTCATTCCTTTAATCCTTCTATGTTTATAAAAATAAAACAATCAGTTAGTTGACAGTAGTACAATGAATTAGACTAAGAAAATACATGTATATAATCAAAGGTCGCCAAACTTCTCGACCTTACCTTAAAATCCAACAAGGTTAGTTAACAAGGTTTTGTAATTAGACTCCTCTTTATGTTTAAAAAGGTTTTGTAATAGTTATGTTCCAACACAAAGTAAGTTAGCAACAAGTGCGATGTGAGTGTTTCATCTTAGTTAGCTCTTACCAGGCACATCAATGGCTGCAGAATGATACTTGCGAAACTCCTCTCTACCCTTAACAGTGCGATTTCCGATCGAAAGACCAAAAGCTGAACCACGCGGGTAGCCACCCACAAAGGCTTCTGGAAACACCACAAGCTGGGACCCATAGCTAGTAGCTTCAGCCAACAACCTCTCAGCCTTATCTACACACACAAAGAAAAAACATCATAAATTTTAGCAACTAATTCAGAACCAACGCTCCCATTTCATTTCCCCATAACCAATAAAAGCACTCAACAAATTAGATAACTTCTCGAGCCAAAGGATCATTACTGGGTCAATTTGGAGCACCCCAGATGGTGCTTTCGACACGAAAACACAAAAAGACTAGAAATTTGGCACCAAATGGAAAAGGGTAACAGATAAAAAAGAGAAAGGTGGAAATTTTTTGAGGGAGAGGGAAAGGACCTAAGGTGGCTGGTGTGTCGTAGAAGATGGTGGAGGCTTGAACAACGGTAGCTCGAACCGTTGGGGCGTTGAAGTCGGAACCCATGTCAACTTCGGCGAACAGAGGCCCCTCATTGATGGTTGGGTTTGTTGTTACGAGTGCCATCTCTTTCACAAACTTCACTCTCTTCTCATCCTCTCCGTTGCTGTTGTTTCAAACAAACATCGCCATGATCCCGAATAGCAAGTATTTATTTTGTGTAAGAAAGTTGAAAATTTTCTAGGCTCGTAATAACTAATTAATAGTACTAGTACTTATTATAGTTTTAAATATAAGAAAAAAAATCAGGTTAATTAACAAATTTAATTATACCAATTTTAATTGAAAAATTATTTTTCTCCAATTGAAAATTGATATAAAAAATCATTAAAACTAACATTTTAACTAAAAAAGTATTTAAATATAATAACATTAAATAAGATGAAATTAATTAAACTTTTCTTATATTTAAAACTAAGAAAATAATATTATATATATATATATATATAGTAATCGGTGAGAGTATTCTTTTTTATTATGTGCAAGGTTGTACTAATTATCCTCTTCAAACTATTTTTTTATACTCTCTCTAAACTAATTTTGACCAGCATATTAATTGTTTGAAAAATAATAATTATCCCTCTTATTTGTTTTATCGAATTTATCTCTTTATAATCTCTTCCTTTCACAAAAAATAAATATGGCACCTCATGTATTTTTCCTATCATTTTCACATATCTGCAAAATTATGCTAAAATATTTTTCTTTTCTTACTAAAAAAATTATATTTACCAAATAAAAGTATAATAATTTCTATTACGATAGATTGAAAGACATTTTTCTGAATTTTTTTTCAAGGAATCACAATCCCAACACATAGAATCGATCATGATATTTTATGAATTCATAACAAAATGTTTCTTATATATAAACATTTTAAAATGTAAACATATCTACTATATATAAAAAAGAAGAATAGAATAGACCCGTAAAATTATTTAAATAACCTATGTTAATTTTGTGATGTGTCCTAAAACATGGTTTTTTTGTCATATCCTAATATTTTTTTATTTTATTTTAAAAGTTACACAATTTCTCTTACTTTCATCCTATCCCCCCTCTCTTTTTCTCCCTCTTTTCTCTCTCTTAATTTCTTTTTATGTTTTCTTTTATTTTACAAGAAATTATCTTCTCTTGCTTAACTCCCTTTAAGATGGACAACTTGTATTCGAATCCTATAGATATCCACCAAAAATATTCCTAAGGAGAGGGGAGTGGGATAATTACCCGTATATTGAGACCCGGTACGGAAACAGATATTTATCAATAAATTCATGCCGCTATGAGTACGGGTACATCAAATCAATACATTTTTTAAGTGTCGATGTTTTTAATGTTATTTTTTCTAAATTTAAGACTTCATTTTTAATTTACTTGTAATAATTATTTTTATTAATTTTTATTGATATATTAACTTTTATACATAAATAAAATGCAAGCATGATTATATACGTACCTAAAGTGTACAAGAATGAGAATTAAGTTGTTATATGCACAAGTATACCACCGGGTAGGAGAATCTTTTGTAAACGTGGATATGAGAACCAATATTATAAGATCTTATCCCGCACCTATCCATTCTCATCCTTAGGTTTCTCTTCCTTTTTTTTTCTCCCTCACTTTCCTCTTTCATTTTTTTATATCTTCTTTATTTACTCACAGATTTATATAATAACTATAAACATTCATTATATTAGCATATGCAATCATTAAAACCATTGTATATATTTATATAATAAGATATA
This sequence comes from Glycine max, assembly GCF_000004515.6. NCBI lineage: Eukaryota > Viridiplantae > Streptophyta > Magnoliopsida > Fabales > Fabaceae > Glycine > Glycine max. The sequence goes on from NC_038248.2 coordinate 7,543,162, forward strand.
TTTAATTTTATTTATTAAATATACCATTATATTAATTGAATGATAAATTTGTACAATTACTTATTGCTTATTAATTTCTATAATTTAATATTATTAATGTATAATTTCACTCACTTTCTTTTTGTTGGTTTACTGTATGCATCTAAGTTCATACACACAAAATTTAATGTTGATTAATATTTGTATGATAATATAATTTTTTTAATATAAATATAGAATAAATATATTAAAATTAATTTAATAGGCGTATTTTTATTTTGATGAATGATTTTTATTTATGAGATTGACATGTTTATACAAAAAATAATTTAAATATAATTATTTAATATATTAATTACAAAATCAATATTTGATTCTGTTTTAATACCTTCAAATCCAATTTTTTTCTCATTAATAATTATTAATAAAATTTATTAAAATTACTTATTAAATATATTTATATCAGTAATAATTTTAAAATGATAGATTAATAATATTATAAATTAAATTAATTTTTTTATGATAGAGACATGAAATATCTATCACAAAAACAAATTTGATTGACTAAAATCATAAGAAAATTATTGTAATTTTATTAACATGTTGTTTCATTTTTTTTGAAATATTTATAATAAATTATGCTCAGTATTATATATAATGCTCAGTATTAATTGAATGATAACTACGTATTAAAAAAAATTGTTGTTTTAATTTTTTTATGATAAAGACATAAATTTATTTCACGGGAAATAATTTTGATTGAGTCAAATCATAAAAAAATTAATGTACTTTTATCATCAAGTTATTTTATTTTTAAAAATATTTAATATATATTATGCCGTGTATTATATAGAATGTTATTTTTATATTAATTGAATGATAAATTTGTGTGATATCTTATTGCCTATTAATCTATATAATTTAATTTTATTATTGTATAATTTCACTCACTTTCTTTTTGTTGATTTATTGTATGCATCTAACTTCACAAAACATTTACTGTTGATGAATAATTATATGATATTGTAATTTTTTTATATAAATATATTAAAATTAATTTGATAAATATATTTTTGTTTTGTTGAATGATTCTTTTTTATGAGGCTTAAATATTTATACTAAAAAATATTTTAAATCTAATTAGTTAATATATTTATTATCAAAGAATATTTGATTATGTGTTTAAAATTTTCACATACAATTTTTTATTAGTATTTATATAATAATGTAACTTTTTGTTAATTTAATGAATGTTTATAATTAGATAATGGTAACGGGACACGATACGAATAAGTATTGTAACCCTGACTCCCGATACTCATACCCAGATGTCTAGACAAGTTGAAATTTGTTATTTCATTTATGTACTTGTTGGGTATCGGGTATTCCCGTCTCTCTCGTAAAATAAGTTTTTTTTTTTAAAAAATATATTGAAGTTATGATTTTAGAAAAAAAAATTTGATTGTTACACATTTATTTTTAACTACTTATATATCAATAAATTCATTACAACACATTTATCTACAAAAATCATAAAAAAAAATCTTAAATTATGTAAAAATTCTAAAATAAAATTAACAAGTAATAAATAAAATTTTACTAATTTCATCATCGGGACAGGTACGAGAATGAGGCGGGTAATAACATTCTCATCCCCAACCCCAATTAAAAAAGTCGAGTAATCCCAAAAACCAAATTCGTACCCGAACAACTTGGATATTCCCTGTTAAAATCAGGGTGGGTTCGGGCGAGTACGAGTTTTATTGTCATGCCTACTTATAATTTTATACACAAAAATTTAATGATGATTAATATTTATATGATAATGTAAATTTTTTACATAAATATATTAAAATTAATTTAATAAATATATTCATATTTTGATGAATGATTTTTATTTATGAGGTTGAAATATTTATATTAAAAAATAGTTTAAATCTATTAGTTAATATAGTTATTTACAAAATAATATTTGATTTTTTTTTCTTGATAAGTAAAAGTTTTGATTAGCTGGGTTTGAGTCCCCGAGGGATCACTAGGGTTAGAAAAGATCTCAAGACTCAAAGAATACTTATGGAAGTTTGAGTTTGCTCTTTACCAATTGAATCAATCTTTATTTGGTAACTTCTAATACAAAATTTGTTGATTAATATTTATATAGTAAGTAATTCTTTTATATGAATATATAATAAGATACATTCAAAATTATTATTAAATCTACTTCTATCACTTAATAGTTTTAAATTGATTCATTGATAATATTATAAATTAAATTAGTTTTAATTATTTTGTTGTAGGGACCATAAATTTTATTCACAAGAAATAATTATGTTTAAGTTACGTAGATACGAGCGATTAGACTTTTTTTTTGGGTATTAACACAACTATATACCAAAGATTCAACAAAATTTATTTTTTTCCTTAACATCCTATAAAATTATATTTACTTAGAAATTGTATGAAATATTTTTAAATCACAAGAGGATACCTGCATACTCTCATCACCTTCACCTTGTCACCAAAAGTGATCCTTATAAAAGTTCTTTGGTATTCGGCCTAGCCAAATACCATGATACTCCTCACTAGATTGAATACCATGGTATTCTCCTCACCTTGTCTTCAAAGGTGATCCTTATAGAAGTACTCTAGTATTCAACTAAATACTTAAGTACTCTCCTTACCTTGTTACCAAAAGGCGATCCTCCTAAAAATACTCAGATATTCGACTTCATTGAATACTCATCTTACCTTGTAACCAAAAGGTGATCCTTCTAAAAGTACTCAAGTATTTGGTCAAATACTCAAGTGGTTCTCTGCCCACTTAACAAATCACCAAGATTGTCTTAATAACAACCATTAGAGGTTGTTTTAACCTCCTAATGATGATTAAAGGCACATTAACTAACTAGGTAATGATATACGAAATCCCATGAATACAAGGTCCATTAAGGTATGTATCAATAATTATGAGAATATTGAGATAAGACTATGATCACACATATTTAATACTCTCATTTATTGTTTTTGATTGAGACCTTACTTGAGTGTTGGATTGCCTTTAGTAAGTACCTCATCCTTGCTTGCTGAATAGATTATGAAAGAGAGACCACTAAAGAAAGACTCAATGACAAAAGTTATTTGTTTGCCCTTGTGCAGGTGCACATTTAAACTGTGAATAATTTGTCTTTGTCATTGGTTGCAATCTCGACGCTAGTGGGAGGGTTTGCTCTCTTGGTGAAATCAGTGGTTGCGATCTCAACATCGACGAGACGATGTTAGTCGTCATTTACGACTAACTTTTGTATTGAAAAGTTTCATGAAATTTATATCTTTTCCCCAATTTATGGCTCTTTTTGTAGGTTTGTACATATTTTTATGTTTAGTTTAATTTTACTCAGTAGATATTCCCAATATTGTGAATTAATGTGGTTCAACTTCAGTTTCAGGCTAAAGGATGAAGAAGAAGAAGGTTGAAGCAGCTGGTGTCTCGCTAAGCAAGGCATATGCGCTTAGCGAGTAAGATCCGCTAAGCGAGGCACTCAGCTTGCTTAGCGAGTTGGAAGAATTTGGAAGAGAATCTGCCATTCATGCACGTGCCCAACACGCCATCAGCTCGCTCAGCGAGTCATTTGTCTCTTCTCACGCCCAACTCGCTAAGCGAAAATCGACTAACTCGCGCTTAGCGGGAAAATGACGCTAAATGAGCGTTCAGGATCAAAAAGCCCTTAAAAGACTGAAGTTGACAAAAAATAAGGAGTTTTTCGGGGGCTCAGAGAGTTCTTTTGGATGAGAGACGTGACAGTGCCGAAAAACAGAGTAAGGCCTCAGCTTTCAAGAGGATTTTAGGTTTAGGAGTGATTGTTAGGTTTTTAGAGGTGGAGGAGACATCCCTACCACTTTGTAATCTTAAGTTTCCCTCAAAAACCTCATCTTGGTGCTGAAAGGTGCTAACTTGCAATGGAAGGCTAAATCTCTCGTTGGGGATTTCAACTGATCTTTGATGTAAAACTCTTCATTATCTATTTAAAGATGTTTTTATGTATTCATTGCTTCTATCTGTATTTAATTCTTGCATGCTTGTGGCTTGATCAACCATTTGTGTGTAAAGTTAGGATTTTTAGCATTGGAAAGTGTTTTAAATCCTTAGAACTAGATAGAGCAGGCTAGAGAACTGTATGTCTGGACACGGAGTGCAGAGATTTAGTTTATAATATGATGTAATCTTAATGCAATTCGTTTAGGCTAAGTTCAAAGAGGAATCTAGAACGAAGTTTAAATAGAATTAGACTCATTCACTAGAGGGATCTTGGTTTGAGTAGTCGTTTTCGGCATAGAACACAGAAACAACCTTAAATAGAGAAAAACACTTAATTACATCATTTTGTTTAGTAGAAAGACCCACCGTTTTAATCATCTATTTATCTCTCACATTTAGATAGTTAATTTTGTAGTTAAATTAAACCTGTAGACACAACTTCTTTTTTTATATTTACTGGCTTTATACAAATGTTTACCTACTGAATGAATGCTTTCTAAATGAAACAAGTTCCCTGTGGACTCGATACTCAGTTCTTACTATTTTATATTACTTGTGCGACTCGGTGCACTTGCCGATTAACATCGCTAACCAGTGAAACAAGTATCTCAACGAAATGAACAGATGACGCGATTGATAAACATGAGAATCTTCGAGACCAGCGGATGAATGTGGACCACCCCTAAGCCCCAACTTCGTTGGCAACCCTGTAATGAGATTTTGACATCCTCTCCCTCATTGACGAAGTCGAGAAGCTTTGCCAACCTCTTGCCTCCATTGATCTTAAAGGGCCTCTATTAAAGCTGTATGAAGAAATGGAGTTAGTTACTTCAGTTAGAGGGTAGTTAGATTAGTGGGCAATTAGTTATAATGGAGTTAGTTACTAAGTTTGTTAAGCTGGATATAAAGCACTGTGTATGCAACCTTGTATTCAATAATCATAAATAATATTTTGCAGATTTCCTTCCTGCACAAAGCTCTCTATCAATATGGTATAAGAACAAATACACTTCTTCCGCTTTCTTTGATTTCCTTCTAGCTTTTCTTCTCCTTTTTCTTTTTGGTTTCATGGGTGCCATGGATGATTCTAATCCCTTTCTCATACAAACCAGTGATAATCCTAGTTTGAGCCTTGTCACTCATCCTTTATCCGGAGAGAATTATAATTCTTGGAAGAAAGCCATCAAGATGGCTCTTCTTGGCAAAAATAAATTCGGTTTTGTGGATGGTTCCATTCTCGAACCTCCATTAGAGCACTTCAGTCATGCTTTGTGGCAGCGAAATAACAGCATCGTTGCTTCTTGGCTTCTCAACTCTCTTATAAAGGAGATACAAGTAAGCATCCTTCATTGTTCCACTGCTCAAGCTATTTGGAATGATCTTAAGGAGAGATTTGAACAGAGGAATGGTCCCTTGATTTTCCAGTTGAAACATGAACTAGCAAATCTGCAGCAGGATTCTATGTCTGTCTCATCCTATTATTCCAAGCTACGATCCATTTAGGAATCAATTTCTAAATTAAAGTTTGCACATTCATGCACCTGTAATGGCATTCGTACTTGGCATGACTATGCGCAGATGGAGTATGCCATACATTTCTTGATGGGACTCAATGAATCCTATAGTTCAATTTGGGGTTAGATTCTTTCTATGGATCCTTTCCCTTCCATTAATCGAATTTTTTCTCTAGTGGTTCAAGAAGAAAAATAGAGAGAGATTGATACTTTTGTTTCTGCTCTCCACTCCATAAATGATGCTTCACAATCTCATGCTTTTGCTGTTAAGGATTCCAGATATCAGTCTGTTCACAAGGTTAGTGCTATTTCCAGAAATCGACCTCTCTGTGCACATTCTGGTTGACTTGGTCATACTCAAGATAAGTGTTTCAAGTTACATGGTTTTCCTCCCAATTATAAGAAGAATAAACCTTCTTATTCTAATACTAAAAGAAAAATAGTGAATCAAGTCTCAACATCCACTTCTGTTCCTGACTTTCAGCTCACTGCTCAACAATATAGCCAACTCATGAGTTTGCTTCAAGCACACACTTCAAATGCTGCTACTCCTGATATTGAATCTTCTAACACTGGTATGATCTTGTCTGCTTCTTTAACTAAGTTTCCTCAAAATTGTTGGATTGTTGATTCGGGTGCAAGCACTCGCATTGTTTTTTGCCATTGATCTATTTGATTCCTATCACTATGTCTCAAATCGAATATTAAATTGCCTAATAATGCAGTTGTCTCAGTCATTGCAGTTGGCATTGTGCATTTATCTCCTTCTCTAACTCTCTATAATGTGTCTTTCATTCCCAACTTTACCTTTAATCTCCTTTTAGTCAGTGCCCTCCTTACCAATTCAGCTTATTCTGTTTGTTTTTCTTCCAACCAATTTGTCATACAGGAAATGCCTCATTGCAAGAAGATTGGTAGAGGGGATCTCCTTCATGGACTTTATGTCTTGAACCTCATGGATACTCATTCCACTTGCAATGTTTCTGATCATAATTCCTGTATAAATTTTGTTTCCAGCACTTGTATTCAAGCCATTAATTGGCATAATCGATTTGGCCATGTATCAGATAGTGTTTTAAAAATATTGAGTGATAAAATTTCTTTTGCCTTACCTAATGAGTTCTCCACCAAAAGTTGTTACGTGTGTCCTATTGCTAAGTTTCGTACACTATCTTTCCCTTCTGTTAATCATGTTTCTGCTCAGCCCTTTGACTTGATTCATTGTGACATTTGGGGACCTTATAAGCATTCAACTTATGCTAACTATCAATACTTTCTAACAATTGTGGATGACGGTTCACGATTTACATGGATTTTTATGCTTAAACATAAATATGAAGCATCAACTGTAATCATGAAGTTTTTTGCAATGGTAAAGACTCAATTTGAAGCTTCAATCAAATGTCTAAGATCAAATAATGCTCAGGAGTTAGCTCTAACAAATTTCCTAGCATCTCAAGGCACCTTACATCAGTTTTCTTGTGTTGAAAGACCTCAACAAAATTCTGTTGTTGAGAGGAAGCATCAACATTTACTTAATGTTGCTAGATCATTATTTTTTCAGTCCAAGGTGCCTAGTACCTTTTGGGGAGAGTGCGTGGTTATTGCTACTTTCCTTATCAATAGATTGCCTTCACCATTGCTGAAACAAAATACTCCATACCAAGTTCTTTATGGTTCTGCACTTGATTATTCAATTTTGAGATCTTTTGGTTGCCTTGCCTTTGTAGCTACTTTGAATTCTGAGAGGAATAAGTTCTCCCCAAGAGCAATCCCTTCTGTGTTTGTTGGTTATCCACAAGGAATCAAGGGGTATAGGCAGTATAACCTGCAGACTAGAAAATTTTATGTTTCAAGGGATCTAGTTTTTCATGAGAACATTTTCCCTTTTCAAACTTTACCAAATACATTTCAAGAACCTGATTTCCTTAGTGACCTAGCTGTTTCCCTACCTATTCCTGAATCTATGTCCTCAACCATTCAACCTAGAATCATTGAAACCAATATCTCTGAACCCAATATTTCTCATGCCACAAATAACCTGCCTATTCAATTATCTGATTCTGCAGTCAATACTACCATTAGTGCCTCATATGCTTTGCCTTCTCCTTCTTTGAGAAGATCCATTAGAACATCAAACCCTCCACCTTATCTTCTTGATTACATTAGACCTCAACCTAGACAGAAATCTCACCCTATACAAGATCATTACTCTCTGGTTCATCTCAACTCTCCTTATAAGGACTTCATTGCTCAGGTTTCCACCATCTATGAGCCACAATTTTAACATCAAGCTATTCCTTTTCCAGAGTGGCACCAAGCCATGACAGCTGAGATCAAAGCTTTGGAATCCAATAACACATGGACTTTGGTTCCTCTTCCAATTGGTAAACAATGCATTGGCTGCAAGTGCGTGTACAAAGTGAAATTCAAGCCTGATGGCACTGTGGATCGCCACAAAGCTAGATTGGTAGCTAAGGGTTACACACAACAAGCTGGTATTGATTTTTCTGATACTTTCTCTCCAGTTGCTAAACTTACATCAATTAGAGTCCTTTTGGCTGTTGCAGCTGCTAAAAACTGGCCAATCTTACAACTTGATGTAGATAATGCCTTCTTGAATGGTGATCTATTTGAGGAAGTTTATATGGAACTTCCAAAAGGGTACACTTCAGTTGATAAAAATCTTGTTTGCAGGCTCAACAAATCCATTTATGGCCTTAGACAAGCTTCTAGACAATGGTTTTGTAAACTCTCAACAACATTAATTGCTAATGGTTTCTCTCAATCAAAGAATGACTATTCTCTTTTTACCATTGGCAAAGGTGCTTCCCTGGTTGTTCTGTTGGTCTATGTAGATGACATTTTGCTTGCTGGCCCAAGTGCTACATGTGTTCATTCTATTCAGGCCAAGCTTCAAGCTTTGTTTAGACTGAAGATCCTTGGTTCCTTACAATATTTTCTGGGCCTGGAAGTTGCAAAGTCCAGCAAGGGCGTTGTCTTGACTCAGGGAAAATATGCCCTTTCACTATTAGAGGATATTGGTTTTCTTGGCTGCAAACCATCTTCCCTTCCAATGGATCCAAATTTAAAGCTCAACATGCCCAGTGGTGATTTACTGCCCAATCCCTCAATGTACAGGCGTTTACTTGGTCGTCTCATGTACCTAACTATTTCAAGGCCGGATATTACATTTGCTGTTAACAAGCTAAGCCAGTACATTCAACATCCAAGGACACCTCATCTAGATGTTGTGTATCATCTCCTACAATATATCAAGGGCACTCCAGGTCAGGGTCTTCATTTTCCAGCAAGTAACTCCTTCAACTTATTTACCTATGCAGATGCTGATTGGGGAGGATGTTTGGACACACACAGATCGACATCTAGTTCCTGTGTGTTTCTAGGAGATGCTTTAATATCATGGAAATAAAAAAAGCAACCCACTGTGTCTAAATCTTCAGCAGAGGCAGAATATCAAGCCTTCTCCTCAGTCTCTAGTAAAGTAATTTGGCTAAGACAATTGCTACTGCACTTTGAGATTACCATCCCATCTGCCATGCTTTTCTGTGACAACAAATCTACAATTGATCTAGCATCCAATCTAGCTCATCATGAATGATCCAAACACATTGATATTGATTATCACTTCATTCGTGAGTTAGTGCAGTCCAACATCCTTAAGCTTGTTCATGTGAAATCTCAACACCAAGTTGTTGATGTCTTCACAAAACCCTTAATGCTTCTAGCTTTCTCTTTCTTTATCCACATGTTGGGACTCATTAACATTTACTCTCCAACTTGAGGGGTATTAAAGCTGTATGAAGAAATGAAGTTAGTTATTTCAGTTAAAGGATAGTTAGATTAGTTGGCAATTAGTTAGAATGGAGTTAGTTACTAAGTTTGTTAAGCTGGATATAAAGCACTGTGTATGCAACCTTGTATTCAATAATCATCAATAATATTTTGCAGATTTCCTTGCTGCACAAAGCTCTCTATCAATAGCCTCAGTTCTGAAACATTTTCTCTATCGTTTGAGGATTTTTTGCTATTATATATTGTTTGGTTATTTTTTGTTTTTGGAGAAAGGTAGTGGAGGGTTTTGGATCCGGGGGAAAGGCAATGGAGGGTTTGGAATTCTTGGGTTGTTCAAACTTGTGGGCCGTGCGTACATAGTTTGCCTTAGCGAAACAATTTTTGACGGCTAAAAATAACTAGAAAATGAGCTATCATTAAATAATTAAAAAATGACATTTGACACTCTGAGTGTATGTCTTAACAGAATAATTTAACGGTAAAAATTAAAATCTTAACAGAAAAAAAAGTTAAAGAATCATAACCGGCCAAATTTTTATTTAAAGATTAAAAGTTAAGATTTTAAAAAATTCAGGAAGTAAAAACTTAATTAATACTTTATTTTATTATGAGAGAGGACGAATGAACCTCATCGACGGAAAAACATAATGCAAAGACACATATAATTAGTAAAAAATAATGGAAAGAATATATATTTAATCAAAGTTTTGTTGTGTACAGAACAAAATTGAAAAAAAATGAATCTAACTTTTAATACAGTTATTCTAATTTTAGGATAAAATTATTTAACCCCGGTTGTTTTTTGGGTCCGTCATACAAATCCTTTTAAAACAAGAAAAAAAAACGCATCCACCAAAAAACAATGAATGAGGAAATGTTATCGATGATTTTATTTCATATCGTTATTAATAAAGTAATAGACAAATAAAAAAAAAAACTGAACATAAGCACTTATTGAACAGTCAAATAAAGAAAAAAAATAATTAAAAACTAAGGAACGAAGCAGAGCAGGCACAGACGTTGAAACCCACGAACATGATCAGGCAGCTAGGAAGCAAAGCCTTTCTTCAAATGTCTTTAAAAATAAATTGGATTTGATCAGTTTTTAAAATCAAATATAAAATCTGATCTAATCTAATTAAAAAACCATTTTTTTTATAATTTCCCCATATGTGTCAAACTTTGTATTTCGAGTCTTGTAATATCTCAAAAGTCATTTTTTAGCTTCAATTTTCTTCATTTTCTCTTCAATTGTAACCTTCTCTTTACAAATATTCACTTACTTTGTTATATAAAGCAATGAATGAGTTGACACCCTTGTTTTGTTCGTCGGTAATTTCTCAATCAATTTCTCAATCATATTTGCATGTTTTCAAAGTAGTGATTGAGAAAATGCTTATGACCGAAGTTGAAAGGGTTACCATCGAAGTAGATTGTTGAATATAGTTGGTTCAGACTATTTTGGAGGAAGTTGATAATTCTCTTAAAAGGAAATCGAGTAAGGAAAAATGGTCATCGTTGAATTTGATTCAATAATCATCAACCTCCCCTAGTGTATTCTCTAAAACCTATTTTTATGCTTTGTGACTTGGTCGGGTTGTGTCCAGGCAGCAATACCAAGCATAGGCCATATCCATGATCAATTATATACTGTATTTTTATTATGTATGATAAAGTTATTATGTATGATAAACTTATTGTATTTTATAATAAATAATTACTTTTTACAGATCATAAATATTATATAATTTCTTAATTAGTTAGTTTACATCGAGAGTGCTTAGAAATTATTATTTTTAAATGTCTTTAAAAATAAAAACAAATGTGATATGTGAAAGTGAAATAGGCATTATGAAGAGATTAGCTTATCGATCCCCCTTAATAAATATTTTAAAGCAATGTCAAGAAGATTGAAGTCATGAGCCATCGAATAAGAAAGGTAAGACGTGAAAAGCACTAATGTTAATGATGCTGTTATTTCATATCCTTATTCATAAAACAATAAAAAGATCAAACAATTGCACAATTAAGCACTCATTGAACAATCAAATAAAGAAGAAGAAAAAAAACAGCAGGTTAAAAACTAAGGAACGAAACAAATTAAGCAGGCCTCCATGAACATGATATCAGGTTTAAGGAGCAAAGCCTTTCTTCAAAGTCTGAATGGTGGCAACGTTAGTCTTGAAGGACAAAGCTAAGACAGTGTCATCAATGGAGGTGTTGAAGAGCGTGTTGGGAAGAGAAACCGTGCCGGAGTTGGCACTAGCAAAGGACGAAATAGCAAGAGCAGGCTTACTAGCATCGGCGTTGTGTTGGAAGTGAACAAGACCCTTTGGGAAGACAAACATGTCCCCAGCTTGAAGGCTCTGCGTGAAGAGCTTGTTGGTGGTGTCCACAAACCCTACTTGAAGAGAACCTTGTGCAACAAAAAGAAGCTCTGCAGAACGAGGGTGAGTGTGGGGTGGGTTGATGGTATTTGCTGGGAACTGAAGAACAGCATAAGACACACTTTGTCCGTTCAGTGCTGGAAACTCTGCCATGGTTGCTTTCAATACTTTGAAAGTTGAGGGTGGTGAGTTTTGACCTACCAGGACACGGAAGCCTGTGTAGGTGAAAAAGTTCCCATCTGGTATCATGCCATTTATTGGGCCTATGAAGTCACTCAGAATGTCTGGGTCACCCGCAAGTGCCATTTGCACGATGGCAAAAGCTGATATGACAACTGAGACAACTTTCAAGGTGGTGGAATTAGACATCCTTTGCTTTATATATTACACACAGTTAATAGCAAATTAAAGTGGTAGTAATGTTGAACACCTTCAAATATTGGATATTAGGAATGATGTGTGTGTCTCTATATATAGGGTTATTATCTGGTTGGGAGTTTTTTAGAAGGGAAGAGGTGATTTCTAATTTCTATCTATCTACCTGCAGGCCATTCGGACGATACCCAAGATTATTGGAGATTACAAAGTAGCCTTAGCTGTAGTTTTTGGTTGTGCCATTTAACAAGTACATGCAAGACACCATGGGAGTATATATATATACTGCAATAACAATGCTAAAAATGAGGCTGTCATGCATCGAATCTTTGGTAAATGTTATTGGGTGGCGCCTAAATTAATTATAGTGTCCAGCCTTATTCCTAGTACAATGTTTTGATAAGGTTGGTTAATTGATCTACATCTAATCACAGATTAACAATGTGTGTGTATAAAGAAATTAATCAGGAGAGATTATATTTACTTTAATAGTTTAACATAATTAAACTCATGTCCACTGAAAAATAGTTTTAACGAATACCAACACTAAATGACTTTTGAAACTGATTGCAAAATGAGGAATTGTACAACTTAATTGTCAGGGAAACTAAAGAGAGAGAAGTGAGAGAGAAAAATGGAATGCTAACACAGATGATGAAAAAATGAATTATTCTCATTAACTATTTAACAGAATGCTATTACACACTACTTATAGTAGTTGTCCACTTACTAATCAAACTAATCACACTAAGCTTTTATACTACACACTACTTAACACTCCTCCTTAGTACAAAAGCTTATAGAAAAAAAAAAACTCAGAAATGTGCATAATTAACAACTCACATAATCTTCCTGAGCATCTTGAAACTGTCAATTTTCAAAGCCTTGGTCATAATATCTGCTACCTACAAGTCTATCTTACAATGCTTCAACTCAATTTTGCCTTTGCTCACTTGATCTCTCAGGAAGTGAAACTTAGTTTCTATGTGTTTACTTCTGCCATGTGAGACTGGATTTTTGGCCAAATCTATAGCAGATTTGTTGTCCACCAACAACTCCACAATCCCACTCATCTTCACATTCAATTCTTCCAGCAAGTATGTAATCCAATTGGCCTAACAAACAACATTACAAGCAGAAATATATTCTGCTTCACATGTGGAAAGAGCAATCACGTCCTGCTTCTTTGAGCACCAACAGATTGAAACCCCAGAAAGAAAGAGTACATAACCCATTGTACTCCTCCTATCCACCTTGTCCCCACACCAGTCCGAGTCTAAATAGGCTACAAGCTGTAGACAAACCTTCTCTTTTTGATATAGGAATAGAATTCCAAAACTGGCAGTGCCTTGTAGATACCTCAGTATCCTTTTGGCTGCAACCAAGTGAGATTTTCTAGGATCACTTATGAACCTACTCACCACTCTCACACTATATGAAATGTCAGGTCTTGTGTGGCACACAAACCTTAAGCACCCCACAATCTGCCTGTACATTGTGCAATCAACCTTGTCCTCCTCAGTGAAACTTTCAAGCTTCACATTCATATCAGCTAGGGTTTCTGCAGAATTGCAGCCTTTCATGTTAAACTTCTTCAACATATCAATCACATACTTCCTTTGCAGCATGAATGTTCCACACTCAGTCCTCAGAAATTCAATGCCTAAGAAGTAAGTGAGCAGTCCCACGTCAGTCATTTCAAACTCTTGACTGAGTTGTTTCTTGACTCGATCAATCAACTTCACATCACTACATGTAATAAGTAAATCATCAACATACAAGCAAATGATTGTGATATCTCCAGCTCCCTCTTGCTTGACATATAAACCATGTTCAACAGTGCACTTAACAAAGCCCACATGACTAAGAAAGAAATCAATCCTTTTGTTCCAAGCTCGAGGGGCTTGCTTTAATCCATATAAAGCCTTCTTCAGCCTAAACACCTTTTCTTCCTCACCTTTCCTCTCATATCCAGGTGGCTGCATGATGTAAACTTCCTCATCTAGTGGACCATTGAGAAATGTTGACTTAACATCTAATTGCCAGAGATCCCAATGATTTAGATTTGCTAAAGCCACACTGAGTCTAATTGTCTCAAATCTGGCAAATGGTGCAAACACCTCTTTATAATCAATGCCTTGCTTTTGAAGAAACCTTCTAGCCACTAATCTAGCTTTGTGCTTAGATATAGTGCCATCTGGATTGAGTTTGGTCATGTAGACCCATTTCACTGAAATAGGCTTCTTATTCTGAGGTAAAACCACCAATTCCCATGTCTTATTCCTTTCAATTGATTCAATTTCTTCAGTCATAACTTTCCTCCACACTTCACTGTTGATGACTTCATCAAAGCTGAATGACTCTATGTCAGATTGGAGTGCTAAATGGATCAAATCACCATCATTAGTCACTGCATTATCAGGAAACAAATCATAATCTTGCAGTCTCACTGGTTGTTGTCTATTTCTTACTGGTCTTCCTCTGATTCCTGCTGGGGATGCATCATGACTGAACCTTGCAGGATCATTAATCACCTTAGAGTTATCCCAACTGAGCTGCACTTGTCTTCTTGAAACACTGAAATTTTCAGTATAATCCTTCCAAGATCTTTGTTCATCAACATAGACATCTCTGCTGTTCACAATTTGATGTGCATTAGGATCATACAATCTATATGAGCCTATGGGATTATACCCAACAAAAATCATCACCTCTGACTTGGAATCCAATTTCTTCCTTCTTTGGTCAGGAACATGTTTGAAACACAATGATCCAAACACTTTGAAGTGACTCACAGATGGTTTCCTTCCAGTCCAGGCTTCCTCAGGGACCATGCCAATGAGCCTTTGTGTTGGACACCTATTAAGAACATAGGCAACGGTTGTAGCAGCTTCTCCCCAAAATTTGTGAAGAAGTTGCTTGCTTCTTAGCATGCTTCTCACCATGTTAAGCATAGTCCTATTCCTCCTCTTAGCAATACCATTATGCTGAGGAGTATAGGGTGTTGTTATCTCATGAACAATGCCATGTTCCTTGCAATAATTGGACATCTCTGTAGAGCAAAACTCTCCTCCTCCATCTGTTCTCAGAATTTTAATGCTTCTCCCTGACTACTTTTCAACCATACTTTTAAATATTTTAAAAGTCTCAAACACTTCACTCTTGAGATTCAGCATATACAACCATAATTTCTTACTAAATTCATCAACAAAGCTCACAAAGTACTTGTTGTTCCCAAGTGAAAGTGTATCAAAAGGACCACAACAATCAGAGTATACAACATCCAACAAGTTCTGAGACCTAGAGTGTGTAAAGCTGCTGAATGAACTTCTAGGTTGTTTACTAAAGATGCAATTTTCACATACCTTTTTTGGAATGGTAATAGATGGCAGACCATGAACCATGCCTTTGGATCTTAACATATTCATTCCTTTGAAATTCAAATGCCCTAGCCTGAGATGCCAAAGCCAAGTATCACTATCCAGAATTTCAGTTGACATACACGAAGATTCAGTGACTGAAAGATCCACTTGAAAGGTTCTGTTCTGGGCAAGTGGGATCTTCAACATTCTCTTCCCTTGTTGATCAAACAACTCCAAAAATCCTTCTTCACATTTCAGTTTGAATCCTTTTTCAACCAATTGACCAATGCTCACCAGATTACTCTTCATACCTGGAACAAACAAGACATCTGGAAGGAGAGCATTGCTTCCATCCTTCTTAGATATCAGGACATCTCCCATTCCTTGAGCAACAATTGTTCTATTGTCAGCTAATCGAATGACACTTATTTTTGAATCATCAAAATTTACCAGCCAATTCCTATGCCCTGTCATGTGATTCGAGCAACCAGAATCCAAATACCATGTTCTTGAACTGCCAGAATCTGAATTGGTGGTCATCATCATCAATCACAGGAGGATCTTCATCAAGATCACCATCATCTTTGAGCAAATTGGCTTCATCACCACGATGTCCATCATGATGATTTCCTTGGGCAGGGGCATTACACTCAAAGGAAAAATGACCAATCTTGTTACAATTGTAACACCTCAGCTTCTTGCGATCAATCACTTTCTTCTTGCCCCGATACCTTTGATTTCCCCCATTTCTATGCCCTGATGATTCAGCTGGCTCTTGATCAGGTTTTGAGGGTTCATGTTTCCCAGAACCCTTTCCTGATGAACTCTTGTATTCTTTGCCTTTCACTTTGCCCCTATTGTTGCCTTTGCGGTGAAAATCGTTCTTTCGTGAAGACTGGGCTTGCAGGGCCTGATATGAAGCTCGATCTGTGGTACGCTCTAGTAGGCGTTGTTCGTGAGCTTCGAGAGAACCTTGAAGCGCAACAATTGTCATGGACTCCACCTTCCCGGATTCTTCCATGGCAACAACCACATGGCCGAATCTTGGAGCCAAACACCACAAGATCTTCTCAACAATCGTCAAGGTCTTCAATTCCTCGCCGTATGCCTTCATCGCATTCGTGAGGACAAGCACGCGATTGAAGAACGCTGCAATGGTCTTGGAGTCCTCCATCGCCATCAGCTCGTATTGCCGTCGCATTGTCTGCAATTTCACCTTCTTAACCTTCGCCGCTCCCTCATTCGCCGTTTCCAGGATTTCCCAAGCCGCATGAGCACTGGATGCCTAAACGATCTTCTCAAAATGGGCTTCATCTATGCATTGATGAAGGATGTACATCGCCTTGTAGTCTCGCTTCTTGTTCTCCTTGAAGGCAGTGCGTTCTGCAGTGGTGGGTGCTTTGCCGAGCGCCAAGAATCACTCCTCCACAATCTCCAGAACCTCCTGATACCCAAGAATCACGCGCATCTGGATGCACCACCGGCTCCAATTCTTGCCGTCAAGGACGGGGAGGGTTGTGGGAAGAGAGATGGCTGAGCTTTTTTGGACCATGGTCACAGATCACAAATGGATCTTGATTTGGCTTTGATACCACTTTGTTAGGGAAACTAAAGAGAGAGAGCTGAGAGGGAAAAATGGAATGCTAACACAGATGATGAAAAAATGAATTATTCTTATTAACTATTTAATAGAATGCTATTACACACTACTTATAATAGTTGTCCACTTACTAATCAAACTAATCACGCTAAGCTTTTATACTATACACTACTTAACATTAATTAGCTTAATCTTTGTTTTGACATGTCCCTTATCAAGACCATCATACGGGATCTCATGCCCAAAACTGAGAAAGGAATTTACACAATGTTTCAAATATTAATTAAACTTACTTATTCTAAAAAGAAAATTAAGGAAAAAGTTAAATAGACACCCAATACTAATGCTAATAGATACTTAGAGAAAGATAAAAAGGAAGAGATAAATATATGTATGCTATGTGTATGGGCCTGCATGTGTGTATTGTTTTTTTCATTTCATTTTTTTAATTATTTTTATTTTTCATTACATTTATTATTATTATTATTATTATTATTATTATTATTATTATTATTATTATTATTATTATTATTATTATTATTATTTTCCTCTCTTTTCTTTTTATCTTTCTTCTAGTTCTAGCTACGTCCAATTCACTCACCCAATCCATCCAAATTGAGATCCACGTATACATTTATCCACATTTGTTATCAACATATTCTACTGGTTTTAGCTAGTATTATGATATATAAAAGTTTAGATGAATTAGATTATGAGACAAACAAAAATGTTTTGATATATATATAAAAGAATATAAATGTAATCGCATAAATCCGCTCCGCAGATCATTAGGTATGAGATCCGCAGGTTCCTATCAGGATAATAAACAAATGAATTTTCACTCTAGCTTTTGGTCCAATCATAGCATCGCTGGTTAAGAAAGAAAGAAAAAAAAGATCGACAATGCATGTGTATGTCTCATGATAAATCTATCTAGGTTTTGTACATATATTAAAATCCTATATTTCTCATTGTTTCATTTTTATCCAAATTTAATGCATGAGTTTTGTTATTTTAATGCTTAAAGATGGTATCATGCAATCAATGCATTGTTTCATTTTTATCCTGTTCATAGCTAGCATCTTTATAGCTACAAATTGTGTTAATTACATGATACCGTCTTTAGGCATTTGTTTAATGATACTACATTTTTGGAAGTGCTCATTGCCATATTTTAATGAATATAACTTATTTTATATATTTTATTCCATTTCAAATATACAATTAACCTCGACGCACATGAAGGTTCTTTTTTCTTTTTCTCATAAAAAGAATTATATTTATATATTTTACATCTTAAAAAAATCAGGAAAAAGAAAGGATCTTAGTTTTTTTTAGAAGTGCTATAATAAGTTGCTTCGGTTAAAAGAAAAGAATTAGGAATGGAAGATATATACACCCGCTATGAACTATGAAGTATATAAATAGAAGTTCATGTGAGGTTGATAGTGAAAGTTGAAACCCCTTGAACTTGAATTGAAAGGAACTTGTAATGGAACACATCTGGAAGCATGTGATGCTATTCTACATTGTGCTGCTGTTTCATCACCATTTTCTTCCGGTCAATTCAGAACACCAAAGAAACTTCTCGCATACAGGCATTTCTCATTCTTTTCTTATAGGTTTGATTGTCTAAACTTCAGTAGGTACTGCTTATTTTATTTATTATAAAGTATATAATTCGGAATTTATCAAACTCCAGACCATAATCATGTATAATTAATAGTCGAAAATTTCACCTGTATCAACCGTAAGAGAAGGGAAAGAGAGAAAGCAAATTTTCTGATTTTTTTTTAAAAATCAGACCTGCATCTGCATGCCAATTGTGTGCGAGTTCTGAAGGTAATCGTGAAAATTCCAATTGTAGTCATGGCCAGAAGTCAAAGAAACTCAACTTAATTTTGTTTTGGCAAATGCTGATTAACTTATAACATTAGTTAAGAAACTAAAAGAAATATTTTTAATCAGATGCACAAAATTACTTTTAATCCATTGTAATAGTAAAAATTCCTATTGTGTATATTGTACATAATATTTTTACCCTCATAATTTACACATTTAATTTTTTTTTTTTTAGTTCCATAACCAATACTTTTAACAAAATCCTTTTATTTTACCTAAAAAATATTTATCAATTTTTGAGTCATATGATTTTTGTGTTTGATAGAAAAGAAGTAATGGAAGAGTTTCTGCATATTAATTAATGCCATGCCCATGGCAGACATTATTCCCTTTTTATGTGCAAGCAGCATATAATTCTTAACTTTTTTCTTTAAACGTGGATGACACATATTATTCTCAACTTAAAAACAAAGCAACCCATTTTTTTTTCTTCTGTTTTTAATAATAATAAAAAATTCTACCGCGTGCAAGGATTATACACCATTGTTTCCCTTCTCATTTGATAACTATTTCTAGAGGTGTCTTATTTCTAGGGTTGTTTATTTTTTTCTATTTCTATATTAAATTTATATTTTCATATTTATTTATAGATTTCAATAATTTTTTTTTATAAATTTTTAATTTAAAATTAGAATAACTTAGAATTCAAATATAATAAAATTTTATAACATACTTTCTATAACATTCTTCTCTTAATAAACATTTTATTATTGATTGAAATTTATTAAAAATTATAAAAAATAATCATTTAATAAGATGCAAGATCCAAGTTTTTATAATTTCCAATACATCTTAATCAATAAAAGAAAATGTATTTTAAAAAATGCATATGAAAGTGTGATGATTTAATTGTAGGCCGGTGGAGATAGCTGATCAGCAACCATAAATTTTTTAATTAAAGTTTTAGTTAACTTTATTAATATAATAATTTTATGGTTTAATTTAATTGTTTGATTGAAACCCTTATTTTTAAATAGTCATTTAAAATTTTACTATAGGTTTTGGTTTCATGATAAATTATTTTAAATTCCGTAGTATTAATTTTTTCTTGTTTAATAAAATAAAAAAAATCTTCAACATAAACTTGAGATCTTTTTACTAGGCTATGTATTTATACTATCATACACGTACTTGTTTTTTTAGTACCTCCTCTGGTCTCATTTATGTGGAAAAAAATTCATTATTTTCTTAGTCTCAAATATAAATAAATTTTTCTTACTTTTTTCTTATTTAATAAGATTATATAAAAAATGTTTTTCATTTAATAAAGGTTTATGAGGATAGTTTAGAAAAAAAATTATTTTTTAATTGGGATTAACACAAGTTAATGAAATAAATTAATTTTCTTGATAAATATAAAATTATTATTTTTCCCTTATAAACAAGACTAAAAGGAGAAGGAAAAAAAGGAGAGAACAAAACAAAGTGAAAGGAAGGAGAGAAGTTATATACATGTATGTTTATAATTTACCCATTATTCGATCAATTATGTAATATAATGCTATATTATTAAAGATTTTGGTTATAATATAATTACTTAAAAAATCAAATTCATGTACCAATGTTTTAAATTATAAAATTAATTGAGAATGCATGGAAAATTATACTAAACAATGAATGGAAATTAACTTCATATTTCGCAGACAGGGCAAGAACAATGGCCATGACAAGTTCAAGAGAAACTATAGCATCAGTTAATAGGCGAGGTGGTGGAGGTCATGGAGGTGGTCACGCAAGCAGCATGGGAATGCATGGTGGTGAGAATGGTGAACACGGCAATTTGCCACGCCCACTTGGCACAAACCCTGTATATGCAGGTGCTGCTGCAGGATCTGCTCACCAGAGAAACAATAATCACCACCATGGTAAAAGTAATGGCACATTAAATTACGTGTGCTTTTATCATTTCCTTCTTTTGTTTCTTTCTATGGCTATTGGAATTTCTCTATGTACCTAACCTAAGCATACATGCATGTATGTAGTCGCTTTACGTTGATTCTGCCGTTATCCAATTTAACAACTTTTGTATACGATGTTAACAGTATAGTGTGATAAATTGATACATGAAAAGTGTGTTTATTTAGTTAATTTATATATTTATTTACCAATATGTCATTGGTTGAGATAGAACTGTGCAAGAGTACCAAGTTGTCCGTTCCTGCAATAGCTTAGTATGTATATCTGATGCACTTTATTTCGACCCATCTATGTGTATGTAATTTTTTTGGTGGTGATTACTGACTAGTGATTCATAGAATTGTTCAAAAATTAGTTATCATTGAAAACAAGTGCTTAGATGTAATTCTGCACTAAGATTTGACTCAAATCCTTTATTTAAAATTTTGAATTTGAACTTTTTAAATGAAAAAAAAAGGTGGCCATGGAAAACGTGTTTGAGTTTATAATTAACTGTTATTTTTAAAATTATCTTTAATATTTTAATAACATCTCTAACATAACGTGGCTTTTAGTATTACATAATTTATTTTTATTAGTATACTACTTATACTAATCCTTTTAATTTATAGTAAAAAGAAATTATCTTTAAACAAAAATAATAAATGTTCAAAAAATTTATAGCAATTTTTCAAAACAAATAAAAGTGATAGAAAAATCAGGAATTTCACAAAAAATAAAATTGGTTTTCAAGATTTCAATTTTATTAAAAAAATGCCATAGCTTTTTTTCTTCTGAAAGTAAAAAAATATAAAATATTCTCGTAATCAAAAGATATGAAACTAATTTTTTAAGGTGTAAAAGTCAAGTAGATCTTATCTTTTCCAGTAAAATCTTTTTTTTATTTAACAGGAGACAGGACTAAAAGTCTAAAGAAATCAAATTACCTATTAAGAACATGCTTAGATACAAGTTAGAAGTGACTTTGAAAGCTTTTTTCCCTAAGGCATTATCACAACGATTTCCTTCTTTATAAGATAACCTTGTTAATAAAGTTGTTTCTAGTAAAAAAAATGTTATCTAATTATTTTATTGCATGATATTAACGTGTACTCCTTTTAAAATTTAACTTGAGTCATGTCAACAACGCCCCCACTCCAAATATATAACATGGAGTACTTGGGTAGTGCTTCTATTTTTTTTTTAAAGTACGTTAATTATATTTATCTTTTTAACTATTGTGTGGATTTGTAACTTATATATTTTATTCTGGACAAACATATAAATAGAGAGAGATTTCATGTGAGAAATTTATTTATATAATATTTTTATAATTTTGGTTAAGATAGAAATAAAAAATAGTTCTCTCGTAAACAAAAGAAGAAATAGTACTATAAGATAAAAGTAGGGATATAATAAAAAGAAAAAAAGAATCAAATAATAAATTTAATATATAACTCTTTGTATTTTTTTAGAAGAATTTTACATATAATAAAAATCAAATATAAATATTTTTACTAAATAAATTATTCTATAATACTATATATATATATATGTAACGAGAACTTGGACGATGACATCATGACACCAATTATTTGAGTTATATAGCTCCTCGTGTAGAAGATCTTAATTAATTACTCGCACATTCAAAACTCACCACTAGCATTGAAAACGTGTTGGTCGAACCTTTTCTGCACATTAAATTCAAGTTAATCATGATTCATGAATAATCATCATCGCTGGAGGGGGAGACAACACTCAAGCCAAAGTTTATCATTAACATGATAAAGGAAATGTTTTATGAATATAAAATAGATTTCACTAATAAGTATTTAAAGATATTGTTTAAAAAATTAAAAGAGAAAAATATTTATCATAAAAAACATAAAAAATTATACAAAACATAATTTCATTCATTCTAATATTTTTTTTTTTAATTTTAAGGTGTAATTTTGAAATATATGTATACAAAAAAATATATTTATATATAATATTAGGGTATTAATTTTGTAATATCTTCGATATTTATAAATCAATATAGCCATTTAACTTGTGAGAGGTTCACTTTCTTCTTTGCGAAGTAGGAAATTTATTGTGACAGTAATTTAATTTATTTAGAATAATTCTAACCGGTATAAAGCGCTTCAACACGTTTTAACTCAGCTTACTTCAACGTTTTTGTGTGAAAATGAATCGGAAGGGAAGAGATTTTATAGGAAAGAGGGACGTGCTTGGGCCCACCACTAGTGGACGCGCCTGACAAGCTACCACTAGTGGTTGCGCCTGGGACCCCACCACTACTGGTAGCGCCTGGTAGGCCACTACTAGTGGTCGCGCTTGGCAGACCACCACTTTCACCCCTGTCCCATCGTCCTGTCAAGTCACGTCACGTGTCGCGTTCGGGTGAAACGCACCCCTCAGGTAAGCGCTTTGTAGTAAATTAACCGACCCCTTAGTAAATAAAAATGAAACAGACCCATTTTAGTAATTAATTTATAAAAGAGACCCAATTTGATGATTTTGCCTATTTGTATAGATGAAAGTAACGGTTTCTTTTACCAATCCCCAAAGAATGAAAAAACAAAATAACAAAACTTGTTGTAGTCTACCTCTATAAAAGCTAGAGCCCAGAGAATCAGATTCCATAACGCATATCAATTCTTTCTCGAGCACTTCCAAGTCGAAAGTCAGCATCATATATACCTTACTTCTCCATCCGAAAACTCAGACATGGCAAGTGTCTCACTGGTCTCAGCTACTGGAAGAAGGTAAAGGAAGTTGCAACTTAACCTCTTTTTACACATACACAGTGCAACAATTTATTTAAATTTATCTTAATTATACATAAATATTTGGATGAGTATTAATTTAGTATAAACAATGAAAACAGAAAAAAAAAATGCTTCTAGTCCTTATACTTTGGTTCTTAAATTTTTTAAAAATTCGTGAATTTAATTATTTCTAACTTCAAAATACATGATGGATGGTTAAAAGATAGAGTTAAATTACATGTTTTTCAAAGTTTGAAACCAAACTATTCATGGATATGTAGAATAAGAGCCTACATCAAGCTTTTCTGAAATTAAGCTGTGTTTGGTTCTCCGTGCGTGCTTGTTAACCTAACATAAAATGCCATGTAGGCTTGAGGGGAAAGTGGCTATTATCACTGGTGGTGCAAGCGGCATAGGTGAGGCCACTGCAAGACTCTTCTCTAAGCACGGAGCACACGTTGTCATAGCTGATATTCAAGACGATTTGGGTCTCTCTATTTGCAAACACTTGGAATCCGCTTCCTATGTTCACTGCGACGTGACAAACGAAACCGACGTTGAAAACTGCGTGAACACCACCGTTTCCAAACACGGCAAACTAGATATCATGTTCAACAACGCTGGCATAACCGGTGTGAACAAAACCAGCATCCTCGACAACACAAAGTCAGAGTTTGAGGAAGTGATCAACGTTAACCTAGTTGGTGTCTTTCTGGGAACAAAGCACGCCGCAAGGGTAATGATCCCTGCTAGAAGAGGAAGCATAGTTAACACTGCAAGTGTTTGTGGAAGCATAGGTGGTGTAGCATCACATGCATACACAAGTTCCAAACACGCCGTGGTGGGGCTCACAAAGAACACTGCGGTGGAGCTTGGAGCATTTGGTGTTAGGGTTAATTGCGTGTCACCCTACGTGGTTGCCACGCCCTTGGCTAAGAATTTTTTTAAGCTTGATGATGACGGAGTTCAGGGGATTTATTCAAACCTTAAGGGTACTGATCTTGTGCCTAATGATGTAGCCGAAGCTGCTTTGTACCTGGCAAGTGATGAGTCCAAGTATGTTAGTGGGCACAATCTTGTGGTTGATGGAGGCTTCACTGTGGTCAATAGTGGGTTTTGTGTCCTTGGGCAATCTTCGTGAAAATTTTATGCTTATCTTTGGAGAATGACCTTTTTATATTTTGAATAAGTGAATAATCATTGTTATGTTTTCACTTTTCACTGTTTGAGACAGCCTGGTTTAATTTTGGCTTGTATCTATAGAATATTATGTCACTTTGATTTTGGGCACCCCGACATTACACCCCGACATTACAGACACTAAGACGTGGGGTCATCTGTGTAGGTTATGGCACATGTGTTATGTATAAAGATGGGGATATGAAAGTGTTTTGACTTGTGTAGTTACAAAGGAGACATGGTTTCATTTAGGGTATTGATATTTGGAACCTCTAATATTATCAATATTTTATTGACACCCTTTACTTTTCTTTATCCTTCTGTTTATGACATCACATTATTAATCAAATCAATGATTAATTTCTTTTCTCTTCTTATCTCTTTCAAGGTTTCTGTACATAGTAAACATACACTTCATTTTCAAGTGTATACAAGGTGAAAGAAAAAGAGATAAGGGCATAGACAATAATTAATTGATTTGATTGATAATAGTGTAATATGCAAAAATAGATAAAGTAGAGATATGTTGCCAGAATGTTTGAAATTTGTGAATGTCCATTATCATCTTATCTTAAAGAGGTATTTGTGTATTATTATTTGAAATTTAAAAAACTGTTTAAAAGAAGGTAAGCTTAAGTACAAGTTTTGTGTGGACAAGCAAGCTTAGGTTTGGAGTCCAAACTTAATTCCAAGTAAAAAAGTCACATTATAAATATGGGAGGACAAAAAATAAGACAATTTTTATGGATAGACTAAAATCAAATATTTAGTATTTTATACGGAAGGAAAACATATTTAAATCTTAGTTGAAAGAATAAAATCTATTTAAATTATGTAGTATATTTTTAATCTTCAATGATGCATCTGAATGGTGGTATTTTCCTTACAGTGGATGACTTAAAGGCCAACACCGAGTATACCGGTTATACAGTGGCATCAAATGTTGTTCAATGGTTCTGGGAGGTGGTCAAAGCTTTCAACAAGGAAGACATGGCAAGATTACTGCAATTTGTGACTGGAACGTCAAAGGTGATGTAGTGAAAACATTGATTTCCTATCTAATAAATATAAAAATTTCTAACGGATTTCCTATCTAATAAAGTCTCAATGTTGTGATTGAAATCGGGGTTGGGGTCTTTATTTGCGTTCTGTTTGTTACTAAGCGATTTTTGAAGAGGTTGAATTTCTAGGTTAGGGGTTTACAAGAAGTGGATTTAAGAAACACAGGGTGGGGTGTTGAGAGAGAGAGAAAGAGTTGTTTTTTAGTTTTAAGTGGATATTGTATAAACTAAGATTTGTTTTTAAGAGGAAAGGAAGGAAATTGATAAATTGTCATGACACCGTTGGATTATTCATTTTTTTGGATCATTGAATAAAGCATTTCCACCCAGGAGATTGTGGATAAGAAATTCTCATAATTGGGAAATGTACAACAAGGAACTAGAAAAACCAAGGGTCTGTTTGGTTAATGTGAAAATTCTTGTATAAATATTTTAACGAGGTAGCTATCAAATAATACTTGTAATGATCTAAACTGCATAAATATTTTAACAGAAGTAGTGTAATTTTTCTTGCCTGATAGGTATCAAATAATAGTTGTATTGATCTGGTTTCTACTTTCAATTATGTGTGATTAGGTGCAACATGGAATCCAAATGGGTGTATAATACTTCTTGCATTTTCTAAATGGTCAACTTTGGGATCTATTCACTTTGCATCAAAGCCTCCGTCATTAGGTATGTGACCTTTTCATTCAAAGATCTTATGTTAATTTGTTTATTGTTTTTGTATCCTTTTATGTTAACAAAGGAGCTAAATTGAAAAGGGAAAATAGAGAGAGGGATATAGAATATATTTATTATTAAGGTCTGGTATAAGGGTGACAAAATCTCTTAACTAATAAGTCTATTTATAGTGAATGCTGACCACAAAATGGCCATGATGAATAGTATTGCTCTTTTACCATAATAAATTTTGTGAGTTGATTGGAAAAGGGAAAAGATTGATTGAGATGGAACGATGTAAAATATATTTCCCAAATGCACGTCTGATTGTAACCAAAAATCTCCATGCTAAAAACTATGACCTTGAAAAGCACATATACCCTCAACTTTGGATGCACTACAAGTAATACATACTCTACTAGAAAACTTCTCAGAACACTGAACACATTATATTTATCAACATAAACTATTAAGTTGATTGGATTAGTAAACTGTTGGTATTTGAGATGTGAATTTATTATTAAATGTGTATAACTTTTTGGCATACCCGTATTAGGAGAGTCAAACACTATAAAAATTATGTCAAGTGTTAAGATGGAAAGTTATAATTGGTTCATGGTCTATGACTGAAAATTTCCCTATAATGGAGTGGCAGAAAATTCATTTGCAAGGATCTTAGGGAGCTTGCACATGATATTAACTTAATGGAAGCATGCAATGAAATTTTGATCTGGTTATTCTTATGACTGTTTGAAGTCATAGTTTTAACTTAAATTCATACTTCCCTCTTTAGTTCATTTTTAATATATGTGGTTGTAACATTCATGGTTTGCAATTAGTCAAATTATTTTAGATTTTTTCTTTCTGAAATATGATATATTGATAATTACTCAGACTTTTCAGATATACATTTGTTACTTGTTGATTTGTCAGAAATATTATCATTGACAAGTAGGTAGAGATGAATTTATGTTTGTATTCAATAATTCTTTGAATGTATGTGATTGTAAAGTCTTATCATTATTTTAAATTTCTTCTGATCAATTTCTTAGGACTGTAATAACATGCATTTTTCATCACCAGATGTTTTAGTCTTTTCTCCTCTTAGTCTACAATAATGCAATTCTGATTCGTATGCTTGAATTAAAGTGGGGTTGCAGATCTTGATTTTTGTTGTTGTTGGAAAATTGAAACTAAGTGGTTATTGGTTATCTTATATTATTTCATTCAGTCACGGAATTGAAAAGATAGCATGGGATAATTCTAGGGAGTGATTGGCTGTGTCTTTTAAAGGTGAAGATGATATGTATAAGGGTTTGATCGTCATCTATGATACAAGAAGGACTCCTCTTATATCTAGATAATTAATGTGAGTTCATGGTTGAAAATGGTCCAGTTACTGGTCTCTGCTATTTTATGTCTAGTTTTTTTGATTTTTTTAATGTTAGATTTTTTTTAAAATAAGCATTCTATTATTTTGCCAAATACTATTTTTTAAACCCCCCCCCCCCCCCAAAAAAAAAAAAAAATTATATGTTTTAGTGGATTTATAAGAAGGCATGGTGACAATCCAAAGACAATCTCATTTTCATTTCACAAGAAGTTTAAGCAGTGACCATTGCTTTTCGTGGTGAGTTTCCCTTGAGTTTTCTTATTTCTATTTGCTTTTTCAAATCAATTATCTATAATAGAAATATGCCTATCATATCATGATTAATTAATTATAAATGTCTTTCTATGACATTTTTCCTCTACCGGTAAAACTAAAAGAAAAAAGAACATGATTGAAGTATTAGTGTTAGTAAATAACCGGATATGTCTCAATTGTTGTGCTTCGGTATCATTTCTTACTGTACACATTTTAAGTTTTCTATTTTTTTCTTTTGCAGTGCTAGAGCAGTAGTAGGTTTTGTTGCATGTACCCCCTCTTGTTTCGCTCTCATATGCTCTTCCATAACAAGGATTTCTGTGAAATTTTGTTGGTTGTATACGATTTGGAGCAAGTGGACTTTGACGCTAATGTCTTTTATTGATTTTTTTGGATACTTTATGGTCTTCTTTACCATCAAAATAAGATGGTAATAGGATTCTAACTCAATAGGTATCATAATTAATGGATGGGGTGTTTATTCATCACATGCCTTTGGGTTTTGGGTATAGTTTATTTACTCACATAATTTGTAGAATATCGTTGGAAGTTGTAGGTACAAGTTAATGATTTTTATCTATAGTTGGAGGTTGTAGGTACAAGTTAATGACTTTTACCTACAGTTATAAGTTGTAGATATATAACTCAATGACTTTTACCTACGCACATTGTGAATGGTAAGAATTATATATAGTGACAATCAAATGTAATTGTAGGTGAAAATAAATTCGTAGATAAAACCTCTACTAATAGACTATAATTCATCATTATACATCCCCTCAAAGTTGATGACCAAAATGTCTGTAGGACAAAGTCTTTATTACATTTACTTAAATATTTTTTTAACATTTAGTGATAATTTTTGTCTATAGGCAAAGGTCATTTTTCTTGTAGGTGTCAAAATTTGTTTGAAGGAAATTAAAGGAATAGGAACGCTTGAGACCCTCAAAACTCAAAAGGGAGACATGATTCCCAAAACAAAATAATAATTGGTAAGAGAGAAGCATATTGATTTGCGTAGGAAAAGTGTGTGTGTGATTGAGGTTTGAAGATGCTTTTATTAAGCTGGAGTAAAAATCTAACAAACAGATATTACAAGACTTTTGCATCACCTTGGCAAATTAGGCCAAGTGCCAGAACATCACTTGTCTCCTACGTTTATCCTCTTCTGTCTACTCATAGCTGGAATTTCCTTCCCTCATTGAATGGTAGCTTTCGTCCCCTTATCACTACAAGCTATTCTTCACGGAAACAAAACGATTATCATGCATTTCTCATTTGTTTTCTATTATTGTTTGCCAAAGACGGAAAGGCAATCAATGCACACACACAATAAGTGTATTTGATTTCATTTTGAAAATTTGGTTCTAAATCTAAAATTTATTTTCACTTGTTGAAATATATATTATTGATTTCTAGTTGAAGTAACATGGGATATAATTGGATCAATTTTTTTAACTGATTCCTAACTTACTTTTATAAGTAAAAAATTCAAATATAAATCATATTATTTTAAAATCAATTTTATTAATACCTATATTAATATATTTTTTTCTCACACATTGATTCCCATCCATCCTTTCAGACAACAAAAAGTGGGGTCCCTACATGCGTCAGTTACATGGGAGGTAACTTGATCTAATATTAGAGAAAAGCAAGCTTCAGTTGCAAGCACTTCCTTCTTGAACAGAATATTAAGTTGATCACTTTAAAATATCTTTCCTTGGCTATATATCCTGAAAAGCTCACCCATGGCAACTGTTTCTGCGGTCTCAGCTCCTATTAGAAGGTAAGGAACTTGTAACTTCACCTCATTTTTTCATTATACAAAGATAATAGAATCTGTCAGTTTGTTAACCTAACTTGCCATGCAGGCTTGAGGGGAAAGTGGCGATTATCACTGGTGGTGCAAGCGGCATAGGTGAGGCCACTGCAAGACTCTTCTCTAAGCACGGAGCACACGTTGTCATAGCTGATATTCAAGACGATTTGGGCCTCTCTCTTTGCAAACACTTGGAATCCGCTTCCTATGTTCACTGCGACGTGACAAAGGAAGAGGACGTTGAAAACTGCGTGAACACAGCGGTTTCCAAGTATGGAAAACTAGACATCATGCTTAATAACGCAGGTATATGTGATGAGATCAAAACAAGCATACTAGACAACAACAAGTCTGATTTTGAGAGTGTCATAAGCGTGAACTTGGTTGGTCCTTTTCTGGGAACAAAGCACGCTGCAAGAGTCATGATCGCTGCTAAAAGGGGAAGCATAATTAACACAGCTAGTGTTGCTGGAACCTTAGGTGGAGTGGCTACACATGCCTACACAAGTTCAAAGCACGCGCTAATTGGACTGATGAAAAGCACTGCGGTGGAGCTTGGACAGTTTGGTATTCGGGTGAATTGTGTGTCCCCTTATGTGGTTCCCACACCGTTGACCAAGAAACATGCCAATATTGACGAAGAAGGAGTTCGTGAGATTTATTCCAACCTAAAAGGTGTTCATCTTGTGCCGAACGATGTGGCCGAAGCTGCTCTTTACTTGGCAGGTGATGAGTCTAAGTATGTTAGTGGTCACAATCTCGTGTTAGATGGTGGGTACACTGATGTAAATATAGGATTTTCTGTGTTTGATCAAAATAAACTTAACTAATTGCTTCTTCTCTTTTTCTTCCTTCGTGTTAGATGGTGGGTACACTGATGTAATTATAGGATTTTCTGTGTTTGATCAAAATGAACTTAACAATCTCGTGTTAGATGGTGGGTATACCTATTGTCATACATTCACAGTTTCATACTCACACTTGTCCTAACTTTGGAGTTTTCAAAGGAAATATACATAAGCAAAGTACCTCAATTCCGAAAGAAAAATAGGACTCAACAACCTCCAATCTTACAAATTAAAGGAAACAAATGAGAAAGTTTTTGGTACACCTACAAATATAGTACAAATAACTCCAAAACCAACGAACTATATTAAAAGCATAATTAAGATCCATACAGGGGAATAATTTCATGAAGTTTATTTGATCCTATCTACAATGAAAATAGTAAAACATGGAGGAATTACAAGTCAAAAATGGTGATTCCTTGGTCATGCCCTTCATGCTTTGGTCATGCGCTTCGTGCTTTCATAAATGGGAAGCTTGTAGGTAAATAAAACTAAAAGTAATGACATATGATGATATGTCTGTTTGAGTTAACTATTTTGGATGCCCCTATATGTTCTTGCTTAAATTACTTGGCATTATTTTAAGGCCTGACAAAGAAGAAGCATGTCCCTCCCCCCACCCCACCTCCCTTGGGCTCATAGATGCCTTATAAGAAAGGCAAAATTACACTGTTGGTCCCCCAGTATATCTTCAATTTCGGATTAGGTCCCCTTATAATTTAATTCACAAATTTGATCCCTCAGTTTTATAAATTCCTGCAAAATTGGTCTTAGAAGTCCGATTTAGACGTTGACCGTTAATCTCAGACGTTGACTGCCACGTGTCAATGTCACGTGTGACTACCACATGTCAATGCCACGTGTCAACGTCTAAGTGGTTTCTTATAAAAATTTCATTTTTTATAGGTAAAATTATACTTTTGGTCCCCCAGTTTTACTCCAATTTCGATTTTGGTCCCCTTATAATTTAATTCGCACATTTGGTCCCCCAATTTTATAAATCACTTTATAAATTCAACCAAATTTCATTATTGGAGAAGTTGTATTTCAAATTTCAAACAAAAATATCATTGTCATACATAGATCACTTAAGTAGTGTATACACATAATACTCCATGGGGGAGTAAAAAAAGAAAAAAAAAAGGGGGATTATTATAAAACCTGTTAAAGTAAGAGATTTGAAAATTTCAGACCCAGGTTGGAATTCATGTGTCACTTTCCCAAGTTGAACAACCACGAAAGTGGGAGAGACAAAGAGTGATTTTTCTCTAGGTTCCAAGTGAGTGAAAAACTTGCGATGAAAAAGAAGTGCGAGATTTATCAAGATCTACCATGTCTCTAGCACTAGTGGCTAAACCATTCAAAAGACCAATTTTGCAGTAGCAATTTATAAATGGATTTATAAAACTAGGGGACTAAATGTGTGAATTAAACTATAGGGGGACCAAAATCGAAATTGGAGTAAAATTGGGGGACCAAAAGTGCAATTTTACCTACAAAAAATAAAGCCTTTATAGGGAACCACTCAGACGTTGACACGTGGCATTGACACGTGGCAGTCAACGTCTGAGGTTAACGGTCAACGTCCAAATTGGACTTTCAGGACCAATTTTGTAGGGATTTATAAAACTGGGGGACCAAATTTGTGAATTAAATTATAGGGGGATCAAATCCATAATTGGAGATAAAGTGGGGGACCAATTTTGCAATTTTGCCTATAAGAAAATGCTGCAAGGTTAAACTATGGTTGGGTTGGCATTATGGTGGATCTCCAAGTAGGATTTGCACCGTTAAGCAACTTTGAAGGGCAAACATTATGCAGTCATCACAAGAGAAACAACTAAGGTGTATGGTGTATCAATCTTCCTGCTATGTGTAGCCACAGGCCACAGATGATAGATCAGTAACCTAAGTAATGAGAATATAGCATTCTTGGTTGCAGATCCAAAAGCTTATGCAAGTAGATCAAATCACTCATATTATGCATAAAAGTTGGTATTCATTTGTTTTATCAGGAGCAGTTTAAAATATGTTTACAAATCTTGGGTTCATTAAGTGTATAAAAGAGAAATTATTAACATAATGTTTATTTTGTGCATTCCTTGCCAAGAAAAATTTAGAGTAATGATACTTGTACAACAAATTTATGCAAGATTTAGATTTTATGGATCTAAATATTTGTGTGGATTGTATTAAGAGAAAACAAACAAAACATACAAAGAAAATAGCTACAAGAAGCACTCAGCTTCTTGAAATTATTATGCATATTGATATTTATGGTCCTTTTGATGTTAATTATTTTGGAAAGGAAAAAAATTTTATCATCTTTATTGATGATTATTCACGTTACTGTTATGTCTACTTACTGCATGAGAAATCTTAAGCATTGAATGCCTTATAAATTTACTTGAAATAGATAGAAAGATAATTAGACAGAAAGGTAAAAGTTGTTAGGTCTGATGAATGCGGTGACTATTATAGAAGATATGATGAAACTAAGCAACATCCAGTTCCATTTGCTAAACTCCTTCAAAAATGTGTAATTTGTGCGCAATACATAATGTCTAGTACACCATAACAAAATGGTGTATCTGAAAGGCATAATAGAACTTTAATGGATCTGGTTAGGAGTATGTTAAGCAATTCATCTTTACTCGTATCTTCGTGGATATATGCCTTGAAAATTATCATGTATTTGTTGAATAGGGTTCCTAGTAACGCAGTTCCAAAGACACCTTTTGAATTGTGGAAGAACAAGGCACCTAGTATGAGGCACATGCATGTCTAGGGTTATATGTTTTATTGTCCTAATCATAGTATGAAAATTGTCGAAATTGGAAATGCAAGGTTCGTTGAAAATTGTAAAATCAATGGGAGTACAGTTCCATGAGATGTGGAAATTAAAAAAATTAGAGTGTGAGTCCCTTTAACTTGTGCCTCTAGTAGTAAGGTGATTGCTCCTCAAGTTGTTCCAAACAACAACGAAGAAAAACAACAAAATAATGAGTCCATTATACATAATGAACCTATTGTGGAAGAACCACAAGAAGTAACATTAAGGAGGTCTCAAAGAGAAAGGAAACTAGCTATTTCGAATGACTATGTGGTATACCTACATAAAATAGAAATAAACTATGAAATGATCTTGGTCTTCTTCATGAAACCAAGAGGTTTTTATCTAGCAACTTTGAAATGAAAGATACGGGTGAGGCAAACTATGTGATAGGGATAGAAATATTCTAAATAGATCACAAGAATTGTAAGACTCGTCTTAGAAAGCATATATCGATAAAGTACTAGAGAGATTCAAGATGGAAAAGTGTTCAGCGTCACTCGTTCCAATTTGGAAAGGAGACAAATTTAGTCTCGCACAATGTCCTAAAATTGATATGGAGCGAAAACAATTTTGTATGCATCAGTTGTTTTGAGTATTATGGATGGTCAGATTTGTACTCGACCAAACATAAGCTTTGCAGCTGGAATATTAGGGAGATATCAATGTAACTCGAGAATGGAACATTGAAAAGTTGCAAAGAAGGTTCTGAGATACTTACAGGGAATGAAAGATCACATGCTTACATATAGGAGGTCTGATCACCTTGAGGAGATTGGGTATTCAAACTCAGACTTTGTTGGATATGTGAATACGAGAAAATCCACTCTTGGCTATGTATTTGTTTTAGCTAGAGGAGCGGTATCGTGTAAGAGTTCAAAGCAATCAGTTGTTGTTGCATCTACCATGGAAGTTGAATTTGTAGTATGTTTTGAGACTACAATTTAGGCTAATTGGTTGTGGAACTTTATTTAAGGGCTTGGAATTGTCAACAGTATTGCTAGACCGCTGAAAATATATTGTGATAACTCCATAGCAGCATTTTTCTCTAAGGTTGTTAAACATATGGAATTGAAGTACGTTATCGTGAAGGAAGAAGTTCAGAAACAAATAGTGTCAATAAAACATATTAGCACAAACCTTATGATAGTTGACCATTTGACAAAGGGATTACCACTTAAGACATTTATAGAACATGTTAAAAGTATGAACATTATTGTTGTTGATGATCATTAAGTGTAATTTATCTTATGCATTTTACTAACACTCTGAGCCCATTTATGATATGTTTTTATTACATGTTATTTATGTTTGCATGCATATTTGTATTTGAGTAATGTTAATAGGTTTTGTCTTAAATAAAGACATTATGTTGGACCAATTATGTATTCCTAACTAATGGTCATATTAAGGAGAAGAGTAATTTGTAGTATTTGGAAGGGACTATGTTGATTAAGTGATGTACAACCGTCATGACTTGAATTGGTTCCTATTCTTAATCATGAAACTATGATGTATCCAATATGTAAAACGATTTAGTAATTTTAATGTGCATTATGTTAGTTTAATCTATTTATTTATTTAGTTCATAATGTTTGATGATGCACATGAGCTAAGTGGGAGAATGTAAGAATTAATGTCTCATGTGAGAGACATATGACTTATGTAGGGACTAATAAATAAATAATTAATAATTAAAGATTAAATTGTAAATTGAGTTAAATTGGAGAAGTTTCTAGAAATTACTACTATTTGGTGGGAGTAATGGTTTAAAAAAAAGGGTTAATCCCATTAACGTGAAACAATGTCACTTTCCTGACATAAAAGTGTTTTCTCAAAACCTTAGTCATCACGAATGTAGAGAGACAGAAAAAATAGTCAAGGGAGCGAAATCTTGCTTTTTTCATCTTTTAAGAAAATCAAGACGCATCAAAGACACGATAGAGATCTCACTATGAAAAAAGATATGTCTTACTCTCTAATGATTGTGTGGGCATCATATAATTATTAATCTCGAAAACCCTTAAGACTTACAAGGGTGCCATAGGCGGTGTGGAGGAGCTCATCGTGGAAGTGCTTAGGGAAGGCAAAGAGGCCAAAGTCGAAGACCTTGAGGTCGTCGACGTCACCCAAGAGGAGGTTCTAATGGGAGACGTCGTGGCAGTGGCAAAAACGGAGTGTGAAGACAAGCTGCTCAAAGTTGAGATGAGCGAGGGCAATGGGGTCTGGGAGGCGGTCGTGGCAGGAAACTTGAAGAAAAGCTTGTCGTCGCCAACGAAGTCGATGATGATGTAGAAAATAAATTAAACTTTAAATTATATTTATCTCTCAAGAAAAAACATATTATCTTTTAAATTAAAAGTAAAAATAGTATTCATGTGTATCTAATCATAAGACTCTTTTAAAAAATTGGTTTGATCTTTTTTATAATATTTTTTTTAATTTCTAGATGCATTAATGATTTTTTTCCTACATATCCTTACTTAATTATTTTTTATTCAAACATTAATGAGAAACAATTAAGTGGATACATGGATAAAAAATCATAATTTTAAATTATAGTACAAATAAATGACATATTAAATATGATTTTTTTAAGAGATATTAACTACGGAGGAAGTATCACTCAAACATCTCTTGAGAAAAAATATATAATTTACCCTTTTATTTGTTGTTTATCATATCCGGTGAGAGGATTAAATAACAATCTTTAGATTAAAGTAGTAGACCTAAATTTAATGGCTAATATTAAATGCACATATTTAATATTGGCTCTCTCACGCGCATTTAATATTAACAATTAAAATTATATGTGCATTTAATATTAACAATTAAATCTAAATCTTCTATTTTAACTTAAGGACTACTATTTAATCATCATATTTCATGATAAAACACTCCTATAATCTCACTATATCCCAATATTATATATATATATATATATATATATATATATATATATATATATATATATATATATAACCTCCCTTCTTACCCGACAGCTTTGATCATTGCCACTATCAACTTAAAATAATGTCGACAGCTTTGATCATTGCCACTATCAACTTAAAATAATGTCTGCATAATAATGCATTACGGATACGGTTGAATTTCTTTTTAATCACTTTATCTTTATAATATCCTATCTCATATGGCACGCATACCTCACTAAAGAGTACGCCCTCCAAGAATAATATTCATATATGTCTTGTCAAGTTCCTTTCAATATATTTATTTGTAAATGCGATCTCTTAGATTTTATTTTTCACACTACGAAAAAAATTAATTAAATAAAAAAATCATCCCAATTTTCTCTTCCATCCTATTTTCACTCCATTTTCTTTCTGTTTCTCTTTTTTATTATTATTCTACCTATATCACATTCATATTTATCACTTTTTTCTACATTTTTTCTTCTTTTCATCCCAATTTGTCCAAAATGAGTTGGACACATATAATCTATAATTGAATTCCAAGTATGGCTTTTCTTGTCCATTATTAGTGAGTTGTGGCCAAGAAACACCCCCTATTATATTGGTCTTGACTTTCTACAACACGTGTTGATAGTGGTGCAAATTTATAGATAAAATCATAGGACTTCTATGTGAAGCATAATCAATCAATCATTTACGTGCTGTGTCAGGTATTCTTAGCTTAGCAGCGAGCTTATCCAGTAGACTGATGGGAAGTGTTCCATTGGCCTCCGCTGCTGCTCTTGCCAGAAGGTAAATCCAAAGCCCAGTAATTGGTTCTAATTTTTCAGAAAATTAAACTTGCAAAAAAAAAAAAATTGTAAACTTTAGGTTATGTATAAACTAATTTTTAATTTATGAAAAAAAAGTTATTTCATTTTATTTTTCTTATTTTATTTTCTTATAATAATCTGTGGAAAAACTTATCCAAACGTGAGAAGAAAAATTCTTGGCCGATTAATTTTAATTTTGTTTCCAAATAATTAGTTAGCATAAGCTCATACATATTGTTATTGGTGAAATACAAAATTGAAAAACAGGCTAGAAGGGAAGGTGGCACTGATAACTGGTGGAGCAAGTGGTATAGGTGAGTGCACAGCAAGACTTTTCTCCAAGCATGGAGCCAAAGTGGTGATTGCTGATATCCAAGACGAGTTAGGCCACTCAATTTGCAAAGACTTGGATTCATCTTCAGCTACTTACATTCATTGTGATGTCACAAAAGAAGAAAACATCGAACACGCCGTGAACACGACCGTTTCCAAGTACGGTAAACTAGACATCATGCACAGCAGCGCAGGTATAGTTGGCGCATGGAACCCCAGCATATTGCACAACAAGAAGTCTCACTTTGAGCAAGTTATCAGTGTCAACCTGGTGGGCACATTCCTGGGAATCAAGCACGCCGCGAGGGTGATGATCCCTTCTGGGCGTGGCAGCATAGTTGCAATGGCTAGCATTTGTGGAAGAATTGGTGGCGTGGCTTCGCATGCCTATACGAGCTCGAAGCACGGCATCGTGGGACTGGTGCGAAACACTGCCGTGGAGCTTGGAACCTTAGGGATCAGAGTGAATAGTGTGTCTCCTTATGCGGTCCCTACGCCCATGAGTAAAACTTTCCTCAACACTGATGATGAGGGGATTGCTGCACTGTATTCCAATCTTAAAGGGACTGTTCTTAAGCCCCAGGATGTGGCTGAAGCTGTTCTTTACTTGGGAAGTGACGAGTCCAAGTATGTTAGTGGCCATGACCTTGTTGTAGATGGGGGTTTCACTGTCGTAAACCCTGGTTTGTGTGTGTTTGGGCAATCCGTGTAGGTTTTTAATTTGTACTTTAAGTCGTTTCAAGTGTTTTGAATTACATCAGCCAAATAATGACCAAATAATAAAACTTTTGATATATTGTTTGGACCTGTTATGCTGGAATCATACAAAATTTCTATTCTCTCTCTTTTTTTTTTTAAATCTAATTTCTATTCTATCTCGTTTCTCCTAAATTAGGGGGGAAATGTAAAAATTGTTAAGGGGTTTCCTAGACTATCAATGATATGAAACAATAGGATCTTAAAACCTATGATTCTCACAAACAATCAATAAACAACAATAGATAATGATGTATACCTTTCTCCATAGGAAGACTTGTACCTTTCTCCATAGGAACTTATTTTCGGTGCACTTTGATTTCCTTGAAAGAGGAGAGAAATAAGATTTCACTTCATTAGGCCTTTCTTTTCTGCCTCTCTCCGTTCATGATGGCTATGAGTGAGAGAGAACATTTTCTGGTCAGGAAGGGGACCTTATTTCACGTTAGTGGATATTAAGCCCATTTTATAACCACTACTCCCATCAAGTAGCAGTTAATCCCAGAAACTTCTCCTATTAAGCCCAATTATAATTTAGCCCTTGATCGTTAATTATTTACTTATTAGTCCCTACATAAGTCACATGCCTCTCACATGAGACATTAATTCTAACATTCTCCCACTTGGTTCATGTGACATTAATAAACATTATGGACTAAATAAATAAATGGATTAACTAACATAATGCGCATTAAAAATTGACTAAATTGTTCTATACATTGGGTACATAATAATTTCATGATTAAGAATAAGAATCAATTCGAGTCATGGCGGTTGTACATCATCTAATCGACATAGTCCCTTCCATGTACTACAAATTAGTTTTTTCCTTAATATGACCATAAGTTAGGAGTACATAATTGGTCCAACATAATGTCTTCTTTCAAGACAAAACCTGTTAACATTACTCTAACACAAACATGCATGCAAATATAGAGAACAGGTAATCAGAAACATATCATAATTGAGCTCAGAGTGTCAGCAAAATTACATAAGGTAAATTACACTTAATGATCATCAATAACAATAATGCCCATACTTTCAACATGTTCTATAATGTCTTGGGCGGTAATCCCTTATTCAAAGGGTCAACTATCATAAGGTTTGTGCTAATATGTTCTATTGACACTCTTTGTTTCTGAACTTCTTCTTTCACGACAAAGTACTTCAATTTCATATGCTTAGCACCCTTAGAGTACTTGTCGTTTTTACAAAAATATTACTGCGGAGTTATCACAATACATTTTCAGCGGCCAAGCGATACTGTCGATAATTCCAAGCCCTGAAATAAAGTTCTGCAACCAATTAGTCTGAATTGTAGCCTCAAAACATGCTACAAATTCAGCTTTCAGATGCAACAACAACTGATGCATACAAAATTACTTCCATTTGTTTTTCATTCCATATCATTTCTAGGACATTGTGCGAGACTAACTCTGTCTCATTTCTAAATTAAAATAGGTGATGTTAAACACCTTTCCATCTTGAATCTCTATAGTACTTTATCGATATATACTTTCTGAGATAAGCCTAACAATCCTTGTGATCTATTATGGAATATTTATATCCCTATCACATAGCTTACCTCACCCATATCTTTCACTTCAAAGTTTCTAAAGAGAAATTTCTTAGTCTCATGAAGAAGACCAAGATCATTAGCTGCAAGCAAGATATCATCAATATACAGAATTAGAAA
Source organism: Glycine max (assembly GCF_000004515.6). Lineage (NCBI taxonomy): Eukaryota > Viridiplantae > Streptophyta > Magnoliopsida > Fabales > Fabaceae > Glycine > Glycine max. The sequence goes on from NC_038248.2 coordinate 7,583,384, forward strand.
AATAACCTTACTCCCACTAACCTTCAAATACATACACTAATAAACAATATTTTCCTTAAATATAAAGAAAACAATGGTATCATTAAACCTCAAATACCATTGGCGGGAAGCTTGCTTTAAGACTGTATATTGATTTCTTTAGTTTGCACACCATGTGTTCCTTTCCTTCAACTGAGAACCCCGTTGGTTGGTCCATATAAACATCATTCTCTAAATCTCCATTAGAAAGGCAGTTTTCACATTCATCTGATGTAGCTCCAAGTCATAATGAGCTCTACTAATGCCATGATAATCCTAAAAGAATCCTTTCGTGAGACCGGTGAAAATGTCTCTTTATAATCAATGTCATCTTTCTGAGTAAATCACTTAGCAACAAGTCTAGCCTTGTAACATTCAAGGTTGCCATGAGAGTCACTTTTAGTCTTGAAGACCCACTTACAACTAATTCTCTTACAATCCTTTGGTAATTCTACAAGGTCCCAAACACCATTATGTTCCATGGAATTTATCTCTTCATTCATGGCATTACAACTTGTGAAAACAAAACTGGATCATTATCATTAATGCTTAAGTTTGTTTCTGTTTCATGTAGGTATACCACATAATTATTCGAAATAGCTGGTCTCCTTTCTCTTTGAGACCTCCTTAATGCTACTTCTTGTGATTCTTCCATAATAGGTTCACTATTGTGTTGCTCTTCTTCATTAATTTTGTAACAACAACTAAAAAGAGCAATCACCTTACTGCTAGAGGCATAAGCTAAAAGGACTTACACTCTAACTTCTTTAATTTCCACTTCTCGTGGAACTATACTCCCACTGATTTCACCATTTTCATTAAACCTTGCATTTCTAGTTTCGACAATTCTCATACTATGATTAGGACAATAAAACATATAACACTTTGATTTTTCTAGATAACCAATGAAATATCCACTGATTGTTCTTGCATCCAATTTTCTTTCTTACAGATTATAAATCCTTATTTCTGTCTGGCAACCCCAAACATGCAGGTGCCTTATACTAGGTGTCCTATTTGTCCACAGTTCAAAAGGTGTCTTTGGAACTGCCTTACTAGGAACCCTATTTAACTAATACATGGCAGTTTTCAAAGCATACATCCACAAAGATACGGGTAAAGTCTAATTGATTAACATACTCCTAACCATATCCATTGAAGTTCTATTATGCCTTTCTGATACATCGTTTTATTGTGGTGTACCGAGAATTGTGTATTGCACACAAATGCACATTTCTGAACAAGCTTGGCAAATGGACCTGGGTGTTGCCCAGTTTCATCATATATTCCATAATACTCATCACCTCTATCATATCTAATAATTTTCACATTTATGTCTAATTGCCCTATTACTTCATTGTAGTAAATTTCTAAGGCATCCATTGTCTAAGAAATCTCGGGCAATAAGTAGACATAACCGTAACGTGAATAATCATCAATAATGGTGATAAAGTATCATTCCTTTCCGAAAGAACTAACATCAAAAGGTTCACAAATATCAGTATGCACAATTTCAAGAAGCTAAGTGCTTCTTGTAGTTCTTTTCTTTGTATGTTTTGCTTGTTTTCCCTTAATACAACTCACACAAATATTTTGATCCGTAAAATCTAGATAAGGAATAATTTCATTCTTTATTAATCTTTCCATCCTTTCTCTAGAAATGTGACCTAAACGTTTATGCCACAAGAAAGCAGATCGTTCATTCACTAAATTATGTTTAGTGCCAACATTATGATGCAGAGTTAAAACAGTTTCAACATACAAACTGTCTAATTTCAATTTATATAAACCATCATAAAGGATACCAGTACCAATGAGATGATTATGCTTAAATAAATTGAAACATTCATTACCAAAATTAAAAGAGTATGCAGTAACATCAAGTTTAGATAATGAAACTAAATTCCTAGATAAACTAGGTACATAAGGAGTCTCCAGTAAATCTAAACGATGCCCAGTGTTGCATTTTAAACAATAAGTCTCAACTATTTCCACTGGAGCTTTCACTTCATTCCCCATGAAAATGAACTTCTCATTTGAGCTAATGGTTTGGATTGTAAGGAATCTCTGCATAATGTTAGAAACATAAGTCATACATCCAGAATTAATCCATCATGTATCATGGGAAACTACAGTTAAGTTTGATTCAAAACATACATGAGCATTAAGCTCACTTTTCTTTTCGAACCAAGACTTGCACTTTAGGTAATCCTTATGGAAATGTTCAGATTTCCTACAAAATTAACAATTATTTCCCTTTGATACCTTTCTTCTGGATTTGCAAAGAGTCGTCATTGTTCTTTAATGACCCTTTGCCTTTATCATGCTTCTTCATAAATTTCTTCTCAAACTCCTTGATTTCCTTGGTGGCTTACATAATGAACTGAGTGACTTCCTTGATTCTTAAGCTTCGTTTCATCCTGAACTAACATATTGTACAATTCATGCACATTCCATTTATCTTTCATGGTATTATAGTTCATTTAGAACGGTTCAAACTCAGACGGTAATGAGTTTAGAACAAACTGAACAAGAAAGTTCTCATTCATAGCCATTATATTCCCAAGGTCTTAAGTCTTGTTGCAATGTTTGTCATCTCAATGACATGTTCATACATAGTAGGTGAACCATCAAACTTCATGGTGATCAATGTACTCATTAATGTCCCAGCAGCAGACTTATCAGCTGTTTGAGAATACTCTCCCACTAATTCCATAAACCTTTTAGCACTTTCAATTTTAGGGAGAGCTGTCTTAATATTGTCTGCAACAGTCATTCTCATCAACATTAGGCTGAGTCTGTTAGGTCTTTTCCAAGTTTTATAATGAACTTTCTCTTCATTGCTACTAACATCAATAATAGTAACAAACTTCTCTTCCGACATAGCTAGATCATGATCCAAAACACCGAGGTGAAATTGGACTTGCTCATTTCAATAAGAGAAGTTAAGCCCATTAAAATTGGCTCAGATGATACATAAGAATCTAATGAATTAAAAACATGTATTAGATAATAAAATTCACATAAGTGTTTTGAGACATAAAATACATGTCATACATATGATTCATTCAGATAACAGACAATGTATATTGATGCTAACAAAATTTTAACATTATTTGGCAATTAAATATGCATCAATTAGTAGTATCTATTTCCTTTGGGCATATAAATAAAACTAATGATACACACAAATCACCTACAATTATATTAATTAATTATAAGAACAACTAATCAACCTTTGGGCGATCCATAAATGTCTTATAACAATGAATTTCAATTACCCATAAACCAATAACCATATAATTTAGCATCCATTATTCTTTGAGTAATCAAAATAATCATTAATTTTGGAATTAAATAACCTTACAAATTTGGCCACTTTGGTGACTAACAAATTCAACATACATTTAATTCCAACCAAGTATAATTGAAATAATCATTAATTTGGAATTAAATAACCTTACAAATTTGGCCACTTTGGTGACTAACAAATTCAACATACATTTAATTCCAACCAAATATGTATGGCCTACACATACTTATTGCTATTAACAATTCATAGTCATTCTATTAATTTCATTTCAGACCATAAAATAATATTTGCATTTATTTGTGTTTTTGCATTCAAACACGTTCAAGCAAATATGTAGCATATACATATATTTACTGCTACCAATAATTGCAAAACATTCACATTAATTTAATTACAAAACATAAATTTTCAATCCTTTAATCACGTTCAACAATAATTTTTCGAAAAAAAAAAAGATCAAGTGGGATTGGAAATAGCAAACAAATGGTTGCAAATAGCAATTTCCAAAATTTCATATTCTTCCTACACCAAACGTACTTGCGCAGCTTTTCAAAATAGAAATTGAATCTTTATGTTTAGGCACGCTTCCTTTCTTTCACCATTAGAAGTAAAAACTTTCTCCAAATTTAATATATACATGCCGTGCACCTTTCTCTCCCATAATCATAAGTTTTCAAATAATCTTTCTCCCTAAATTTCATAATTAGGGTTCATACATAATTGAAAGAAATTAAATTATCCCTAAATTTCATAATTAGGGTTCATGTATAATTAAGAGAAATTAAATCATTCTTGGAGAATCATAAATTTCATAACACATGCTCTGATATCACATGTAAAAATTCTTAAGGGGTTTTCTAGACTATCAATGATAGGAAACAACAGGATCTTGAAACCTATGGTTCTCACAAACAATCAATAAACAACAATAGATAATGATGTGTACATTTCTCCATAGGAAGACTTGTACCTTTCTCCATAGGAACTTCTCTTCGGTGCACTTTGATTTCCTTGAAAGAGGAGAGAAATAAGATTTCACTTCCTTAGGCCTTTCTTTTCTGCCTCTCTCCGTTCGTGATGACTATGGGTGCGAGAGAACACTTTCTGGTTAGGAAGGGGACCTTATTTCACGTTAGTGGGTATTAAGCTCCTTTTATAACCATTACTCCCATCAAGTAGCAGTTAACCCCAGAAACTTCTCCTATTAAGCCCAATTATAATTTAGCCATTAATCATTAATTATTTACTTATTAGTCGCTACATAAGTCACATGCCTCTCACATGAGACATTAATTCTAACAGAAAATGTAGATAAATACTTAAATAGATTGGAATTTGGTACTATATAAACAAAGTGAGAGGCAAGAATGAAAAGTGGCAAAAATAATATTCTTTCACAGCTTGGAACATCTACTACAAAACGCAAAGGAAAGAACAAAAACAATGGAGCAATGTTTTTAAACAGTAATAATACATGACACTCATATATCATAAGCACCTATTTGACATATAGTTTTTCTTTCTAGTTCTCTCTTCCTATCAAATTATATCATCTATCATATTTATATTTCTATTTTAAGGTGTCTAATAGTATATGTCCATAGAAAGAAAAAGTATTAAATAGGTGTTTATAATATAGGGATCATTACTCATCATTCATGTAAAAAAATCAATCCACCCAATTCTGAAGTACAAAAGGAGAGAACTAGAACTGTCACAGTAGGCGGTTAAGCTTAACCAGACTAAATGGGCGAGCCAAAATATAAAATTGAGTCAGCCTAGTTCATCACACATTCTTTTTGGATGGTCATTTTATTGGCTAAACCTATAGGGCAACAAGCTGAAGTAGTCTCTTTTTTTTTTATCTACTAATGTTAGTTGTTAGGGGAAAATTAGTCTTACTAAATGAAATATAAAAAAAAATTGAAGCTAAAGCCCAAAATAAATTCACTAGAAAGCAAAATTACTATAAAAAAATCAGGACTTAAAGTTGAGAATGGAAATCAGTTACAAGAGGCAATCAAATTGGGCCCTGCCTAAAGCCTTTGCCCATAGCAAAAGTTATTGGGTTGTTGCTTCCTATACTCCCGAATTAGCTTACTGCACCCGTAGGAAAGTCAAAACACAACAACTAGATAAAAATGCCCTTAATCCCTCTTATACTCATCAGGCACCCACAAGCACTTCCTATCCCTATTACAATTTTGCGCTACCAAAGTACTTCTCTCGCTTTCTCCTTTCCTTTTTTCCATTTATGCGCCTTTGCCTAGATACCACCGCCATTAATGAATTAGAGGATAACCACCACCACAGCTTGTCCCTGCCATTCAAGTAGTCATTTCTAGCAATTTGCTCTTGGTCGCAAACATTGAAAATATTATAAAAATTTAAACTTACAATGAAAAGCATTGGTAACCAGCAAAAAATTATAAAAACTAAACCTTAACATACAACTTGGTAGAAGTCATGAAATTAAGGTTTGATTCTAAATAATTTTTTGCTAGCCACCAATGGATTCACTATAGATTTTTTTCCTCCCGACCAGTATATTTGTAGTGTTTGAAAGTTTATGGCCCATTTATCTTGAAAAGGATTTTTTTTATTTTGATTTTTAATTACAAAATTGTCATCTTGTGTATTTTGAATCTGTATCCTATTTTCAAATATTAGTATAGAATTAACTAAAAATAAGTTTTTTTTTTTTACAATTGTACAAATTTTTTAAAATAGAAAACCAAAACCGAAGTAGACAGACCCTTAATTTTTATAAATTTATCTTAAATAATTGTTAACTCCCTATAATACAAGGTTGTTTTTGGTTTGATCCCTTATTAATTTTGGTTGTTTTCATTTTAGTCTTCTTAATTTTTTTCTCTATAATATTTTGCTTTTTCTATTTTTGTTGTTGTAATTTTTCAATTAGATTTAATGGACAAATCTAATGATAGGAACCCAAAAAAAGATAAAGGATAAAAACCAAAACAGCCTTGTATTGTAGGGACTAAATAGTTATTAAAGTCTTTCTCATTTGTTTTTAAATTATTTTTCTCACTCTTCATTACTCAATATTAAATGTCAATTTGTACATGTATAACAATTCATATATTTTTTATGTTTATCTATCTCGTGCACATTATTTTTTACATGTCATAACCTAGATATAAACACACAAAAAATGATGTTGTGCATGTATAAATTGTTATATGTATATCACATTTCATATTAAAATTATAAACAAATTGAGCACTTCAACTTGGCTAAGTACGAACAAGGCTTGATCTCTCTATCATATTCATTACAAAAATGATTTTTAGGTAATATAATATGATAAGAAAAGAAAGATAATAATTATATTAATTAAATGTTGGAAAAAGTTGAGTGTCCAAAATCATTTCCATAGGTTAACCAGTGCGCCACTCATCATACAAAAAGAAAGTTAACAAGTTTATCAAACCCGAAAAATAAAATGCAACTGCAATGATTTGATCGCCATCTTAAGTACACAGAGCAAACTCGTTGTATTTCTCCTAATTAATGCCTTCTCTTCTACAGAGCTGAATTTTGCTCAAGAAAATATTTTTTTATCATTAGTTACATTTTTTAAATAAAATTTTAGATGAGTTGTATCCGATGATTCATCAGGGTATTATTAGTTATATTTTATTCGCAGGTAAACATACAATTATCAATGCTAAAATGGAAGAATTATTTTTCTGAGCAAAGTCTGATAGCCTGGGTGTGGTTAAAAGTAAATATTCCAAGTTTTTCCTACTCATTTCAGAGATGCAAAGATCCAATCTGTGCCTGATGAGCACGTAAAGGATGATGGGTCCGCCGGATTCGTATTGTATGATGACATATTTGTACGAAAGACAGGTTCTGTTCTTTACTAATTATTGTATTTTTAGCATGTCCTATTTCTTTTTTTCTTTTTGGATTTTCTTTTTGGTATATTATATGTCCTTTTTCTTTGCTGAAAGATGAAAATGGGTAGGTCCTGCATTCTCGTCTGGGCGAATGGCATCTTTTTACTGTTCTTAGTGTGAATTTTGTCCCTAGTGGATCATGTAAAGATTTGGAGATCCTGTTGCTAAAGATGCCACTTGCGTACTAGGTGTAAAAAATGGTGCAAATTGTTATAGTGAGTGGAGAAGCACGTCATTATTATTAATTATGATGGGTTGATTTTCGTTTGTAGTATTTGTTTTGTTTAGGCAATGCTTTGTAGAAGCACAACCTTATAGGGCATGAGAATTACTATCAGCACAACGTTACAAACTGCTTTAAATACGTTTTTATTATTTACTGAAATTTATGAGGAATTACGAATCAAATTTATGAGAAATTACGAATCAAATTAGCTGTCTAGCTAGCTAACTTCTTATTTAATTAATTTCACTCATAATTTTATAATTTTCAATGAATTTTAATGAATGATAATAAAAAAATATATTAAAGAATGGATTGTTAACATTTCTTTTATAGAAAATTAGCATTGGTGGAAGCATGTAAATGTGTGTTTTATCTTAGAAGATCTTCAAACAGTTATTGAATCAAAAATTTTGAATTCTTACTTTTCATAAAACATGCAAGAGAATGTGTGTCCATTTAACCTAACTTTAAACAAAAGTGACACGCCCTAAATCAGTGATAGATCATGTTAGGTGTTGCTTGGTTGGAGGACTTGCTTTTTTTTGTTAAGGATCCGTTTAGTTTAAGGGAATGAAAGAAGTGTGAAAGTAAATTGAGATGAAAAGAGATGAAATATTTGAATTAAAGTTGAGTGTAGATAAAAATATTTAAAAAAGAAAAATGAAACAAATGACTATTTTACTTGAAATTGCATATATTCTATATGTTTTATATGCATATACTTATTTGCTTTTTATCATTATTCAAAAGTGGAACCAGGCTCAAAAACATGAAATAAACTTAGAAACGATTAAGTCAATAAACTCCCGAAATATTATCAAGAAGCATAATACTTCAACTGATCAGTTAGGGAGAAATCTGTGAAAGTTCAGGACATATTTTTATAATTTTTTCCCTCGGCAATTTCTTTCATGCATTATAATTGACAATGTTAATTAAACCATTGGATTATATTCTCTATAAATTACTTTGAAAATCTTATTATTATTATTATTATTATTATTATTATTATTATTATTATTATTATTATTATTATTATTATTATTATTATTCCTAAAAGTTGAACTAGTTTTAAAAAAACACGAAAATAACTAAGCAATAATTAAAGTCAAGAAACTCCTGAAACATTATCAATAAGCGTGATACTCAACTCACTGTCAATAATTTTAATTAATAGTATAATAAGAAAATAGATAAAATGTTTCATCGTGTATGCTAAGCTAAATATGATTACTTGTATGGCCCCTCTCAAGTGATTAAGAGTTAAATTAGTACATATTAACTTTAGATTATGACAAATTAAATTGATTTCCCATCCTGATGCATTAATTAAAACTTGGAAAAGAAAAATAAAACATAAAATGAAATGAAACTTAATTAATGTATTAATTAGTAATTATTCAAGGTACTATATGTGTGTGTGACTACCCCTTAAGTGATAAACCTGTTAGGGTCAGCTTAATAGTGGAAGGTTTGATAGTATGCATGAGATTTTAAGTGTGATTCTCAGTGTCACTACCAAAAAAAAAACATCAGGGTTAATTTCTTAGAAAAATTGTTTAACACAAAATAATGTTTCATGCTTCTCTCTTGGAAAAAATTTATTTGAATATACAAAAATAAGACAACTGTACACAAAAATAATAAAAAGTTTGTAAAAGATAGAAATATACAATTTCATATGATAGCACATATAATTAATGTTAACTTTTTATGCTTAAACAATGAAACTAATAATCTTCATCCTTTCTATTACATTATCCTTTTCATCAAATTTACGCAAGATAATCGTTCATCTTTTTTTTTAATACATGGAGGCCCCTAAGGCCTTGTTTATCTTCTTTTACATTATTCTTTTCATCAATTTCACACAAGATAGTCGTACTGTCACAGACAAGTTAAAAAAAACTGTCAGAAGTTTTATATCTAGACAACAACAAATAGATAACAATAACTAAATTTATTTGTCACGGGTATGCTAAGACAATAAGACTTAAGTGTACCCATCAAACGAAAAAGAAAGGGTCATGAAAACCTAGATCCGTACACCAACTTTCTTGTATCGAAATCTTAAACTTGCAGTTATAGTAGACGGATTCTATGGTTGTGATATTATTAACTAAATTTTATTATCATGAAGGATTTAGACCAACGACACAATATCCATATAATTAAGTGCATTTCTATCATCTACAACAGCCGTTGGATCTACTTTCTTCAATGATAGTTACCGTCAAAAGTAGCAGTTGTGGTTGATGAGAAACCTCACCCTTTTCTCTTAGTGCTTTAATATGTGGTAGCAGGACCAGCCCAAGAGTAAAATAAAGTCTTTGTTTTAGACTTAAAAAAAACCAAAAAAATATATTAATAATTATAAAACTTATTTTCTTATAATACCCATAAAATTAAATACAGAAGAAATATATTTTTAATTTCCAATAAGACCCATAATTTCATTGTTTAGTTTTCACTTAAAATTAATTACTCACTAATTTTTATTAATTAATTTGTCTTTTGGCTATATTAAAAGTCTCTCAATTTGAATATATTAATTTTTATTAAAATTAATCTGAAATCTTATTTTTTTTTATTTTATTTAGTTATCAAAAATAATCTAAAAGTTATTCTCTATTATCTCCCAAATTAGTTGAAATATCACTCTCATTCGTATTTACTTTATGTGGCTCTTTATTCATGCAGATCATTTACACTTATTGATTTTTTTTTCTCAATATTCCTTGTTTTGCTTTTAAGTTGTGGCTTGGCTTTGCTACTCATGTTCCGATTCAAATGTAATCTATTACACATGTTATTTTAATAATTATTCTATCCATTTGACTAAATCATTTGAATCCTTTATGCTTTTTTTGCTTTTTGAAATATGATTGTAAATTTTATAATATTTTTATAATTGTATTATTTTTGTATAATTTCTTGAATTCTAAAATATATTTGTTTTACATTTATTAGTTTCGAAGTTTAAAAAGTATTGTGGTGAAGTATCTCAACTCAAAGAAGTATATAAAATAATTCATTTGCACGTTGGCAATCAGGTTTTATTGTTCTAATATTTTTTTTTATAATCTTGATTTATGATTTTTATTTATTTTTTATACATTAGTTGCTTTATTTCAAATGTTAACTCAAAAATTTGAATTTGGTTATTCAAAAATTTTTTTTGAAAAAAAAATGAGTTGATGCTTTAATTGAATCACAAAAAAGGACTCTAAATAGATTTATGAAAACAAATAAAAATAAATATAAAAATAGGTAATTGATTGTTTAATGAGCAAGTTAATAATATAAAAATTAATAAAAATGAAACTGAAGAAGAAATATTAGTTAATGAACAAGATGATGTTAATTCTCAAACTCAAAATGAAAAAAAAGAAGAAATTAATAAATTAAAAGAAATAACTATTAAAAATATATAAGATCCAAGTCAATGGACAAATATTAATACAAGTTTGAGAGGTTTATTAGTAGAAAAAGAAATGTTAAAGGAAATCAATTATAATAAATTAATAAATAACTTTGCATCCTTAAAAACTCGAAAAATAAATTTTCATTAAAAATATAAATATTAATTTTTGTTAAAAAAATTATTAAACTAAAAAAGTCTTATTTTTAAAATTTACTTTTTGGCATCTAAATACGTTAGGCGGCCTGTGTGATATATAGATAAACAAATTGAGAGGGCCTGAAATTTGAAGTGGCCACTGTTTATGATCAATTAATATACATGTAACTACGGTAATTACTTTCACATTATTTCTATGGCTGCACTTCGATCCTTAGATGGCGGACATTTTGATGATATATAAAAACTGCCGTTAGGTTGGGTTGATAGGCTAATTTTCACGTTACTATAATTGTACAACGCAAATAAAGTACGTACTTATTTATGCGCTTGGCCGAATTTGTTATGCAAATCAATCTTATTCATATCTCAATAAATATGACGAAGACCAACTGACTTTGAAAATTGTCAGCTAAATAAAATATGAAGGTGGACTATTCACGATTTGGTCTTATTGGTTGGGTAAAGTTTGGTTTGCTTACCACACCTCGATCACGCTGTTCTCTGAATCTGGTGGAGATAGTTAAGTATTATCTCGTTTCCTCCCTAGTTTTAATATTCTTTCTCCTAATGAGTTGATGTTAATTGTTAGGTGTACTGTCTTTATTACAAAGAGTTTGACTGCTCTTAGGGCCCCATCCTTCATGGTCACTATTCCAGTTCCTGTTGAATTAATTATCTCTGTTTGGTTTAGATATGGTCACTATTCCACTTCATGTTGAATTATTATCTCTGTTTGGTTTAGTATTCCACTTCATATTGAATTAATACCTCTCTTTGGTTTAGATATGGTAAATTACGTTTTCTTCTTGAGCTTCCGCATTCGAAATTCAATAATTGAATCTTTACTAATTTATGTTTTTTTAAAAGAAAAGTAGTGTCTATTTATATATATATATATATATATAAAAGTAAAAGATAATAATCTTATATGTTAAACTTAAATATAAGTAAATTTAGTTAATTTTATCTTATTTAATATTATATCATTCCAAAAATATAATTTATTTAATTTTATTTTTATTTTTAATAATTTTTTCTATTCAAGATGATAAATTCTAATGAAAATTATTTTATTTTTTACTTGATATCAGTAAAATTAAATAATATCAAATATTTTTTTTAATTAATATAAAATTAGTTATTTTTTATTATATATGATTTTAAAGATAATACAATTTTGGAAGTTATACAAGTGCATGAGCAGGTTGCCATGCACATCTCACATTGGAGTTGTCTATATGTGCATTTGCTATGTATAACACTCTGTCTCATGTCTCCTCTTGCATGTTCTCTTCTGTGCTCCTCCACTTCGATCTACTCGCCATTAAATTAATTTGGCATTTATTTTCAATCAATCTCCTCCCTCTGTATGCTTTACCTCTCTTCAATTCGTTCCTATCACTTTAATAACTTCTCTCTCTCTATATATACGACTAAATACCCTATATGCTCAAAGTGAAGAAGAGTCACAGTCACACCACTTTAGTTTTAGGCTAATATTGTGAAAGAAAGATGAGCAAGAGGGCAAGGAGTCCAAGGTTGGAACTGAGGCTGAACTTGTCCCCACCAAGGGCAGCAGCAACCTCAATTATATCTTCTTCGGAGCTGTCATCGACGGAGTCTTCGACGTTGTCGCCGGTGTCGGTGCAATCGCTGGAGAGCTCCTGCGTGTCTTCCGAGGCTGAAGAGACAAGGGCAATGCTTCTCGTGGGGTGTCCTCGGTGCCTCTTGTATGTTATGTTGTCGGAGGTTGACCCTAAATGCCCCAAATGCAAGAGTACTGTGTTGCTTGACTTCCTCAACAACGAGGAAAACAATACCAAGAAGAGTAGCAGCGAGTGAGAGATATGTTGTGAACACCACATGCATTACCGTCGAAGATTAACCACTCCACCTAGTACCAAGAAAATGTTGTTTTTTGTTATTGTTGGATTTCCCTTTTTAGTTAATTATTAGAGTAGAATTGGCATTTTCCTCTCTCAAGTTTTTTCTGTGAAATTTTGCTGTTACTTACTGTACCTGTACAAGACAATTGCAAGTTAAGGGAAGAGATTTTAAATTTGAGTTTTATATATGCAGGGAGGATTTTTTTTTTATTTTTCTTTTTCAGTTTTATCCTTCTTACTATTATATATTTGAGCTCTTGTTTGAATAATTTTTAATTAATAAAAGAGAAGGAAATAATTAAGAGAGTAATTTAAATTAAACTTTTCTATAAGTTTAATTAACTTATGCACTTTAACTTTTTATAAAAGTTCTCTCACTTTACTTCTAAAAGATTATTTTAATTTCTGTATTATAAACAACTTTAAGTTACACAAGAACCTTTTTTCGTTTTATCATCTTGCTTTCTCTTTTTATAAATATTTATATTGAGAATTTTATTCAAACAAATATAGTTCTTTTGGTCTGGAAAATCGTACATAACATAAGGGAGTTTATGTTGGAATTTTCTATTTTAAATTAATGTAGGCTAATATTATAAGACAATTATATTAATTTTTTATCATTAGTGGGTTTTATTTTATGTTATCAAATTAAGTGAGTCTGTTAAACAACCAAACTAGATGATATGAACGTAAATGAGCAGATGTAAGTGTTGTCCTATTAGGGAATAATGAAAATCATATTAGGTTAACACACTATAAGAACACTATGGTCCCCAATATATCGAGTCGTTACATATATACAATTTCTCTTCTTCCTATTTGAGGAGTTAGGAAGGTCCTATTAAGGAATAAAGAGGTTCCAGTTGAGGAAGAACCATAAAGCCACCAGTTACTTACGGATTCAGTGTGTTTGTTGATAAATCATTATGGATCCAGGTATTCCTAAAACTTTTTCTGATAATCTAACGTAATGTGTTCTTGGTGGTTATTGGTATTTTATAAGGTTTATTAAAAAATTTCCAACACGTGGTATCAGAACCATCATTACTATTAGATTGTTAGGATTTAAAGTTATTTGATTTCAATTATACCTAGATTGCTTTGGTTATATGAACCCAAGTTTTTTTTTTGAAACAACACTTATTAATTGTTGGTAAATTGGATATTTGATTTAAATTCGGGTGGTTCGTTTTTTTTTAACATCGTTGTTTGGATTTGTGAACGACTTCTCTTCATGGCTATTGTTCATAATATATATAAGGAAGTTTTGTGTGCATGTAGTTTTTGTTTTTTTTATTTGTTATTTTTTTTTTAAAAGAAAAGGAGGTGGAAAGTTATATAAGGGAGTACATAATGAAAATGTCTAATTTGGCATCAAAACTTAAAGCATTTAAGATAGAGCTTGGTGAAGAACTGCTCATGCATCTAGTTTTGATCACACTTACGGTACACTTTGAGCAATTCAAAATGAGCTATAACACTCAGAAGGACAAATGGTCCATTAATGCAAGAGGAAGAGAGGCTATAGAAAGACACATTTAAAAGTGTTCATTTAAGCTTAACCTATGAGAATAAAAAAAGGAAAATTAAGGCTGCTCTAAGCAAAAGAAACAAAAGAAAGATGTTTGTGGTATTTTAAGTATAAATCAATGATAGTATTAAATATAATTTAAGGATGTGATATTTACTTGCCGTAATTAATGTTTTATATTTTTTTCTATCACGATTGAAGTTAATTTAGCAATACCAGATCTTTCCCATTTATTTACATATCTAGTGATTTTTAATTAAATTGATTGACATGATATATTGTCAAAGCAATTTTTATTGCGTAAATTAATTTAATTAGAATTGCATAGATATTTGTATAAAATTATTTATGCGAATTGTGCTAAGTCCAAAGGAAGGCACAATTTTCCCAAATAATTTGGTGTCTGTGGTGATAAATGTGTGACAATTATAACATATTTTCATATGAATTATAGTCGGTCCAAAGAAAGACTATGATTTGACAAAATTTATTGTCAATATTTGATCATTGTGTTGAGAGTACTAATTACAAATTAATTTCTATATCCAAAGACTATGAATTAATGTTGTTCTGGGTATCTTGTGATGGGTCTGTTCTGCAAAATATTTACATGTTATGCTATATATATTTTTATATAACTAAATTATATGTGAAAGTTATGTAATTTTAAGACCTCACATTTATTATATTAAATTGTCTTGTATTTTTTGGTTAAATTGATTAAAACAACATGTTGCCAAAATAACATCTGTTGCGTAAGTTGATTTGATTGAATTTACATGAATGTTGCATGGAATTATTCATGCAAATTGTGTTCGGCCCAAAGAAAGACATAATTTGGCAGAATAATTACATACTTGCGATGATAAACATGTGGCGATTATAAATAGTGTAATTTTCCATGTGAATAATGAAATGTTCAAAGATAATCATTATTTGACCGGAATAATCATCATATAAGTTTTTCATGTGAGTAATAGAGTGTCCAAAGACAATTTTTGTTTGACAGGACTTATCATCAATGTTTGATTAATATGTTGAGAGTATCAGTTGCAGTTAGTCTTTTTCAATCCAAAGATTGAGGATTAATAGTGCGCTAGATATCTTGTTTGGGTCTTGAAATTTATCATAAAGATTATTTGTGCATTGCATGTTTATTGTTCTCTTCTTTAATTGTTGTTGTTGTTATTACTATGATTTAAATTACTCATATTATGTGAATCTCAAATTTGCATGTATAAAATTTAGAGTTTGAAAAGGGAGTCCTAAGGTGATATATGAGTGATCTTGGTATGCAACACTAGAAGTAGTAAAGCGCATTATGCGTTAATTGAAGAGAACAAGAAACTACATGTTTTCATATCGAAAGTCTAGAAGTTAAGAGATCAATGGGTATTCTGACTTCGATTTTTTGGAATGTCTTATTAGCAATCACTCCACATTAGGATCCACATTTAACCATGTTGGTGGAGTTAATATTTTGCTATGAGACATCATACTAGAATTTATGATTGCTAAATTATTATAACCGGCTTGCTTGTTGTCGCCAACATTAAGTAGTCATCGGTTGTTTATTGGGACAATATCTTAATGGTCTTATTAAGGATTCAACAAAGTAAAAGTTTGTTGACATAAAGTATTTGGTTGTTAAATAATGAATCCAAAAAATACAGATTTGTATAGAACATACAGTTACTCATTGCATGCTAGTTGATCCACTTACTAAAGGTAAGACACTTAAAGTTTTTCATGAGCACACTATTCATATGGGTGTAATTGTTAATAGTACCTTAGTTTAGTGGGAGTCTTACTTATGTTCTATATCTTATGGTTTACAAATATTTAGTTGTTTGGATTTTCTGCAGAAATAAAGTTAAAGTTTATCATTTCATTATCAGCTTGTTTTGTTTGCAATATTTATGTTGTGTTTGGATAGATCTCTATAAAGAATAAAGTTTAGACCAGTTGGAAATAGGCATGACTAAGACCACATTGCATATAATTTCCATGTTGCTTATCCATATTGACCTATGTCATTGAGTGTACTGATGTGGTGGTCATTTGGGTCTAGTTACATTTGTTGTAGTGACGAAAGTTGTAATGATTTCATTATTGATATATGAGATGGACTAGGTTGTTAAGGTGAAAGTCTAAAGGTAAATAGCATACATATGCTTCTTTCCTTAATTAGTCATGAAATTTTCCTACTTTTTTGGGCTTTATTTTACTCATTAAGCATCATAAATTCACCACTTATATTTTGTGCACAAAAACTTAAATGATATTAATTTAACAATTATTTACTCAAAAAAGAAAAATTAGGAGAGAAAAATTATAAATTCTTATATAATTTAACCCCCAAAATATAATCATAATTAATTGTTATCATCAATTAAAAAATTATTTTTCAATTATAAAATTTAATGTAACTTAAGTTAAACACTCATTTTAACAACTTTAACATTTGAGTAAAATTTTACATGAAATTTTAAATTTATATGACATTATAAAACTCAAATTTAAGATAAACAACTCATTTAAGTAATGCTCTAATTTAATTATAGCCTATCTTTTAAGCCAGTCAAGTAAAACTAACTAATAAGCTCCTAACTTGACTTAATAGATAAATTCAAATACGCTATTTTTTTAGCTCTTCTAAATGGGATTTCAGTAGAAGATAATAAAATTGTTTTTTAATATAATTTTTTTTGGCACTATTCATTTATTATTAATAATAAGAATTCTTATCTTTATACTCCAGCAATTGATACGCGGTATATTTGTTATTAAAAATATATTTTTAGTAGAGGAGTACTGATGCAGTACGCTAGCTGAATCCAGCAATAGATACAGCGTTGGAAACGATGTAGTGTTAAAATTTTAAGATTTTGGGAAATTAATTTCCAACATATATTTAATATATTTATTAAAATTCTAATATATTTACAAAATTATGTTTATATATATATATATATTAGCAATGAAATTTAAGAAGAAATACGTTCTAAAAATTAATTTTTTCCAAAATAATATTTGTTTTAAAAATAATCGCAAAAGAGAGTACAAAGATAGGATAGACAAGGGATGCAAATAGAATCCTATCCACCTGTATAATTTTGCAACATGAGTAACTGGATCCCAATCAGATTGGAGCTGTTCTAGAAATAGACCACTGATCCAACCCATGGGCATGGCAGCAGTGATGGCAAATCCTCCAAGTTGGGCCTTGGCCTCAAACTGATAACAACAAAGCATTAAACATATTCAACTTTTCAATAAAGTAAGCATTAATTTACAGATTTTAAAGTAAGGATTAATCATAGATTTTAATGGCCGTCACTCCGCGCCTAGAAAGATTCATGCTTTTGGATTTTAGTGGAAGTAGTAGTAGGAGTATTGTCTCAAACGTAGAATGTATGTCAAAATCTAATAAATAAGGAATCCGTTACAAAGTAACGTGCTCAAATAGGAGTATTTATTCTATTGTTTGAAAAACAATATAATAAAATCTATACGCACGATTTGAATGCTACAATTTGAGTCTATACAGTCTACACACACGATAACTTTAGTAGTGCTTGACACCGCAATGACTTTTCCGCAATCCGAAGCATGTGATAATAATTTTTAAAAAAATCAATGGATTGGGTCTAACTTTGAAGGGACTAATCTCCAGCAATATAATAAATCTAAGATTTGAATTTCTATCGGCAGATATTTATATTTAATAGGTTAAATTAGTTATTTAGTTTTTATAATTTTATAATTCTTACTTTTTAGTTCTTATAATTTAATTTTAAAATAATTTTTTAGTTTTTATAATTTAATTCTTTTTTAATTTCTATAATTTTGAAAATAATTTTTTTAATTCTTATAATTTTATGATTTTTATTTTATAAATTATAAAGATTAAAAAAAATTAAAATGTAAATTATAAAAATTAAAAAAACATTTTTAAATTACAAAATTAAAAAAATTACTTTTAAACTATATAAACTAAAAAATAAGACGATTAATTTAACCTATTTAATAGATATTTGATTATGATTATCCAAAACACACAAATAAGTTCATGTGAAAAAAATAGTTTTGAAAGAGGAGAATTGTGGGAAAAATAATAATAATTTAGGTGCCTAATTTGACCAAGTCTGGCATTAACTCAGCATCAGTTACCTTGTTCAGTCAAGGTTTGTGACGCGTTGAACTTTGACACTTTTATGGCACATTCATGCCCTATTCACCCCTACACTGAACTTGACCAGTTTCCACGCAACATCTTATAATTCTTCTCCCACTCCTCATATATAAACCTCTCCCATCCTCACCTCTTTCCCACACTCATATCCAAAACCGAATCCACTTCTCTAACTAATGGGCGTGTTCAGCGAAGATCCGAATCCCAACCCGAACCCGATCGTGATCCGAGAGGTTTGGGCCTCCAATCTCGAATCCGAATTCGAACTCATCCGCGAACTCATCGATCGCTACCCTTTTATCTCAATGGACACAGAATTTCCCGGTGTTATTTTCCGACCACATGTGGACCCCACCAAACCCTTCAACCACCGCAACCGTCCCTCCGACCACTACCGCCTCCTCAAGTCCAACGTTGACGCTCTCAACCTCATCCAGGTCGGCCTCACCCTCACCGACGCCGCCGGCAACCTCCCCGACCTCGCCGGAAACCGCTCCATCTGGGAATTCAACTTCCGTGACTTCGACGTGGCGCGTGACGCCTACGCTCCCGACTCCATCGATCTTCTCCGTCGTCAGGGCATCGATTTCGCGCGTAACACCGCCGACGGCGTGGATTCCACGTGCTTCGCGGAGCTGATGATGTCTTCGGGGCTCGTGTGCAACGACGCCGTGAGTTGGGTCACGTTCCACAGCGCGTACGATTTCGGTTACTTGGTGAAGATCTTGACGCGCCGTAACCTACCGACGAGGTTGGAGGAATTCTTGAAAACCGTGAAGGTGTTCTTCGGAGATAACGTTTACGACGTGAAGCACATGATGAGGTTCTGTGACACGCTCTACGGCGGATTGGACCGCGTTGCACGGACGCTTAACGTGGACCGCGCCGTAGGGAAGTGCCACCAGGCCGGGTCAGACAGCTTGCTGACGTGGCACGCCTTCCAGAAGATTGTTGACATTTATTTTGTAAAGGAAGAGCACCGAAAACATGCCGGTGTATTGTTTGGACTATAGGCATTCTGTTAATTATAATAACATAAAAATAATAAAAATTCAATTGATTGATTATTTATTTGTTGGATTATCTTATTTTTGTTTTATTTTATGTTGATGTGATTTCTCCTTTTGGTAGGAGATTGCGCGAATCAAGGGCAAAATTACTAGTTTACATATGGTGCGTGGAAATGATGATTATTATTATAACTTTGGTGTCTCTAATTATGTTTATTGGAGTGGAATTTTCATCTGATGATCGTTGCATAGAAATACCTTTGTTGTTCAAGCTCTAAAATGTGGCTTTTAAAATTAAGTAAATTACAGTGTGAAGCAAGGTATTGTAATTGGCATATTATGAGTAGTCGTCAATTAATGAAAACTTGAGAATCGAGTGAATTACAATGTTAAGCAAAGTGGTGAATATTATTCTCTAATAGGTTGATTTTCATTGATCAGCCATAAAAGATTCTCACTTGTTTATCATATTATATATTAGATGCATGAGCACAAAAGCATTGTGATTGAATGTGAGTTTATGCCAAATTTCAAATTTTATTTGTATCCTTAGCATATTTTCTCTTGACCTATATGATCGTATTGTCAATAATAGGTCAAGAAACTAGTCCGTGCCGGAATGAGAGCTCCCTCTTCCTAATTTCTGCTGATGGATTTATTGTTGTTACTTCGTTGATTGTTTTCAGCATACAATAGCCGGAGATTCAATTGTGAGTTGGTGTTTGCCTGTGTAGAGTTCAAAGAATCTAAAGGTGGGTGAGGCTGTAAGTAGCATTTTACTTTTTTAATGAAATTCATCTCTCGACTTAGATATAATTCATCTCAATGTAAAATGTTAGTGGTAGACTCCATTTTAGTTATACTGATTCATTGTTTTTTACGCTAAATTGTGGATGAAGTTCTTGTAAAATCATTTTCCCCCCAACATGCCATTTTACACTTAATTAACTGGCAAGGTAATTTGTTTGTATATATGACATAAATGTTATTGCAACTTTGTAGTATGCCAAATTTTCAAACTGGTATGATATTTAATTATTGGTTAACATAGATTAAGGTTATTATCTCCAACTATTTTTTAAGGAATGTTATATGTATAGGATTGCATAATTTCATACCTGCAGCTTTTTACTGGTGTATCTGATTATCTCATGTCAAAATGGTCGTGGCATAAGACTTGCAAAGCAAATATACATATATGATTTTTTTTATGAACTCGAGGATATTTATGCATACGAGCCATAGAATCTGCTGAGTGTAACGGCAGGCTCCCAAGTAAGTTACTTTTAAGGATCCTTTAATGATTGCTTAGTTTCATGGACAACAGATATGGGACAAGTTGGGCAAATGTATGTGCTTTTGTGTGATGCTCATGTATGACCACTTCCTTGATTCTTGCAACTTGTAACTTTGGTTCATTTTTAATTGGATTTCATTTCTCTCCCATTTTTCTAAATTAGTACTATCGGTTTTTCTTGAAGATGTTGCAATGATGACTGAATAAAGGTTTGGTCAAGAGATTGGACACAAGCGATTAATGTGTTAAAGTTAAGGGATGACTGAACAAAAGCTTGGTCAAGAGATTGAATACAAGTGATTAATGTATTAAAGTTAAGGTTTAATTGTTCGGGTAGTACTCGAATTTGATCCTTGGCAGAAATAATTTTTGGTCAAACTTTACTTACCTCCTAACCGAACTCCGGATTAGTTAGATCCCTTTTCCTTGATGAACAGGAGGGTTCACACGCAAAAAAAAATGGCTAAGTTGCTTCTTTTTTTTATATCCATGAAATGGATTCATTATTCTTCTATCTAATGATTTGGCTGCAGAGTTATATTGCATATGTTTGGAAAATTAGTTACTGCATAGTCTGATTTCCGCGATCATTCTCAAGATAGTATTTCTCTTTAATAGTTTAGCTGAATAAACAAACAAGAGATATAATTAAAAGAATAGTGCGAAGTGGGATTTCTCCTCCATTTGTTATTAGCTTTTGATGTTTTTACTTGCTGTTTATGACAGGGGGGAATTGAATCATAGTTTCCCATTCAGGCCATGACTTTTGATACTATTATCGATGGCTCCAGTTTTGGTTGGTCAGACTGATTAGGTGTCAGTGATTATGAGAGGGGTGCTTTAGGAGTTAAAAAGCTTTGATCAAATTCTGGCTTCTTAGTATGAAAAACATATTCAGCTAACTTTAAGAGATGCCTTACACTTGCAGTATTTAAAATGCACTATTAGTTTTGAATTCTGTATCAGCACTTTTAGTTATATACTAGTAGGTGTTATTAATTGATGCAAGTGCAATGTTAGTCTCATGAAATAAGGAATTGTGTTTGAAATTGTATTGGAATTTGGAAGCAGTCTTCAATACTAACAGAAAGGTGACTTATGACTATTGTTGCATATTGCATAATTAGTTTTGAAGTTGCTGCTTACCTGCAGCAAACATTTAGAAGAAGTGAATAAACGTCTAATCTGCATTTGACTGATCTGAAGACTTTTATTTTATCTCAATTGTCTGCTTAGGATAAAATGCAGGCTGAAACTCCAGCTTTGCAGAAATGCATAGTATGTTTGATTGGCATATTGGGATTTTTTTGTTTGTTTGACTTACAACTTGTCTTTATGGTTATATTTGTCTTTTACTCAGGTTTTGGTATCGTAGGCTTGAAAGCTAGTTGTGTTTTTTTATATCAGTTATTACATGTTAGATAAAATTACAAAATGAAGGATCTATGATTGATATACCGTTATTCCTTGTATGTGTGGAGAGGATAAAATAATCTGTAGCATTTTAATGACAAAATCAATCTGTTCTATTTTATATATATTTAAAAATTAAATTTAAATTTTTTTATTTTTTAGGAATCAATTTGTTAACGATCAAAATAGATATTTATCCTAATATTTATTGGCGGCCAGACAATTCTACCTTTTTCTAGTCAAGAAGTAGACATTCCTAAATATATATTATCCAAGATGTGCAAGTTTCATTTCATGTGCTTCTTATGGCTTGTTTGAACATTCAAACCAGGTAATCATTTGTATGAAGGTCAAGGTTACCCAACCATGATCAAATGCCTCGTTGAATCAGTCACAGCTTTTGGCCTTTCGTAGGTTGAACATACTTGCATATCAAAATGGGTCATACGCTTCAGTAGTCCCACTACTTTCCAATTATTAAAGTAGAAAAGTTCTACATTTACAATATTGTTTTGTAATTCATTTTTGTCTGTCAATTTTTATTACTTCATAAATTTTATCTCACATTTTTTATCTCTTCCTATCTTTTTCATTTGTTATAAAACATATTGTAAGTTTTTTACATATAAAATATAAGTAACATTATTCATGACAGTATTGTCGTTAATGTTAAAAGTGGTATTGGCTTATGATTTAGTGAATTTTTTAAAATAAAATATAATTCAAAATTTGTAAATCGAAAAAATGAACATTGAAAAAAAATATTTGCTCAATGAAAATCAATTCAAATTTATCAAAATTTAAAATAATTTCTAAATATTGGCTTAAGTCATATGTTTTCACGATAATAAATAAAGCATAAGATTAGTGGTCTATCAAAGAGAGACTGGATAGTTTGTCTTAAGACAAAAGCATCCAAAGATTTCTAATATATAATAACAAAATTCAACCTCTAAGTTTTTTTTACATGATTGTTTCAAGGTTTGAGAGCTAAAATAAAACCATTTTTTTACCTCAGAATCATAGATAAAAAAAAGGTACATTGGCCAAAACTTTAAATTATTTGGTGTGCAAACCTTATGACAACTATCATAATAATTATAAGGTTCAAGGATTGACCAAATATAAAAGATGTAATGTGTTCCGTTAACTAGCGAGTTGTAACTCAGACGCATGCTCAAAAAAGAAGCATGTGAAGATAGGGGCAATTATTTCATACTAATTGAGACTTTATCTTCTTAATAGATACCTCGACCCAACAGAGTTATGTGTTTCACTAACTAGTGAGTTTACAACTCAAACAGAAATAAAGAGACATGACGATGGTGATATATTTCCAACTAAGATGTTCCTTGACCTTCAAATAGGCAAAGAACTCAACTTCAAAGCACAAACTCGATATGATCAAATAAGGAGAATGATGAGCTAGGGACAATTATTATGTATTGGGCTTGAGGTTCGATCCTCTTAACAGCGTACCTCAACCTAACAGAGAATACCAACCAAATTCACAATGTCATCACTTAGGCTCAAGAGCACTACAAGACACTTAAGAATATGGAAGCGTGCCTTGATTTGGAGTAAAATTAGCATGTCACTACTCCATAATTAGGGGCGGGTAAACGGGCTCAGGTCCATGGACTAGTCCATGGACTAGTCCCTGTCCGCGCAAACTATGGACCAATTTTTTTTAAAAATCCATAACTATATAGGATTTTAGGCCTGTCCCGCATAATTCGTGGCTATGCGAGTTTGGCGCGTGGATTAACCCGCAAACCAGTAACCACCAGTTAAGTCTAACCCAAATCCAATTAATCTTAAAAGTCTAATCCAAAATTTCTTTGTAGTTATGTTGGAAATTTATTTGGTTGTGGTAAAACTTTTGTAATTGAGTATTTGTTAAAGATTTATTAAAAAATTTAAAATATATATATATATATATATATATAATTGAGAGTAATTTATTATTTTTTAAGTGAAAAAATATATTTATTTTAAAATTGCCTTTTTTTTAAAAAAAAAAGGCTCGCGGACCCGTTCGTTTGGCTCGCGGGATCCACGGGACGAGAATGGACCAATATTTTAAATTCATGTAAGAGTGTGGGGCGAGCTAGCTTGGTCCACTGCCAATGTAGACTTACGCAGGTGGGTCTTACGTGGGACAAGCTGACCCGCTCACCCACCCCTATCCATAATATACTAAAAGGTCGTGTGTCTCGTGGTAAGGAATCAATCTATCTTAAACTCCTGAAAATACAGGCAACACCAACATTGTTAAGTACGCATTCACTACACATTTTTACTATGATAAAATCGCTATTAACTTAAGTATCAAAGTATCTTTTGTAAGTATTCAATTTCTATCTAGGGTATGTAAACCCAGGGCCATGGAGACCATAAGGCCAATGAGGCCTTTGCCTTCTGTCCCAAGAATTTCATTTTTTTATATTTTTAATATTTTTTTGTCAATTTAAATTAAGTGGTAAATTTTGTTAAGATATGATCTATTATTTATAATTATATTTTGATTAATATGACTACATAATCTTAAGTTATGAATATGATGATTATCGTAAATTATTTTAAGTAAAATTTTGATTTTATTTTAAAAGGTTAAAAAAAATTATTTTATATCTATTTTAGATTCAACCTCTCTTTTACCTATAAAAAAATCTATTGAAATTAGTACACAATTTAAACTTAACAAGTGAATCTATGATTGATATATATAAAAAAGATATTCTGACAAAAAATATTAATGATAAGATCACATATTTAATTAAAATTTAATTTCATGTTGATATTTTGTATACATAAATTAATTTAAATCTTTAATTGAAAGTCAATTTAAAATTTAAATAATATTTAAAATATGAAATCACAATTTATTGTTAAAAATATTAACAAAGTATATTAAATTAAAATTTAAAGTAAATTGATTTTAAGTCTTATAATCTCTAGCCTGTGTCAACCATACTACAGAAGAGAGTAATTGTTTGTTCACTTTGGACCTTGGTCAACAAGATGATTACTTTGATAAAAATTATTTCAAAGTTCAGTCAAATTAATCTTTCACACTTTAACCACAACAAAAATTATGAGTGACACTCATCAAACAAGAGTATAAACTGATAAAATTATGTGATACCTTATGATGTGTACAAATATCAATTACATGTCTTATGGATGTTACGGTTCTTGATTCTGACCGGTACCTGTTGAGAACACTTTTACAAGCAAAGGAGAGGTATCCAAAGTCGTACGTCTAACCCCTCTTTCTCTATTTCAGCATTATCTTGGATTGAAGTGGAAGATTAATTTTGCCCAATGAAGGAACCATCACGTCTCGCATGTTAATTCGCACATAGTTAACAAAAGAGAACTTATAATTGTATAATAAAGAGATCAGATCGATAACAAAAGTATAAAATAAAATGACAGATTTTTAATCTGTAGTATTTTAAAATATAAAATACCAGAAATTTATGGTATTCTTAATCTTAAGTGTCGCAATTTTTAATCTGTAGTATTTTAAAAAATCATGTTGTTTATTTTCACAAATTAATTGATGCAACCAAGAAAGGTAAATATAAAAATAACATTGTAGAAAATATGGTATTGATAATATAATTCATGATTAAATGGAAGATTCATAATCTGTAGTATTTTCACTTTAATTCTTTGTCTTTTTGGTTTATGGCTAGTGTAGAAGAAAAAATATTTTCCATTGTTTTAATTCTTCTGATTGCAGACTGATCTTCACAGAAACAATGAGAAATTAGGCATTTCCATCAGAGCTTAGTCAGACACTACAAAAAGTCATATATTAATGAAAAATGTTAGGTAATAGGTATTATAAAATTTCGTTTATTAATATAATTTATGTTTAAGAAAAATTAAACGATATTAGAATAGACATTATGAGTATATAATTACAGTATGAAATAATATACTAACAATACGGTCTATCATTGGTATTTATGTTTTAATATATTTTTAATCTCTAAAAATTTGTATCTTTTTTCCTCAAAAAAATTTGTATCTTTTTTTTTGTTTTGATCCTTTAATATTTTATTTCTTTGTTTATATTCTTATTTTTTTTATTTTGGTCCTTGATGTAATACTCAACTTTATATCTCATTTTTAGAGAAATTCTTAGCTTTATAATAAAAATTTATTTATAAACTATTTTAAATATAAATAAGATAATCTAAATACACCAGATTTCAGAATGCAAGTTTCCCAAAAGTCCTATGGGGGAAGACGCGAAACTTCGCACCCTTAAATTATGAGGGTCCTTGTTGGTTGCGAAATGTTGTCCTAATCAAATTAGCTCATCTACTAATAAAGCTTTCTTCACTGAAAAGAGAAAATTAAAGGTACTGTGTTTGTTTAATAAGTTTTGGTACTTGTAGTTGTGGGTAAGAAACTATAATACTTTCCATCTAATATGCTTTCAATTCTAAGGCCCCATATCCATCCTCTTACGCTATTAGATGCTTTAGCTAACTATTAATTACCTTAAAAAATAAATGCAACAATTCTAATCTATGAAACAAGTTTTATTATAAATATCGCATTGTACAACTGTGTCGGTAGTAATGTCACTTGTTCATGTAAAAAAAAATGAAAAAACTGTTTGAAAATTGAGACGTTTAAATTTAAGTAACTTTTATATAAGAATAAGGCTTATTTACTGTCTCGAGCATAATATATGCAAGTATCAAGTTTCAATTTGTGTGAATTTGTGTGTATATATTATTTCGGTATATGAAAATACACCACAATAATTAAGAACTAAGATAATTTATAAATATCTTCATTCTTTAATTCATGGAGACAATTTTTAAGGATAAAATTGTGAGTCTCATGCTAATATCAAAATGCACAATATTTCATATAAGATTAGTCAATGACTCTATTGATGTAACAGACTTAAAATTAAAATATTGACTAAAAGAATAATCTAAACTACACAAAGTTAGTATTCCAAATATATCAAAATAGTCTTGCTTAAGCATCAAGGATAGAAGTAATTTATATATATATATATATATATATATATATATATATATATATATATATATATATATATATATATAAAATTTCCCTTTAAAAAAATTGTGAGACTTAAATCAACTTTAAAGAAAATAATACTTTAAATATGGTGACCCTAACAATGTGGTAAATTTGAGGTCCGAACATGTGTAAAGAGTATTTTAGTTAGATGCACTTTAAATATGTTTTAAGAAATTAAAATTATAGTTTATTAAATATTTTTTAAAAACATGTGAGTAATTATTAGTTACACATACATTCATGAAACATATTAAATAATAATTCTTCTCATGCCAAAAAAATTAAAATTATGAATATAAATCGTTAAATCATATTTAAGTGATTATATCATCATTTACTCTTAATCTTAATTTTTTTACAAAAACTTTTAATCCTAATCATTTAAATATAAGTCTGATTTATAGTTCTCATTTCTCACGTAATCTTGTTTTATATTCTTCCTATATATATCATCAATAATAATGTTATGACTTAAGATATTTTAAGCCACTATTATAATCAAATTCTTATAATAAAGTGACAGCTTGTATACGGTATAAATTTGAGTTTGTTTGTTTTATAGATTAAAAGTTGATTCCTCAAGATATAAAAAAGTTACAAGTTTTAAAAAATTATTCTCAGGTAGTAGATTATTAGAAAAGTTATAATTTTTATTTTTATTATACTTTTTCTACACTTTTATTTTCGGGATGAGGGATAAAAAATAATATTCTTTTGTGAAAAAGAGAATTTTTTTTCTAACATACCAATAAATACTATTTTTACTTATTTTTTATTTAAATTATTTTAAATTTTAAAGGTTTTTCCAGAAATATAATATTAAAATGTAACTAAATACATTTTAAATATATCCAAAAATAAGTCATATTATTCTTAAAAATGGGATTCCTAATAAAATACCTTAAAACAAAACATTCCTCTCTCTCTCTCTCTCTCTCTATATATATATATATATATATATATATATTATAAAAATAATAAATTAATAATAAGTCAAAATTAATTAAACCTTACATACGATAAATTAGTAGTAATTGCAACTTAAAGTCTACTTCTAGCAATCCGAATCCCCTATCTGCTAAGCTAGCGAGGAGCAATTAGAAGAAAGAAGCTAATTAAGGAATTTTATGACCATCAAATATAAATCAAGCGTCAATAAAATGAGAAATTATTTTATGGTTTTGGACCAGTATTAACTATAAACAATTTCTACGTAATACATAATCAAGTTTATTATTTATTAACTCTTTTTTAAATTGAAATTTTCAATTGTATATCACATATAAAATAGTTGGAATCATATATATATATATATATATATATATATATATATATATATATATATATATATATATATATATATATATATATATATAAACTTTTTTTCTCTAAACCATGGCACAACTGATAAATTAAAAGGTTAGATTCAGCGCCAAGAAAACCCATTCATCAAAAGTGAGCATCTAGCAGCTAGTAAGGAATATTATTGAATGAACAATTACTCCTAAAAGTTATTGTTTGAAAAAATCTTTAGTTTCCATCTAATTAATCATTAACATTAAAAAAGTACCATACAAAAAAACTGAAGAAAAGATCAATCAAACCATTATCTCTTTAAACTTACACAAAACAGCCACTTGCCATTCTCAAGCTCACTCAGCTTTTATACTTTTCAACTAAACCCCAACTTCAACCCCACACACACACATATATATCATGCATTACTTATCAAAGAATGAATAAGGAGCCAACTTTAAACCATGATGTTTACATGCATCCTCCTCCAACGTCTGAATTCAATGCCTGCACATGGCCTAGCTAGACATATGCGTGGCCTATCTTAGCTAGCTAGCAAAGAATCCATTGCCATGAAACAGTACTTTGTGTAAACACAAACAATCTATATAGACACAATCAATTAAAAGAAGAAAACATCAACTTAACTCCAGCATGGATCTTAGTATATATATGCTTTTTTAAGTGAAAAGAGTGAATCATGAAAATATTGGAATTAAATCAGAGTCATGTAACTTTTTAAAGTACTACAAGCACGCCTTGTGTGCATAATGATATTACCACGGCCTTCATTGGTTCTTTGGAACAATGAGGGGGCTCTTGTGAGAGGGAGATGGTTCAGACACGACAGAAGTGGTAATAACCTTGTGAGGAAACGCTTCTTTGCAAATCTCCTTGAAGGCCTTAACGATCACGTGGTGATGACACTGCGCATTCAGCTGAAGAAAGCATTGCAGAAGGTCTTGAAGGTCGTTCTCTGACTCGATCTCCTTCTCAAAGATCATTTGGAGCATGGAGTGCCTGAAATCATGATACGGATTCGAAGAGTCCTTCTCAATCGCCACGCTATTCACCAGGGGGCTTCGTTTGAGTACAACATTGTTGTTGTTGTCGTTGTTGTTGTTGTTGTTGTTGTGATCGTGAAATGTCTCGGATTCGGAGATTGTGGTGGAAGTGAACTCTTCTTCATCAACTTGCTCCGGGGAAGTGGTGGAAGAAGCCATGCTACTAAGGTTGTTGTTTTCCTTTTGGTGAATGTGTGTTGTTTTCGACTTTGGTGTTGGCTCGTGCACTTTAGAGGATTTTGTTTTGCTGCAACCACAGCTTCCGTTTGCTGTGAACACGGTTCTGAGAAGACTTTTCTTATTGGAAGACATTAACCTTATAAATTAGTTGACATACACAAATAGGTGTAGGAATATATAGAGTGGGAAAAACAGAGTAAACAGAGGAATCTGTTTTTGCTTTTCTTGAGGTATGAGAATGGACCAAAGTAGAAGTAAGTTCGATAGGCTAAGGTAAATGGGGGGTGTTGGTAGGATTTCTTTTCAAACTAACTTTGTGCTGAGTTTTGATAAACTGAGAGATACAAAGCGGATAAAATGGTCAATTAAATTAGTGTGCTTGGAGAGGAAGGTGGGATTGGGGATATATGGGAGTCTCTTTCGGAAATGTTTGGTGAAAAAATGGGTTGGAGTTTAAAAGGGGTTTTATGAAGCTATTTGACTTGACGTAGGAGTAAAAGTGATTAATCTTACGGGAGAAAAAAAAAATAGTTAAATTAGTCTATCATGACCACATTCTTCTTTTGGGTTTGTTTTCAAGATAAATTTCAAATGATTAAGTATTGAAAAATTAGTTATTATTTTATACTATTATCTAATTATAAATTATTATTTATAGTAAATTTATTCATTTTTTTAGTCATATCTATCATGTTTTTTTATTTATTTATTTTTTATTGATAAATATAAATTTATTAAAATGTTAATTTTGTTAGAAGAGGAAATTGAATCTGCCTTTTTTAATTTTTTCTTAATCATCCAACTCATTTTATATCTTTCATGTTTTTTGATTTATTAATAATGTTAATCCTTTTACACTAAAAATACATAAAAATTAAACTCTTAAATGTTCAATTAAATTTTGATATATTATTAATGCAAAAGATTTTTACTATATCAACTAATTAGAAGTTATGGTAGACATAATTCTTAAAGTAATTATAAAAGAATTAATATTTTCAAATACAATAAATGAAATTTTCAATAAAATTCTCTAATATTTCCAATAATGGCTATACTACATAGTTCTTGTACCAAAAAATACTAGGATAGTTCAATAAAACACAGAACTCTTAATTTTCAAATAGTAGTAATGCCGTCCTTATGTTATTGAATTTACAATAAACTTCATGAGTAATAAAAATACGGAAATTACCTTAAACTGAAAAGGAAGCCTCTTTTGTTAATAAAGTTGGCTTACAAGGAAACAAACTACTACTACTATTTTATAGACTTGTTTGAATCTTAAATTGCTTTTTCCTCCATCTACTTGCTTCTCCCAATATGTAGTTTTTTTGCCGCTCAAGTTTTGTCTCTATCTCTTGTCTAACATTGTGGAGCTTGAAAATATTCTAATAAATAGTTTAAATCATTTCAACCAAATATATGTAAAAGATAGTTTTATGTATTTATTTAGACAAAAATCTGCTGCTTTATTTCACAACAAACTGTTATTCAAAATTGCCATAACCGACTATGGCACCAGAAGTTTCATTCAAATAAATGATTTGGTATTAATTAATAATATCAGCCGCATTGATAGGATGATTAATTAAACCTTTTTTTGTTCAATGACACATTCTATCTTACGATAGCTTGAAGTTGTAGCACGGTAAAACAGAATAAAATGCCTTTTTGTGTCATTTATTCAGCCATTTGACACTTGGTGCTATAAATGTTAGCATACTAATTAGACGCTATATTATTTTGTGCCGGGTATAATTAAGATATTACAACACACTGAAATAACTAAGTGCTCCTTCAGGTCGTTTTATATTGCTAAAGACTTGAGTTGGATATTAAATTTACAAGATGATTACATGTTCTTCAACAACTATAATATAGAAACTATTTCTTCAACAATATATAGTAAGACTGGAAAAAATAATCCGTGAGTTTTCACGTGGACCTCCTTTCATCATTTGCTCTGTTTTTTTTTAGTGGAGAAATAATAGGTCTTGCCGTCTTGTCCATAACTCACTTTGAGTTTTGACATTGAAGTCCCACTAACTTGCTTCTTTATTAGATGCATGAACATTTTGTTAATTGATTATGCCATCAGGGCTAAAAATATTCCATCACGCGTTTATATGATGTTCATGTGTATGGAAGATTTACCACGTGGATGGAAACTGAATTTCTAATTGTAGGCCAATAAATTAATTGATTTGATACAAGGAGCGCATTGTGCTTGTTGGAAGATCAATTTGAACCATCTTAAGCTGTAGCAGTAGTACAAGGAACTTTATAAAACGAAGCTCTAACGCAATTATGACACCAACTTTCTGTTGCATTTTAAGCTTTACATTTAATCCTAGCAAACACAACCTTATAATATGGCATCATTTGCAATTCAAATTTCAGAACAAACACAATGAGGAATTTGAAACAACTTTTTAGCAGGAGATTTCCATTAATTAATTATCTCATTCTGAATGAAAGAAAGTTTAGTATAGTATTCAGATTTGATTTGAAATAGCCTCTCAACTCATTTTTATCACAAATTAGATCTCCTATGAAGTCTAATTTAAGATAAATTTCTCTAGATCAATAATCCCACGTTTGGAAATTCTAATGATGACATCAAGTGATAAACATATTTTAGTTTGAGCCCTTATCTATCTCAGTCAATTCCTAATTTGTTTTATACTATCCTATTAATTGAGCAAGTTGTTCTTTTGCAAAATTAACGAGGTAGCAATTTGATAATATAAACAATAAAATATAAATGCAAAGATAAAAAAAGCAAAGCGTAGAAGAATAGTTAGATCCTACAATCTTTGGAGAAATGGGTCTTGATTAATCCTGAAGTAGAAAAGATACTTTAGTTTCTCATGATCACTATAAGAGCACGAGAACAAGAGAACAAAAAAAGAGAGAAGTTATCATTACAAATTTAGTATAGTACAATACTCCTCTCTCATGAGAAGTATAAGTATTACACTATCATCACTTCTTAATTCAAAATACACTCCTTAGTCTATTTAACATGACACTGTTAAATTAAATTACACTTTCCTCTCCTTTGAGATTTGAGTATTACATTTCTCTTCCTTCTTATGTGTTAAAATAAACAATTTAGTTTATTTAGTATAACACTGCTAAAGAATATTCTTTTAAAAGATATCAAAATATATACTAAAATAATTTTAACTTGCGAAGTTATCATTACTAATTTAGTGTTCTAGCATTGCTCTTGTTTATGCATCAATAGTTATTGCTTCTCTAGTAAATGTTTTGGGAGTCACATATCTAGTCAAAATTGTTGTTAGTAGAATCTCGTAGTAGCAAAGTCAAGAGAATAGTTTAGTCATTAAATTATTTTTAACAAAAATAATTAAAATCAGAGTAAAGTGTAATATATTTGCATATGTGAGGAAATGGGAATGTATATTTTAACACGAGAGGAGAGTGCTGTAATATTTGCATCTCTCAAGGAATGAAAAAGTAAATGATATTTTGATAATACGGTTTTATTTTAACAAAAGCTAATGGGAACTCTAACGAAAAATTTAAAAATGGAGTAAATTAAATGATATATATTTGAATCTCTCAAGGGAAAAAGTGTACGTTTTAATCTAAAATTTAGTGCATAATTTGAAAAACTAAAATAATTGATGTTCATAATTTCAGAAATATTATTTTAATGCATTAATAATTACTTTTTTCCTAATCCTAAAAATTCTCTCAATATATTTATGGAAAAATTAGTATTTTGGTTATTTAACTTAGGTGACATATTGTTTTCTATTTTCTTCTTCAAAGAAAATAGAAAATAAAAGTGAAAATACGTTCCTTCAAATTTAGAAAACATTTTATTTAAAAATATTTTCAAAAATAAGTCCAAAATTAAAAATAACACATCAACATTTGCAATTTCTTTTTTAAGAATTAAAAACACGATGACATTAAAGTAATTTCTTCTCAATACATGTTTTATAAATCTTAAAAATAATAATATTTTCAGAAAATAAAAATAAAAAATAAAAACAGAAAATAAACACTCAAAAATTGTGTGTGGCCTTATTTTTTCTATTTATTCTTCTAACCTTTTTTTTTCCTTTGGTTATCTATATTTCTGTTTATTTTCAATTTAGTCTAGTTTATCAATTATGACAATTTTTAGTGTAAAAAAACGTCTACTATGGTTGTTTCTTTCCATCATAATAGATAGATTAATCGTCACAAATGATAAATTGTGCTAAATTAAAGCAAATAAAAAGATAGATGACTAAAAAAAATAAAAAACGTTAGACCATCAAGGCCAAAAACATAAAAATAAAATACTAATTTTTCTTATAATCATATTTCCTAAAATAAAAATAATTTTTTTAGATATAAATGATAGTAAAAATTATAAAATGGTTAAATTTTAAAAAATTGTAATTGATAAAATATTAAAAAATAAGATTTAAATATATTTTTACATTGTAATTTATTTTTTTTTATTTTTTATCCTTACAAAATTATTCTTTTATTTTTATTCTTTTCAAATTATGTTTGTTTTTTATCCTTATAACATTTTAAATAACATTATAAGGAAAAAAATAAAATAAATATAATTTATAAGGACTAAAGATAAAAATTATAATTTTATAAGGATGAAAAATAAAAAAAAAAATACAAAAATTAAAAAGATATTTAAGTCAAAATATAAAATTAAAATTTATTATAGGTATAAAGAAATTTGTTAAATTTCACTCATTTTTTAAAATGAGAATTCCAACAAGTTACACTTTAACTATATTTAAAAAAAAAGGATTATAACTTGTTAAGATAATAAGTTTGTACATAAAAAAATCCCATTTATTAAAAATATGTTAATAAGCTACACTTCAATTATATTTAAAAGAATCAAATCATAGTTTACTAAGATACCTTTTAAAACCAGATAAAAAAAAAGATACTTTAACAAAAAGAAAATATACATCAATAAATCCCGCTTATAAATATTAAGAACTTATTTAAATCCATGAAAAAAAATAAGGTGCACAGATTGGAGAAAGATGAGACGAGTGAAGTAATTGTGCTAGTATTGCTTGCTACGTGTTCTTCACTTCCAATGACCATAACTCTCTTGTTGGGCTTTTTTTGGAAAGCCCATTGCAATGGAACAGAGAGAATAGTTTTGGCACTGAGTTCGTGACATCCTCAGCAGACAACCGTGTAGACGTGTAGTGTGGACAAAACAAGTAATTATAAACTGATATTTTGTCCTATCATTATCGTTTACTATCTTCTTTCCCATATAACACTTTTTTGTGTCTCAGATTTTCCACTTTGTTCTGCTTTCAATTTTGATCATCACACAACAAATTCTTTAGTGCTCGGTACAAGATTCGTGAGGGGCCAGCAATGACCACATCTCTTCTACTCCCATCTCCTTCTTGTGCTGCTATACTGAGCAAAGGGACTAATAGAATTTGCACTCGTGCTTCATTTCACTCACTTAAATCCCATGTGAAGAAGGGATTCAGAGTGAGAGCTCTTAAAGAAAAAACAGAGGAAATTGAAAGTCCTTCACAGCCATCTTCACCTGAGGAAGTTACAAAGAAGTATGGCCTTGAAGCTGGTCTTTGGCAGGTGCCCATTTCTTTTTTTCTCGTCTATGTTTGGCTTAACTAGAGAATAAGGTTGTTCAAAGATTCCGATTTTATAAATCAAAGGTTTCTTGCTTTTGGGGTGTTTCATTTTTGTGTGTAATTGTTGATAAGCTACCGCTACCTCGTTTTTCTTGGCTTGAATGCAAAGTGTGTATTGGTTCCCTGTTCCCACTCTGATAAATATGTTGCGAAAAAGAAGCACAATTTGGATTGACCTTAGTGAAAGTCAAAAGTATAATCGAAGGATATGCCAAGATATGATTTTGTTGCTGAAATTTTCCAATAAAGAAAGCAAAATGACTAGTTTTGCTTGTCAAATTGAATTCGAGTCGCTTCCTTGATGCAGATAATGTCGCGTTTACTACAATAGATGTGCCACTTGATCGAAGTTTTGTTTTTTAAGTCATAGCCTACTAAGCTTCTGCTTATGTGTTTATACCTGAATTGTAGATTTTCTTTCCATTCCTTACTTTGGCCTCGTTTTTTTTTCCTACTTTTGGGGAGCAAAACCAAATGATGGGTTGTGGGTGAAATTTTGTCTTTAAGGAATGTTAAGTAATGACTAATGAATCAATATTCAGTACCTCTTTTTTGTATCTAAAATGAAAATTATGGTCTTTTGCAGATTTTCAGCTCAAAAGAGGAAGGAAAGGATAATTCTCAACAGAAATCAAAGGGTGATCAAGCCAAGGAATTGCTAGCAAAATATGGTGGAGCATACTTAGCCACCTCCATTACTCTGTCATTAATCTCTTTCGCACTGTGTTATGCATTAATTAGCGCTGGAATTGATGTCCAAGCTTTACTGCAGAAGGTGCAACACTAAAACTAAACCTAATGTAGATTGCAATTTAATTTAAAACAAAGCAATTGCTTCGGGTTAATAAATTGCGTGTTTATCTTCAGGTTGGAATCTCAACTGATGCGACTGGCGAAAAAGTTGGTACCTTTGCTTTGGCATATGCTGCACATAAAGCTGCATCTCCAATTAGGTTTCCACCCACAGTAGCTCTTACCCCAATAGTAGCTGGTTGGATTGGAAAAAAAGTTGAGAAAGATAAGTAGCTTGTAGTGGTTTCCACCCACAGTAGCTCTTACCCCTTCTAATATGCTTCTCTATATAGTATTTTCAAATCAACATTTATTTTCCACACTTTTGGTCATGTACATCCTTATTATTACTTTACCATAATGAAAATGATGTTTAATAATGAACCGTCTATTCGCCAAGTGTACGCCACAAACTTTGCTATAATTCGCTTGCATGATTGCATCCTCCATTTTACCAGCATTGCAATAGGGCTCACTAGTAAGTCACTTAGACTGGAATATCGAGGCAGGAACAGAGACGCGAGAAGGTAATTAACTAGTCACAGATGAAATGTCATTTCACCAACTGTGTGCTTAATTGCAAGCTTATTGAAATGGACGAACAGTTACAGGTGATAACATTGCCTGGGAGCATTCCGAAGTGTTTTTTATTGCTTGGTAAACATAAGAGATCGAGCTAAGTACACTAGAAAGCCAAGACTAGGGTTATGTAATATACAAAGATGGTTCAGCAAAGCAGCGAGATTTTTTTCTTGAACTAAGGTCGCTTAGGTTATGTAATATTTACTGTACAATGAGCCAGTTGATTGGCCACTCAGTTAGCTCCTAGATCGAACTTCTTGGAGAAACATGAGAAAGCATCTTCATGGAACCTTCAATCCAACCTCCAGGACTATGTAGAGAGGATACAAAAGGGAGATGGCTAGATGTCATAGGTTCTCAGAAGGAAGAGGAACACCACGTTCACTATTATATTCACAATGCATCCTTTGGAAGCTTCAACCTCCAGTAGGTTTAGATGCAGAAGACACTTCACCTACATTTGAAGGATGACTTGGCGTTGTAGTGTTCTCGTCAGTCATACAATAATCTTCTTGAAGTGGTTCCAGTTCATTCCATTCAACTCCAGCTGTAAATGTAACAAGGAAGTTTAAGAACATCAAGCCTAGATTCCTATTTTTTTTAAAAAAATTAAAAAAAAATGACACTTCCAAACCCCTCCCTCCTTGTGTGTGTGAGATAGAGTGCATGATATATTTAAAGAATGAAATGGATGTCAAGGAGTTTAGAGAGAATACGTTCTGTTCTCCACATGTCAGTTATGCTAACATCAGCATCTGATAAAAGCCAGTAATCAGCTTCACTCTGGGAAGAGAAAGAAATGTTTCACATAAGCTCCAACACTGGCACTTTTAGTTCGTTGATCAGAAACTATACTGACTTATGCTTACAAGTTACAACAACAAGAAAATGCAAAAATTTATATTGATCTGTGGTACAAATTTGAAAGATAACCCACTACAGCTTGAGACTTTGTTGGCATAGTCCATAAGATACACTCTTCCCTCACAATTTATGATAGATGAATTATCGCATTAGAATCATAATACATAAAACAAATGTCTCACAGACTGAGATGATACTTACAGCAACATCTGAAGGAACAATCTTCATGATCCCACTCACGAAATCCTGGGAGGGAGTAAAATCTGAACTAGGTCCAGGAGCTGCTTGTCCCTGCACTTCTATGTGCTTCCCTCTATCCTCTGGGACCACTGTTGATTGTTGTTTGGTAACATCTGGACTTGATGGAAGTTTGGGTGCAACATCAGCACCATTAATCTCTTCAAACTTTTCTTCAAATTGACTAAAATGGCAGAGAGAGAAAAGGAGAGGTCAGGAATCCTGAATTTATGACATGCTGCAATTGTGAAGCCATTGCAATTATAAACCCTTGAGGTAAATGATTTTAGAACCATAAAAAAATACCTAACAAGGTAAAGATCTATTGGGCCCATTGTGCTTCTGAGGACTATCCTGTATCTCCTCTGCAGATAATCAACGGCCTAATAGAAAAAGGGGGGATTTTCATTTACATAGATGCACATGATATTTACTATTTAACTTCTACTTAACTTTTCATGCCCTCTCAAATTACCTCGTCGGG
Organism: Glycine max; assembly: GCF_000004515.6. Classification (NCBI taxonomy): domain Eukaryota; kingdom Viridiplantae; phylum Streptophyta; class Magnoliopsida; order Fabales; family Fabaceae; genus Glycine; species Glycine max. The sequence goes on from NC_038248.2 coordinate 7,622,044, forward strand.
ATCAGGGACCTCCAAAGTGGTTCCATGAGGAGCTTTAATGGCTATCAAGGTTTCATTCTGGCAGGGTAAAGACAAAGGGTTCAGTAAACATCCCAAAAAAAAAATATAGTGATGCAAAGAACATAGACGAAGAAACTCACCTGGAAGCAGGGCAAATTCTTTATATCTTCCTCAGTAACAAAAAGCAACCTATGAAGGTGGAGATAGATTAAAGAAAAACACATCAAATATAGTTATGCAAAAAAAAAAAAAGACGCCAAATAACACAAAGACGGAGAAAGGCAAAATAAATGTTACTTGTCATTATTTTCATCTTCACTAAGATCCCGCAGTCTTTCTTGCATCTCCCTGCAATAATTAAAAAACTTAAGTAGTTTAGATAAAAATAAAAAAAGATGAAATAATTCAATAAAGATGAATAACCTAAGGCTTGGCAACCAAACCTTATTTGTTCGTCTAACTGGCGCTCCTTCATCGTTAAATTTTCAACTTCTGCCTGTAGATGAGAAACAAAAAGAAATCAAATGCCAACGAAATTTCAGGAATTAATATTATCATGGAAGTATAATATATAAGATAAATTATATAAACATAAATTCAATCCCAATACCCATTGCAAAGCAAATTACTGAAATTCAAGTCAGAAGGTCTGTAGTTTATTTCAATCAATAAAATGCTTTACAAGCTGTCTCACATAAAAATGATTTGACAACAAGCCTCAGCATGAAAATAGGAAGTTTCTTGACAGGAAATCATAAATTGAATATAACATCAGGCTTCATATCTTCCAAAGAAACCATTTCCATGTTAATTCCAACCAGAAAACTGAATCATTCCTAACCTGTAAACTGGCAAAACTATCATCAGCCTCACCCGGTCTTGAAACATCTAGTCCCCTGACCAATCATCAAAGGAGTCAGTAAAAGAGTTTCAAACTATCAATACCTCGGAAAACAAATATGACAAGGACAGATGTATAGAAATTCCTACTTCCATTGAATTCGATTTTTAAGTTTCTTTTCTATAAGGCCAATCCCTTCAAGAACATTTGTTATATCATATATCCTCCTCTTTTGCACCTGCGGATACCGAAAAGAAAATAATAAAACTTTACAGCATGGAATCATTTGAGCAGATGAAATTATATTAACCTCTAATGTGTCAGCAGCTTTATTCAGATCAAGGATACCATCCTCAGCTTGTTTGATCAAATTGATGAACTTCTTTGTCAACAGCCCTATTTTTTTATGAAAATGATAAGTACAATAATTAAAAAACATATAGAAGCTTCATTTTGTCAGTAAAACTAAAACATAAAACAAAAGGCAAATTACACTTTATCCACCATTAGTTTCACCATTTTCAGATAAACCCACCTGACTATTTTGTACCTGAACCCTCCTCAACTTTAGTTTAACTTGAAATCATTAGCTACAGTTAACTTCAATGGCAATTTAACATTTGCTCAACCTATACGTCTAGGGAATGATTGGTTGGTTTGATTAAAAAACCTGAGCCAAACTGTAATTAAAACTAACTTTTTCATTTGGTTAACCAGTTCATCAACATAATCATTGATGCTGCGCAGATGCATGTTGACGGGTGTGCAGGGTATCAATTGTGCTACCTTTCTACACAAAAAATGGATAGTGGTGACTGTTCGGACCTGTGCATCCACCATTGGCAGTGAAAAACATAATAAAAGAGTGGGCTGGCAGCACTGGATCTGCCTCAGACATCAGATCCTTGACACTAACAGCACCAGTTCTTCTTTAGATTAGCCACAAGTTGAACAATTTAGGATGCCCTTCAATATGGAGGATAGAAGTGACAGATGGTAGTAGAGCAGGTTGTATCTCCGTGGTAGTGGCAGAGGAATAATGTGCTTTAGGAGGTTTCGGCAAAGTAGAGTATTAGAAATTTGATTTGCTAGTTAAATACAGTTAACGGAATCGAACTTGAGAGTGGTTGTACAAACTGCTTTTAAGATAGAAACCAGTTTAGTAGTTACTAGAATGCTATTACAATTTGGTTAGTCTTGGTCTGGTTCGGTTAAGTCTGCAATTCAGTTTGGTGTTTAGTGGTTCTATGCCCACCCTTATGCACCTCCAAAAGTTAGTTTTTTTTGGAGGATAAAGAATTAACAATAACTTTAGAGGGGTAGGTTGTGAAAATATTATACCACGACAAGATAGTGTGTAACATAAACAACCCATATAAATGTTATTTGAAAAGTTAATATTTTCAACTTAAACCAAAGTTTTCTACTCGTATATATATAAACTACAAGTTAAGAGGGGTTAGCATGCACAAAAAGGTTGGGGCTGTTAATTGAAAAGGGATGAAACCAGAAGGGGTCAAAGTGTAATTTACACCATAAAGAATTGAATAACAATAAAACCCTGGTGATCGACAATGAACTATCAAAAGCTATAATACCTAAAGAGCTGTCATAACGACATGGACCAGCAGGAGTGAGATTACTTCCTGCAGGAGAACCTGCCAAGTTTACAGAAAAAATAAGTATCTGAATATTTTGCACACTAAAATTGACAGGTAAAGAAATGATTGAGTATGTTAGTTGACAGCCAACCAAAATATTCTTTTACCAGAAATTTCTTCAGATATTTACAAAAAATAAAAATCTATAAACTTATTATACAAAGTTTGGAAGATGATATTAACCAATGTTTGAGCCTGGGGTCTGAGTTCCAACTCTGTTGCCTTTTGTCAGCCTAGAGGATTTGCCTCCCTTTCCCGTCTTTCCTGATACAGGTGTCTGAAAAGGACTATTAGCTGCTTCAGTGAATCCAGCAGTCATCCTATCACCAGAATCAGCTTCAAAATCAGCCACTTCACTCTTCCGCTTCAGTAGCTGAAATGTGAAAATATAATCATTGCTATCCATAGAAATGATAATAAACAAAAGAAATTAGAATGGTAAGAAATACATTTTCACAAATAAATCACATACCATAATCATCTGACCATAATGTACAATCTATATTTAGGTCCAAAGCATTGCAAGAAGATAATTGTAAAGCATTATTTACTTTGTAAAGATACCAATATAGTTTTTAAAAGAGAAAGTATAAAAAAGGAAGTATTTCACTGTATTTATAACAATCGGCAGGTCAATCCATCACAAGACTATGCATAATTAATTTTTTCACAGGATCACTTATTGTGAAACCCTCGGAAGCCCCAAACACAAAAGGGTAGGCATGACACATGCAGAAATATGGTCAACTGCTTTCATCTGACAGTATGAAAGGCACCCCAAAGAAATGCATCATGGCCAAATTCAGAATTCCTAACCGATGAACATATGGATGGAGCAACTCATTAGTGGTCAAATACCCAATAACATTTGCAGGTCTCTGCTTTAATCTTAGGTTGAGTAAAATGATTCAACTAAAAAATAACCAGGCCAAAAGAAAAAATGTGCATATAAACTCAATGGGGCCTTCCATAAGCACTTCAAAGCAGCTAATACAACCCTCCCACTTGCTCCTTTCCTCCTGAAACTGACCAATTTACAATCACAACATGAACTCAACTTCTGGATAACCAACAAGCACATCCTCTCAAGTTCCTCATTGCTCTAGTACCAAACCCAAAAAAGTTCATATTACTAAAGAGACTAAGCAGAAGAAACAATTAATTTCATTCCCTACACACACACACACACGCATATATATATATATATATATATATCCTCTCACAATCTCCAGTACCAGTTATTAAACCCCAAGTTACAATTTAGCTCCAATAAACTAATTTATCAACTAATTCAAACAAATTAACAACTCAGCAACTAATTAAACCCTTCAATTGAGTAGATCTCTAGTTCTCCACAACCTACTCGAGCAACGAACACTAAACCACAAAACCCACTCCAACAACTCAACAGCGACCAAAAAAACACAAAAAACAAAAACAAAAAGACCGAAAATTTTCAGAGAATAAAAACGAAACTAACGGGAGTCTTGACGACGATGGCTTCGGCGGCGTCATGGCGGTGATAGTCTCCGGCGGCGACGAAGGGAGGCTTCATGGAGGAGAAGGGGAGTTGGCGTTTCATGGAGTGCATGATCTGGTCCGGCGGGTTAGCGGCGGGGGGAGCGCGCGAGGCCGACATCCCCGGGCGGCGATCGGCGGCGGAGGGGTTAGGGGGCGGGAATTAGGGGGAATCGGAAGAGGGAATGAGAGAGATCTGAGCGTTTGGCGAGTGAGAAAATGAAAAAAGCGGGAGAGAAAGAGAGCAGAAAACGAGAGAGAGCAGAGAAGAGGCAGAAGAAGGAGGGAATTTGGTTCGGATATAGATGTGGAGGGAAGCACTTACAATAATTCCCAAATAAATAAATTTATATACTCTCACAACAAGAAAAGAAAAAATGGACCATTTGTCTGTTACAACTCACAACACAAGTGCAAGACACTACATGCACGAGTTTTCATTTTAATAAATAAATATAGATATATTATTAAATTAAAGTTAGCATATATATCAATGCAAAATAAACTAATAATAAAAATTATTATAATATAGTTATATTTTTAACACGATAAAAATCTAAAGATACAAAACATGATATATATATATATATATATATAGACATCCTCATATGGTTGTCTTTAGTCCGATGAATCAAATATAATTTTTTTATTAAATAAATCATCTTCACTTGTGAATATAAAATAATTTTATATTACTTGTCAATTCTATGAGTTTATATTTTCACGAGTTTAAAGTAAAAGAAAAGAAAAAGAATAAATAAAAAATAAAAAATATATTATTAATTACAATAATCAGTTTTGATAAATGGAAAGTTGAAAAAAGAATATAGATTAAATTAAAAAATCATTTACATTATGGAAAAATGAAATTATGAAATGGAGTTAAAAGAAATAAAATGAGTAAAAAAATAGATACTGGAATGGATATTGTCATTATTATTGTGCCTGCCTGATTGCATTTCTTTCAGTGAAATGAAATAGAATCAGAAAAAATAATCTGTAACATTTTTTATCGGCAAATTAAGTTGTAACATAATCTTATTTTAAAAATAAATTAAAATTAAAAATTATATATAGTTATTGTATAAGAACAAAGGAGAGAGAATGTGTCCCGTTATATATAGTTTAAAAGATAAAATGAGTCAGAAGTACAGTACAAATGGATATTATTTTTTACCTATTATTATCATTTATGAGTGTTATTTTTTCGGAGTTAAATTTTTATGTAATGTTAATGTAAAATTTACATAGTTAATTAATTAAAATTTACTCTAGAAATAAATATTTACAAAAAAAAAATCAATAATCTTAATATAGATAACATTCTATGACTAAAAGGAGCATAAAAAACATTAACACTATGAGCCTATTTTAAATAAATTGTATTTTTTTTGTCTTGATTTTCTGAATTAGAAAAAAAAAAAAAGGCTTTTCCTTAAACCGCTTCTAGCCGGTTAGGGTTCGGCGCGAATCACATGTGCAATACTCCTTCAAACTTCGCTTCCACTTCCCAACGTAACCACCACTTACTCTAATTGAACTAGATTAATTCTTTATTAAGGAGGCAATTTTAAATACGAAGCTTGTGTTAGATGACGAATAATTTAAGTGATGATTAAGTGATAGACTTAATTGAATTGTTGTGTTGACTTTTTCAATTAAGTAAAGAATGATTAAGGATTGCATTCTATCTAATCTTATTTCATATAGTGGACAAATTGTGAGAAATAGTTTTTTTTTTATAAGATGAGAATTAGTTTTTTTTTATTAGATGAGAATTAGTTCTTTAAACTTAAAGATCACTATTACTATGCAGAAGAGGCTTATTTCAAGGAAGTTAATTTATGTATGATTATTTGTTTTATTCTATTAATTAAAAAGAAAATAAAGACGGTTAAAATTGGCAATTGCACGCCTTGTATTAATTTACAGTTTGGTTTACGTTGGCACAAATCATTAAGAAATGGTCCTTTTTATTAAAGAAGAAATGGTCTTATCTTCCATTAAATTAGTGATAAATCCCATTTTCTTTCCTAAACTTGTTTAATTGTTCTGGCCACGCAAGCCTTGACCACTACCAATGCAGTGATGCTTACCATTTTAATTAGTTCTGTTAATCCTCTTGGACTGGGCTTTTCCTCTTATCATTCATTTGATTCACACCAATGGCCAAAACTACTACACTTTCTTTTTTATAAGTACTCCCTTCCTTCTCAAAATAATTATCGGATTGTATTGTATTAAATTAAGAAAAAGTAATAAATATATATAAAAAATAATTTTATAAAATTTACTTTACATCACTATTAATTTATTTTTAGATTTTGATTTTATAATTCATCATTAATATATAAGAGATATAAATAGAAAAAAAATTGTTATATTGAAAAATTAAAATAACAATTATTTTGGAAAAAAAATATTTTTTATACAATTATAATGATATAAGAGTAATTGAATTTTAAATTTTGGCTAGTTCTTTTGAAATTTTCTTGATTTTAGCCATTGTGGTTTGGATTCTATGCAATAAAATTGAATATATAATATGATAATTTTCTGTAAATTCATAAATGCACATGTATATTAGTGTGCTAGTTATTTTTATCAATTCTCACAAGAGAATGAATGAATTTATGTCATTGATTTATGACATTATTTTTTAATTACAAAAATTGTAAAACAATTAAGGATATTTTAATAAAACTAATAATTTATACAAGAAATGATTAAAAAGAATGTTATTAAAAGGGCAAACAAATTTTTTTTAAAATGTTATTATAAATAAAGATGGAAATAATACTACTAAATAGCAGCGTAGTACAAGCCCTGGTCCAACTATTTGTTTTTTTGGAAAAAGTTGCAATACCCAACTTTTCTTTCCCATAACCAAAAGATAAATCAAAATAGCAAATCCACCTAATAATGTAATATTGAGAAATAGTCAAGATGCTAGCGTGGCTTAAGACAAAATGAAGAAAGCATAATTACACCCATAAACAACATGAAGTAGGCATAAAAGCAGCACAAGTTGACCTTATCACCTTGCACAGGCTTACTGATGTTAAAAGAGCTCATGAACATGACATACAAAAATTAGTACATATCCTACTATGTTGTACCATGAAATAGTCATCTGCAACTATACTATACCAAACCCAAAACTAATACACAATGCTATTAGGTAAAAAATCAACATCTCTCATTTCCTTTCCTCTATTTCATTTAGCAAAAAACAAAGTATACCAATATACCGTTAACCATTAAATATTTTCCAAACCAAAAAGAATATTCTTCAGCCACTACAACATCAAGCTCCATTTAGTAGATAACATTTTACCAACGATCTTGATCTTTCACTTGATAAGCTTTTCCACCACTCCATTGAGGCCGCAATGAACTGTTACTAGATGCACCCCTACCTTGTCCTCGACCAAAATTAGGCACAGTCACATATTGTGACCCTTGATGATTAGGAGCAGTTTTGGACTGATTCATGTAACCATTATTATACTGTGAGCCTTGATGATAAGGAGCATTTCTTGGCTGATTAATGTAACCATTATTAGATGGTGAGCCTTGATGATAAGGAGCATTTCTTGACTGATTCATGTGACCCTTGTTATGTGGTCGAAACAGAGAACTGCCACCACCAGGCCTCAGAAAATGATTATTAGACTCTGATATTCTGAGTTGTCTAAAGTTGTCCACAAAGTGCTGTGGTTTTGTGTTGTTTGGCACACTCTCACTTGCCATTGCATCAATTCTTTTCCCTCTACCCGAACCCCATCCGACACCAGCACCTTGGAAAGTGAATAAAGGTGTGTTTGATGAAAAGATTCTTGTATGTTGGCTAATTGCATTTGAGGCAAACCTTGAAGTATTGCTTGTGTTTTCACTCCTCCAATTGTCTTGATTTTGCACCCTGAATTATCAAGTTGGTCAATTAAATGCATGTTTGGAAACCATTGAGAAGTAAGAAATCATGTCACGGACGTGGAAGTTATAACTATTAGCTTTTCAGTGATAGTGAAACATGAAAAAACACATTTGGGAAGTAGAACCAAACATGCTATAAGGTTTTATAGGAAACTGAAAGAAGCTTCCAACAACATCCCCTAAAGTAAAAGGAAGGATTAGGAAGAGTACCTCTCAAAACGACTATAATATTTCTGACGTTCATGCCAGAGTTCTGTTTCCATAATGTCACTTTCAAAGATTGTCTACAAAAATTTTGGAATGATTTTCAGGAACGAACTATGTTACATAAAGTTATTATATAGTGTTCTTGATCATAAAGTTGTTTAAAGAAGCAATTGAGTTTTTTTACCTTCTCTGGAAGCTTCACATCCGATAGTAAACCAGGAATATGATTACTACCAGCAGGAAGCTCGTAATAGACACATCTGAAACATTAACCCCAATATCAAAATTATAGGAAGTTGTTTGAAGCTGAATGCTAATAATGAAAATCAAAGGTATATTTCTATTTTCTAATAGCATACAAGACACTATCTTCTTTTTTGTTGTCACTAATGTCCAAGCAAGGCTTCTCAACGAACTCGTCACAAAGACTTAGGATACCCCCAATGCCGTCACTGCTAAAAAGTATAAGAACACAAAACAAAGGAAAGATTGAACTGTGTTATTTCCAACACAAAAGTACAAGCAAGGCTGCCATCAAAATTTATTATTCAAAAATACTAACAACAAATTTTCTAACACATTCTTTTAAAATTTATCATTGAAATGGATGAAATTTATTGAAAATGATAATTCTGTAAGTCCCACTTTTTAACCACCAATGATTTTATAATTTTCAATAAATTTTAAACTAATAATAAAGAATCTTAATGAAAAACATGTTAGAGAGTGTATTGTTAACCACAACAATCAATCACTATACACCAACCTCATTCTTGTTTCTAATTTGCAAGGCAGGTTTGTGTCTAGAGAAAGAGAGCCAAATTTCTCTGCTAATTTGCTAGCGCTTCTAACTAACAAGCTATCAGCTTTGACTGAATTTCTTATGGCCTCATTTTCCTGTAAAACGCAATAGGAGATTTAGAGGACATTAAGAAAGCATTGCCAATTTAGTATTAAAAACATTTGTGTGTTTTGCCGTGGTACAATGCTAGTAATTCATACAGATAATTCATTTTTGAGTTCTCTGGTTTCAGCCACAAGCCGTTTATCATCAATCCATGAAAGTATGCAGATTCCCTAGATGAAAGACACACAGCATTTGTTACCATCAATATATAGTATTTTGCATGAACAAAAAAAAAATACTACAAGGGTGTAGAGTGAGATAACCTGCCACATGAAGCGCTTTCCTTCCGTGTCAACTTCAAAATCTACAAAACAAAAATAGAATAAGAACTAGAAAAGAAACACAGAGAACAAAAAATGGAATAAAAGACTTCAAACAAGATAAGCCAGCTTACCTTGAGGATAAAAGTCAAATATTCTAGACTGCTCATCTAGCATCAATTGCGAATAGGCTTTTGGAAGTGCATGAGAACTACACAGGAGTAAAATCAGTTAATTTTATCACGGTAAAAGAAATCTAAATTAAATTCAAAATTTATGGTATAGAATGAGTTTGGCATTTAAAAAGAGGAGAACATAAGAAAGTTACCTTGCCGGGGGAAGAACACTTAAAAGTTGATCAAGTGGTAAAAATGGGACACCTTTTTCAAATTTTACTCTCACCTGACCCATGCCCTTTAAGTCCGAAGCAAATGGACCATAGTGAAATGGATAAAACCTGTACATTGCAGTATTCATTTATCATTTTCGGATTTTCCATACTTATATAATGAAATACACATGAAATCAAGTTAGATATTAAACCATATTGGCTTACCATGTCCACGAAGCAACTGATGAAAAATAGTATTGGAGAACCCACACCAAACCTTCCGTGTACTTCTGGACCTCCAATTAAATTGCAATCTAACACCACCACCATTGAAAGTTGACTAGCAAAAGATACTCTGCTAGTGCATGCCTAATGAGAAGGGAAAAAAACAAAACCAAACAAGACAGCAGCAGGCAAAGTAGTGGGAAGAAACACATACTATTTCTTTTCTTTTGCACTCAATGTCAGTAGGTCCCTCTACAGAAAACTTTGCTTTAAAATATCTTTCTTTGAAACCAGGTGTTCCCAATTTTATCTGAAATGAATGACAACAGCACTTACTAATCTTGTATCAAATTTAAAAATAAGCACGCCTCATATCCAATGATCAGAGGGAAAAGTCAAATTAAAAAAAAAAAATCAACCAAGAATTATAAAAATCCTTTGGGACAAAAATATACGAGTTTAATCATCTTCATGTGGAGTTCTGGTGAAATCAATAATAAATCATCTTAGATGTGACTTTTAAAGTAATTATTATAAAAGTTAACTTTCTATACATAACAATATGTAATTAGATGATAATATAAAAAACTTATATACTGTTTTTTTTTTTTGGAAAGCAAAAAAGCTTATATACTGTGAGTATAGTATAATTAAATTCGTAGAATATACCTTGTCTATTAGGAAATCCCCGCTCTTAAACAAGTCACATTTCTCTCTAATACATCTCTTCAATTCATTTTTTAAATCCTTTGTGTTCTGCTCAATCTGATAATGAGGAACAGAAGATTATCAACAATTCAGCAACATTAAACACCATCAATACATGTTTGTGTAAAAACTCATCAATCAAAGGTGTCAACAAAAATAAATAAATGAAGACCAACTCCTGATTGACAAAACATCAACTTACTTCAGCATGTGTAGCTGAGACATTGTTGACCAAAACAGACAAAGTTTTTGAATCTGGTGCCTTCTTAATCAGAAGAGTACAATCAGAAGTATTTTCATCATCAAGATCGGAGTAACATGCTGCATTCACTTCTTCCCGCTTCTGGATGGAAATCAGGGAAACCAATGAATCCAATACTTTAAAATTTGAATGCATATGTACATTTTTCAAATATAATTCTACTTACAGCATCCTCATTATCTCTAATAAGCCTTCGCAGATATCTTTCTCGTGTTTCGGATCTTTTCTTAAAGATTTTCTCTTCATATGCACCAACAGCAAGTATAAATTTTTCAACTCTAGATAACTTCAAAAAAGCAGCATGTTCCTCCCCAATCTGCTTTCATATCATAGACACAAGCATTGCTCATAAAATAGATTTCAAACTAGTGGAATATAGGAGAGGAAAAAGAAAAGAATATAAAAAAAAAAAAGGAAAAAGGAATTAGACAGTAACAGTGTTACCCTGCTCATGTCCACAAGATATCCTCCAAGTTTATTGAATTCTTTCTTGTAAACATTCATTAGCAAATCAATAGCCCCCTGACAAAATTGAGCCAAACAAATAACAAAAGCTTAACACGCATTTATATTTTATATTCACCATATCTAACAAAGAATTTCCTAATAACCTCGTGAATTTCCAAAGTTGGCATGTGGGGCAGAAAATCATTTCCAGCGAAAAAGCAAATGAAGATGAAATCATCAATTATCCTCTCAAACTCAACGCTGCAATTCTTAGGAGGATCTTCTATCTGTTGAGTACAAGTGTGTACAAGTGTGAGGTAAAGTCCCACATCGGGTAAAAGTGGAAAAGTTGAGCACCATATAAGTGAGGAGAAAACCCATAAACCTGAGTCTTAAGGTTTTGGGTTAGAGTGTGGTGTCAGGTCTCCTTATTGTTTAAGTCCTTATGGTGAATTTTTGTTTTCTTTCCTACAAAATATTTTTCTTTGATTATTATTCCTAAAAAATTGAAATTATTATTTTTGATCCATAGTTCATTTTAAGATAGATAAGTAACATTTATTTTAAAAATTTAGAAGAAAACTAACTGGAGGTATCATATGCTGATAACTATATTACCTATGATGGTCACATGACCTTTCATAAAAACATAAATAATTAATAAGTTTCATGTAATAGTGGGACCAAAAATAAAATTTTAACTTTTTTGAGGAATTAAAATAGAAGAAAATTTTAATAAAAACTAAAATTAAAACACACTAATTTTATAAGCACTAAGAATGTATTTAAACATTAAATTTATATAAAATTTATTAAGAATGGAACTAACATAAATTTTTGTTTCAAAACTAAAATGAACTTATTTACTAATAAAACAAAACATATATAGAAGTAGTACATTAAAATAATATGTTAACAAAATAATGTTATACAATATTTGCTTAATGATCTCACTGATATTTATTCAAAAAATTATTAAATAAAAATATAAATATGAAAGAGGGCCATGAACATATTATTTTTAATATGCTTTTTATTATTAGTTAAAATTTATTAAATATAATAAAATTATGAAAGTGACTCGTCAACAATGTGTTAACAAAAAAAAAAGAAATATGTTATAAATAAGCTGGATAGAAATTTAAAATAGTAAAAATGAAATTAGAGTAAAGAAAAATAAGTGATAAATAACATAAAAATAGATATATTTAAAATAAATTAAAATATAAAGAGAGGAGAAGAAATAAAAATTAGAGAAAGAGTATTAATTTAGTAATTTCTCTACAATTGTTTGTAATTTTTTTATTTTAATCAAGTGATTAAACATAAGTTATAAGTATATTAAAATTAAAGTTAAATTAGTTAAATAATATTCAAATTTGATCCTTAAATTAAAAATAACGATTTTTATTCAAGTCTTACTTATTTTCCCATCAAATTCTGAATTACTTAATCTTTCTTTCTCTGGATGAATAGAAGATTAAGATTAAGAAATATTAGAAGAAAGAGACATTAACTAATCCAAAATTAGATTGGAAGTAAAAAAAAAATTAACAAAAAATTATAAATCAAACTTAACTAATATTCAAATAATTTAATTTTAACAAATTAATTACTTGTTTCCTCTCCATTAAGAAAAAGAGAAAGCTCTCCTCATTATTTTAGAGAAATAAAAAGGTGTGAGTGCCTCTTCACCTACTTTTCCTCTCTATTAAACACAATTTGTTTTTTATTTCTCCTCTATTTTTCTCTATCTTCTCTTTTTTATTTCTTCCTTTTTTCGTAATTTCTAATCATTTTTTTATGAACTAATAATTTTCAATCCGTTAACATTTTCATTGCAACATTCCAGAATGAAAATTGTAAAATTAATCGGGAGGTGAACGATAGAAATCAAGTAAGCTGAAGAAGACGTGGAAGAAGTTAAAAGAAAAAAGAAAAAGAAAAGAGAAGTAACATAGAAAACCGAAGCGTTGTCATCATGATTGCGTGAACCGTGCGGATGATATCCTCTCGTAATAAAATCGTGGGATGTTTCGTTCAATAAAAAATTTATTAGTTTATATAAATCATAATTATAGCAGTCAAATGTATTGTTTATTTATGTTTCCTACAATAAAATATTTATTGGTATATTTTAGATTTTATCTCATCAATGATAATCAATGGTATTATATTTAGTGAGATAAAATAACTATTAAAGTAAAGTGAAATTTAAAGCAGTGAAATGTATTATTTATTTATGTTTCATATAAATGAATAAATAATCTATCACATGGGTTGTTCAAAATTGTAAAAACAAAAATTGATGACTAGATAAAAAAATGGATTATTTGAGTAAGTAGGTTGATCTTCACAATGAGAAACACTTACACTAAGTTTGGTTGAGTGGAATGAAAAAAAAAATATGAAAAAATGAAAAGTAAATTTGTTTGGTGGCATTTGGATGTTAGATGTCCTTACTAATGGACCGAATAAGAGACTAGATTGATTCCCAACATATTGGAAAATATTTATTTATGTGATGCCATGCCATTTGCAACGAATTTATCAATTATTTTAGAATAATTATAATTTTTGGAAGAAAAAACAAAACTTCCCATTTTGTTATAAAAATGAAATAGAATTTAAAATTTAAAATTAGAACACAAACCTAAAAGGGAGTCGAATTACATTAGGGTTTTACTGTATGTGGCTTGTCTTTTTCTCCTCTTCCCTTTACTGAAGTGTCTCATGTCATGGCTGTGGAATATTAGTTCACGATCTTTGTTGTTCGTGTATGTTTGTGGATGCTTGAAGGTCGTTGTGTGTGGTTGTTTGCGAGCATGGATGTGCATGGTTGCATGGGACGAATGTGTAAAGATATGCATTTTCGTGTCTTTGAGTGGGGATCATCGTGTACTTTTACTGCTCACGTGAAATCCTAATCAATAATTTATAACTAATTAGTTTATTATTATTGGTTAATGTTGATTTTTTTAAGTGATTACCCGACAATTTGATTTGGTGATTGATTTTATGTGTGGGTGTTATGGGTTTTATCCTAACTTGTAACTAAGTGAATGGTTATTTTCTGGTTTTTCTGTTAGTTGTGATTTAAGTATTAACCGTTACCTTTTTGGGTATCAAAATGTTTTTTTCCCCTCATTTTAGGTTTGTTCTGAGAGCAGTTATATATATATATATATATATATATATATATATATATATATATATATATATATATATATATATATATATATATATATATATATATATATATATATATATATATATATATATATATATATATATATATATATATATATATATATATATATATATATATATATATGGATAGATTGTTTGATGAAACATGGAAACAAGTAGTAAAGATGAAACGAGGCATGGCAGGTGATGCATTTAAAGTGGAGAATGCTTCAATTTTCCAACCTCCACCTTAGCAACAAAGACCCACCAGACCTTGAGGTTGGTGGAACGAGTTAATTCATCTTTCCTTTTAGAATCTTCTCAAGTTACCTTTCATAAAGTTGCAGGTATACAAAAGGAACCACCATGAATATTTTTTGCCTTACTCCATCTCATATGCATTTAATCATATCTATTTTAACGAATGACACTTAATTAAGTCTTTCAACAGTCACCCCTGCCATTATTTTTTCACATGTCATGTGGTCCTGCCAAAGGGGAAAAAAAGAGTTTCATGTGCAATTTTGTTTTCCGAAAAATTAAGATAACGAAATGTATTCTTAGATGCGGATTATATTTAATTATAGATATAAAGTTTCTCTAATCGCATCTTATGATTTTTCATCTCACGTCTAAAACAACAATTAATACGTGTTTGGCCTTAAAAAAACAATTAATACAAATGTTTAATATACTTTATGATAGAGGCAGTTCAAGGACTTGAAAAACCTAAAACAAATTTAAGAATGAGACTTTTTATTTACTCATAAAATAGTTTATTAAAATTATCATTGTTTTATTTAAAATTAATTTTTTAGATTTTTTGTAATGCAAAATTATCGATTAAATTGTTCTAATTAATTTCATTTAACATTTCTTTTTCAATAGACAATAACAAAAATCCGTTCAATCTTTATTGAGACATTGTTGATCTTAAATAAGTTTTTATTATTTTTAGTTTTGAAAAACTCATTTCAGCTGAAGTAACTATAGTGGTATCGTTAACATTATTTTATAAGCTATATACGCATTTGGAAAAGAATTTTTTCTTTTTATATAATTAAGAATGTCAATTGATTTATCATTTTTCAATCCTATCATTTTCTTTAAGATATTTAATTCTAACAATAAATCTAATCCATCAACATCCAACAAATTATCATGTTTCAAAGATTTTTCAAGGTTTAGACATTTCTCTTTCAAAAGTGTACAATCTAGTAACTTTAATTTTTTAACACTAAATAAAAAACCAAAAATATCTTCATATATTTTAAATTGTTCAAATCTACTTTGAAGTGTGGTAATTATTTTATCTACGATGTACAAAAAGTAATCAATTCTAAATGATTCTTGAAGAGATTTTACAATTTTATCCTCAACATTTTCATCAAATTATTTCTTTCTACAACTAATACATTTTTCACAAAACTTAGGCTCTATATCCATTTCAAAAGCAATTTCCTTGGTAGAAATCAACACATTTTCAAATCCATTTTTCCTATACTTTTCAAAAAATGAAAAAAGACCTTTTAATTATTTAATAGCTTCATCAATGCACATATCTTTTGATTGTAAATTCTTACTAACTAAGTTAACTGCAAATAAAATGTCATACCAAATAGTCATGCCTAACAAAAATTCAAAGTTTTCAAGCTCATAATTTGCTAAACAATCAACTTCACTTTATTTTAGGATCATCATTAGCTTCAGCTAATTCAAATAAAGCATCTCTTATTTGTAAAGTTTGAAATCTTACTGCTTTCACACTTTCAATACGGCTTTCCCAACGTGTTTGTGACAATGATTTAAGAGTTAAGATATGTATATGGTTTTGTAAAAAATTTTACCTTTTTGTAGAAGAAGAAAATAAAGTGTATACACGTTGTAGCACACCAAAGAAAGATGTAACTTTAGGATAAGAGTTAAACATATCACAAAGTACTAAGTTTAAACTATGACAACCACAAGAAGTATAAAATGATCTAGGATTAATATTAAGGAATCTTTTCTGCACACCTGATGTTTTCCTTTCATATTAGATCCATTATCATATCCTTGTCCCCTAAGGTCATTAATATCAAGTCCAACAATTTTTAATTCATCTACAATAGCATCAAAAAGATATTTTCCACTTATATCATCTACTTTTAAAAATTCTAAAAAATACTCATTAACTTGTATTGGAGTTGATGAAATATCCACACACCTTAATACAAAAAACATTTACTCTTTAAACTTATATCTGGAGTACAGTCAAGTATGATTGCATAATATTTTGCATCCTTAATTTTTTTATAATTTTTGTTTTGATTTCACCTGCTAATAGATTTATCAACTCATTTTGTATATTTTGCCCAAGGTAACAGTTGTGAATTTCATCATCTTTAATTCGACGAATATGTTCTTGCATGATTGGATCAAATTATGCAATCATTTCAATTAGACTTAAAAAATTTCCATTAGCTTCTTGGTAGATCTTTTTTTCATTTTTTTTTCACATAATGCTAAGTTATTTTTACCAAGGAATTTAACAACGACAATAATTCTTAACAACACATTTCTCCAATGTTCTCTATCTCTATTTATTTGTTCTTGAACATGTTTGTCTATTGTTTTATTTTTTACCAATCTCATTTCCAAATCAATCCATGCATTCATGTTAGTAATATGTTCATTCGTTATTTCATGACTCTTCAACTTAGCACTAAGATTTCTCCAATCTTTACCACCTTTGTTAGCTAGTTTACTTGTACAATAAACAACATTAAATAATTTGCAACAAAAACAAAAGACTTTATCCAAATCTTTAGAATAAATTAGCCATTTTCTTTCATGTTTCTCTCCATTAGACAATTTTTGAATGTAATTTGATGAAGAAAAGTGCCTAGAATATTTATCCTTTGGGAAATCCATATAAGTAACTTTAATAGGGTCCTTTTCTACTAATAAATCTCTCAAAGTCATATCAATATTCTTTCATTGGCTTGGATCATATATATTTTCAAAAGTAGAACCATCTAGTCTCCCAATCTCTTCCTCGTTATCATCAGTTTGAAAATCAGAATTATAATTATCCTCATCACTAACTACTTCTCTATTGTTGCTTTCACCTATATCTAAATTGTTATCTTGTTCATTCAAAGAGTACCCACCTGTATTTTCTAATTTATTTTTCTCATCTATTTTTATAAATTTATCCATAGCTCCTTTTGTGATGTAATTAAAGCCTCGACTCTTCTTTTTTTTCTGAAGTTTTGAATTGCCTGATTCATATTTTCTGGTTGACATACTTATTATATATATTTTTGTATGAAATTAAAAATTATAATATATAAAACACTACAAAGATGAGTATATAAAATAAGAATGAGCTAAAACAATAAAACCTGATTCTGGTTGTCAAGAAAATGAACTTGATTGTAGTATCTTGAAGTCTCAAGTCTCTTTCTCTTCTTTGGTAAGTGCTTAAACTTAATTTCCAAATTTCAACATTTTTGTTAAATCTGCATAAATTATTTTGAGATTAATCATTATTCATTAATAAAACAATAAAAAATAAACTTATTTTGAGATCAATCTCGCAATTCATCAGGATTTGGGGTAGAAGCTTAATAATATATCATATATATAAAACTTGTCATTTGTCAATACAATAATGAGACTATTATTATATGTATAAGATTTTAGATTATTAAATTAACAGTTTTCAATAGAAAAGACAAATATAATTTGATAAAGGAACATGTAAGTATGTAATAATTATCAACAAAAGAAAATTTGAGTAAATAAGAGTATAATAAGTTCTATTTTTGGCTTTTACTTAATATTGACACACTCAAAAGGAAGAAATGCCAATTTTTGTTCCCTCTACCCTCCAAATAGAGACACATGTACATAAGAGATGAGAATAAACAAATAGGTATTGAGGAATGTGTCAAAGTGAAATAATAATCAAGTAAACTGAAGAATTAGCTGAGAGACAGTGAGAAAAAAAACAAAATCAGAATTGAATAGGAAGAGAATAGAAATAAAAGAAATTTTTTTAGATTTCTTTAACTATTAAATCTCTTTTTTTTCTAAATAAAGCTATGATATTGATAAAGAGTTGTTACTCATTAATTATTACTTACGATACTAATAAAAAGATTAACAGTTATTTACAATATTTTAATTAAAATTTATTTTCAAATATAATTTTATAATATTTTTTGAGGTATATTAGCATTAAAAATAATTTTAAAACCCTTTTTTTTAGACCTAAAGCTCTTGCTTAAACTGCTTGGGCGTTAAGTCATCCCTGGATTTGATTCAAGATATTTTGCTTTTACGGCTTATTAAAAAAAATAGTAATTTCCTTTAAATGAATGGAAACGATAACAATAGCAAGCGCATAAAAAAAAAAAATAGAAACTTACCGGTAAGGCATGTGTGTCGCTCTAAAATTAAATACGAGGTTATGAAAGGTGATCATTTTTTTTATGTGTGTTGCGTAAACAGAGGGCATGATCCTAAAGCTATGGAAGCATTGATGAAATAAAATCAAACTATAATTAAATGTCAGAAAAATGGGTACACCCCTTGTTTTTATTTCAATGAAATTATAATCCTGACACTTACGCACAACATGATTAGTCTCAAGGTTCTCTAGTTCTTGGCCAATTAAAAAATAGAAAACTAGGGTCAGACAAAAAATCAAATAAGTAGTAATGGATCCAAGATGTGATCTCCAAGACAAAGTGAACCATGGTCAAGCATATATATATATATATATATATATATATAGACAATCGATCTATACCAAATTTCCATGGATTTCAAGTCAATCGATCTTATTTGTCACATAATTATACATACTATTTTATTTTAAATCGAAAAATATTAATTGATTAAATCTCGATCGTGATTAATACAAAACTATAGGTTATTAGATCTTCTTCCATCAAAGACTAACCTCCAAGAGAAACCATTACATATAACCAAGTTTATGGTGCAGGACGACTACACGTCGATGATGTTGGTTAATCTCCACGGGCTGCATAATTGATTTTTATTAACCGTTGTAAATAGAAACGCTCTAATATGCATGTGTAATGTAAAAATTGACTGAAACATGAATAGGTGTCTAAAACTATATATTGTAGTAATTTAAAAAAAAGTTTTTTTTTTTAACTTTTGATCAAATGTGGTCAAGGTATCTATTTTCCTTTAGATGAATTTGGTCTTTTTCAAAATTTAAAAACATGAAATTTGGTCCCTACTCTCTAATTAAGAATTCACCATTTTTTTCTAAAATTAAGAATAAATTTACATTTTCTTAAAAGTTTAATGACCAAATTTATCACCATAAAAATAGAAAAAATACAATTATTTTTAAAATTTATTTTATGAGTTTGTGACACTAAATATGAAAAAAAAATGATGAAATTTCACGTGGAATAGCTATTTCATATAAATAAAACTTTAAGTTGACTTTATCCAAGTAATCACTCCTAAAAAAAATTTAAATACAGAGCAACGAGAAGAGAAAAAAAAAAAAAAAGACAAGACACGCACTAGCGAACAAGATGCTTGAAGCAGCGGCAGAACAAAAACCTGATCACTTCTACACATCAACACTGCAACTCTGCAAGAGGCGAAACTTCACCGGAGAAGCCACGACTCCGGCGACATTGCTCCGATCTCCGGCGAAGCTAATATACGCGGGACAGTTCACGTAGATATGGTACCTCCCAGAGACCCAAGACCCGACCTTCCACTTGACCCTCCCGTTGACCTTAACGTTGACCACTACGGCGCCGGCGGCGCTCTGGTCCTGCTGCAGCGAGGTCAGCACAAACGGCGAGACGGGGACGACATTGCCGAAGAGAAACGGCGACCAGACGGCGAAGTCGCGGTGGCCCTGGTAGGTGTCGGGGAGCGCGGTGGCGAGGGAGATCTGCTGGCTCCGGTAGGAGGCGTAGACGCGGAGCGCGTGGTAGTAGACGCCGATGCGCGCGTTGGGGTTGTGGGAGGAGAGGGTGACCTGCATGGTGAGGGTGAGGGTGTTGGGTGTGGGGGTGGAGAGGTTGAAGGCGTAGAGGGTGGCGTCTTGGAGGGTGAAGTGGGGCTTTGTGGGGCGGAGGATGACCCAGATGAGGAAGATGACGAGGAGGATGAGGACGACGAAGGCCGCGATGGCGCCGAGGATGAGGCGGAGGAGGTTGCGGCGTTGGGATGAGTGGTGGCCGCACTCTTTGACGGACATGGTGGTGTTGGTGGTTATTGGTGAATGGGCTAAATGGGGTCTGTGTCTATATATGCAAGGGAAGTAATGATATTCATATATAACAATATTTGGGACAAGTAAGAATTTCAAAAGTGCCAGTAATAATGGAAATGTAGTACGTGTTACTTATGTTGTACACCTAGCGATATTATTATGAATGAGATTTTTTTTTAATGTTTAACACAGTTATATATTTAATTAAAACTTAAATTCAAGATATTTAGTTAAATTTAATTGGTTTAGATTGTCAATGATCATTATTGTACATTGTTTAGGAGATATAAAATAAGTTCAATGGTTAAAAAAGAAAAAAAAAGAGAGAAAAGATGTGGATTTAATCTTCTTAGTTAACAAAATTAGTATTCTAATAATTAATATTTATTAATAAAAAAAATTATTGTAAACTGCCTACCCTATTGTACCCATTTAGAAAAAAAAGAAAACATATTTTGATAGAAAAATAATTCGTGGATACTTGCCCTTGAGAGAAAAAAGAGCAAGAACCAGATAATTGTATTGTCTATATTTTTTGGAGGTGAACAGTGTATCTCTTGTGAGGAGCCAACGACTAATCGTGATGAAAATGTGAGATAAAAAAATATAAATACTAATAAAATATTTAGAGTGGAGAAGTATACTCTAATAATTACATTTTAATTTATACAATAATTTCTTACTACTTCTGAGTAAGTAGAATTAGTATATCCATGCAAGTCTTAAATGATAAATTTTATCACATAATTCACTGATGCAATATTAAAAGAAAATTAAGAAAGATGTGAAGAAAAATAATATGAAAAAAAGAAGAGTGGATGTGAGAGTATAATTATTCTTTCTTTTCCTGTCATTTTAAAGAGAGTTATGTTATATATGGTACAAAAATAATGAAGAAGAAATAAAACTTAACAAAAGACAGAATGCATGGGAAAGATAGAAATTATAAGTCATTTTTATCAAATAAAATTGTAACACGAGTGAGTGTGCAAATGTGAAGGTGTAAATTTTGTGTCCTTTATCATTTTTATTGTAAAAATAAGAATAAAAAACAAAATATGAAATAATTAAAATAGGCTATTGATTTGATAGAGATAAAAAGAAAAATAATTAAAAGTTGTTATAAAAAATGTTATTTGTATAACTCTTTGAAGATTGTTTATAGTTTTCAGTAGAAAGTTTGCAATATATTCCAGCAATATAGGTGAAAAAGTTAAAGAACAAAAAAGAGGTTTTTTAAGAAAAAAACAACAACTTAGGATGTGTAATTTTTAAAGTTGTTTGTTTCTTAGAAAAGCTAGCAACTAATATTGTAAGGCCTTTTGTCTTTTTAAAGTTATAATACATTAATAATTAAAGAATTTAATTCAATTGATTTAGCAGAATAGAATAAATTATTGTGAATTTATGTTATTTGTTTTTGATTCTCAAATAAAATAAAATAAATGTTATAATAAATCTACATCCGTTAGTAAAGGTTCAATATATGTTCGGTTGATTTTTATAATATACACTTTTTATTTTATTATTTGCCTATCTATTCATGTTTGATTTATTCGTTTAGTATTATTTTAATTTCCATATTAGCAGTTTGAATTGAGTAGGTAATATGATCATGATTTCAAAGGCATAAACTAATCGCTACGACAATTATTAATGTAGCTATTGCCTATGCTAGAAGCCTCAAGATTCGCAAAACTGTGATTCAATTGTTATGAAGTTGATATAACTAAAGAGTTGCATAGTCATTTACTGTTGGAACATTTATGAGTAAATAGTTGTCAGTCGACCATGTCAGTGGCATATGATTTAAGCCAGTTAGATGGTTTCATTAATTATTATACCATATGTTGATCTTCATTAATACTACAAGTACTATAGTTAGAAATTTCGAGTTGGAAAAGACGGGTCTTGCGGGCTTGATATCAACTATTCAGTCGGTGGATCTTGTAATTTGTAAGAAGCCAATATTTTGTTCTAAACTTGCAATTTACTATAAGGGAAATTAAGGTCTGCTTGATAATAGTTATGATTTTTTTAACCTTTTGTTATCTTCATGATATTACTTAATCTGTACTTCATACTCGACAAGACTGCAATAATGCAAATGCAAACTGTCATTCGTTCATATTGGAAACCAAAATTTATAACATTTAAGAAAATGGCTGAATTTTCCATGACTACTGCAGGATATTATTTTTGTTTAGTTATTCAGTTTGGGTGTTTCTTCTCTCTAGTCACCTCCTTCAAATTAAAACTTGATTCAATGTGGTTTTGAAAATGGACTTACGCTGATTGTTGAATATATATACAGAGAGAGGGCATATGTTCACGAGGAGACTGAGTTACTATTCTGTCACCTAGTCTCTTTTACTTTTAGAAAATGTTATTCAACATTTAGGGAGAGAAAGAAAAAATATAAGCATGGTAAGGTTTATATTATAATTAGAAATAGAAAGACATTTAATTTCTTCATATTTACATACTTTTAAGATTGTGTATCCTTTCAGTGACCAGCATTCTCATGTTGTTTGTTAAGCATCCCATTACGCATGTAGCCTAAACCTTAGATGATAAGCAACCTTAATGGCTTGTGATACGTGCCTAAGGATCTTGCAACCTCAACCGCTAGCGATATACATGCCTAAGGATCTTAAATAACATGTCCATCAAATATAATAGATCCTTACGGGAATACCAGATCAGTCAATTATAATGCAATCCTATATAAACTTTAACATTATAGAATAGTAACTCTTGGATTAAGTCTGGAGGTACGATCTAGTTAGAAGAACAAAAATAAATGAATGTTTTTATGTGTCATTACTCTTACTTTTTTCTGATCAAGTTAACATACTACTTTATATCACCTAATTTCATAATTGAAGAACACATTACATATGAGAATTTTTTGCATTATTAAAAATTATAAGTAAATAAATTGTTAACGAAAATATTATCAGAGGCCTCAAGCTAATTAGTTTCGCCTAATGCATGTATTCTAATTTTACAACATAATCATCACATATATTATTAGCTAGTTAGTCTTACATAAGTCACCCGAAGGGGAATAACATTATTTTGCAAAAGAACACAACAAATTTGTTTTCATACCTAACTATTAGTGTTTCATGATATTAAATTTATTTTTTATAATTTATATGAATAATTTTTATATTATTTTAAATATTGAATATATTATTAATTATTAATTATTTAGTTTAAATTTTAATAAATGTATGTTAGTAAATATGTCAATAAATATTAAAATATGGTTTTATATATACATTTTCTAGAAAATTAAATTATTATTATTAGAATTGTTGTCCTTCTTTATTGAAATCTTACGTGCTTCATTTTCTACTTTCTTTTTAAAAAATTAATTTAGTTTATTTTTTTAACTAGTGTTATTGGTATTGGTATTTGGTAGAATCTATCTAATAATTTTGTTAATATTAATTTTTATCAAATATGACATTTATCAATGTGGTAAAATCTTCGTCAAAGATAACATTATAAATATTTTATGCAAAGTTAAGCAAATACAAAGGAAAGAGACAAAAAAAAAAAAAGGAAAAAAGTCAGATATTTAATAGAAAAGGGAGAGGGAGCATATAAAAAGAAATGAAGAGCATGAATTTGAAATAGAAAATAGAACTCATTAAAGAGAGTTTCCAAATTTATCTTAATTTTTAAATATTTTTATTGTTACATATTACATTTCCAAATTCAGATTTTTGTTAAGTCATAATAAAAATTGATACAGGCATTAAAAAAAATTGATATGAATGTTTTATACTTCCTTTGTGCATTCTGGATTTTTCTTATTTAAATTTAATTATTTTTAAAATAATTTTCTTTTTAATTATGTTTTGAAAAATATTTTCATTTAAATTTAAAATACGTCCAAGGGTGTTTTTCTAATTTTCTATTAATTTTTAAAATAATTAATTGTCATATGAAATATTGATTTAAATTATTTACATTATTAAATGAAGATTATATATATGATTCTGTATTTAATTTTATTTTGACATTTTAATTTGATTTGTTTCCTAAAATTTATATCATTAAAAATAAAACAATTTTATTTCCGTGTAGTATAGATTTTTATGAAATAATTTGATTTTATATGTTATTTTCATATACTATAAATTTTTAAAAATTAAAAATAAAATAATTTTATTTAATATTTTTAATGAAAATAAATATAAAACTGTCACGTAACATCATTCCACATATATATATATATATATATATATATATATATATATATATATATATATATATATAATCATGATGATTAAATGATAATCTCGTATTCATTCTCTCCAAATTTATAATTAAATGTCATATATCAATTTAATTAATCATTCAAATAAATATTATTTTATTGTATTATGTTAACCGATTATATTATTTTATTATTCATTCTATTTTGTTATCATTGGCAAGCTAGATTCCAATAGCAATGGCCTCGAGTTCCGCAAGATTGATGAAGCACAACCCAAGATTGACCGAGAAAGCTAGCATGACATCCCCAAGATGATTACGAATGACTCCTCTTCCTCCTGCAAGACCATTGTGCCAAACAGAGGAATCGCAGTTCAACTTAAAATTGTTCTCTGGAGGAGCTTCCCAATAGATGAAGAACAAACTCAAAGAAAGACTTTCTCTCATAGAATCCCAATTTTGGCACACTCCTTTCCAGAAGCTAGACTTGTCCTTCTTCTTCACCACTTTCAGCATGTCTCAACACCACACTTACATTTAGATTTAACCACTTTAGTCCAAAACAAATGTTTTTTTAGTGGAAAGTCTCCAGCCTAACTTCATAAGAAAGGCTTTATTGGTGGTTCTAGCAGATCCCAAACTAAGGCCACCCACATCTTTTGCTCATTCCAAGTCACAGTTTGCACCTTCCCAGACTCCTCTCCATCACCTCAAACAAAAGCTCTGCACCTGTTGTCAATCTCTTCACAAGTAGAAAGTGCATGATTCATAATGTAGGTAGTTAGGGCTTGAATGACAGACTTAGCCAGAGTAACACGTCCAGCCATGGACAACATTTTAGCTTTCCAGTTGCTAAGCCTCTTGTTTACCTTATCCAACACAAAGCCAAAGGTCTGAGTGGTGACTCTGTTGTGCAAGTAGAGACACCTAAATACTTGCCAAGATTATTCGTAGCTTCGAAGCCAAATTCATTAGTAATGTCCTCCTTGATTCTCCAATTCACATTCTTGGAGAAGTATATTCTAGTTTTATCAGTATTCACTTTATCAAAGAGAATGAATCTGCAAAAAGAAATAAATCATTAGCAAAGGCAAGATGAGAGATAAAAGGGCCACCTCTGTTGAGCTGAATAGGCTTCCAGACTTTCTATCTAATGGCTAAGTTTATGAGATGAATGAATCTCTCCAAACATAGAACGAATAAATAAGGAGAAATAGGATCTCCTTGTCGAACTCCTCGCTTAGGGGAGAATTCATCCAAGGCTTCACCATTCTAGAGCATACGCATTTTGACATAAGATATGCAACACCAGATAAGATTAAAAAAATTGGAAGGGCATCTTATCTCCACAAGAGTATCTCTGACAAAATCCAATTTAAGGCAATCATAGGCCTTCTCGAGGTCAACTTTGATAGTCATCCATCCAGTTTTCCCCTTTTTGCTCCTCATCGAATGGAAAACTTCTTGTGCAACACTGGTATTGCCCCCACTTTGCCTGTTAGGGATAAAACTAGCTTGGCACGGGCTCACTAGTTTTTCCATCAAGGGACGAAGACGTTGAGCAAGAATTTTAGTAATGATCTTGTAGGATACATTACACAACCCAATAGGTTTGAAGTCCTTAAGTCGGGATACATTATCAAGCTTGGGTATCAGAGTAATATAGGTCTCATTAAGGGTTTCAACCAAATCCGAATTTCTAAAAACCTGTTTAACAAGTTGACAAAGGTCATCCCCCACAATGGGCCATTGGGATTGGTAGAATACCCCTCCATAGAATGAAGAACATTGAAGATATAAACTCTGGAAACCTCTTTCCTAAGTAGATTAACATCTTTAACTACCAAAGGAGGAAAGGAATTGGATAAGCAAAAAGTGGTAGAGGGAGTATTATCATCGAAGAGCCTCTAAAAGTACGAAGTCACATATTGTTCCAACTCATCCGGTTGAGTAATCCAGTCACTCGTCTCATCCTAAATAATGTTGACTTTGTTTCATTTTCTCTGGATGGCAGCAATGTCATGGAAATATTTCTTGTTGCACTCGCTAACCATCAACCACTTCGAGCGGGACTTTTTGTACCACATAATTTCTTTAATTAACACTTTCTGATATTGATCAAGTATCTTGCTACTGGTCCAAAAGGGATGGGGAGGCATGAAATTTCATGGCGTTATTCTTCCATCAATGATAACCGTTAATTATGCATATATTTTGGGGTTAAATTATATAAGAATTTGTAATTTTTTTCTCATAATTTTTTTTTGAGTAAATAATTGTTAAATTAGCATCATTTAATTTTTTTTACAAAAAATATCAAAAGTGATGAATTTATGATGCTTAGTGAATAAAATAAAGTCCAAAGAAGCAAGATAGTTCAGGAAAACAAAAATAATTAAGCAAAACAAGTTAATTAAGAAAAATAGAACTAATTAAGAAAATCAGAATAATTAAGGAAATCATACTAATTAAGAAAAATAATCTAATTTGGGAAAGTAAAGGCGAGTTTAGTATAAGAAGTCCACTAATCTATACCTATAAAAGAAGCATGGAGAAAAAGGAAAATACACATAGAAATTCCAATAGAATGTAATTCCTTATAAAGGCAAAAACTATAAGAAGGACAATTCCTTCATTTCCTTTCTTATCTTTTCCCCATTTATTAAATATTTCCCTCTTGTGATTGTAAAACTTCTATGACAATGAGAGACTAAACCCTTTTGTTGTAAACTTGACAATCAACTACTCTTGATGAAATTTTTCTTCCTATCTATTTATGAATATTACATTTGTATTATCTTTTTCTGTGCCTAATATTATTGCTTGTGACTTGATCACCCATTTGCATAATAAGTTTTAGGGGTAGCATTGGAAAACACTATTTTTTAATAGAACTGAGAAAGGATATCTAAATAAAGTCATCACTAGGAATATGTTGATATTTGTTTGGTCTGTTATACATCTCTATTCTTAATCCATTTTATTATTTTAGCTCTACAAAATAATTTGGGAGAGAAAATAGATAAATTAGACTTTTTCATGCGGGGGACCAAAGTTAGAGTATACTAGTAGATGTAAGTGTAAATTGAAATAATTATAAATAGAGAAAAATCATTAACATTACATCAAAGAGTAATCCCGGTAGGCTAAGTTCTCAATATTCTCATGTTCTAAAATTTCTTCTACAATAATATTGAATTTTCTCATCTTTTTTGTCTTTAATTAATTTAAATTTTTGTTTAATTTCTCCTCTTGTTTGATTTAATTTTCTATCAATTTAAATTACTATTTTTCTCATAACCTTTTGAAGTCAATTTTCTTTTACTTCTTTTATTAATCAAATATTCATCTATCTAAGTACAAACAAAGTCCATGTGGATACGATACTCAGACTTCTATTTTAATTTTATTACTTTGGACGAATTGGTTCACTTGTTAATCCATCAACAATCAACACTTTCTGATATTGATTCCAAGTATCTTGTTGCTGATGCAAAAGGAATGGGGAGGAATGAAATTGCATAGTATTAGAAATGCCTTAGAGCTTCCTAATTAACTCCCTATTTTTGCTGAAAATGTGACCAAAGACAACTTTATTCCATTTTTGGAGTTCCCTCTTAAGAGAATTCATCTGTTGGTCCCAAGGGATGTCCCTCCTCTAGTTGTCCTTCATAAATCTTTCAAAGTCCTCATGAGTGATCTAGTATGCGAGAAACTAGAAGGGATGCCTTTGCCTATTGGGAAGACCATTCCGCGAGAGCTTAACCAACAAAGGGTTGTGGTCAGATTTGAAATTCAGGAGGTGAAATGTAAAAGCTTCGTTGAATTTAATTCTCCATTGAATATTGATGAGGCATTTGTCCAACCTTTGATGAAGATTTTCGCGTCTCCATGTGTAAGGGTTCCCTTGAAATCCAACATTAATAAGCATGCATTGGTCCACAACATTACCAAAATTATTCATCCCACGAGTGTCTAATTTAGTCAAGGCCAAACTTCTGTCATGAGGATTCAAAAGAGTGTTAAAACCGCCAATGACGACCCACGATTCATATAAGTCCTCACAATCAATCAAAGCCTCCTAAAGTGTTTGGCTAGCCTGATAATGGGGACTACCATACACCACAGTTAACAACAATACTCTAGAATTGCCATCCGAAATACGCATATGCACAAATTGACTATTATGGCAGACAAAGTCAATTTTCCGGCAACTGCAGTCCCACAAGATTTAGATTCCCCCTGCCTGACCCTGGGCATCTTTGACAAAAACTTTATAAAAAATCACATTTATTTGCATTTCTCCAAGCAATAGAACCACCAGAATGTGTCTCCAAAAGGCACATGAGCAAAACTTTATACTCCCTTTTAATATCACGGTAAGGCTACGAAACCTTTACTTGCATTCCCTCTACAGTTCCAACTCATAAAATTCATAAAGTCATTTGAGAAGGGGTGGCTTTCGTTGGCCTAGGCTCTACATCAGCATTAACTCTATCATCAGAATTCACCATGTCCACATTCTGAACTTGATCCACCAGGACCTCCATCGTGCTAGTCTCTTGGGTCCCCTTTGTTGAAGGAGGATGAGTCTCGCTTCCCTTGGCCCCCGAAGATGGTTGGTGCTAAGATTCAATAGGTCTAGCAAGGTTATCGTTGTCACTTGAAGACTTAGGTTTATAACTAAAGAAAAGGGCAAATTGTAACATTTCATTTTTCGTAAAATAAATTAAAAATGATTTTCATTCAAAAATAAATAGAGTTTTAGAAAAAATGATGAGATTTTTATAATTAAATAAATAAGGATAAATAATTTTATTAAAATAATGGTTTGAAAGAAAATAAAAAGAATATTTTATTTATTCATTTGATAAGAAATAAAATAAAATTTTTATTTATAAAATAATAAAAAAAATAGAGTAAATAATAGGCTGAAAGTAGCCTAGCTATAAATAGAGAGGCATGCTAGGTCATTTTTTAGACTGACGATACGTCTTTACGCTTTCTTTTCCCTTCTTCCTCTCCTCAAAACCTTCTCTTTTTTTCACATACACCCAAATCTGTCTTAGTAAAATGACGATCCTGGACTTTCTAACCGTTGGATCGTCGTGAAATTTGAACACCACGTTCAGAACTCATATTTTAACATTCGCACCATTGGAATTTTTAAAAACATGTATGGGGTGAGATAAATGACCTTCGCATCCTAGCTTTCTCTTTTCTTGTAGAGACCCAAAACCTGTCTCAATAAAACTATGATCTCAGACTCATTAACCGTTGGATTGTTGTGAAATTTGGAAACCACCTTTTGTACCCATTTTAACATAGGTTCACCGTTGGAATTTGAAACATAATGTCCATAGAGAAATAAATGTCCCTCACACGGAGACAGTAAAATGTAGGCTTCAATTTCTTCTCTTTCTCTCTAACGCTTGGAAATCCTAGGAAAGCAACCAGAGAAAAAGCTTGAGAAACATGAGGAAACCACTCGAGATGCCGCTATTGCTACCGGAATACACACTTGAGCCCGCTTAGAGGTAAGGGGTGAGTTTATCGCAATTGGGGTTAGAATGAACATGTGTAGGGATCCTTAGAGGATTAAATTTGGGATGTTTATTGAATTATAATTTGCCTTTACAATTATAAATACAATATTGTTGTGTTTGATGGACCAATTGATGTGAATTGGTTGATAAACTTGAGTGCTCTTGATGTTTTCATGTTTTTGACCTATGATTTTGATTCATTGATTTTAATATGATTGTGTGAATTATTTGAGAGGTTTTACTCCATATGTTGTGAGAAAATTTTTGTATAAATTGTTATATTGAGATTATGAAATGGTGATTCAAATTGTGAGTAAGTGACAAATTGAACCTGTGATGAATGGTGAGATACATGTGTATTGAGATATTGTATGTATTGAGTTATGAGCTATGAACTGTATAATCACACAATTGTAAGACCTTTTAAGGGTGACGAGTTTTTGCGCGACGAGTACTTTGATGGGATCCATTGTGGGAACCTGACGAGTTGAATCACTTTGAGACTCCACGAATTAAAATTATTTTGAAAACAATTGAGTAGTTGTGTGTATTGCATAGTTCATAGGTAAAATGTATATGATTCATAAGGTGTGATAACATGTTAAATTGGGATTGTACCATTGTGATTGAGACCAAATGTATGTGATAAGTATTGTGATGAGAACCACTGTGGGGACCCGACGAGTTTAATCACAAGCGTGATGAGATAAAATTATTTTGAGAATAATTGAGGAGTCATGTGTTTTGTACAGTTCATAGATAGAATCTGTGTGCTAAAATGTTTTTTTGGGTTGGACCTGAATTAGGAGGGAGAGACCCTAACGGACTCTTCGGAGTCTAGGCCTTGGAGGTAAACACACCGGATTTGAGTGCTCCTTTAAGCCTGTGTCGATCCCACATGGTTGGAGCATTCTCGCAAAACAGCGTGACCCTGACTGGTCTCCCTATGATTTTACCTAGTGAAAGTGACCTGACTTACTAGTGTGTGATTTGTCTTTTCATGTACTTCTAGGCGTCCAACGAGGTTTTTCACTGACATGATACCACATTGCATATAGGATTGAGTCTTAGTATATCTATTGCATAACACTTGTGAATTGGTCGATATTGATTGATTTAGTGATATTGTGTTTTGATCCTCGAGTACATGAATAATTTGAAAATGAATGAGACGTGTTGTGTTGTGATGTGATGTTATGCGACAAAGTGGTGGAATGACGTGAGCTATATTTAAGTAAGTTTTATTTCGTTTATATGATATGTATATCTAAATGTTGTCTTATTTCTTTCTATTAGTTAGGAATGTGATAATTCACTCTCCGTGTGTTGTTTGTGTTTGGATCCTGTGATGATCTCAAACTTTGTGTTCTTGGGAGCAGATGACTAGGTGAATTGCTTTAAGGAACCTTGTGCTAAAGGACGTCGAGATATAATGTTCTGATAGGATGTGACATTAGAGCATGAGTTTTGTTTAATTACATGATGTTTTAAGCCAAAAATGTTTCTAACAAGTTTTATTTGGTAATAGTGAAGTAAATGTGATCCTTTTACCCTTACGAAATGCTTTTATTTAAATGTGTTTTAAAAAATTTTAATTAATTCTGATTTCTTATTCCTTTTTATGATTAGTACATATATGTGTGGGGTAGAGGGTGTCACATGAACCCTGGAATCAATATTTTAGTTGATTGATTAAGTGTCAAATAGGTCTATTGTCGTCATCCAAAATTGCCAAGTAGTTGAATCAAACAAAAGACAGGATGAGGTTGCATGAATCATCACATCTTTTTAAAAGAGATAGTCAATATGTGTTTTTTAAAAAGAAAAAAAAAGAATGCCATGCAACATTGCACAATTTTCATGAATAAAAACCTTTTGCATTGCATTACTGGGTACAAAGCCTACATTGATCGTGAAGTTTGCATGCCTTTTTTCATTCATCATAATGCATTCCAAAACTCATATGTTGCATGTCAGGCTTTAAGAGCATAGTCTTCTCTACATATGCCAGCTTCTGAGATCCAGGGTTTTCCTATTTGAGTTTGGGATGAATGACACTTTTAGAGAGTCAACCTCTCACCTTCTTACGAGTTTAAGCCTCTGTGTACCAGTATCTGTTGGCATGTTCATAAGACTCAATGTCCTATGTCTTTAGTTTCATAGGACTCAACGTCTTCTGCTTTCTGTTTCATATGACTCAACGTCCTTCACTTTATGTTTCATAGGACTCAGCGCCTTCTGTTTTTAATTTCATAGGACTCAACATCCTCTATTTTTAATTTCATAGGACTCAACGCCATCTGCTTTATGTTTCATAAGACTCAATGTTCTCTATTTTTAATTTCATAGGACTTAACATCCTTCGTTTTTACTTTCATAGGACTCAACGTCCTCCTTTTAAGTTTCATAGGACTCAACGTCCTCCGTTTTTAGTTTCATAGGACTCAACATCCTCCTTTTTTAGTTTCATAGGACTCAACGTTCTCTGTTTTTAGTTTCATAGGACTCAACATCCTCATTTTTAGTTTCATAGGATTCAACATCCTTTGCTTTATATTTCATTAGACTTAACGTCCTTTTTATCGAATTTATGTTTCATAGGACTCAATGTCATTTGTTTTTAGTTTCATAGGATTCAATGTCTTTCGTTTTAGTTTCATAGGACCCAACGTCCTCTCCTTTTTAGTTTTATAGGACTCAACGTCTTGTACTTTATGTTTCATAGGACTCAACGCACTTCTTTTTAGTTTCATAAGACTCAAGTCATCTGCTTTATGTTTCATAGATTCAAAGTCCTCAGTTGTGATCTTTCCAAGGACTATTCGTTCTCATGTTTTGACCTTTCAAAGGATCATCCGAATAGAATTAATGTCATTGTCTTTAATTGTCTTTTATTTTCAATAAAAGACAAATAAAGAGAAGTAGCTGCTAGACCCTAATTATGTCCGGACAAGTTATTCAAATAAAATAAAAACAAAAAATAAATAAAAAATGAAAAAAAGAAGAAGAAAAACAGAAAAAGAAAAAAGGAAAGAAAGAAAACAAGAAAAAGGGGGGAAGGAAGAATAAAAAGAAATGGGAAAAAGAAAAAAAAAAGAAAACCAAAAAAAGGAAAGAAAAAAAAAATAAAAGGAAATAAAAGACAACGGGAAAAGAAAACAAATGATAGAAAGAACAGGAAAAGAAAAAAAAGAAAAGGAAAGAAAGAAAATGGAGAAAAGGGAAAGAAAGAAAATAAGAAAAAAAGGAAAGGAAGAACAAAAATAAAACAAAAAAAAATAATAATGAAAAGAAAAGAATAAGGAGAAGGAATACTATAAAAAGAGAAAGTACACACAATTACATAAGAGAAAAAAATTACACATAAACACAGAAAACACGCAGAAAATAAGAAGGACACAAATCTTGATGAGACGAAAGAAGCTCACTGCATCGTGTTGTTTGACATTATAGTCAGGAAAGGGGGAGGGACCTCCGAGTATCCCCTTATGTCTTTCATCTTATCTCTTTCTTTCTTTCTCTTTCCTTTTTTCTTTCCTTCACTCTTCCTCCACTCCTTTCTCCTCTTTCTTTTGATTTCCTACTTGATTCGTTCTAACTTGTCGGTGAACCCTTGGTTGCTAGTGAGACTTAGAATTTTTTTTTTTTTGTAAATATTTGTTGTCCATCTTTTTTTTATATAGTAAAAAGCAAAATAAGAAGAAAAAAACAAAAAATCGCTATTGATCCCAGCTTTTTCACATATATATTTTTTTCTTTCATTTTGGGCCTGACCCATTTTTCTCAAAAAATAATTATATATAAAATAAATATCACTAGTCATACATCCATTTACATACACACCTCCACTTCTTCGGGCATAGCCCAAATGAAGTAGAACTCGCTATTTACACCACCCTTTTTCTGGTTTGGCTCTATTGTCCTAAAAAAAGAAAAATTTGCTTTCCTTTTCTAAATAAACAAAAAAATATAACAAACATAACTCATGCTCTCAAGGAAAAATAAATAATTTAAAAAGTCACTTTATTTTTAGCACATTCAATTAAAGGTTGTCGTCTTTATGACGGACGCGTAGGGTGTTTACACTTTCCTCGTGCATAAACGACTCTCGAATCTTTTTTCTCAAACTGTAGACCATTCCTTGTCCTTTTTAGTTTTTCTGATATTTTTCTTAAATAAACGTTGGTAACGACTCCTCCAATTTTTCTTTTTGAAAGACCTTTTTTTATCTTTTTTTATCGTCGTTCCGTGGTGACTCACATTACGAAAGTTACAAATCCAACCAAATCCATGCTCACTTTATATGGGACTTGTGTGAAAACTTCAACATTTCAATTCAAATATTTAATGAGCCAAGAAAAATTATAGGAGAGCATTTTAGAATTTTAAAAAATTAGGGGCTCCATTTAGAAAGAAAAAAAATAAGTTAAGGATTATTCTTATATTTTAGCTTTTTTATAGTTATGATGAGAATTGAATTGTTATTAGTATCTTGATCACTATTTACTGTATTAATATTTCATCTGGTCACTTATTAACTATTGTTTTTAGCTTCTTTTTTTATTTATTTATATAGGGATCTCAGTTCAAAGAAGATCAGTATAATCGTTCAATTCATCAACTAAAAAAAATGAAGGTTGATTTCTCATAATCTAATTCAGTATCCCACGCGTTATCAAAGACTTTGTGGAGGGTACAGACTAGTGGGGCAAACCATATAAGATCATATACGCCAAATGATGAAATTGAGGTGAAAAGGAAAGCAACAATAGCGATGCAAATGCGTTTATGAATTACAACAGCGTAAATAGTATAGTATGAAAGACAAATAGGGTTTTTTTATTAGTATTTTGTAAATTATACTAGTACTATGCTTCTTTGTTGTTTCTAAAGTATGTGTGGTACCAAGGCCTGCTTGGGTGATATGAAATAGGAAAATGAAATTAGAGAGGAAAAAAAAACGTAAGGGGTGAAATAAGATTGGTGGGTTCCACAAAAACATTTTCCGCCCAAGAGACATGAAATGGGGAGGAAATCGCTATGTTTTTTTTTCCCCAAGTTTTTTAGAGTCACATAATTTTTTATTTGTATATTTTTTCTTACAATTTCTTTCTTTCTTCTATTTTCTATTCTATTCATTTAAATAAGTAGAGTATTTTTTGTATCTTTTGTTCCTTCATATCCTTGCCTATCCAAATAACACTTCTTTCTATTTTATTTATTTATTTTCTTGTTTTATCTCCTCTATTTCATTTTTTACTTAACTAGAATAAAATAAGTGTTGACTAATTAATTTGTTTCCAGAAGATGTTTATTTTGTGTTCTTAGCCCATGTACTAGTATTTTTTTTTCCTAGTCTTTGTTTGTGAAGTTTTACTTCTGATTCAATATGAAGTTTCTATGTTAACTAAAGCCTATATCTTTGCAATAAGCTATCATTTTTTAATTTAATACTTTTTATCTCTCTATCTGTTAGGTATATAATATAAAAGTCCTTACTAAAACTGTCCCGTGATTTTTTTCTCTAAATTTTTATTTATTTAAAACTCTTTAATTTTAAATCTTTTATTAGTAATTTTTATTTATTATATATATGTTTCGTCACTTTCATTTTTCAACATTTCAAATTTTAAGTTTTTGTTAATTTATTAATATTTATAACATTAAGAATTAAAAATTCTGAAAAAAATATTAAAACTTAAAAAGGTTAGAAACATAAAAAGTCAACACAATGCACACGAAATAAATGAAATATAAATAAATTAAATAATTTAAAAGATACAATTTAGAAAAATGTCAAGTGGCTACTTCAATTAAAGCACTTTAACATTATACATAAACATATATATAGATTCTTCATTTATATAATTTTGTTAAAAGAATGAAACTGCAAAAATTCTTGTTCATGTTTGGGAATTGCTAATATTTATGATGTACGTTTAACTTTTTATGGGTTCCCTCCGTGTATACATTGTAGTTTGCAGCAAAATTCTTTTTCACTTATTGGAGGAATTATGAAACCCAAAGTTTAACTTTAACGTGTTTTTTCAACCTTCTAAAAAAAAATGTTTTTTCAAGTGTATGAATTATGAAATACTTACACTATATATAAGGTTTAAGTCTCAACGATCAGGTATATTAAAGTATTAGCCTTTTTACAAAACAACGTTTCCAAAAGAACTTGTATTCTATCTAGATTCTCCAAACTCCGGTGCGTCATGTTGAGTTCATTACCTGGAAACTTCAAAGATCCACTACACATATTCCATAACACCCGAATAAAAAAGCAATATATTAGAATTTAGCACACAAATTTTATGCTATTGCTACTAAGCAAAAGCAGAGTTTCATTTGAACACCACCTGAACAACACCTGTACTGTACCTATGAAAAGTACTTATTTGTTAATACTGTATTCATTTATTAATGTTATCATGTTTTTCTGAGTGATAGTTAATTAACTTTTTTTTTTTTTAAAAAAAAGAGTGCTATAGTTAACTGATCGATTAACCGATAACATAATAGATAGATTTTAGATACAAATAGCAATCCTCTCTCTCAAGTTAACTACATTACATTTTGCAGCTAGCTATACAATTTCAACAACCATATAGCAACATACATACATGATGTTTAAGTTCAATAAAACAAAGTAAAGAAAATAAAATGAGGATCGTCCACTTCTGCCGTTTCTTCATTTGTGGCCCCACACTCTTCTTTCTTTCCAACTTGTAACACCTTAAAGTTAACATGATAATGTACATGCAATATCCTTTCTCTTATAACAAGTATCTAGGCATTAGATTGCCTTTTCTTCTTCTTCTTGTCATTTCATCCTATTCAAACTTCGATCTTAAACATGGTAGTCCATAGTCACCAGATCTTTTACTAACTTTTTGCGTATCATATTCAAACTAGCTACACCCACCACCACTACAATTGATCTATATATCTAATATACTATTTTACTATGAACCAAAAGAATAAATACTTTAAAGAAGAGTTTAATTTAGTGTAAAATATATTTTTTACATCGACATCCAATAAAAAATTATTTTATCATCACGTCATATTAAGAAAATGGCGTGATAACATAATTAAATCTTATTGAATGTTCTATGTAAAAATGTCTTACAGTTACAGCAGGGTATATAAATTAAACTCTTCGCATTGCACTACTTTCTGGATCTTGCCGTCCCTCTAGCATTCACTGTGTGGCAGTTCTTCCCTATACCCAAAAGCTTGCCAGTGTCTTTTGTTGGAGAGAGGAACTCCACATCCAGATTCATACACTGAACATCAAATAACTTATCCATACTTGGCCAAATTCCAGATTGGAATCTAACCTTAACACCCAAGACCACCATGTTGAAGTTAACCACCCCTTTGGTCCAGTTCTTAAACAAAACATCAGGAACCACCTTCTGGCGTGAATCCCTCACTTCCATGTCAACCTTCACACTCTTGTTGGTAAACTTCTCCATGAACACGGTTTGTTGTTGCTGTTGCACCGCAGCCATGGAGTGCCACTCCTCGCCATAAAGCCGTAACGTGTGGACACGGTGAAGCACCACTTGTGCTTTGATCTTGTTTGGGTTTGTTATGGTTAGTCCAACCTCGTACTTTCCTCGTACCTGCGAGTCTGAGAGGGCGAAGTTGGTCACGGAAAGTGATGTCAACCGAAAACCAGGGTCATGCGGATGCATGGCAAGCCATGCTATGCTGATGATGGCCATGATGATAACAAAGATGGAGACCAACACCAATGTTAGTCTGCGGAAAAAGGAGTTGCCACAGCACCTTGTTGTCGGGGTGTTGTTAGTTGGAGTCATTTGATTTGGATTTTGGTAGAAGGGTTTGTCTAATCAATGATGAAATTTTGGAAGGTGCAGTTTTGGCTCGGTGCTGTTGTGAATGAAGGTGAAGCTGTTGTTGTGATCATGAAATAGAAAAAAAAAAAAAAGGAGTATATGAGGAATGAAAAAAACGTAAAAAAACACATATGGACAGTAAAACGCGTGCGATCTTTATATAGCAAAATACTACGTATAATCAATAAGGAAGAGGAAGGTTCCACGATGCTTCTAGGAAATGAGGGAATCTAGGAAACTACGCGGAAATGAGGGAATAAAAGCTATAAACCTAATTTATGCAAGGTCAACAATTCTGTTAATAACTAATTAAGTAGTTTTTGATGATGACATGACATTCCAATTTGTCTCCAATCCAGCATATGAAGATTCTTTATCTGAGTGCTAATTGAAGTATGCTTTCTATTTCTGGTTGATAAGTAAACCCTTTTTATGGTTTTTTGCTTTGCTCAATTTAATCATAGCAACACTTTGGTACAACAAATTTAACAACTATGCCGGGGCACGGAATGTCCATACAATTGATCGTAATTTGATGTTATTATTTTGTATGGTCACTATTTACAACAGCATAAAAGCACTGAAAGAATTACAATAATGAAAGAAGGGACAAAGCCATTATGTTCTCTTATGAATTCAAGTAGTACTTGAATAACTATTTAAGAGCAAATTTTCAAATATATCAAATACAAGTGAAACTTGTCACATAAGAATTGAGATACCTCATCATGAAGAGTGTCCCCCACTTTCCTCAGACATCATTCCTTTGAGACTCTTGGCTAACCAAATGGCTGTCTCCCTTGGGGAGACCTTGTCTTTCCCAAAGGGCTTCAGAACAACTTGAAGTTCCTCCAATCTATTTTGCTGCAGCAACTCTGCAGACAACTCCAAGAGTTCTTCAAGTGCCTCTGCTCTCTGCCTGAAAGATTTCACATCCAATGTTTCCTTTGCCGCCGGTGGTTTCTCTTCATTCATGGGAGTGTTGCATTTACTGAGCTCAGCAGAATCAGGTTCTGAAACTATAGGAGAAGGGTTACTCACATCTTGCTCCTTAAGACCAGGATGATCAGAAATGCTTGATTTCATGCTCGAAGCATCAGAGAAACTTGAAGATTTAAGGATTGGAGGAGTGTTCAAGTTCTTCATTTGCAGCTGATCAGAAATGTCTGATTTCAAGCTTGCAGCATCAGAGCAAGTTGAAGATTTGTGGGTGGTCAAAGGAGAGGTTATGTTCCTCATTTCCAAATCATCCCTCACAACATTGATGAACTTACCAACATCTACATTTTGAACTCCCATCTCCACAGATTCCTTAACTGGTTGCTCGCTTCCAACACGGTAACTACTGTGGCGTATGACATGGATAACATCATCAAAGGCTGGAGGAAGATGGCCAGTATCGTGCCTTTCTTGTGCTGGATTCTGCAGCAAAGTTACTTTCTCGTGCAAAACTTTCTGGCTTGATAATTTGTTAGTGGTAACCACAGGAACAGTTTCAGCCGCCGGTTTCTGGCTTGATAATTTAGTAGTGGCAACCACAGGAACAGTTTCAGCTGCCGGTGACAGTCGCTCCCTCACTGTGAATTTGTCATCACCTGGGGACTTACATCCAAGTGCTGGCTGGCTAACTATATCTGGTTCACTTACTGGACTAACTTCTACATGAACAGACTTTTCTCCAGAACTTGGAGGTGCTTGTTTGGGAGACTTGATCATAGGCATTTCCTTGGAAATATATTGAAAATCTTTGATTTCTTTAGGAGACTTGGTTAAAAGAATTTCCTTGGTTATATCTTGAAATTCTTTGATTTCTTTGGTGGCTCCAGCAGAGGGGTCTACAGATCTCTTATCACAGCTAGTGGTAGTAGATATAGTTGTCTGGTTTATGACAAGATCACATTCTGAAGCAAGTGTTACCTTGGAATCCTCAACACGGTGATCTTGAGTTAAACTGGAACTCACTTTCTCATTACTACTTATGGTATTCTGAAAATTCATGGTAACCTCACAGGTTTCTTTAGGCACTTTTTCAGCCATCTTACAATGTGCACAAGTTGTAGGTGGGCTCCTATCAGGACATGTTTCAACACCTACAATGTGGTTTACTTTCTCATGATTAGGAAGCATCTGCTCTCTCATGTCAATGAAAGTTTTTGCATCATCAGCAAGTTCACATCCTTTGATAGAAACTGAAGATGAGGCAGAATTGCTGCTGTCTGTTTGCATTCCTTTGGAACTTCTTTCAAAAGCCTTCTGAGGCTCTCTAGTAACTTGTCTTGAAATATGTGGTACATTGCCATTGGCCAATTGACAAGGGCTCATCTCAGGTTCCTGGATTATTTTATTTGAGCCTAGCTTCCCAGTATCATTTGCTGCATTTGGAACATCAATTCCAGCCAGCCTCATTCTTCCAGAAAATGAAGGTCTTCTAAGTGAGCTTGGAGGAGTCCTTTGCCTTGGCTTGGGAGAAAATCCATCTCCTTCTACTTGTTTGGCAAGTGCAGATGGTGGAGTCAAATCATGTCTAGCTTTAACTTTTGGTGAGGCTTCTGTCATCAGAATCTGCCAGCATATAGGAATAAAATACCAGAAAATCAGAAATAAATTTCAATGTCTTGAGGAAATCTATAGAAAGAGATGGCGACATAGATAATTTCAAATGATAATGTACCTGATGCTTTGGATAATGTGAACCCATCATTCTTTTTGCAGGGTCAGGACTTGCCCTTGCAAGTGCAGCAGGTGATTCTAAATTAGGCTTCATACTAGGAGCAATAAAAGTAGGCTTAGGCAATTTAGACAATGTCTCTGTGTTTATTTTTTGCGTTGATATGCCACCAGGCTTTATGCGGTTGCCTCTCATTGGAGAAGTTGCTTCTCTAACTTTTCCTTCCTTCAATGCCATCATTATATTTCTAATTGTTTTTGGCTGCTTAGATTCAACATTAGAATGGTGTTCATTATTAGATGGTTTCATCACCTCTTGCTCAGCTGTTTTGGCATTAGCATTACTAGAGCCACTTTCATCCTCTGAGCCATCATCATCAATTGATATTTGATCCGTCTCAATGGCTTTGTTATAACACTTCGGTCCTGCTGGTGCAATTTTTTTCTCATTTGACATCAAACTATCTTTGTCACTACTTGAACTATTACTGTTTTGACTTTCAGCCATATTTTTTGGATGATTATTGACAGCAGAAATTGGTTTTTCAGG
Source organism: Glycine max (assembly GCF_000004515.6). Lineage (NCBI taxonomy): Eukaryota > Viridiplantae > Streptophyta > Magnoliopsida > Fabales > Fabaceae > Glycine > Glycine max. The sequence continues at coordinate 7,663,662 of NC_038248.2, forward strand.
AGAACAGGAGGTTGGAGGACTGAAAGATGGACGATATTGATCCAAGTAAGGCTGCAAATAAGGGTGCTTTAACACCTCAGATGCCTGTGAAAATTTAAAGTGAGGATATTTAGGAAAAGCAATGATAGTAAACCATTTCCACATTGGAAATAAATTTATTCTCAACAGTGGCTTACTGTTGGCCGATGCTCAGGATTTTTTCTTAGCATGCCCTTTATCAGTGTTTTCCTGTAGTTATAGTAGTCAACAACTTCGATACTTAGCAGAGAGGAAATAAAAAAGATGTTGAACAATTAAACAAGTAGCAGGTATCTCACTGTCATAAACCTGATTTCATCAGAAAGGGTAGTATACAAAGGAATATTAATCTTAACAGAAGCATATAGAAACTTACAAGGAAGGGGAATAACATGGAGGCAAAGGGCCAATGGATGAACGATTTATCTTGCTTATCAGTCCTGCCATATCCTGAAACATATGATTCATTATGCCATCTCATCGTTAAAACCCAAGAAATAAACCACGCTGAAATACCTCCACATACATATAACATAAATATCTATATCTACTGCAGAGAATCACATGAAGCATATTCCACTAACAAGCAAACATGACCTAGAAACTATATATAGTTAAGCCAAGAGGCTCTCCCACCTAGTGGACTAGTCTTTTGGGTTGGGTTCTCCTCATTTGCTTAAGTCCTAACTGAAACTATATGTCTCGGTAGTATTATTCCGCAAAACAAGCAGCAGTTAAGATAGTTTACAAAACAAGCTTAAACTTAGAACTCCAGCACATATATGGGGATAACAAAACTAAAATATAAAACACAATGATGATCTGGTAGGTGGTGGCTTTGCAAACTCAGGTAGAAGTTTACTTGCCAATCTACTTCAATTTTACAAATTTACTGTTTTATTATTTCTAGATCATTTGTGCAAACTTATACCTTATTTTTCCTGTAATGCAAATGTAACTTTGCTAACTTCGATGCAGAGATGAGATATTATGTTCATATCTGACACGAGGGTATTACATTAAATGAATTTGCTAAAGATTGAATACTATTTATAACTATTTTAAAGTAAAAAATCAGAAGAAATCTTACAAAAGCTTTAAAAGCAGGGCGATGAGCAGCCATCTCGTATATACAGCACCCTGAACAAGTAAAATTCATTTTAGCTGCAGCAAAACCAAATCTGCAAGTATTAGATACTTGGTTATAACATACATACCTAGTGACCAAATATCAGATTTGAATCCATATGGAATATCAGCAAGCAGTTCAGGGCACATGTAATTAGGAGTTCCTACCACCTACATAGAAACATTTACAGCAATTATTAATCCCATATGTGGTGACTATGTATTTGTCTATGAATGTTACGCTAATCATATGGATTAAAAAATTGGAAGCAATATCATATTTCAAACCTCTAGAAACTAGACATTATTAAAATATGGCGAGCTTCTAGTTTCTATATAAAAAATAAATGAGTTGTAAGGCGTGAAGGAACAAATAAATTTAATAGTAGGATAATTTTAACTAAACATAGTTGGGATGATATTATTAGTCCTTGGCTTGGCCAATAGTGGAAAAACTCAGTTAGCAACTAATAATGCTGAAGCTTATGGTTCTCATGAACAGATAAAGTTTTAGGGAACAAAAACTAGGAAATGTCCAAAAACACTATTTATGACTATATGTGAATTAGAATTGATTTCTTCTTAGTATATCTCTACATGTCCACTCAAAACCTAGAAAGAAAGAGTTATGGTTTAAAGATGAAAACTCTTAATCTGTAACTCTGCAGAATGCATCAGTGCTAGAAACTTGATAGAAAAAAGTTTAGCATGGATCGTTAGGTCTTTTAAGCAAAAAGAAGACAAAGGAGAAAGCAACATGTTCCCAAAGTTACACATACCGAAGATGCCAAATCATCTGCTTTTAGTGTCTTAGCAAGCCCGAAATCCCCTATATGTCAGAAAAATACAGACAAATTCAGAATGAAGACTTAGAAATCTATCTCCAATCTCCAATATAATCAAAGACAGTAGGTGAACTCACCTAGGCGAACATCTCGATCTTTGGTAAGAAAGATGTTGGAACACTGTCAACAGAATCAACAAAATCAGACTTAATAAATTTCAAATGAAAGACAAGAATCATAGACCATATTACATATAGTTTAATTCATACAAGTATACCTTTAGGTCACGATGTAAAACAAAATTCGAATGCAGGTACTCTACTGCCAACAGTAATTGAGTGAACCATTTGCAGAGTTTCTGAGCAATTTCAACAATATCAATGTAAGTCACAAAATTTTTCAAAAATTAACTCAAGATGTGGCCATGTGGGAAAAGAATACACACACAACCCTGAGAAAAACATACCTCCTCAGGAAAGTAAGCACCATTTAATTTTTTCATCAATTCAGCCCTGTTGCAGATTTGTAGAGAAAATAAGTATAACAAAATTATAAATAACCTGTTGCAGATTGAGCATATAAAATTTATGAAGTTCCACATGGCACTGCTAGTTCATAGGTCTTATCATATACTCACATGTCTCCACCTTCACAGTATCCGGTGACAATGCAGACATAGCAACCCTGCAACAGTAGAATGTGCTTAGCAGAAAAGTAAACAGTCATTATTCTCACACTTCTAGTTCACAACAGAGATTGCAATACTGTAACTATTAACAATTAACTGAAAGAAACTAAGTCTATGATTACATTATACAAAAATTTTAAGGGTCTTCACCTTCTCAACCCATGCCTCCTTGAATTCCACAATGTAAGGGTGCTGGATTCGAGCAATAAGAGCCATCTACAATTAGCAACAAACAACAACAGTTAAATCCCCTCCACAAACAAGCAGATTCCAGGATTTTGATCCAAATCTACTAGCAGAGATAACCAAAAAGCACACGCAAGGCACGCAGACACACACGGAAAAAATAAACTCACTTCTTGATGAGCAGATCTTCTGCACCGTTCAGTCTGTCTTGCAAGCCTTATTTTTTTCAACACATATCTGCAACCCAATAAAACAAAGCTTCAGTCATCAAACTTACAAACCTACCCATCAACGAATTTCTCATGAACAAAAAAACGTAGCCCCATCAATGAAATACAAAAAGTGGTGACTATTACTTCTTCTTCTCAGCCTTGTGGTGAACAAGAATAGCCGCTCCAAATGCTCCTCGACCGATCTGCTCCATGATCTCATACTGATCCATCCGAGACTCCATTGCTCTCGATCCACCAACACTCAATTCCTCAACCCCCAAAACAAAACAAACAAAAACAAGAAAACCAACAAAAACCAATAACTAGCTCACACCATTTTCCCACTTCCCAAGTCTCAAAATGAAACCATAGTTCAAGCCATAGTTCTTTTTCGTCCAATGTTGCAATAACCTTGTTCTACATTGTTTCCTCAATAGATTAGAATCATATGCAACCCAAACACCATGTGGGTTTCTTCTTATCCTTCTCTCCACTCTGCTATAGCTTCATTCCATTGACCCTCATTAGTCCCATGACAACAACACTGGGCAATAATAGCATAACCATGATGGCTTTTCACAGAATTTGCAAAGAAGAAGATTGAAAGTCTCAACCTTTGTTCCCAAGTTGAAGGAAGAAAAACAAAGTACAACACAAACACATACACTCTCTCTCTCTCTCTCTAACTAACGTCACAACTGAATTGAAGAGTTTGAAGACACACTCACACGCACTCTTTCTAACTATGTCACAAATTGAATTGAAGACTTTGAAGAGAGAGAGAGAAGAGGGTGCTTATGGGTGTGCTTGGTTATTCGCCGACAGACACAGCTGGTCTACCTGGTTCCAAGCTTTCAATTTTTGTTCGTTTATTTAGATTGATGTTTTTTTTAAGAAAAATAATTTATTTATTTATTTATTTTTCATTTTTTTTCTTCTTCTTCCTTTAAGACTCGGTGTCCACTAATGGATATACAAAGGGTGTCACCTTCGTGGGCGAAGTGCCATCAGTTATCCATTGCCATAACGAGACACACTTCAAACATCACCAACGGTTTGATGTTTGAAGTTCTAATGTTTGTGCCATAATTAGTATTGGGAGTCCATCAAGTTAACCAGGTAATTTTGGAACTATATTTAATGGATAATGTGATTTGTAAACGGAAACGTTTGTTATTTGAAAAAACAAATTATATATATATATATATATATATATATATATATATATTACACGGTAAATTATAAATTATTATGTATGATATTTTTTAAAATTTTCATACTGATAATTATATTAAAAATTATTTATTATAACTTCTAATTGATGAATTGATAATATGTTTCTTTTACTCATGCTATTAGTCTCAAGTATTGTCGATTTCTTGAGGGATTATTCTTTATTGAGAAAGTTTAAATTTTATATAAAAAATTTGAGTTCAAATTTATTTGAATCAATGACATATTATACAATACATCAAGTTGTATAAAAATTAAACTCTAAAAATAATTTATATTTTCATGATGGTTGGCGTTATTCTTGTTATATTAATGCTATGATTGCATCTTCAATCCTTTCTGATCTGGTTGGATGTACCCCAATAAGTCTAATATTGAAACACAAGCCATGCAAACTAAGTTTGATGCATTTTAAAAAAAAATATTAATTGCTTGGTCTTGATTAATAGGGAAAGCTTCGTTTATCTCCAAAATCCATATAAATAAATAATAGGTTAAATTAGTAATTTGCTCCCTATAATTTCATGATTAGTATTTTAATTTTTTTAAATTGATTTTTTTAGTTTTTATAATTTATATTTTAATTTTTTTTAGACCCTATAGTTTAAAAGTGATTTTTTTAGTTCTTATAATTTATATTTTAATTTTTTTAGTCTTTATAATTTAAAAGTAATATTTTTAGTCCCTATAATTTGTATTTTAATTATTTTTTAGTCTTTATTACAAAAATAAATATAAAAATAATTAGTTACAAATTTATTATAAATTATTTTATTATAAATTAGTTACGATAATAATATTACTCATATATTAATGATAAGGAGTAAAAAGAAATTAAAATATAAAATATAGAGACTAAAAAACCATCTTTAAATTATAGGAATTAAAAAAATACAAATTATAAAGACTAAAAAAATCAATTTCAAACTATAGGAACTAAAAAAATTAAAAAATTAAAATATAAATTATAAAGATTAAAAAATTTAAGAGAACAAACACTTGAATCACTGAACATACATATGATTATTGACGATTAAAAAAAACATCCCTTCACAGCTTTAATAATCTTTATTGGAAAGGGGGTATATTTTCAATAATATCACAGGATGGGTTGATGTCTTTATTTAACAGAAAAAGAAAACATGACACGAAAAAAATTATGTTTTGTAAGAATTTAGTACTTTTCAACATTTCCTTTTAACAAAAGGACAGATGAAAGTAAACAAAAAGAAAGAACATATATAGATTATGAAAAATAATGATGGTCTAGAGTGAAAGTAACTGTACGAAGCAATTTAAAATGTCACTTGTTTTGCTGGACATTGTGGGTTGTCAATACTATATATTAACTATTAGAAGTTTGTTAAATAAGTTTCAACCCATAACAATGATGGTAATAATAATAAAGAAAGTAGCAGATGCATTTATGTTAATATACATAATAATTCTCTCTTACTATAATGAAGATTTTTAAAAGCAAAAATGTGTATCAAATTACAGTTAAAATTATTTACTGTTGCACACTTATTAAATTAATTATCATGGTTTTTCGATAGCTATCATTGCTTATTTTTATTGTATTTTCTCTAAAAAGCCAGCTTTTATATATATATATATATATATATATATATATATATAAAATGTACAAATTATGTAATTACTGGTATATGATAGAAGTGTAATTTTAAATTGAGAGTCATATACATTAGTTAAGGTCTGCAATAAGTAGCTACTGAATTAGTTGACACCTATGGTACGGTGTTTAAATATTAGTAAATCAGATGCCAAAAAAATAACTATTACAGTATATCAGTATTTTAACCCTTTTCATTAATAAGATGTATTTAATATTTTAAATTATTATTTTTAGAATATTCGTTAACATATAAAAAATGGAAGAATAATATTAAAAAAATTATTTTGATTGAGAAATTTGGAGAAGTTAAAATATCTATAAAAGAAACTACTATAATGTTCTGCAATTTATTTCATTTCCTATAATTAAGCTTAAAAAATAAACAAAAATTCCAAATCGCAACTCCCTTTTAGGCTTTTAGCATAGTATAAAGTACATGTTTCTATTGTTTAGCTTTTTATTTAAGTTTTGGTAGAACATGAATTCAGAATTATAAGGAATAAAATTCTTTTGTCAAAAACAAACAAACACAAAAAAGAACAAAACATTATTAAATAAATCAAAAGTTAATCATGGTTTTTGAATAACTATTTTTAATATTTTATATTTGAAAAATATAAGGGAATGAATTAGTTCTTTAGGTTCAATTAATAAGAGAATATTTCTATAAAATAAAAAGCAATACCAATTAACTGAGAATAGCATGAATATGGAAAATCAATTAATAAAAGATAAAGAAGGAAAATATGTGAACAATTGATTTGTTCTAGTTCGGTGATGAGTGTGATATAAGTGAAGTTGAGCAAGATATTTTAGTTTTTAGTTTTTTTTATTAGTTGAAAATTTTGTATAATTGTTTGGTAAATAAGTTTTTTTTAATAATTTTTAGTGTTTTTAAAATATTACTTGAACTAACATCTTTTAAAATATTAGTTTTTAATTTTTTTTATATTTTCTTTCATTTTTATTCTCGATATATTTGTCCAATTTTTTTATTCTCCTTTTTAAATAAATTATGATTTTATTATTTTTGTCATTTTATATTTCAACTAGCTTTTGGTTTTTTTAAGTTTAAAAACTTGTTTGATTATTCGGTAGACAAATTTTTTTAATAGCTTCTAGTGTTTTTTGAAATGTTACTTAAAGTAATGCATTTTAAAACACTAGCTTCTAACTTCTAGTTCTTTATATTTTTATCCTTAATACATTTATTCAATTTTTTTTAAAAAAATAAATCATGATTTTATTATTTTTCTATCATTTTATACTTTTCAGTTAATTTTATTAAACATTTATAATTTAATAAGTTAACTTTTCAACTTTTAACTATCAATTTTTAGCTTTCGTCTAACAAATAGCAAGTTGGCTTCCAACTATTTTTTTTAGCTAATTTCATCGAACATAGCCATAATTTAATTAGTCAGCTTCTAGCTACTAATTAATTTTCCAACTTCTAACTAACTTATGTTGAATCTCAAAGTGATTATTTGAAATTTTTTCACTTCATCAATTTTTTTACTTATAAGGACTTTAACAAACCTTCTACCTCAAACACAACACCACAAAAATCTCTCTCTATCTCTAATTTAAATCAAATAATTAATTTTAATCAAAACAAAGTTCCAAACAATAATGTTATTCAAAACTCTTTTTTTTAACTAAAAACAAGAATGCTCTCATATATATTTAAGCTACAACAATATTCTATTTCTATCTTTAAAGTAAATTTGTAAATATAGTTTTTGTTCTAAAGTAGTTTAAAAATTAAAAGTGTGGAATATTTGTGGGAGTAATTGGAACATTCAAGTAAAGTCTTCAAGAAATCTTTTAAGCTAAACTTAAACTTAATTATAAAGACTCAGACACTTGAGTCAGTAACCACTGGCCATAAAATGTAATGAAAACATTAATTAGAGTAAATGAAGAGATAAAGTCTTGTGTGTCTACCTTACATTGATGTACTTATATATATTTTAAAATAAATGTTACATAAAAAATAATTCGTAAGAACTCAAAAATAAAAAATTAATGATTAAATTATATTTTAATAAAAAAATATAATTTAAAATTTATTAATCAATTATTATAATTAACTTATATTTTAATAATTATAAACAAAAAGAGTGTAATTCAAATTATGTACATAAAACACTCGAAAAAAGTTTAAGGGTAAGGCAAATAGTCATATTTTCATAAACGCAGTGGAAATGAGAGAAAGATAAGTATAAGTAGCATATTTTCAAACACATTACTTTCAATACATATTTTCTTATTAAAATTTATTAGAATCTAGACAATCATGAAAGACTGTTATTAAACTTAATCAATCTTTTTCATTTAAATCCAATCCAAAATCATATTTAATTATGATATTTAGGTTTTTCTCCATTTATAGCCAACTTAATCCACCCGTGAAAGAGTTTGAGTGATGGAATTACAATTGATATCTAGGATCTTATATAGGATTCCTCTAATTACTGTATCGGTTTTACTAACAAGTATTTTTGAGATATTAGTTAAAAAATTAAAAAAATATTTATTATAAAAATAAAAAATGTATAAAAAAGTTACCAACATCATAATTTTGTACCTTCAATAAAAAAATTTATTCTTTTAATTTCTTAATTAATACCTTAAACACATTAGTTAACATTTGCTATATTATATGGATGACAAATGCTAATTGATGGTCTAAGAATATTAATGAAGGAACTAAAAGGATAAAACAGAAATCATAAGAGAACGAACAAAATTTATGCAGCACAATTTTTTATATTTCAATAAAAAAATTCTCATTTTAATTTTGTAACCAATACCTTTAATCATGTCCTATTGCCCGTTTGGTTGGAGAAAAGGAAATTAAGGAAAGAAGAAAATAAAATTCTAAAATTTAAATTGAAAAGAAAAAAATACAATTTTATTTTTAAAAATTAACTTTTCCTTTTATTTTTTTCTCATTTTATCTTTAACCAATGGGAAAAAAAATTCATAAGTAGGGTTTTCTTTATTCTTTATTTTCTTTTCTGTATGTATTAATAATATCAACAATTGATGCCGCCAAAAACCCACTATCTTAAAAATAGAGAAAATAAAGGAAAAGCACACCAAGTTCTAGGCAACTCTTTTTACCCATAGAGTGATTATTTATAGTTATTTACGATAAACCCGATGTTGCAGACAATGGAATTAACGAGAGATGCCCACGTTGGACCCAGGATTTACACGGAGCCCTATGAGTTGACAATGATACTTAATTACAATAGGAAGGAGCAGTGGAATAGGGTCAAAGAGAAGCAACCAAACAGAGCTCTGAGGTGATGAGTAAGAGTGCCATGGTTTCAGTGCCTTGTCTCACTAGTAATTAAGTAGAAATACCATGTGCATGTGTTAGCTTCTTCCTCTACGTCGATAGAGCATCATTCTCTGGACAAGCACATGCCATGCACATTATCATCATATCAACAAGGAAATAAACGACGCAGACACCTGATCAAAAAAGGGGGTCCTCTCCCATTATCATGCGTGCTCAAAGTTAGTGCCACTACATACACATACACCCTCACCAAAGGGACCATTTCATCTTCACTAACTTCAATAGTGTTCTTCCTCTATTTTACTATTTTTGTCACACACACAAAAAAATTATACAACAAAATATAAGGTGGAATAATATTTATAATAAGTTATACTGACATGGTTGATATTTTTTGCCTTTTTAATTTTACATAGATATTTTTACAATTTATATAATAGCATAATATTATTTATTTTTTCTGATATAAGAGAAAGTTAATAATATATTTTTAACACACTTTTTAGAACACATATTTTATTATTGATTGTAATTTATTAAAAATCATATTGTAAGTTGATTTATGTTATGTTTATGTAAACAATCATAAGGTAATTTTAATACTTTATTATTATTATTATTATTATTATCATACTATTATTAGTTGAATTTATGGAAAACAAATCATTTGTAAATTTAATTATATTAATAATTATATAAAAATATAAATTTATTTAATCATATAATAACCCATCATTTGCTTTTTTTATACATGCAAATATCAATTACTTTTCTTACTGTAGTAGTTAAGGAATGAAAAGAATTTTTTATTTATTAATATACGTAAAATTACATTTGTTATGATTAAGATAACTATATTATTATTATTTGTTATGGAGAGACCTTTGTCTAATTTTCCTTGATTAATCAAAATTAAAGTAGTACACAGTCAAAGAAAACGTGAAAATTCTCTGGATTATTTAGCTATTCAAGGTTGGTCACAAGTTGATACTATAAGAGGGGCAGCGAGAAAAAGGTGTGGCTTTATTTTCCATGTCGCTTAGAATTAATTTGGGTTTATTTAGTGAGCATTATTAATTAATGTGGTGATTTGACAACACCATAGCAACTAACGAATCTCTGGTAAGTGTAAAATTTGAACAGTTGTTGTTGCTCAATCATGTTCCACAAAAAAATTGGCATTGATAACTAGTCTAAATCCAGTTGGCACATAATGAGGAGTATATGATAGTTAGGCTTATCTCAAATCCAATTTCATCTAAATAGTGTTATTTGATTATTAAAGCCTACAATTAACATTCTCTTGTTGAATCTTTGCCTACGCTTTTGTTTTATTATTTTTATTTAACTTAAGACAATGACAAACAACCAATCTTCACCTAAAACGACTATCCTTTGTGTGTGGAGAAATTATGCTTTTACACTGAGTGTTATCCATTAGTATTTAATGTGTTATACTTGAAGGGGGAGCCAAAACATACGAAAAAAATAAATTGAAATATGATGAGATGTGAAAGGGGATATAAAAAATTGAGTGAGTAACAAAAATCCATGTATGTCTTACAGTCATACAACCCCCAAGCAAAAATTCCATTATGATAGATATTCTTGGATGCCAAGAGTGGAACGTTTATTATGATAGATATTCTTGGATGCCAAGAGTGGAACGTTTATCTAGGTGATCCAATGTCCTCATCAAATAACTCTTCAGAATCTTAAATTATTCGTAATTTTTAAATTTTATAATATGCCCTTATAAACTTTAGTCTCTTTAAAATATACTTTATCTATCCCTTTGTTGATTATATTTCTTCCAACTTGTAACAAAACCAAGTTCACGACCAATGTGTCATTGATCTGACTGAAAATAGACTCAGTCATAGACAACCAGTTTTTAAGTCAAACTAATTTTAAAATCAGTTTTGAACCAATTTAAAATTTTGTTTTTTATGGAAAAATGAATTTAGAAATGGTTTTTAGTCATAATATTAGTTTTAAAACATTTTTTTAACCAAGCCATTTGTTAAAACATAATCACTTTGATTTAAATATCAGATTTAATTTTAAAATATAATTTGGTTCAAATTAATGTTTTGATTTGCTTTAACATAGGTTTCTTTCAAATCCTTACCGTCGAGACGAAGCAAATTAAAAATGCCTACTCTTTCTTTTTTCCTCTTCTTATTTTAGGTTGTCAGAGCTGTTGATATCATGATATATTGCAAGTGTCGAACAAATTGATGGCTAAACTGAAGAGAAGCCAAAAATAAATAAATAAAAGCACGTGAGAAGGGTGAGAGAGAGAGAAAAATATGAAAGTATAAAACAATTAATACATAGGACAAGTTGGCAGCCAAAAAAGATGTACATGCACATTCTCATGTTGTATTTACTCCCATTATGAAGCTAGCTGAATATTCGGGCACGTTACATTTTCATTCTAGCTGCTGTATAATTTATTAGTATGTTAAAAAGTGAGGAAGTTCACTTTAGATAGTAATAAAGTCTAATAATTGTTTATTGTAGAAAATAACAGTTATGAATAGTGATAAAATCAAAGAATTATAACAATCTAAGCTTAAATATAATTTTAATAGTTAATTTCTTAATTAATTGTTATTATTATACTTTATCCCTCTAAAATAATTTGTTTCATTTTAGACGAGTTAAATCCTAATAGGTTATATTATTTTTATTGAAGAATCTAATTTTCATGTTCTCTAAAAAATATAATTTTTTTATACAAATGACCAATAAAATTTACCATAAATATAATTTTTAAAATAATTATTATATATTCAATACCATACATGCTTATTTATTAAATGTTGTTAGCATATTTAAATTAAATTATACAATAATTTTTTATCAGATAATATTTCAAAATTCATTATTAAGTTAAAATTTTTATCATATAAATTACAATAAATAATTAATAGATTACATAAGTTTGTTAAATTTTATTATAAGAACTATATATCGTTAATAAAGTTTTTTGATTAATTCACAGCATAAAAAATTTTATGCAGATAGTACATGTCAATTAAATTCTATAAATTATATTTATAACATTTTATATTACTTCATAATTATATATATATATATATATATATATATATATATATATATATATATATAATATTAACATACCATATTTTTAAAAATATAAAAATAAAAACCTTTTAATTATATTTTTATAGTTATTCAATTTTAACAAAATAAGTTATAATCATCATTGAGCATGCACGCTGAATAAAGTCGTATATAATTATTCCAACTTAACGAATAGTATTAAGGTTGAGTCATGAGTATATGATATCTTTAAAATCTCAAAAAGAAAACGTGCTTATAATGGTTTTACACAACTTCAACACAATTATCATACCAAAATTAAGATACAATCAAGATTAATATATATAATTAATTTAGCAAATTAATAGATAAAAATTATATACCATTCATATAATTCGTTGATGTGAGTACAATACACAATTATCCTTATATCAGTAAATAATTTTATTTTTTTTAGGATATACTTCACAAAGAGGTTACATGATATGATATATCTGTTTGTTTTTTTTTAAAGAGAATATGATACTTCAATAAGTTGCAATCACCATGTATATATCACCCTATGTCTTGGAAGGGACAGAATTTGTTTGCAAGAAAACGCATAAAAATATAATATGCTTTAAAATAAATTGATATACTTTTGACATAGTAATTGACTTCCAAACTACACTACAAAATTTCACCCCAATATCCTTACCTATATCAACTGCTGTCTGCTGTGGTTATATATTCTCTTTATAAGCAGTCGAATTTGAGTCCTACATTATTAAATAGAAAAATCTTATCACTCATATAGTTTATCTTATATATTTGATTGGAGCAAGATTACTTTCTGTCCTGTATATCTGAGGTAAGTTTCTGTCTTGTATATATAATACCCCCTGCCCATCGTGACCTCATCATTCTTTACTTCACGTTCATGCTTGTTGTATTTCTTTCACGTATCATACCTGTCATTTTAAGATGCACCTTTCATTTTTTTTTTCTGATATAATGCTTTTTTTTTCCTTTATTTTAAAATTAGTTTTAGTTGAAAACTGGTTGAAAAACTAGATTTCATATGAACCAGTATTGAAAAACTAGATTTGAATTTTTTCCATCTGTAAATGCATTCAAGTCAACCGATTGCTTTCGTTTCACGACAACATTCTTTGATTTCAACCAATTTAAAGTCTTATCCGCAGCTTTTCCCCCTATGAGTTTTAGCAACCTCGTAACATACTCATGTCAGAAAACTCATGTTGGTTTGAGGAGAAATGCAAGTAACAGCAACAAATTGTGGCCATACATCATAGAGTTCAAAGTAGAGGAGAGGAGTTCTATAAAAGAACATTTTTTATTTGATTGAATAAAAGATACAATGACAGTACCTTAGTGCTTTATTTATAGAGCTAATGAGTTAGTTTATTTATAATTAAGAAAAATAACTTTAAAATAAACATTTTTATATAAGTACTTTTTTTTAAGAAGTAGATGATTTGCTTCTTAAAAAAATAAAAAAATTATTTATTTTAAGTATAAACAATTTAGATAAACACATAAAAATCATAAAATTACTTATTTTATTTAAAAAATACCTATTTTAAAAAGTAAGTTTAAATAAAGGTGTGTTTAGTTTGTATTTTCATTTCTTGTTTTCATTTTTAAAAGATTAGAATTTTAAAAATATGTTTGTTTTGACTTCTTGTTTTCTGCTTTCAAGAAATAAAAACATTGAAAATACTTTTTAAAAAAAAAATGTATTTTTAGATTTGCTTAAAATTACATTCCTTGTCATCACCGCATTTTCATTTTACTCAAAATGGTTCCTTGAAAATGAGATTTTATTGTTTTCAGTTTTTGGTTCGTTCGAGAAAATATTTTCATTGAAAATATTTTTCAAGAATCCAACCAAACGCATTTCTATCACCATTTTCTATTTCCAGTGAAAATAAAAACAGAAAACAGAAAAACAGTTAAATCAAACACCCCCTTAACTATCCCAATTTCTAACAACCTAACATGACTCTTAACAACTCAGAGTTTAATTGGTTAACATGCATGTGTTCTAATATTTCTTCCATATATGATTGTGATCAATAGCTCCATGGTCCTTTTGTTTTTTTTTTACTTAAATCCAATTTTGGTACCTATAATTTTATGATTTACAATTTTGATTCTTGAAAAATCATTGCATATTTTATTCATATTTTTAAATTGAGCAATTTTGATCTCGAGTTAGTTTGTCTTCAATCTTTTACTAGAAATTATTGTTCAGTTTTAAAATGTGAAGAATGCCAAATGTGCAATAAAAAATTTTGAGAATCAAAATTACACAATCATAAAACTACATCAACCAAAAAGTGAATTTAAGTTTTTGTTCTTCAATCAACAAGTAAACCATACAATGCTTAATTTCTTTACGTGTGAGAAAGACCTTGCAGGTTTTTTGTAATAATCAGGCCTACTTGAGTCCAATAATGGCAATAGCCCACTCTCCTCGAAGATTAACTTAAAAATACCTTATAATGATAAAAGTTATTTAAAACAATTTTTTTTACCCCATACATCTGTTATTATTAAAATCTAAAAAAAATAAAATCATATCTTTATAATAACTCTTACTCAAAGAATAAAGAAACAACTCAAAGCATCCTAAAATTATAATTTGAAGAAAAGTATAAAAAAAGCAAATTTTTATTCAACTTTCCTTTTTTTCCCCCAAACAGAACAACAAGAATCACCGGAGTTGTTCTGCCAACCGATCCAACAAATCTAACCATACCCAACTATGTCAGTTACTATTTATTTGTGTATTTACTTAATTATTTATTAATTACTTTTAAATATAAATAACATCATGTAACAATTGCAACAGAAAATGTGACATGAGAAGAACCGAAGCAAAGAATTGAAATGGAAAAACATGATGGGAAGAAGAGAGTGGTGATCATAGGAGGTGGTGTTGCAGGCTCCCTCGTCGCCAAATCTCTCCAATTCCATGCTCATGTCACCCTCGTTGATCCGTAATTAAAACATCCTCTGCAACACCTTTTTTTTCTTAATTTATTATGTTAAGTTATTCAAGCTTTAAAAAAAAAAAATCAAATGTCGCTAATCGAGACACCCATTTTTTGTATTTAATCCAAATGGTTAATGGGTTTTAGTTTATGCCGTGTGTTTTTGAATTTTACTATGGTTCTCTCCTTCTTGGTGGATTGGTAAAGAGAACGTTAAATGCAAATGCATAGAGGGCATTTTATTCCATTGTCAATTTTTGGAATGTTCATCGCTTTTTGCAATTTCCCAGATTTCCAAGTTTCAATTTTGGGATTGAGAAGTGTTTTTTTGAAAGTGTTTACCATTTCCACTCATATTGAAAACAAAATGATAATTTTGTAATTAAAAAGTGAAAACAGAAAATAAAAACAAGAGATGAAAACACAAGTAAATAATAGGCCCTTAACTTTTCATGCAGATAATGGTTGTTGTGATTGTTGTTGATCGGCATTGTGGTTTCTGTTGATGTTATCAGCTTGTCATCATATGTTTTATTTCCTGATTGAGTGTGGTTGAATGTAGGAAGGAATATTTTGAGATTACATGGGCAAGTTTGAGGTCAATGGTTGAGCCATCTTTTGCAGAGAGGTCGGTGATCAATCATAGAGATTACCTTACCAATGGCAATATCGTTACGTCCAATGCAGTCAATGTAACAGAAACCGAAGTGTTGACTTCAGATGGCGATCGAATTCACTATGACTATCTTGTTATTGCCACTGGCCATGCAGATGATGTCCCCCAAAGTAGGAGAGAAAGACTTAATCAATTCAAAGAAGGTAAGTTTGAACAAAATTGGCTGCAAGGTCTTTGTCACATGACATGAAATGAAGCATTATATGGTTAAATGTTCATTAATAAAAAAAGGACCATGGCGACGTTGAACAACCAAGGAAGAAATAATAGAACACATAGTAACGGATTAAATTCTGACTATGTTGTTATTGGGGATTATTTTGCATTATTGGTTTTGAATCAATTGAATCATGCATTCACATTGATCGTTTTAGCATAATGATTTAGTGAATGTTGTTTTGTAGAATAGGTTCAACCGTGCAATCGTGTAATGAATTGTTGTAGTCAGTATTTGAGTTATGAAGTTCATTTTCTCTGGCAGACAATCAAAAAATAAAATCCGCTCATTCCATTCTGATTGTTGGAGGAGGTCCCACTGGCGTGGAACTTGCTGGAGAGATAACTGTTGATTTTCCTGATAAGAAGGTTACAATAGTGCACAAAGGACCGAGGCTGCTGGATTTCGTAGGGACAAAAGCCGCAGATAAGACTCTTAAATGGTTGGAATCAAGGAATGTTGTGGTGAAACTAGAGCAATCAATTGACTTGAACGAATTAACATATGAACAGAAGACATATCGAACTTCAAATGGAGAGACCATTGAGGCAGATTGCTATTTCTTATGCTTAGGGAAACCGCTTGCATCAGCATGGCTAGAGGAAACTGTGTTGAAGAATGATTTGGATGATCTTGGAAGGATTAAGGTAGATGGAAAATTGAGGGTCGTTGGTAGGACAAACATTTTTGCAATTGGAGACATCACAGATGTTCCAGTAAGTACTTGTCATTGGTACCTTTTTGTTCAGCTTTTCACAATTATATAATTTTATATGTTTTGTAACAAACTCAACAAGTTACCAAGTTTTCTGCTATTAACATGATGTTCTGTCTTTTTTTTCTTGTGCTAGACTAAGAGATCATGCTTTATTGCCTGGGTTTTGGCTAGAATTTAGTTTATTCTTACTAGTAATGAAAATATTGAAGCAAAGTGAATGAGTATATTGCTTATATGCTCATGAAACTATAGTATTCGTTTAATTCTATTTGAGACATCTGCCTCATTTCATTATTGTACTCCAATCTCATTTTTCTTGGGCATACTTGAGGCTTTCACTGCCTGTCCATATCTTTCATTATTGTTCTCTAGGTCTTTCCTGTGACTTTATTGGGGCAGAGAAGTGTCCTAAATTCTTGAGAAATTCAGGGACTTATATGCATAATTTCCTATAGATTTATGTGATTGTATTACATAGGCTCTTTATATACGAGTGTCTTTCATTTTGTCCCATATAAGTTAGTTAAATGCTATAAATTTATGGCACTTTAATAATCTCTTAAACAAGCAATCTGAAAGAAGGTTTTTTAACGGAAATCCATAAAACAGGAAATCAAGCAAGGTTTTGCTGCTCAGCAGCACGCCATAGTGGTTTCGAAGAACTTGAAGGCGATGATAGATGGAGGAAGAGAATGTAGTCAATGTAGGATGGACACTTATAAGCCACAGTTAGCAATGGCAGTAGTTTCACTTGGGAGGAAAGATGCGGTGGCACAGATACCATTCTTGACAATCAGTGGAAGAATTCCTGGACTCATTAAGTCTGGTGATTTGTTTGTTGGTAGAACAAGAAAACAAATGGGACTCAACCCTGATACTTCACAAGCTTGACTTGATGATACCATGCATGGAATGTACTATACACAAATTACAATCTGTTCATAGTTTGTGTGGTATATTGGTGTATTTTCAATTGGTTTTTTCCACGAAGGTAAAGGTTAATGGTTGTTGTTGACACATATAGGACAGAAAAGAAATAGATTAAGCATATATATTAGAGGCTTTTCAAGTATTTCAACCCTTTTAAATTTAATCACCAGTTTCATAGACATGATCAATTTGAAGATCAATCAATGGTTTTACATTCAAAACTATGTGGGAAAAGAAAGAAGGATAAAAACGCATTTGCCATGAAAAAGTGAAAATGTTACTTTCAAAAGTGTATTGGTAACTTCAAATACCAGAATCCTTGTCTACAGTGGAAGCAATATCCAACAGACAAATGATCACCTATGAAGCATCAACATAGACACTAGACACGATACGAATACGGACACGTGGACACCTGTAATGTCCAAAATATAGAACATAGTACGGATGCCGTGTTGATGTCGGACACTGATACGGACACGTGTCGAACACTGAACACGACAAGAGACTAAAATGTCCATGCTTCATAGATTATCATATGGTCTCTTAACATGTAATCATATTTTTCAATTTAAAATAAATAAATTAATAATGCATTACAAGGAGATTAGATGACATCACATAGTCCATAATCATATAATAATTTTTTATATTCAAACCACCATAATAAATCTCTTGTCTAATTGGTCAAGCCTATTGCATGTGATACACGTGTGTGTGTGTGTATATATATATAAATTGAGCTTGGTTTAAAAATTTCTCATAAAATATCACTATAGCAACATACATATTAATATTTGAGCGCATAAATTATTAATCCAATTAGTGAACAACCAAATTAATTATTCACTCAAATTCCAAAGATAAGAAAAACACCAATCTTAACGCTGAATGTTGAGTAATGCATGTCCTTAGCACCGAGTGTAAGTTCTTTTGTTTTGTTGCGAGACATCTATCTCCAAAAATGAACCCTAACTAATTAAACTCACATCTTTCATTCAACGTCTCTTTCCCTATAGCAACATACATATTAATTAGTTATAATTTAGTTTGAGGTCAATGGAGGTCAATGGTTGAGCCATCTTTTGCAGGAATATTCACATCTTTCATTGCGAGACATCTTTCATTGGTAAAACATATTAGTTATAATATAGTTTCACTGTAATAATATATAAAATATTAATTATTACTATGGTTTTAAAACATTAGGAATATCTTTAAAAAAACTTTAGAAATATTTCTAGCTTATTGGTTATTATTATTATTATTATGACTAGCTGACACATTAAATCACCAGAACAATTTTGCAATTTTCTTATAATATATTATTTTTCTTCATACCCTATTGTCGAGAGGCTCTTCGCTATGCGAACTAATTAAAATTGCACCTAAAACAACATTTTGAAAATAATAGTAATGAGTACAATGTAGCATGATCACAATGTTGATGGTATTGATGTACTTTAAGCATGGTATTTTTCCTCTATTGCACAATGTCAATCAATTACAACAAAGGGAAGTAGTACAATAATGAAAAATCTCAAGCTTGACTTAGAGACTAGAATTCTTATCTTGCCATTATATTGTTGAGGTTTTATGAAGGTTGAGTGCCAAAAAGTCTAGTCAGGGTGAACTTCAATACCAAAGAAATCTAAAACTTGCTCCTAAAACTCTGTTGCTTAAGGATGTTGAACCATGATTTGGATTTGGGTAAATTGTTAGTCATCTGAGCAAGACACGTGATTTAACTTCTATCTTAAAAAAAAAAAATGTTTTTGCTCTTTATTCGTAACAATAGTTTTCAACGATATTATGTATTCAAATTGGTAAGATGTGCGTAAAAAAGAATAAAGAAGAGATTAAAGATTTAGAAGAAAAAATAATCTAAAATAAGAGATGAAAAAAATAATTAAGGACAAAAAGTCAAAGTTTGAATTTTCTGAAGACTAAAACTACAAATTGAAAGTTTTGTAAGGATTAACATCTCTAAAATTATACATATATATCATGTGACATGATTGTTACGTGAAACTATTAATATATGTAGCAAACCATGTGATTATTAAATATTTAGGCATAAATGTATATTTTATTACCAAACTATCATTATTTTTAAAATTTTAACATCTATGTTTTTTTTAATCTTGTTATTATATTTTTTAATTTTTACATATTTTATCATTATATTGATAGTAAAATGATGTCATTTTTTAATTATTATTATTAATATTTGATTTTAATTTGAAATGCTTTTTATTTTTAAATATAAAAACATTAAAATAAAATATTTAAAATCATTAAAAAGAAGAAAAAATAGGTTATGTAGTAACAATATAAAATAGTCATTCAATCACAAATCACCATGTATGATAAATATGTTACTTTTTATAATTATTACCTTAAAAGTTATATTAACAATGATTTATGATTAAATGATAATATAAAATTATTATGACACATGATCATTAAATTAATAAAAAAAGTCTAAATACCATAACAGTTATTTAAACTAATTTTACCCAATTCATCTATTTTAATGAATACAAAAAATATCATTTTATAATAATTATTGGCTTAAATATGTTTTTCATAGTTGAAAGATAGGTAATTTTCGTTTTATTACCTAAAATTCATTTTTTTTTATCTAAGTATCCATTTTTTGTTTCACTGTAGTACCTGTCGTTAGTCTCATTCTGTGAAGTGATAACGTGACAAACGAAATGTCACATTATCAAGTCTAATCACAAACATGTAACCAAATTTAAGCCATATCATTATTTATTATTAAATTATTTAAAAAAAACAATTTTTATATTTTATTAACTAATAAAATTAAAAATAGAACATGAGTTCCCTTTTCAAACCCTAAGGGAGGCATTTGGGTGTTGTTGCATATTTCAAACCCTAAAGGAGACTCTTGGGAGGTATTTGTGAATTTCGAACCCTAAAGTTGTTTCTATTGATGGTTGAGAGGAAGAATGGAAAGGGCGGGTCGTCATTGTCGTCCTCAGAGTCTAGTATGGTGAAGTGCAAATGTGAGGTACTGATAACTACTAATTATAAGTATATTTTGAAGTTAAATTATATAGGAATTTGTAATTTTTCTCTTAATTTTTCCTTTTTGAGCAAATAATTGTTAAATTAACATCATTTAAGTTTTTGTGCAGAGAATCATAAAAGTGATGAATTTATTATACTTAGTGAGTAAAATAAAGCCCAAAAAAGCATCATAATTCAGGAAAGCATGACTAATTAAAAAAAGAAGACTAATTAAGGAAAACATGTTAATTAAGGAAATGAGACTAATTACGAAAAGCAAGACTAATTAAGGAAAGAAGACTAATGAAGGAAATAAGGACTAATTATGGAAATCAGACTAATTTAAAAGCCCACTAATCTGCACCTATAAAAGAAGAAGAGAGAAGAACGAAAAAAGACACAAAAATTCCAAGAGAATACAATTCCTTATAGAAGACAAAGGCTAGAAGAAGGAAAAGCAAGTATAGGGAGTTATTCATTCCCTCCATTCCCTTTCTTATCTTTTTCCTCTTGCAATTGTAAAGTCTCCATGATAATGAGAGGCTAAACCCCCTTTGCTGGAAACTTGGCAGTCAAATACTCTTGATGTAATTTCTCTTCCTATTTATTTAATAATATTACTTTTGTATTATCCTTTCTTGTGCTTAATATTATTGCTTGTGGCTTGATCATCCATTTGCATGATAAGTTTTAGGGGTAGCATTGGAAAACGTTATTTTCTAATAGAACCGAGAAAGAGTATCTAAATAAAGTCATTGCTAAGGATAGGTTGATATATTTTTAGTCTGTTATACATCTCATCTTAATGCAATTTACTATTTTAGCTTTGCAAAGGGATTTGGAAGAGAAAATAGATAAATTAGGTTCTTTCATAAATAGCTTTAGCAGCCCTCATCATTAGATCTCTGAGCATTACCTCACCTCCAAACTTTTTCTTAAAATTGTTGTAAAGATGTCACAAGAAGAATCTATGCTCTATCTGTTTTGGAAATTCTAGAAATGCTTGTTGCAATCCCTGCACATAAAGCAACTCATCAAAATAATCCAATGAATATCATCAAAATATTTCTATACAATACAAACAAGTAGTTTTTACCTTTTGTTGATCACTAATGAACACCCATATGTTGGTTTCAACATCAACAATATCCTCCAACAATAAGTTCAGAAACCATCTCCATCTTTCCTTGGTCTCTATTTCTACAACTGCAAAAGCAATAGGTATGTACTAGTTATTCGGATATCTGCCAATAACAATCAAGAGTTGTCCTCCAAACTTTGTTTAGAGATGACATCCATCTACACCAATCAGGGGTTGACATGCCTTTTTTAATGTAGATTTTAGACCTTCTAAGCACATGTAGAAACTACCAAATCTTGGTAGTACTTCAATGGATGGTCTCTCCACTCGAATCAAGCATGAATTGTTTAGGTATCTATCCTTTAGTTCAACTACATATGACCAAAGTTAGGAATACTGTTTGATATAGTCACCATCAACTATTTGTTTTGCTAGTTGTTTGGTCCTCTATGCCCCGGACATTGAAATTCCAGTTGAATAGTTAGCTCTTATTTCACCAATTATGTCCCTTAGAGACATGTTAGCACTTGTTGCCTTCATCTTGTTGATTAATACTTTGGCCACCCAAGTAGACTTAGCACTTGTATTATCGAAGACCCTCCCACATGTGTGTTTAGGATGTAAGTATTAAGCCTATATGTGTCACTCTGACTTACCTTACTCACATATACCAGATAGTTATTGTAATGCTTACATTTTTCTCTTGCTTGCCTCTTATCATTGAAATTAAACCTGATTTCTCTCCCATTTAACACATTGTATTCCAATATGGTTTCTTTAAACTCTTTCAGAGAACCAAACTCCAATCCTAACTTCTATTTAAATTCCTTACAGAGAAACTTGTTGTTGAATCTTTCATATTTTTTCTTAAATACCTCTTCATCTGAATCATCACTGCACAACTGTTCACTAACATACCAATCTTCAATATCATCTTCAGGCAAAGTAGGTGTTACAAATAAACTACCACTGACATTCACATAGTTGTGTTCAACCTTCTTACCCCTACCAGGAGCCTTCTTACCTCCACCAGTAGCCTTCTTACCACCACAAGCCTTGTCCACCGGCCTGAAATGTGCATCACTCTACACTTCACTTGGTAAGTTTTCCTCCTGGCTGAAGTAATCATTAGATATATAAATTAATTCAACACATGCACGTTGGTTGTTAGCTTGATCATCATCATTATGAACCTTCCTCCCTCGGATTACACACCTTTTTTTTATAGTCGACCTCTTTATTCGTTTATTTTCCAGTCTACCAATTTCTGGAATAGGTAAATCAAAATCATCATCCAATCCAATTGCATTTTCCTCCTTAGAGTCATCTAATTGGACAGCCTTCACTAATTCATCACTATTGTCTTCAAAATTACAAGAAAAAAATGTCATCCATAACCCCTCATTACAACCACCACATTCCACAAACAACTCCACCTCACAACTATTAGCAATGACATAATTAGACAACTCCAATGCATGACTGTCTATAGTAATCTCCTTATACTCATCATCACTACCTTTCCACCATAGCCTTAATGGTTGATCACCATATCTAAAGTCTTCTTTTAAAATGCCAATTGCTTCAAAGAATGATCACTTGTCAACATCTTATCAATCACACTTCCAGAATCGCTAGTCCCAACATATTGCATCATAGGGTCTCTTTGAAAGAAACAACCATGATGCAATTTTAATTTGAAAGTCATACATGCAATAGAAATAGAAACCATCTTTATCAATTTACAGTTCACCATTAATCAGACCCTAATCAAACCCTTATCAACCTTAATCAAACCCAATTAAACCATAATTGAACCCTACTCAAACCATTGTCAAACTCAAATCATAAACTAATCGAACTTGGTTCCACCCTAATCAGACCCTACTCGAACCTTAATAAAACTTGAAAAAATCCAAATAATTTTTTTTTGAACTTCACAAAACAAGGACCATTGGAATGACGTAATAGGAGTCAAGGGGACCACTCAGAAAGGGAAAACAAAAAATAAAACGAAAAAATCACATTACCTGATACAATGCAAACATGTGAATGCAACAATGTTAGTAGCTCTGGCCTCCTCCCTTGAATGTGACATATATACACATGAAGAAGACTCTCTTGTTTTGTTTTCAGTTAGTAGATATCACACTCAACCTCAATAACACTTACCATCAGCCATTACACAAAGTCACTACTGAGAAGATGAACTCATATTTTCGAAGAGGAAACGTTTTCCAAAAGGAAATTCACTTTCTCTTTATAAATATTAGTTAATAAAATATAAAAATTGAATTTTTTAAATAATTAAAATAATAAATAATGATATGACTTAATTTAAACAAGTGATAATATGACATTTCATTTGTCATGTCGACTAACAATAAATACTATAATAAAACATAAAAAAATGATAGATACTTAAATAAAAAAATTATTTTCTAGATATAAAAAATATTAAAGCCATAATTATTTCATAAGAATAAGCATCCTAAACTTATAGTTCGAAACTTCGAATAAAAGTTTATAAAGAAACAATTTTTTTCTCTCATTTTATCTTCTTTTTTATTCAAACAGAAAAGGAAGAGCATCACTAGCGTTGTCCTGCCAGCCAATCCAACGATGCGTATACCCAACTATGTTAGATTCTATTTATTTACTTATTTGTTAATTCTTTTTGAATTTATTAATAAATAATACCAGACATATATATAGCAATTGCAGTAGAAAAATGTATTTTTTTTTGGAAGAAACGAAGTAAAGGATCGAAATGGAAATAGACGGGAATAGAGTGGTAATCCTAGGAGGTGGCGTTGCGGGATCCGTCGTCGCTAAATCTCTTCAATTCCATGCCCATGTCACACTCGTTGATCCGTAATCAAAACATTCTCTGCAATTTTTTTTTTTTATGTTTGATTATTGAAGCAGTAATTTTTTTGTTTGAATTTAGCTAATTACCCATTTTCTGTATTTAATCCATAAGGTTAATGGGTTGAAGTTTATGCACTGTGTTTTTTGGTTAATGCATAGTGCGCATTTTATACCCTTGCTAATTTTTGGAACCCTTATCGCACTCAATTTTGAAGTCTTTAACTTTTTATGCACATGGTTGATATTGTTGTTGTCAACTTGTCAATGTGTGCTTTTTCTCCTGATTGAGGCAGGAAGGAATATTTTGAGATTACATGGGCGAGTTTGAGGTCAATGGTTGAGCCATCTTTTGCAGAGAGGTCAGTGATCAATCACAGAGATTACTTTACCAATGGCGACATCGTTACGTCCAATGCCGTCAATGTTACAGAAACAGAAGTGTTGACTGCAGATGGCCATCGAATTGGCTATGACTATCTTGTTATTGCCACTGGCCATGCAGATCCTCTCCCCAAAAGTAGGAGGGAAAGACTTAATCAGTTCAAAGAAGGTGAGTTTGAACATATATATTTGCCTATGATAATCAGTTCAAATTACTTAGAAGGGGAACAAAAATATTATGAATTTAATTTTAAACTGATTCAGAATAAGTTGGGCCTAATGTAAATCAGATTTTAGTGTTTTTGATATTACAATTGCTAAGTTAATCTTCGAGGAGAGTAGGTTACTGCTATTGGACTCAAGTAGGCCTGGTTATTACATAATACATAGTGATTAGTGGCTGCAAGGTCATGAAATTAAGCATTATATGGTTTAAGTGTTCCTTAAAAAAAAAAGAACCTTGGAGCTCTTGAACAACCATGGAAGAAATATTAGAACGCATAATAATTAAATTCTGAGTATGTTGTTATCTATATCATTGAACTTGTTTAAAAGCTGTCAGGGATTCTTTTGTATTGTTGTTTTTTAGTCAATTGAATCATGCATTGACATTGCTCATTTTAGCATAATGTTTTTGTAATTCTGTGAATTACTTGTTTTTTAAGAATGGGTTCAACTGTGTAATGAATTACCGTAGTACAGTATTTGAAATTCCGGAATTATGGAGATCATTTTCTCTTGCAGACAATCAAAAGATAAAATCTGCTCAATCCATTCTGATTATTGGAGGAGGTCCCACTGGTGTGGAACTTGCTGGAGAGATAGCTGTTGATTTTCCAGATAAGAAACTTACACTAGTGCACAAAGGAGCGAGGCTGCTGGAATTCATAGGGGCAAAAGCTGGGGATAAGACTCTAAATTGGTTGAAATCAAAGAATGTTGTGGTGAAACTAGAGCAATCAGTTGACTTGAATGCATTCAAAGATGGACAGAAGATATATCAAACTTCCAACGGAGAGACCATTGAAGCAGATTGTCATTTCTTATGTATAGGGAAACCACTTGCTTCAGCATGGCTTAAGGAAACTGTGTTGAAGAATGACTTGGATGGTCAAGGAAGGATCAAGGTAGATGAAAAATTAAGAGTCAAGGGCAAGGACAACATTTTTGCAATTGGAGATATTACAGATATTCCAGTAAGTGCTTTTCATTAGTAACTTTTATTCAGCTTTCACATTTATATAATTTTTTTTGCAGTTACCTTCTTTTATAACAAACTCAATAAGTTGCCAAGTCTTTTTCTGTTCACATGATGTTCTGTGTATTTTTCTCTTGAGCTAGACTAAGATCATGCTTTATTGCCTGGGTTTTGGCCAGAATTTAGTTTCTTCTTTTGGGAAATTGAAATATTGTGATAAGCATAAGCATAAGCCACACATCACCAAGGTGTACAGCCGCAAACAGCGAGCAAGAGAAGCAATAATCATGGACCACCAGCAGCAGGGTGCACAACACCTAAGGGGTGCAAACCACCCAACAGTTATGACCCACCCAAAGGGTGTAAATCACCCAATAGTTACGATTCACCCAAAGAGTGCAAGGTCAGAAGATGTGAATCAAGGGGACATGACCATTGAGAACAGTCACAACCAATCAAAGGGACATGACCCTTGAGAACAGTCACAACTAACTGTTATGATCTGCCCAAGGGATGCAAGGTTAGGAGATGTGAATCAAGTGGGCATGACCCTTAGGAACAGTCACAACCATTCAGAATAATTGTGTCCATTAGATGTAGTATAAATAGAAGTAAACCAAAATGGGAAAGGCACTCGGGAATTAGGAAAAATCTGAATTGTGGAGAGACAGGCTCTTGAAAACCTGTGTAATACAATATCTCTAATTATCTATAAAAATTTCTGTTTCATCTTTTCAAATTTGTTCCATTTTGATCTTTTCTTGTCAATTTGGTATTAGGGCACCGATCCGGTGCCTGTTTCCAACAATGGTGACAACTCGATCTAATTCTGAAAATCCAGACACAATGGAGAGAATTTTGGAGATGCTAATGGAGGATCGACAAAACTGAGATGCAGAACGACAACAACTAGAAACACGTTTTGCGCGCCTAGAAGCCATGATGGAAAATTTGTTCAAGCATTCAGATGATGGCACACCCAAAGGTTCCATCAATAAAGAGGAGACGCCCAAAAACCACATCGGCGAAGGAAAAACAAAACGATGGAGAAAATTGGAAATCCCCATATATGATGGGGAATCTGATGCTTATAGTTGGATAAATAAATTGGAACACTTCTTTCAAATGAGAGATATATTGGAAGAAGAGAAAATTCAAGCAGTTATGGTGGCGCTATCTTGGTTCCAATGGTGGGAGACTTGCAATTTTGATATTGGATGGGTTGATTTCAAAGTTGCCATTCTTGAAAGATTCCCAACTTTAGCCACTCTCAACCCTTTTGCCGCCCTCCTTGCACTTAAACCAGAAGAAATGGTGGAAGAGTACGTTGAGCAATTCGAAAGGTCCGCTGGAGGTGTATCCGCAAATCCTCAGAAGTTGGAAGCAATGACATTATGGACTACGCCCAAGAATGTCACCGGCTTAAGGGGATTCTTAGGCCTTACTGGCTATCACAGGAGGTTTGTTCATAATTATGGAAAAATAGCAAGGCCATTGACTAACCTGTTGAAGAAAAATGCCTTCCAATGGAGTCCAGAGGCACAAACTGCCTTCGAACAACTTAAGCAAGCCATGACCAGTTTGCCTACATTAGCAGTACCTGACTTTTCAAAGCCTTTTGTGGTTGAAACTGATGCTTGTGGAACTGGATTAGGAGCGGTTCTAATGCAAGAAGGAAGACCCCTAGCCTTTTGGAGCATTACCATATCCGAAAGAAACCAAAGGAAATCGGTGTATGATCGCGAATTGATGGTAGTCGTGAAAGCGGTCAAAAAATGAAAACACTACTTGTTGGGAAACCATTTTATTATCAAAACTGATAAAAAAAGTTTGAAATTTTTGACAGAACAGAGGATACTCGGTGAGGAACAATACAAATGGATTTCCAAATTGGCAGAATATGATTTTGAAATACAGTACAAGCCAGTGAAGGAAAATTCTGCGGCCGATGCCCTTTCCAGGAGAAATTCCTATCGTGCCATGACAGTCTTACAAATTCACGATTTCGAGGAATGGACAGAAGAGATCAAACAAGATGACAAGTCACAGAAAATCATGCAAGACCTGATTATTGATCCCGCACCTCATATGGCCTATACTTTGAGGGATCAGAAGTTATTTTACAAGGAGAAATTGGTGCTATCCAAATCATCCTCCGGATTCCAATCATTTTAAAAGAATTTCATTCGTCATTGGTAGGAGGACATTCAGGTATCTTCAGAACTTACAAAAGAATAGTAAGTTTAGTGTATTGGGAAGGGATGAAAACCGATATCAAGAATTTCGTTGCTACTTGCAAAGTCTGTCAAAGAAACAAAAGCGACAACTTGTTTCCAGCAGGATTGCTACAGCCATTACCCATTCCTACTCAAGTATGGACAGATATTTCTATGGATTTTATTGGAGGACTACCCAAATCCAAGGGGAAGGATACAATCCTGGTGGTGGTTGACCGACTCATTAAATATGCCCACTTCATACCATTAGGACATCCCTTCATCGCTACCGAAGTAGCCGCAGTTTTTCTACAGGAAATTGTAAGATTGCATGGATTTTCGTCTTCCATTGTTTCAAATCATGTCCCTTTGTTTTTAAGCAACTTCTGAAAAGCCCTTTTTAAAGCAGCACAAACACAGCTTAAGTTCAGTTCAGCATACCATCCCCAAACTGACGGACAGACAGAAGTTGTCAACCGTTGCGTGGAAGTTTATTTACGGTGCTTAATTGGGATAAAGCCTAAGAAATGAGCCTCTTGTCCTCCATGGGCAGAATTCTGGTTTAACACCAATTATAACGCTTCAAGCAAGATATCTCCTTTCCAAGCTTTGTATGGACATGATCCCCCTCACATTCTCAAGGGATCCACCATTCCTTCCCGTCTTGAAGAAGTCAATAAACTAACAATTGTTCAGAATGAATTATTGGCTACTCTAAGAGAAAATTTGTTGAAGTCTCAAGATATCATGCAAGCAAATGCCAACAAATGCCACCGGGACATAGAATATGCAGTCGGTAATTGGGTGTTCTTGAAGATGCAACCTTACAAGAGAAGATCCTTGGCTAAAAGGATTAATGAAAAACTTTCCCCTCAGTTTTATGATCCTTTCTAGAAAGTCATTGGTGACTTGTTCCAATCCCAACCTTTACCACCTATGTTATCTGAGGATCAGGAATTACAAGCTTATCCAGATTTTGTTTTAGATATTTGTGAATTACAACCTGGCAACGTGGAAGTTTTAATTCAATGGCAAAATCTCCCTCCCAGTGAAAATAGTTGGGAATCTGTGGCTAAATTACAAGAGGTTTTTTCGATTTATCACCTTGAGGACAAGGTGAGTCTTTTAGGCGGGGGTATTGATAAGCATAAGCCACACATCACCAAGGTGTACACCCGCAAACAGCGAGCAAGAGAAGCAATAACCACGGACCACCAGCAGTAGGGCGCACAACACCCAAGGGATGCAAACCACCCAACAGTTACGACCCACCCAAAGGGTGTAAACCACCCAATAGTTACGATTCACCCAAAGGGTGCAAGGTCAGAAGATATGAATCAAGGGGACATGACCGTTGAGAACAGTCACAACCAATCAAGGGAACATGACCCTTGGGAACAGTCACAACCATTCAAAATAATTGTGTCCATTAGATGTAGTATAAATAGAAGTAAACCAGAATGGGAAAGACACTCGGGAATTAGGAAAAATCTGAATTGTGGAGAGACAGGCTCTCGAAAACCTGTGTAATACAATAACTCTAATTATCTATAAAAATTTCTGTTTCATCTTTTCAAATCTGTTCCATTTTGATCTTTTCTTATCATATTGATGCAAAATGAATGAGTGTATTGCTCATAAACTAGTGAAACTAGTATTCCTCCAACTCTATTTGTCTTTAGTTGAGTAGAGGCTATAGTACCTGCCCATATCTTTCATTATTGTTCTTTAGGTCTTTTCATTGACTTTGTTGGGGAAAGTGTTTGAATCCTTGAATTCAAAAACAAAAGTTAGCGTGTGTCCGTGTGATATCAAATTTTAAAAGTTGACCTATATGCATAATTTCCTATAGATTTATGTGATTGTATTGCTTTGGCTTGTTATATACGAGTCTCTTTGATTTTGTCCCATATAAACTGTTTAGATGCTATACATCTGTGGCCTTTAAATCTCTTTACAAGCCACCTAATAGGAGGTTTTTTAATGGAAATCCATACAACAGGAAATCAAGCAAGGTTTTTTGGCACAGCAGCAGGCTGAAGTGGTTGTGAAGAACTTGAAGGTGATATTAGAGGGAGGAAGAGAATGTAGGATGGAAACTTACAAGCCACATTCAGCAATAGCAATAGTTTCACTTGGGAGGAAAGATGCTGTGGCACAGTTACCATTCTTGACAATCGGTGGAAGAATTCCTGGATTCATCAAGTCTGGAGATTTGTTTGTTGGTAAAACAAGAAAACAAATGGGACTCAATCCAGATATTGTACAAGCTTGACTAGATATCGTGCATGGTGTGTATATAAATTACAAAACCGATCTGTTTCATTGTTTGTGTGGTTTATTGCAGTATTTTCAATTGATTCCTATAAAGAACACATATGTACTATATGTAAAATATCCTTATGCTTAAGTGGTGTTTCTAGAAATCATGAAATGGAATTGTGAGTTAGAAGCAGGATGCTGATTTTACCATGGAACCATTGTATCATTGACATATATATATGGTTTTGATAAAATTGATTGGATGCTTTGTTGGTTTGTCTGCAGAATGTTTGATATACTATATGAAAATTTCTTTTCTGCACCATTTCTTTTCTGAATTTTTCTGCACCAGATAATGCATCTGAAGATTTGGTCTTTAACTATGTCAAATGAAATTATACGATCCATATAGCTGATTTTCGCCTAATGGGATTTTGCTATATTATTTTTGTTGTTGTTGTTGCACCATTTCTGTGGAGACTGAACCATGTTTCCCTCATCCGTTCTGTTACCAGCTGACCTAACCAAACTCAGATGGGTACAAAACTGTTTTTTGTTCTGCATGTTGGACTGTTGACTTCCGTGGCCTAGGGGATTGCGTGACCTGTATTGAATTATAAATTTTTAGAAAAAAGAATCATTAATACTACGTTGTAATATTAAAAGTACGAATAATTTTCTATTAATAATTGTGTTAACGACAGAAACATAAAATATACAAAAGACAAATAGGAGGGAAACGATGTTATAGTATCTTCAAGTATGAGCTTTGACATATTCAAACTTAAAAAACTCAAATAGTAGGCCTAGGTGAATTGACAAACAAGTAATGCACGAAATCTCATATTCTGTTATTATTGGTAGCTAAAGCAAGTGCGTTTAGTGCAAGGTGCAAACTTATCTTAACCATGAGTAAATCCTACCCAAAACCAAATTTGCCAATCATTTTATCTAGTCATATTTTGTGTCACCATCACCCACTAACTACCTGAAAGTTATCCCTGTTTACTTCTCTAAGTGTGCATTCCAAGTCGGGGATGATTTTTTCTTTGACATGTTGGCCAAGATAGGACAAGAAAAACTTTAGGTGAGACTATTAAAAAATACTTAGATGTTAACGGATTTCAGATTTCTTGTTTCATGACAGAACACAGTAATGTTGTTTAATCCATATAACATATCTCACTTGAGTAGGTATTGCCATATAGGTATAACGGTTGTTGGTACATAGTATTAGAAGAGAAATAGACTATGCATATAGTTGAAAATGTGTTTTGAATTTGATAAGATGGTGCTTCACCGGCAAAATCTTGTACAAAAATATAGTCCTGGCTGGTTGTTTCACACTATTTCACCCCTTTTAAATTTCATCACTATTTTCCAAGACATCAGTTTTGAGATCGATCAATGGTCTTACATTTCAAACTACGTGGGAGAAGAAAGTCAGAAAGAAGGATCAAGGGCCCATTTGCCATGAAAAGTAAAAATGTTACTTTGAAAAGAGTATTCCTCACTTCATACACCCAAGTCTTGTCTGGAGTGGAAGCAATCCAACCCACCATAACGAATCTTATGTCTAATTGATCAATCCTATTGCATGGGATAGCAGTAATATAAAATAAATGTAGTGAAAGGTGGTAGAAAAAGGCTAAAACAAGAGAGCATTTTTGCTTTCACCCTGCAATCAAGATTGCCAGTTATCAAGTACTGAACTATCATTAACTTAAAGACTACAAATTTGCCAAAATAATTGTAAGGGTGAATAATAAGATATAAGAATATTCGGCAAAGAAACTAAAATCTTGAAAGAAAAGAAAAAAAAAAGAAAAAACTATTCCTTTTGGGCCAAACTAACCTGGGTCCTGTAGCTATTAGTTCTTCGTGAGTATTTATGCTGTGTAAGTTCAGGATGAAAGGTATATAACGTAATTTTTTTTATTTTTCTTGATCCTTAGGTTCATCAGGATAGAGAGATTCTCACTGAATTGAGATTAAGTTGAAAAATAAATAAAATTTGATCAAGAATTATTTCTATCAAAAATCAAACTTACATATTATCTAAATGATTCAACCTTAACTTCAACACATTTAATTATTTATGTTTTAGTTAGATATTATCATACAACTAGGTAAAAAAAAAGAAGAATAATAATTTGAGAGATAAGATTATAAGAATTTAAAGAGAGAGAAGAATCTAATGCACAAATCATCTGGATGAAAGAGTAAAGTCAATTCTCCCCCTATTAGTCAAAAGCTGATGTAAGTAACAGATAAAACCTTATCTTAGACTAAACGAATCAAGACTAAATCAAACGCTTAGACGCTTAGTTCTTAATCTATTATGCTAAGAAAGTCCTAGAAACTTGACGCCAGCATGCAATCACACCGCGCTTAATCTGCGGTTCCCACTTGGAACTCCAACTCATTCTCCCCAACTCCTAACACCAATCACCGAAAAGAAAAGAAAAATATATGAAATAAAATAAAAGAAATCTTCTATTATGATTTCATTTTAAGCCGTTACATTTGAATAATCTCCTCTAGTTATGTTATTCACCAAAAACAGAATCTCCTCTAAGAATTCTGAACTAGCAAGCTACATCTTATATATGCAGGATGGCACCTAGACCTTTTTAAGGAACTTTTCTTGGCAGCCATCATCATGACTCACAAATATCATATAAATTGTATTATGAATTTAAATTTTTATGTGC
The DNA here is from genome assembly GCF_000004515.6 of Glycine max. Taxonomy (NCBI): domain Eukaryota; kingdom Viridiplantae; phylum Streptophyta; class Magnoliopsida; order Fabales; family Fabaceae; genus Glycine; species Glycine max. Next base: position 7,697,235 of record NC_038248.2, read on the forward strand.
GGTAGAGAGTTTTAATCTTTTGATTAGACAAATTATTTTGGACGTAAATTTTAAATAATTTATAAAAGTCAATAATTTTATTATTCATGATTAAGTTAAAATATAAAAATTATCATTACACTGTAATTTATTACATTCTAATTAAATTTTATACTATTCATAAAATATTTTTAATAATAATTTTTGTAATGTTAATTTTTCTTTCTTTCTTTGCTTAAGAAATCTGTTTTAGTTAGTTGAATAATGTATGTAAGTTATTATAAACTTTTTGTTATCTGTCCCTTAGGAATAAAACTTTTTATTTCTACCACATCAACAATAATCTTGTTTCATAAGTATTTCTTTTAATTGTAAAACAAATTGTACAAAATTGTTATATAAGTTGCAATACCGCTTTCTGGTTGTGTTCTAGGAAGGTGGGAACTGCCTAAGTTTACAGAAGCTACAGCTTCCATTTGGCTTTAGTCTTTTTTATTTCCAAATTCAAAATTTGACATTTCCACTTTGATGATACATGCAATGACGTACGAAACGACATCTATTTATGCCTGAGAACATAACAATCATTACAACGTAAACTACAACTGTAATCAAGGGTGAGAAAATTTCAAGCACAAAAAATGGCGGAGAAGAAAGTGGTCATCCTAGGAGGTGGTGTTGCCGGAGCCAACCTTGCAAAAACTATACAACATCAAGCCAACGTCACCCTTATTGATCCGTGAGTTCTCTTTTTCTATTTGTAGCTGCTATACCATGGTCTCTTTGTAGTTCAATTCATGTTATTTTCTATGTTTAATTGAATTTTCAATGTTGCATACAAGTATTTATGATCCATTTCAAACAATATTTAAGTGTTTGTGAGTTGTTACTTAAGAGGTTAATTCAAAAGTTTGTTGAAATAAGTTAAAAAGAAAAATTATTACCTCTAAAAGTTTATTAGAAGTCAAAAAACTTATTCTGCTTTGGTAAGTTTAACTAAGTTTATAACCTTACCTATATGGACTGAATCTAGCAGAAGGAACTAGTCATTCACAACGTGATGAACTAAGATTTAAGCTCCTTTGGGAGAAGCGTCCATGTTTAGTGTATGACAGTTCCTCGAACAAGATTGTCTTCAAAGAATAATACATGTGGGGAAACAAAAAAAAAAAAGTTTATAGCATTTTTCAAACACACCCAAAATTTGAGAGAGGAGTAGGTATTATCATGTTTCATGTAGAGTGAAAATCTGTTTGAGAAATAATTGATGTTCTGTTACTGATATATATGAATATGAATCACTGTACACATCGAGCTTGTTATCTGGTTGCATTTGCTGAGAGTTGTTGAACACAGGAAAGAATATTTTGAGATTCCATGGGCAAGTTTGAGGGGATTGGTTGAGCCAACTTTTGCTGAAAGGATAGTGATCAACCATAGAGAGTACTTCAAAAAGGGTGACCTTGTTGTATCCAGTGCTGTCAACATAACTGAAACCGCAGTGGTGACTGCAGATGGCCAGCAGATAGCCTATGACTATCTTGTTATTGCCACTGGACACACAGAACCTATCCCCAAAACCAGGAGAGAAAGACTTGACCAATACAAAGGAGGTAAGACTTTAAGTTGAATCAAAACAAAGAAAGCAATATCTAAATTCAAACTAATGAAATATCAATAACTTTTGTTTTTTCATGATTCATGATTCATCTACTGTGAATTTAAGATGATTGCCCCTTTGCCAATAAAAAAAAGAAAAAAGAAGATGATTGCCCTTTGTAGGTTTGAATATAGTAGTTCAAAGCTAGATTGTACGGATTAGGACTCTGTTTGGATGAACTTTTTCATAAATATTTCGAGGAAAAGAAAATAAGAAGATAAAATAAATTGAATTTTCTCAACTTATGCACTTCAACTTTTAGAGAAGTTAGACGAAAGACAATCTACAAAAGTTAAGTAAACAAAGTGATTTTAACATATGGAAGAAGCTCAATTCATTTTATCTTATTTTATTTTCCAATAAGTGTTTATAGACAAATGCATCCGCACAACGCCTAGGTTGTGTATTTCTAGTCAAAGTTCCATTATATAATAATTTTCTATGGCCTGTTTTGGATTATGAGTTTAGTGATTTTCAATTCATTTGACTTATGAGGAGGATTTTCCATGACAGAAAATGCAAAGATCAAATCTGCAAGTTCAGTTTTGATTGTTGGGGGAGGTCCAACTGGTGTTGAGCTTGCAGCAGAGATTGCTGTTGATTTTCCTGATAAGAAGGTCACCATAGTGCATAAAGGAACAAGGTTGCTTGAATACATTGGGACAAAAGCTTCAAGTAAGGCTTTAAAGTGGCTCAAATCAAAGAAAGTTGATGTGAAACTAGAGCAATCAGTAGACTTGAGCTCCTCCTCGGAAGCAAGTAAGACATATCAAACTTCAAATGGAGAGACTATAGAAGCAGATCTTCATTTTCTATGCATAGGGAAACCACTTGGCTCAACATGGATTAGGGAAACTCTTCTAAACAATGACTTGGATGCTGATGGAAGGATCAAGGTCGATAAACACTTGAGAGTGAAGGGCAAGAGCAATATTTTTGCAATTGGAGATATTACAGATGTTCAAGTAAGTGTTATTAACCAAAACCAAGTCATTATGGCTTTTAGCAGGATGTTTATAACCCCTTTTCCCCTGCCACTAGATATTTCAACTTAATCAAAACCATTTATAACAAATTCAACAAGATATTCTATTTTCTTAGTTTTCCCTCCACATCCTATCATATGCATTTACACATGCCTCGTGTGCTGTTGTCAATTTGGTTACGAAATAGGGAGAATGGATCCTCTGCAATGACTTTAACATTAGATGAAATCTTTACCCTTTAATGATTTTTATCAATATAATATATTCCTATTTTGAAGTTGAGGTTTGAAAAATGAACACCAGAATCATGACACTTAGTTATGTCAATTTCTTTTTCTTTTCCTACTGGAGAGGATCCATTCCCTGTATAAATCATGTTTTTTTTTTTTTTTTCTGGTTTGTTCAACTGCGATTATAAGTTTTACTTACTAGCACTTAAAGGAGAGCTTTGAAGAAAATAACAAATTATTTTACCTATTTACTTATAAAGTCTTTGTTTATATGATTTAAGAAAATCCATGAACCTTAATGTTCTCCTAGTTCTTCCCAGTCAATTAAGTTAGGGAAAAGGATCCAAAATCCGTAACTCTATAGATTCAAGCATCACAACATGTGTTTAATGTTTATTGGTTTCTGTAATTGTCTTAGTCTGCTAATAATATGAGGATCTTTTTAGGTCACTATGACATTGGTGTAGAGTATTCGTTAGCTGATGATTAATCTTCACCAAGAAATAATATGAGGATCTTTGATGAGTCAATAACTTGGTTCTTTGCTAGAAATCCTTATTGATGCAAGATTGTTTAATGTGACAGGAAATCAAACAAGGGATGTATGCAAGTGCTCATGCTCAAGTGGTTGCTAAGAACCTGAAGCTATTGATAGAGGGAGGAGGCAAAGAGCATAAGTTGGGAACATACAAGGCACAACCACCAATATCTATGGTTTCACTAGGAAGGAAAATAGCGGTTGCACAGTTCCCATTCATGACTGTGCTTGGAAGGCTTCCTGGCATGATCAAGTCAGGAGATTTGTTTGTAGGGAAAACCAGAAAGGAATTAGGAGTCGAACCTAATGTTAAAAAATCTTAAATTTGGTGTAGTGAGTGAGTGTTGTGGTGTGCAATTGTGTATATACACTTCTTCAACTCTTTTTCTTCCTTGTCATTGTTGTGCATGTGTAAGTTGATTGTATGTGTTTACTTTATTATAGTATTCAACGAGTTACAATATGTTTGCAATATTTCTTAATGATTTTGATGTTGTCGGTGTTGTCTCTAGAAATATGGGATTTGATGAAACAAACGCAACGAAATATGAATTCGTAGGTGATTTCTAATCTATGTACTCTTTTTAGGGAATGGATAACCGACTAACAGAGTAAACACCAAGGAGATTTACACCAGTGAGCCATGAGCAACCACATAAGGGAACTTGACACCACACTTTAACCTAAAACCTTAAGGCTCGGGTTTATGGATCTTCTCTTCACTTATATGGTGTTCAACTTTTTCACTTCTACTTGATGTGGGGCTTCACCTCACACTTGTACTCCAACAATCTCCCCCTTAAGTGTGAGTCTCTTTCACATGATAGCCACCCCCCAAGCGGAAGTCATTATCATCCACGAGTATAGCCATTAGAGCCCACATGCTCTAGGTACTTGTGGTACTTGCACCGCTGCTCCATCCATGGGACACGCCGCCTGGACCCACCGCTAGGAAGACTTTCGATACAAGGGATCCCCAAGGTTAAGGATCCATCGCCGCCATCTTACTCGTCTGAGTTGTTCACCAAGTCAAACCATCTGATGTAGCTCTAAATCATAATGAGCTACCAGTGCCATTATTGACTATAAAGAAACCTTTTCTCTA